>NC_133437.1:13460964-14085964 GCF_011762505.2 Arvicanthis niloticus
TTTTCACCATATTTTATTTAGAAATAGCTGAGAGGAGTGAACAGACAGGTTACCTTACATGGCTAGTTGGTTTTCAAAACATCAGAAGTCCATAGAATTGACGCTACAAATATTTACATATTAATGTCCATTCTGATTAGAGACCTGTCTGCTCCTGACAGCTTCCTGTCGTGGATTCTAAGAAGAAATTGAGCATCCTTGGAGTTACTCCAGTTGTGTGGTGACAGCCACTAGGCAAGAATTGCCTCTTTCCATCTACAGACAAATTACTGTCCAGAAAAGGACACACATGCAGAATAGTCGACTGATTATATCTGCCTAGACACAGTAATCAGCCCTTAATAATTCTGCATCACTAAGGTCTGTCAGATGACTCTGGGCCAGAAGGCTGAAGATTTGATGCTCCAACGTTCGGTACTATAGGGGCTTTTCAGGTGTTCAGCGGTCTCTATAAATTGGCTAAGTTTTAGAAGCTATGTTTAGTGCTTCCCATAACTTCAGTTAACTCAGTCATTCTGGATTTCTGACGGGGTTGAAGACCTATAGTCTCATAGCCAATCCTGGCTATTTACTTTGAGAGAAAAGATCTGAGTAGATGGTTTTCAGCTGACATTCATTCTAAAGCCAAAAAAGACATTTTCCTATTCTATAGTCTACTATTTTGCCTGAAAGATAGTATCCTTATCTATATGTGAGTGATCCTACTTCTCATTTCCTCTAATGACCTAACTTTTTATGGGGTAGGAGTCTTGAGAACGGGTTCCATTGTACATTCTTTAATAGCCTGGAGCTCCCTGTATATATCATGATGACCATTGAGATTCACCTATGTAAGCATTTGGAGTTGTGGGACTAATGATATATAACACTAAACTGGGTCAAATGAACTAACATATGTTAATTCTTTAATATCTAGAAGCTGTGAAGAGTGAATATATGGATACATGGCACTTAAAACAGATGATGTTTTATAAAAATGTAGTAAGTTAATATTTATGTATTTTTATTATTTGTAGAAATATGTATATATAAGGTACACACACAAATGCAAACCTAGGAACATATGTGAAATCAATATTTCTAATTCTTTGGAGAAATCCATATTTATCACCCTACACAAAACTCAAGTCCACGTGTATCCAAGATGTCAACATAAAGCCAGACATACTAAATGTAATAGAAGAGAAAGTGAGTAAATAGCCTTGAACAAATTAGTAAAAGAGACAACTTCTTGAGCAGAACAGCAATTGCTCAGGCACTGTGACCAACAATTAATAACTGGGACTCCATGAAACTGAAAACCTTCTCTAAGGCAAAGAGCAACATCAATAGGACAAAATAGCATCCTAAAGAATAGGAAAAGATGTTCATCACCCCTACATCCAACAGAGGGCTAATATCTGAAATACAAAAGAACTCAAGCAAGACCCCAATAAACCAAATAATCCAATTAAAAATTGGGAACAGAGATAAGCAGAGAATTCTCAACAGAAGAATTTTGAATAAACAAGAAGCACACAAATAAATGTTCAACATCGTTAGTCATCAAGAAAATGCAAAGCAAACCAACTCTGAGAGTCCACATTACACCCATCAGAATAGCTAAGATCAAAAACTCAAGAAACAGAACATGCTGGTGAGAATGGAGAGCAAGGAGAATAATCCTCCATTGCTGATGGGAGTGCAAAATTGTATACCCACTCTGGAAATCAATTTGGTGTTTTCTCAGAAAATTGGTAGTAGTTCTACCAAAAAAACCAAACTTTTCAGGAATACACCTAAAAGATGTTCCACCATACCACAAGAATACTTGCCCCACTACGTTCAAAGCAATATTATTTAATAGTTGTAAACTGGAAATAATCTAAATGTCCTTCAACAAAAGAATGGATAAAGAATATGTGGTTCATTTTTACAATGAAATACTACTCAACCATTATAAACAAGGACATCATGAAATTTACAGGCAAATAAATAGAACGATAAAATATTATTCCACATGAGGTAATCCAGACTCAAAAAAACCATACATGATATGCACTCTAAGTAGACATTAGTCATAAAATACAGGATACCCAATACTACAATCCACAGAATCAAAGAAGCTAAATAACAAGGATGGCCCAAGGGAGGAGGCTTGTATCTCACTCAGAAGCAGAAATAAAATAGTCATAGAAGTTGGAGGAAGGGAGTGAACTGGGTGAGAAAGGGGATAGAGAAGGGAAGGTAGCAGTCATGTGTAAACAAAGGCAGGAAGAAAGGGCCAGGAACAAAGAAAGGGAAATCACTAGACAGTACAAGAGACCTGGGATGGAGGATGCTCCAGGGATTCTATAAGAGTAATGATAGCTGAAACTCCTAACAGTGGTGGATATGGAGCCTGTAGTGGTGGCCTTCTGTAGCCAGGAAAGACTTCCAGTAGAGGGATAAGGAAACCAACCCAGTCATAAAACCTTCTATCTAAAATTTGTCCTGATGAAGCAGAGACTGAGGGAATGGCCAGCCAATGACTGGCTCAACTTGAGATCTATGCCATGGGTAAAAACAAATCTCTGACATTATTATTTTCTTCTTTTTAATAAATTTATTTATTTATTCAATTTATGGCCCAATATCTACCCTTCCTCTCTTCCCAGTAACCCCTTACACACCTTTTTCCCCATTCTACCTTCCTCTTTTAAGAAAGGGAAGCAGCTCTCTGGGTATCAACTTCTCCCCGGGCCCCCAGACACACATACTCTGAAGTTCTGGAATAGAAGTTTTGGGGTGTATGTGTGCGTGTGTGTGTCTATGTTTTATATCAGCTAACTCGGATTTCTTTTTAACTTTGGCAACAAATGTATTCAATTGAGCTACCAATATTCTTTTAAAAATATATTAACTTTGAGATTTTTCATAGGATATAATTTGATAGTACTTAATCCCAAATTTCTCTCAGAAGTACACCTAATATCCTCCCCTTCAACCTTGTCTACACAAGAGAAAAAAAAATCAGTCTAATCACTTCTTTCCTCATCTCTTTGGAAAGATGTCATTCACTTGTGTGTGGTCTACTGACAAGGGATTATACATTTAGGAAATTGGCTTTTCTTTTGTCAGTAGCTGTCAATTGTCATTAACACCTCAGATAGGTGTTGAGTTTTGTTCCTCACCATACCCCACCCTATGATGGAATTTTTATGTGTTCATTTTGAATCCTTCTATTTTCTTGGTGTTTAGTTCTTTTCTTTCTTTTTAATTTAATTTAATTTTATTTTATTCTATTTTCTTGTATATTGCAGATATTAACCCTTTTTCAGATACTGAGCCTTCACTTGAATGAGAGCATCCTTTGCTGTACAGAAAATTTTTTAGTTTCATTTGATTTCACATTTTACTTTTGTTCTTAATGCCTATGATACCAAAGTATTTTTCAGAAATTCCTTTCTTGGACAAATAAGTTCAAATCTATCCCCTACTATCACTACAAGATTCAGGGAATCAAGAATTATATTAATGACTTTGATCTATTTGGAGCTTAGTTTTGTGTAGGGTAAGCATTCAGGATCAATTTTGTTCTTCTTATGCACCTCTCCAGTTTCACCAGCACTGTCAATTGAATATGCTTTATTCCCTCCAATATCTAATGTCCTCATTGCCAAAAAATATCAGGTGGCTGTAAAAATAGGACATACATGTGGGTCCTCAATTTTATTCCATAAAATGTGTATGTTTTATCTACGAATCATACTCCTGTTAAATATTTTTATTTCTTGGTAACATAAACTTTAAATCTAGGATGCTAATACTGCCATGATTATTTATATTGTTCATTTATGTTTCAAATATGTTTTCTTTCTATTTCTATATGAACTTCCTTATTTTTCTTTAGTGTCTTAAGTTGTAATTGTATAAGTCTGTCACCTTCCAGACAAATATTTCTCTTTGTGTCTCTGTGTCTCTGTGTCTCTCTGCCTCTCTCTCTCTCTCTCTCTCTCTCTCTCTCTCTCTCTCTCTCTCTCTCTCTCTCTCCCTGTCTCTCTCTCTCCCTCTCTCTGTTGTGTTTGTTATTTTTTCTTCTTATATTTATGGTTTGTAAATAAGGAGTTCAGATTTTTATGTGTTCATTTTGAATTCTTCTATTTTACTGAATATGTTATTCAGCTTAGGTGAGTTCTTGTGTGATATTTCTTTTATACATAGAATATCACCTGTAAATAAGAATGATGTGACTCCTTCCTTTCCTAACTATATATTCTCTATTTTTGTTTCATTTCTCTAATGCTCAAACACTACATGTAACAACACTGAAGAGTGTGGTTATCCAGTATTATATGTGATTTTAGAGGAAATACTTTGATTTCTTTGCTCAGTTTAGCATGTTGACTGTGGAATTACTGTATATTACCTCCATTATATTGAGACATCATCCCTGTACCCATAGAATCTTAAGGTCGTTAACCATGAATGTATGTTTAATTTTATTAAAGACTTTTTAATGCATCAAATGAGATAGCCATGTTGTTTCTTTCATTAAATCTATTTAGGTGATAAACTCTATTATTTGATTTCTATATGTTTTCAATCCTGATGTTACTGAATTTAGGCTTCATTAATAAGTGTAGATAATGTGATAATATTTTATATGTTCTTGACTTCAGTTTGTAAAGGCTATATTTTTAGCACTTTTTTCTCTTTGTTGCAGAGAACAACACTAGCTCATTTTATTCCTTTTATTGAAAATAGATTTTCCCTATATAATATATCCTGATTTGAGTTTCTGCTCCATTTACTCCTCCAAATTTCTCTCCATATCCCTGCCCATCTATATCCATTCCCTTTCTATCTTTTAATAGAAAATAGATTTCTAAAAGATAATAAAATAAGATAAAGCAAACACTAACACACTGGTATTGGACAAAAAAAATCAGAATGGAAATAGCCCCAAAGAAGGCATAAGAAACAAAAACCCATTTGTTCATTCACTCAGGAATTCCATAAAAGCAAATCAATAAACTGGAACTCATAACACATACATATTGTCATAATATTTTACGTTGGCAGCATCCAATCTGGTTTGTTCTTAATCAGCAGCCGTATTCC
Organism: Arvicanthis niloticus; assembly: GCF_011762505.2. Classification (NCBI taxonomy): domain Eukaryota; kingdom Metazoa; phylum Chordata; class Mammalia; order Rodentia; family Muridae; genus Arvicanthis; species Arvicanthis niloticus. The sequence continues at coordinate 13,466,047 of NC_133437.1, forward strand.
CGACTAAGCTAGGCCTGAGGCCACCAGCGGCTGTGTGTTCTCACCTTGTTTGGTTCAAGCCACTGGCTCAAGCAGCCAGAAACACCAGCCCTGTCACCCACGAGATGCCAGCATGGGAGGTGGCTCTGTCAATCTTTTACTCTGTCTCCAAACTACTGGGCTGAGCCCAGACCATCCCGAAATCCACGTGGTACTCAGGTACCAAATGAAACTCTAATGCTTAAAGATTAACCAAAGGCTTTATATGTTTGATAATGCTCAATTAACAAGATGCTCACACAGTTAGAGGTGTTACCCAAATAACTAACCTAGATATTTGTTACCCACGACTGCTCTGACTGCTCTTGATACATGTGTGGTCATCCATGGCTCCTATGTCTCTCCCCCTTAGCCCCTCCTCTTCCTTCTCCTCTTGCTCTCCTTACTCCTCCTCTTTCTCTCCTTACTACTCCTACCTTAGCTCCTCCCAACTTGTGAGAAGGCCCTATATATTCTGTCATAGTTTGTTTGAATTTGTATGTGTAACAACTGTGATGTATTTCTAAATGTATGCAATTTCATAGAATTCACCAGTTTAGCTACGTCTTAGAGAATTTCACATGATGTATTTTGAACATGTTCACCCATTCTTGCAACTCTTCTCAGACTTACCTGCTGTCCCTGCTTCCTTACCCATCTAATTTTGTGTATTCTTTCTTTTATCATTGTAAAAATCTTTAAATCCATTTTGCGATTCTAATACACCCTGCCATATGTGGCCTTCCATTAGAGCATGGCCAAAACAGCAAATATTTTAGCCTTACAGAAATTGACTTTACTCACAAATAGAGGAGATGGTTAGTATAAAAGTAAATTTCATTTACCTGATGTAGTTATTGTCTTGAGGCTTGCTGCTGAATAAGCTCTTCCTTTTCTTGTTCTTTCTGAACTTGGACTGGCTGGTTCAACTCAGCTATTTTGTCTCAAACTCCTCTCCACACTGACTGATTCAATCTAGTTTCTTTAAGGTCCTTACTGAATTTCTCTTCTTGTTCTTAAACTAACTATGGCAACTTGTTCTTGTCTTCTGTGCCCTCTTATCCTCTGCCTTCACTGGCTCTGCTGACCTGCCCTGGACTGTATGAACTCACAAAAGGCCTCCACTCCACTATGCTGCACTGACTCCCAACTCACTGACTCCCAACTGACTCAATTCCCAACTGACTGTCTCTCCCTGCACTGTCTTTCCTGTGCTGTTTGTGTGAGAACTGGACATATCCTAACTCTATTTTATTCCATCAAATATGTCTCTGATTAACCACTTTGTCAGCCCTTCAATTAGAGTTGACTGTCAAATATGGCTGCTTCCTTCTCCAAACTAATTTTACTTTTCTTGTTTGGGACTAAAGTTGTGTACTAAGGGGATGTCTGTCTGGCCAGAGGAATTAAAGATGTGTCCTTCCAGCCAGATCACACAGACATCGAATGTTTTTTAATGTAATCAGAGAAACCATGTTGCTAGACTAAAATTCCTCTATAGCCTATTCTCGACTTAATGATTAATAAAGGTAGACACTAAGTGGCCAATTAATTTACTCAAAAAATGTATTTATTCTCCTGAAAAACATACTCTAAGTTATAAAATGTCAATCCACAATAAATGAAAGTATCATGTTTATTCATAGTTAATAGCTATTGACTTCTGAAGACTCCTGATAGACAATCAGTATCTGTAGGCCACATGTGGACATCTAGAACTTATTAGACTGTAAGACATAATTAGGGAAGCCAAGTGAGGTCTACTGAATGGCATGAAAAATGTGAACATAAGTTGCCTGATTAAAATGCTTTGATATTTGATCAACTGTGGTGACTAACAGATAGAGGTGTTGGCAGATTCGTAAGAAGCCACCAGTGACCCTAAATCTAAGTTCTAAGAATGGAAGTAGAAAAAAGCGTCATCAAAATATCTTAATGAAATTTTCAGCTGCAGCTGAAGAACCGTGGTCCACTAAAAGCCTAATGAAGTACTAGATGAGCAATTACACATATTGTTAAAGGATCAGTCAGCAATGAATATTTCTGTGATTTGAGTAGAAAATTGAAATTAAGTTTAATGAATATGTAATCTCCTTTTCAAAGCTGAAGAGGCTTACATCTGTATGATTTTTAAAAGAAACCATACATGTGAAAATTTAGACATTATTACATTCTTAAAAGATTGAACATTTTTACCAAAAATATTTCTAGACCATTCTTAAAAGATTGAGAAATTATTCTGAAAATATTTCAGTGTATTATATTTGTTAAATCAGACAGAACTGAGAATTAGTTTGATTCTGCTACTTAAATACTTCTCAGAATGTAATAATGAATGGTCTTTTCCTCACTGAGCTGAACCTAAATTTCCTCTTAGATACATATAATGTACCAAAATAAATTAAAATATGTATATGTGTTATAAAATTTAATGTATATTTGAAATATTACTGTCATTAACATAAAATAGAGATATTTTACTGTAATTTTATTGATGCAGCTGATATGTTTTATAAAATGGTGATATGATATGGCAGGAGAGACTGTGCTTAGAGGGCCCATGCTGAGGCATCCCTCCTTTTGGAACCAACTATGCAACAAGTCTAGTATAAAATAACATTTATTTTAGGGCATAAGAAAAGGAATTGAAAAGGGAGTAGAGGCATATAAAGAGATGGAGCACAGGACAGAGAGAGGAGGGGGGAAGAAAGAAGGAAAGAGACTGGCTGGGAACATATAAGAGACAGAGACAGGAGCAGGCAAAGGACACACACAGAGAGAGAGAGACCAGAGAGACAGAAGGGGTAGAGGGAGAGAAAGGGAGGTCAAATAGTCCTTTTATAGCAAACCAGGCTCATATCTGGTTGTTGTTAGTTAATTGTTGGGTAGAGCCGAGAAGAAATGCTAACATCAGGTACTGTTACGATCACCAATGCTAAGTATTGACTGTGGATGAACACTGAAGTAAAGGAAGTTTGAATTATGTATACATTTTGTTTAGGTACACTAAAGACAGTTTATCTTTAATAATCTGGAAAGTAAAGACATTAGCAAAAGTCATAAAATGAGCATTTGCAAAAATCTTATAATAAAATTAAATCAAGTTCTTTTAAAATCAGGGTACAAAGTAACTTTGATCATTCAGGATGGAGTATCAAGTAAATCTCAGGTTTTGTTACACATGTTTTAAAAGATTGTCATATAAAGTAAATTAGATGCTTCATTTCAATAATGTCTGGTTCATAGATAGTATCAAGTATAGATTTATTGTTTCCACATCAATATTACTTGTTGTGTCAATATGTGAACTGTGTCTCTACCTATATCTAAAGGAGAGATAAAGGAGAGAAAGCAACTTGAAGATATGCATTTCTAACATGCTTTTATGTTCCATGGAAATGAGTTTTATTACCTGTGGGAATAGTAAAATAATAAAATTGTGAGTGTAAATTGGAAAAATAATATGAGAAATTCTTCTTCCTCTTCTTCTTCTTCCTTTTCTCCTCCCCTTTTGATATAGGCCCTCAGTATGTATTTCTGGTTCACTGGAAGTCAATATCTATACCAGACTGGTAATGAACTAAAAGATCCTTCTGCCTTTACCCCCTGAGTGTCACAAGTAAATGTACATGCCACTACACCAGTTGATGATGTTTCTAAATCAAAATATTCTTGATGAAATCTTTCTTTTTAAAAAATATTTATTTAGCTATTTATTTATTTATTTATTTATTTATTATGTGTATATGAGTACACTGTGGCTGTCTTTGGACACATTAAAAGAGGTCATCAGATCCCATTACAGATGGTTGTGAGCCACCATGTGGTTGCTGGGAATTGAACTCAGGACCTCTGGAAAAGCAATCAATTCTCTTAACTGTTTAGCCATATCTCCAGCTTCTAAATAAAAATATTCTTTCTTTTTTTTCCAAGACAAGGTTTCTCTGTGTAGCCATGGCTGTCCTGGAACTCACTCTGTAGACCAGGCTCACCTTGAACTCAGAAATCCGCCTGCCTCTGCCTCCCAAGTGCTGGGATTAAAGGCATGCACCACCACTGCCTGGCCAACAAAAATATTCTTAAACAACACATTTCCTATAATTGAGAGGTCCTGTAATAGATATAGAAGGGTAAGTGGCTACCATAATTACTTTCACTTGCTTCTTTAAATTGCTAAGAAATAAGACTTTCTATAAATTTTAAAGTAACTTAAAGCAAATTTTAAAGAAGTAAGATAAAATGTGCAGCTGTTCAATGATGATTTCTGACTTCTCTGAAAATTTAGTCTAGAATTTTGACATTTTTGAAGATTGCAAAAGAACAAGCTCATGGATTAGAAATTTAATAGATGTGTTGATTTTCTCCTGGAGGCTAAAAAAGTGATGCTGCCTCCATAGTCCTCAGAAAGACACAAGGAAGACAGAAATCCTGTATTTGGCAAAATGAAAAGATGACTAATTTTGGCAGTTATTCTGCATAACTGGCATTAAATATCTAACTGGAAATGATCAGCAGGAATATATTTTTTGATGACATGATACTCCATTTTACTTTTATTTTTAATGTCTTATATTAGTGATTATTTTTAACTAACATAGTTTTTGAAGATAATGATCAATCCACATTCATATGTAATAAGTAATACACTTATACATTTCTAAACAGTGATATACTCTGTTATACATCGCTCAAATTAACTTTTCCATACTATAGTCAGGACACTGTTATTGGTGCAATCCATTATTTTCATCGAGAGTCCCCCAATTGTAGTTACATCTATCTGTTCATTTATTTCTATGCTAGTCACTCAAATGAATAGTTTTTTTGTGTCTACTTCCCCTGTACATATGTTTATTTATTTTATTTTTACATTATAAAATAATCACATCATTTCCCTGTTCTTCTTCTTTCCCTCAAACCACCCCATATATCCTTCTTTGTTCTCTTTTAGATTCATGCATCTTTTATGATTTTTACATATGTATATGTGAACTCAATGGAGGCCACTGTATAGACCAGGTTGACTTTGAACTAAGAAGAATCCACCAGCTACAGTTAGGGGAAGTGACTACTATAGAAATTCTAATTATATATATATACAGTGTATATATATATATGTATATGTATATATACATATGTATATATATATTATATATATACAGTGTATATATATATATATACAGTGTACATATGTGCAGCTTGCTCAGGCTCTATAATGTTACTTATACTATGTTTTCAGGGTTGATCATTTGGTATTAAATAACCAATTTAATATGCTTTTCCCTGACAAAGACTTTCTTTCACTCTTAGTATTTCTTAGTTGCTTGTGATTCTATGTGTATGACTGAGGCCTCTTGTTGTCTTTGAAGAACTTACGTAGATCAGGTGATATCAGTGTGACTTTATGGGTGTAACTTCTGACATACCTATGAGAGATGTAATCCAGCATCAAGCTTGCTGGTTCTATATCTCTTAAAATCATTTTGGTTCCCTTTTCTCCAATGATCCCCATGCCTTAGTTGTGTGAGTTCTATTGTAGATGGATCCATGTGAACTAGGTTTCATAACTCTGCATTACCATTGGCTGCATTTTCTGTAATGGTATGTATCTGTTGCAAAGAGGAGTTTCCTTGATGACAGGCAAGGACTGCACTTACCTTTGGATATAAGGATGATTATTTAGAATATAATTAAGATATGATTCTGTTTTAATAAAATGGTAATTTTAGGTTTTTCTCCAAGATGCATGGCTTTACTAACCATGTTAATCCTATACATAATTTTATAGTAATAATTTATAGCCTATTATCACTAGACTATGTGCCTAGGCAGCAATCATATGCTATTTGCCTTCTATTTTCTCAAGTGCTTAGAGTTAGTTGTTTCCAGAATGTGTGTGTGTGTGTGTGTGTGTGTCTGTGCATGCGCGCTATTCCATTACAGAGTAATCACTACTGAGCTCCATCTCAAGTATCTTAGTATATGTATTACATTATACAAATTTACTATGTAAATGAACTTTATCTACTTTTATCCCAAGTTTAATGAACATTCAGCATTGTAAGTTACAGTTCAAAATTGTCACTGAGTGTTCAGTAAAAGACTTTGGCACTTATTTTTACTCAGCCACAACTCTTTTATGAATGAGAAAAATATAATAAAGTATGATATAAGTTTTGTATTAATTTTGGGGTAAAACCACAGTTATTTATAATGTAAAAAATATTCTTTTGCTGTTCTGGGTTTTTGTTTCATTTTAACAGGTATATGTCTATAACAGTAATTTAAAATTGGTGAAAAAGTAAGCAGGTTAAATGAGGGGACACTGAGAAAAAAGAGCAGACAATCAAGAAAGTACTATAGGCTTCCTTACAGAATGTGAGGACAACTTTGAAATCCTGGAAATTCAAAAACAAATGTTTAATGACTATGATGGTTATTCCTAAAAAGAGAAGCTCATCCAAATGTCAACAACTAACATTGTAGTATACTTCTTCAGTTGTAGAAGTGAGATTGTAAAAGATAGCTTTTAAATCACTATAAAATTCACAATTTCCAAGCTAATTTTATTCTGATAGATGTGGCAATAATCACTGAAGTCAGACAGTGATCATGATGCAGAGATCATAATATTTAAGTTGGCTTTCATGGAAAATTATGATAAGTCAATCAATCCCTACTTATAACACACATGTACACATAAACACATATATGCTCTTAGAGAAGCATTAATGTTCTTAGTAAAAAATATCATAAAAATACTGTGTTTGGTGTTTTCTAAAGTTCAAAACAGTATTTGTTTTTTTTTTTTTTTTACTCTACCTAACAAGATAATTAGAGTTAAATTATATAACTTGATAATTACTAAATGAAAAAGATCTATATTATTAGTATTTTTACATGAATAAATCAATGAGATCATGAATATTAGTTGGCTTAGCTAGAACTCATGGCTACATAAATAATAGAGGAGACTTTAACATTAGTATTCTCCTTAAAAGACACATACTGTTAGGCTGTCCCCATAAGTTTATACTCATAAACAAATGCAGTCTGATACATCATCAGAGATGCGCCCTCTTTACAATGGATGGTGACAAATACAGAGACTTATTATTGGTAAAGATGCAGAGAATAATAGTCTGAAGAATACTTACCTCTAAATGGGACATCTATATCATATCTTTCCTCCTAAGGCTCAAAAACAAGGGGCAGAAAATACGTAAGAGACACCGATAGTAGACATTGTCCATGAAACGTCACTTGCAAGGCATGATTGGATACTTACACACACACACACTCATGGTGAATGTCTACATGCTCAAATCCATGAAAGAAGAAATTAGCCAAAAATCTCAGCATGAAAGAGGGAAATCTCATGAGCTCCACTAGTCACTAATGACCTATAGGATATTGAAAGCTGTTGGTGATGAAGGTGTCAGTTTCTTCAAAGATGTGTTCCTGGGAAATGTATTCAGACTTTAGTAGATTGTTCTAAACTGAAGCCCATGTGGCAGCATTAAGTGGAATCAGTAGGTTTTAGAAAATAATACCATACTTCTAAAGACATGCCCATTTAGGGGAATTACCTACTTTGCTCTAAGCATGCAAGCTGTTTCTAACCATTTATACTCAAAGACCTGGCCATGATTATTTCAGTCATTAAATAGAGACCTGGATTAAGCTAAAATGTCAAGTATTTTTATTTATTATTACATACCAAAAAAGAAAATTCTCACTGAACAAGCCAATATTCTTGCCACAGGGGTATGTCATACAGAAGAGAGCGATGTTGATAGAAAAAATGGAAAATCTAAGACCAAGGGAACAGCAAATTTGTTGTCTGATGCAGACTCACTTCCTGGTTGATATATGATCATCTTGTCCTGCATATTCACATGGTGGAAGAGATACAGCAGCTCTTGGCTGTATCTCTTCAGAATCTTTCTATATTTTCTTCAGAATCTTCTATCTCTTATTACGCTCAGTCTAATCATGAACTTTAATGTCCTTACTTTAAGAGAATTCAAATATTCATTCTATAGCATTGAACAAGTTCTAATGTTTACTCTCCTTTGTGTTTGCTTCAAATTATGTTATTAATGATTCTTTTTTTTAATAAGACCTTTGTAACTACAACGAAATATGTTCTATTAATTGACAATACTACGAAAGATAAAAAACAATAGTAGAAGGACCTTCTATGCAACTTTACTAAAGAGGTTAAGTTTTATGTTGTACAATTAATGAGACATCTATTGCTTTTACTCATTATGTCATTATTGCATTTTTATAAATCCTAACAAAGTGGTAGCATGAATATATTTTATAAGGAAATTATTATTGAGCCTATGTTACTTTCACATCAGCAAAAAAAAAAAAATATTTTGCAGGAAAAATGCGAGCAAGAAATATGACTGAGTAAATGTAAGTCCTCTAAGAATGTTTTCATGCTTCTACAAAACTGTGATTTCTGGAATACTCCATTGTATCATACATACAAAATGACCAAGAAATATGAAGCCCTTAGTTTCAAGCAACTTATCACTCAGACTATGACAAAAAAAAAAAAAATAGGTATCTTATGTAAGGGACAATGAATATTGGGTAAACATTTTCTTTTTGTTTTTAAAGACAAATATAATGAAATAAAGACACATAGCATTAAGGTGAAATTTAGGGCTTTCATTCGAGAGTTTTAGTGTCAATTCAAAGAGCTTCGAGAGAAGTGAGATGTACTGTAACTTCTACTCTTAATTTCATTGCTGACTTAAAGAGCCATCTAAGCACAAAAAGTAGAAATCTGAGATGCAATCAATGCATTTAGAAACACTCGGTTCTGAAACTATTTTGAATTGGTGATTTACTGTTGGGAAGAAATCATTAGAAACTTAGGAAAAAGAGACTAATGTCTTTGCTTCACTGAAAATGGAGAAGAAATTTAAGATTATGCCTGGAATTACAAAATAGATTTCCATTTTACTGTGTTTTTACATACTTGAAGGTACTGAAAAATAAAGATTTGACTTCATTGAAATGTATTTGTAAATATTTGGTTCTACTTGTTGATGAAGTAGCAGCTCATATAATTTGACCTCTGGGGAAATATTTAATCAAGCTAATAAACATATCCACTATGACAGATATTTTGGAAGCATATAAAGTCTTCTTCTAGAAACATTCTACATATAGTATATCACTATTAATGATGCTGGCTATTGTGTATAATACAGCTCCAAAAAATATACCTTCTTTCTGTCTGAAAATTTTGTGCTATAGAAATAACATCTCCTCCATATTTCCCACTCCCCACACAGATCTTACACAAGTCCAACTTACTTTATATATGTGTGAATTTTAGATTATTTAGATTTTCTATTCTACATATGATATTGATTACATAGAATTTGTCTTGCAGTGCCTGTCTTATTTACAGTAGGCATAAAATTGTGCAAGCCCATGAATCTGTTGACAAATGACAGGATTATTTGCTTCTAATAAGTCTGGAGACGAGTTTATTGTGTATAAAGAACATATATGCATATGTAGTAGATCATTTAGGAGCCATCGTTTGAATTTTGCAAGGTTAACAAATCAGTTTCTCTACTGTCTATAAGGAATTCATCTTACCTTCAAAAATAGAAATCATGAAAAGATAGAAAAATATATTCCAATTAAATAGGACTAGAAAGCAAGTGTTGCCAGCTTAATATCAATAAATAAGTAAATAAATAAATAAATAAATAAATAAATAAATTTAAGAATAAGATGTGAGTGAGCCCCTGCCAGCAGAACTTTTAGCTGTGTCTATGCTTATAAAGTCTTATAAAGTCTCATTTATCTTTATTGGCCTCAATTACGGGCAAAAGTGATTCTATTCAGAAAGACCGTTTTCTGTACCTGGACACTGTTTGACACTGTCTTTGGTTTCTTCTAGCAGTTTCAGTGTTTCCGGTTTACCATTAAGGTCTTTGATCTATTTGGAGTTAATTTTCAAACAAGGTGATTGATAGAAGTTAATTTCATTCTTCTACAAGTGGATATCAAATCCTTTTCAGCACCATTTCTGGGTGATGTAGTCTATTCTAAAGTGTATGGTTAACGTAATACTACTTACGTTGGCCTGTAGTTTTCTCTTTTGTTATTGTTTAACTCTCCTTATGTGGTTTTAGTATAGTCTGCTACTATCTTCATATAAGAAATTATAAAATGATCCATTTCTTTTTTTCTTTTCTTTCTTTCTTTTTTTTTTTTTTTTTTCATTCTTTTTTGTTGTTGTTGTTTTAGAAGAGACAGCTCCAGGTTTACGTATAAGCTCAGGTTGAATTTATTTTGAAAATCTATGGCAACCTGGGATTTTCTTAATTGAAAAGCTTTTTAATCATTTTTCAGTTTCCTCATTTGTTGGTTGTTTATGTTGTTGACTGTGGGGCTGTGGTGCCTGCTCATTGGCATGGGTCCTGTTGGGATGAGTTGTGGTTCCTGTGAGTCTGCCGGTCCCAGGCAGCTGAAATGAAGGCTCAGAGGGCAGAAGCACAGGAATTTGACTGAGTTTACCCCACACAGTGCCAGGGGCAGATGTACGTCTGTGAGAAGTTGCAAAACTCTGCTCCTGGGCATGGGGAGATCCCAGTCTGAGGTCCCACTGGGGCAGATCTCTTGGGTCAGGGGTCTCTGGGCCGAGGCAGCTGGCAGGAAACCAGTGGTCTCTGCCCTTGGGCACCCAGGCACTGTTTGGAGACCACAGAAGGACTGAGACTGGGTGGGGCATATAGGCTGGACTGGCCTCCAAAAGAAACAAGAGGGAGAAGCTCAGTGGTGTCACGTAGGGTCCCTCAGGGTGGATGAGACTCTTGGTCTCAGTGACTCACCTGGCTGGGTCATGGCTGGCTGGGCTAGCTTGCTTAGGTTGTTGGGACTCTGGCTGGAATGCAGAGAAGTCCTCCATGGGAGATTAGGCAGCGGCTCATTAGTTGAAGGCCCCCTCTATGGTTCGCCACAGCTGGCCCCAAATACGAGAGGAAGTCCATGGCTTTAAAAGGTTTACTGTCATGATGGAAAGTAGATGAAGCTGTACCCCATGTTCTCAGGGTGGGCCTGAGGTTCAATATCTTTTACAAGGAGGAGGGTCTGGGAAGGAAGGCTTAATTGGCTATGCCCTCTGGCCATTAAGTAACTCATGAATATGGAGATCTTTCGAAGCTCTGCAGCTTGTAGTCATGCCCTCTACCTGTCCTACGTGACCTAGGGCCACAAACCTTTCTTTGGGAGGGGCTGTGGATAAGTGAAAGAAATCAGGACCCAGGAACAAGACCCAGCTCCTACCTACTGTCCCATTAGGGTCACTGGGGTTCAAAGCAGACTCAACTGGGTACCCCACTGCCTCTCATAGCTCACCAACCCACAGTTGACATATTTACTTGTTCTTTTTATTAGGGTCATTTCCTCCTTTATCTATTCAGATTGATTTTAATTCAAAGTCTATTTTTTCCAGATATTAGTATATCAGCACCTTTTTCCTTCCTAGTTCCCTAAGACTGGAATATTGCTAATCTGTGCTTTCATGACCACTTTTAAAACTGGTATGTGTTTCTTGTAGATTTTGTTTCTTCATCTATATAGTTAACCAGTTTTTTTTTTTTTTTAATTCAAGAGTTGAGATCACTATCATTTAAAGGTTTTATTGCTGATGCCAAGGTCTACTTGCAGACATACTGGCATGGCTATCCTCTGAGAGGCTCTGCCAGTACCTGAATAAGACACATGTAGATACTTACAGATATTCACAGCCAACCATTGGACTGAGCACAGGGACCCCAATTGGAGAGTTAGGGTAAGGACTGAAGGAGCTGAAGGGTATTGTGACACCATAGGAAGAAAAACAGTATCAACTAATTGGTTCCCTCAGAGCACCCAGGAATTAAGCCACCAACCAAAGAGCAGAGTAGAAACAAACTAAAACAACCCATCTGAAAAATCCCATTTGCTTGGGACTTGAACATAGAGTTCTCAAGAGAAAACAAAAGATGGATAATGAATATCATAAAATGTCTACCATTTTAAAAATTCTGTAGTGATTCTTGTTGTCTACCATATGTGATTGAGTTAATGGCTTCAATTTTGACATCATTTTAAACTCGTGACTCTTGTTAGCGTATCTATTGCCTAACTCTACACGTGGCCACGGAACTTATTAAGCAAATGAGATAGTAATAACATTTAATAGGTGAAAACATTGAAAAATGGAACATTTTCTCTTCTCTTCTGTGTTGCCTCCTAGAAGATCAGGTTCTCTGCAATGACAAGAAATTCAGTTATCTCAACAATGGCTGCTATATACAAGCAAACAAACATGTAAAATAACCCAAACAAAATGCTGAGTCCACTTGCAGAGACACTGCTTTTCACAGACCCATGAAGTAGACCAGCTGATACCAGAAAGACATCGCCAACAGACATGTTTGTGAGCCCTTCTTAGCCATTAAGTGCCAAGTGAGCCTGCTATAGGATGTTGTTTGAGCAAAATATAGTTGCTATTCCCCCACTCAGTTCATGGCAGCTATAACCTACAACACAAGCATAGGAGAATTTTATAACCTAAAATCATCATCAAAAATATATGCTTAAAGTTTGATGGCTGATTAAAAACATTGTTCTCAGTGATTCTAAATACATAACACAAAACCCAATATTTATCCATCTTTTCACTGTATGTACACCACAAATTCTTCTGCCTTTGACCACTCTAATTGTAGTCTCCTACACTGTAAACTACATTGCTCTTTTTGGGAAATGTTAACACATCCTCTTTAAACCACACCCAGGACCTCCTAGATGAGATTTTATGCTTTGGTAAGTCAAGGCATTCACTTTCCCTTGTTAAGATTCTGCATAAAGCATTGGTTTACATTTTATCTGCATTTTCTGTTAGTTATCAAATATTACCTAGATTTTAAAATCAGGCAAACAAAAGTACTGTATATTTTCACACCTCATTTTGTTTATTATTTGGCCACAGTGCCTAGCATACAAAATACTTAATAATGAATCTACAAATGAAAAAAAAAGTTTAATTTAAAGCTATCAGAAAATCTATTATAATTAATTTAAATATTGAACATTGTTATTACATACTCAATTGAATAAAGTAATATTAAAACATAGTCAACTTTCTTAATTACCCTTATCTTCTGAAGGACTGGTGCAGCAGCTGGAATCACAAGGAAATGCTCACTGAAGGTCTCATTCTGAATGATGGTATGAACCACTTACTGAATGCTTCTATCCCAGGAAATACTCTCAAACCAGGATTCTAGAATCTCTCTGCTAGTATCTAGTTCCTGTCCTGTATACAACTGGTAGTTCAGATGCTAATATCCACTTGGTGGTAGGCATGTAGAAGAATGCAAATTGATCCATTACTATATCCTTGTACAAAGCTTAAGACCAAGTGGATCAAGGACCTCCACATAAAACAAGACACACTGAATGTAATAGAAGAGAAAATGGGAAAGAGCCTCAAAAACATAGGCACTGAGAAAATTTCCTGAACAGAACACAAATGATGTAGTTTCTAAGATCAACTATAGACAAATGAAATTTCATGAAATTGAAAAGCTTCTGTAAGGAAAAGGACACTGTTAATAGGACAAAATGGCAACCTACAGATTGAGAAAAGATCTTTACCAATCCTACATCCAATAGAGGTCTAATATTCAACATATACAAAGAGCCCATGAAGTTAGAATCCAGAGAAACAAATAACCGTATTTAAAAAATGGGAAACAGAGCTAAATACTAAATTCTCAATTGAGGAAGCTTGACTGGCTGAAAGAAGTACCTAAAGAAATGTTCAACATCTTTAGTCATCAGGGAAAACAAAACAACCATGAGATTCCACCTCATACCAGTCAGAATGGTGAAGATCAAAAATCCAGGTGACAGCAGATGCTGGTCATGATGTAAAGAAAAAGGGACACTCCTCCATTGTTGGTGGGATTGCAAGCTGGTACAACCACTCTGAAAATCAATCGGGTGGTTACTCAGAAAATTAGACATAGTACTATCTGAGGACCCAGCTATAGCACTCCTGGACACATAGTCAAAAGATACTCCAACATATAACAAGGACACATGCTCCATTATGTTTATAGAAGCCTTATTTGTAATATCCAGAAGTTAGAAACAACCCAGATTTCTCTTATCAGAGGAATGGATACAGAAAATGTAATATATTTACACAATGCGGTGATACTTATCAATTAAAAACAATGACTTCATGAAATTTTTAGGCAAGTGGATGAAACTAGAAAATATCATCCTGAGTGAGGAAACCCAGTCACAAAAGAACACACATGGTATGTACTCACTGATAAGTGGATATTGGGGGGGGGGGGGGGAGGAAGCTCAAAATATCCATGATACAACTCACAAACCATGTGAAACTCAAGAAGAAGGAAGATCAAAGTTTAGATGATTCAGTCCTACTTAGAAGGGGTAACAAAGTAATGTTGGGAGGTAGGGAGGGATTGGGGAGCGGGAGAGGAGAGGGAGTGAAAAAAGGGGGACATGGTCAGTGTGGGAGGAGATGGGGCAGAACTGAGTGTCAGGATATTGCATGAAGATGTATAGCAGTGAGAGGTGGAGAACCGGGGTAACCCCAGAATGTCCCAGATGACAAGAAAGCAAAAGGCTTCCAGGACTCAGTGTGGATGACATTAGCTGAAATACACAACACAGGGGAGAGAGAACCTGTAGAGACCATACCCAGAGGTTAGGCACAGCCCCTGGTTGAGGGATGGGGCAGCCACCCACACATCTCAAAAAATTTAACTTCAAATTGCTTCTGTCTAAAGGAAATACAGGGACAAAGAGTAGAGCAGAGACTGAAGGAAAGGCCATCCAGAGACTGCCCCACCTGGGGATCTATCCCATATGCAGCCACCAAACCCAGACACTATTGCTAATGCCAAGAAGTGCTCGCTGACAGGAGCCTGATATAGCTGTCTCCTAAGAGGCTCTGCCAGAGCCTGACAAATAAAGATGTCAATGCTTGCAGCCAACCATTGGACTGATCACAGGGTCCCCAGTGGAGGAGTTCAGAGAATAACTGAAGGCGCTGAAGGGGTTTGCAACTCCATAGGAAGACCAACAATATCAATGAACCAGCGTCCCAGAGCTCCCAGAAACTAAACCACCAACCAAAAAGTACACATGGAGGGATACATGGCTCCAGCTGCATATGTAACAGAGGAGGGCCTTGTCAGGCATCAATGGGAGGGGAATCTCTTGGACCTGTGTAGGTGTTTGCTAGAGTGGTGAGGTGGGAGTGGCTGGGCTGACAAGCACCCTTATAGAAGCAGGGAAAGGAGGGGAAGGGTTGTAACATTTGAACTGTAAATAAAGAAAATAAGCAATTAAAAAAGATCTCTTGACCTCAGAAGTCTGTCATTCATTTCCAAGAAGATGGTACCAGCAAAGGCATTCTTCTATTGTTTCCTCAATTGCTGAAACATTCTAGTGATGATAACTTTTCATGTTCATATGTTTCTTCTCAGATCTCTATAACACTGCATTTCCACTACATTTTCTCAACCTGGATGTTTCTTCCTGTGAACGTCAACTTTCAGCGATATGTCTTTTGTAGATTATCTTTCTATGAACTGTTTATTTTCAAATTAAACTGTCCTCTTAACATTTTCTCTTATCCCAGGTTTAACCTGGTCTAGTATTTGTACCAGTCAAATGCCAGGTTTGGTCCTGGGGAGGTCCGATGGAAAGAAGAAGCCACTATCTGTTTACAGATCCACAACAGAAAAACAACTATAATATCAGTCAGTGTTACTCATTTAGTCTCCACAAAAGCATGTGTCTTTAAATGAACATTCAAGAGTGTGAGAATGTATTTCATCTCCTCCATTGCATTTTCAGTGGCCTATTTGTTGTGGTGTGTGGTGTTCAATGAAGGGAACACCCTAGTGCTGGCTACTGATCTTCTGTCATTCTCAGCAAAAGTTATTCAATGAACTATTATGAGCTGCTATCTCTGGGTCACGTATTCCCATTTCACTGCTCAAGTAATGTGCCAAACTCACAGAAAACATCACCTTCATATGCCAGAAACTTTCTGCAGAAACTTCCTGGAAAAATTTAATGGCTGCTTGTTTTTCCAAGAGTGTGGAAGTCATGTGAAAGACCACACAGACCTGAGAGCCAAAAATTGAGCAACAATTAGGCCATGTAGCTCACTTAATGTTCTTTTTTACATTCTAGGTAATAATCCTTATTTATCCCATATGCTTTTGTTTGTTTTTGTCACCCAGGTTCTTTTATGCTTCTACTATTTAAATTTTATTATTGCATCTACTTCTGGGAAGAATACCATTTGGGTTTTCATCAGGGTTGGTGAATTTGTCAATCATTTTTGTTAATGTAGTCATTTTTATGATATTAACAATGCCAAATCATTAACATGAGAAGTCTGTCCATCTTCTAAGTTCATATTCCCTTTTTTCCCTGTATGTTTAACATTTTTAATGCAGAGAATTCATTTCCTGCCTGGGTTTATTATTAGATACTTAGATTTTTTTTGGACATCCCCAATGTTTATCTTTTTTTACCTGTTTTATACAAAATGGTCAAGCGTGAAGACATACACATAAGAAAAAATGCACAGACTGAGCCACTGGTCTTTATATATTTAAATACTTTACTTTTAAAGCTATTATAAATATTATTTCTCATTATTTTTTATTATTGATGTATATTGTTTCCTAATAAGGTTATGAGACTATCAGGTCTGGTGTATTATTTAGGGCATTTTAAGGACAGAGTCATGTTGTCTTCAATTAGCGTCTTATCTCTGTTAATTTAAGTTTTACTTTTCTAGCTGAAGCTCAGAGAGACTAAAAGTAGTGTGACTGGCTACTCTGACTTTCTGTTGATTTTAGATGACGTGTTTTCAGTTCTTCAACATAATATACTGTTATCTATAGTTGTCTCATCTATAGTATTTGTGGTATTGAGTTGTGTTATTTTACATGCTAGATTATTAAAGGATTTTTTTATGTGAGGGTTGTTGAAAATGATCAAACAAGTTTTATATGTCTATTGATATAACAACATTATTTCTGTCCTCAAATCTTTTTTGTGCTTATTCATTTAATAATTTATTTAGGTGTTGATGTCAGACATTTGCACTCCTGGGATGAAAATATCAACAGTCATGGGTTATATGAACTTCTTAAAATGTTCTTTAATTCAATTTCTTACCATTTTACTGAGACTTTTATGTCTATGTTCACTAATGAAACAATCTAGAGTTACCATTTTATTTATGGTGTCCTTGTTTGGTGTCACATTAATATTGACTTCATTGAAAAAGACTGTTACTGTGCTCTTCATTTCCACAAAGATTTTAACAAGTATAGATATTATCTCTTCCTTAGTAATATTCAGTACATAATCTCAGTGGTCCTAAAGCTCTGCTTTATGAAAGCATTTTATGACAAACCCAGGAAGAAAGACAGTTCAAGTCTGAAGCAAGTATTCAAATTAAAATGTACTAACTGCCCATGGGAAGTCAGGCTTGATGTTATTAAGCCTGTCAAAATCAGTGGTTCTCAACTTTCCTAATGCTGTGACCTTTTAACACTATTCCTGATAATGTGGTGAGCCCCCCACCATAAAATTATTATTGTTGCTATTTCATAACTGTAATTTGCTACTTTTAAGAACTCTAATGTAAATATCTGTGTTATTGATGGCGTTAAGCTACCCTGTGAAATGGTCATTTCAACCCACAGGTTGAAAAACATGGTTATAAATGAATGATCCCTCCACCATATGGAAAACAGCATGTCTGATTCAAAACCCAACTTTTAGTAGTGCTCTCATCTTTCTCATGTTTTTACATAAAACAAGAATTGACACATAAAAGTAACATTGATACAAGCCTATTTTTTAAAGAGTTTTTTTAATGGATATTTTCTTTATTTACGTTTCAATTTTTTCCCCTTTCCATGTCATCCTTGATCCATGAGGTAAAATCACAAGGTGAAAAGTCAAGGTAGTATAACTGAACAATTACCAAGTCCACAGAAGTGGGAAACTTTGGAAAACATTCTATCCCATTTCCTCTTCAACCGACTCTATGAGGGTGCTCCCCCACCCATTCACTCATCCACTCACATCTTCCCACCCTGACATTCCCCTACATTGGCGCATGGAACAACCTCAGGCCCAAGGGCCACTACTCCCACTGCTGTCGAACATGGCCATCCTCTGTCACATATGCAGCCTGAGCCATGGGTTTCTCCATGTATAATCTTTGGTTGGTAGACCAGTTCCCAGAAGCTCCAGGGAGTCTGGTTGATTGACACTCTTGCTCCCCCTCATGAGGCAGCAAACTCTTTCAGTTCCTTCAGTCCCTTTTCCAATTCCTCCATCAGGACCCCATGCTCAGTCCAATGGTTGGCTGTGAGCATCTGCCTCTGTATTTGTCAAGTTCTGACAGCCCTTTCAGGAGACTCTATCAAGCTCCTGTCAGCAAGCACTTCCCAGCATCCACAATAGCTTCCTGGTTTGGTGACTGTATCTGGGATGGATCCCCAGGTGGGGCAGTCTCTAGATGGCCTTCCTTCAATCTCTGCTCCACTCTTTGTCTCCATATTTCCTCCTGTGAGTATTTTGATCCCCCTCTAAAAAGTACTGAAGCAACCACACTTTGGTCTTCCTCCTTCTTGGGATTCATATGGTCTATGAATTGAATCTTGATTATTCCAAACTTTTGGGCTAATATTCACTTATCAGTGAGTACATACAATGTGTATTCTTTTGTGACTAAGTTACCTCACTTAGGATGATAGTTTCAAGTTCCATCCATTTGCCTACAAATGTCATGAGTCATTGTTTTTAGTAGCTGAGTAGTACTGCATTTTTGTAAATATACTGCATTTCTGTATCCATTCCTCTGTTGAGGGACATCTGGGTTGTTTCCTGCTTCTGGGTATTATAAATATGGCTACTATGAACATAGTGGAGCATATGTCCTTATTACATGTTGAAGCATCTTCTGAATATATGCCCAGGAGTGGTATAGCCGTGTCCTCAGATAGTACTATGTCTAATTTTCTGAGGAACCACCAGAAGACTGATTTCCACAAAGGTTGAACCAGCTTGCAATCCCACCACCAGTGGAGGAGTGTTCCTCTTTCTTCACATCGTCTCCAGCATCTACTGTCACCTGAGTTTTTGATCTTAGCCATTCTGATTAGTGTGAGGTAGACTCTCAGAGTTATTTTGATTTTTATTTCCCTGATGGTTAAGGATGTTGAACATTTCTTTAGGTGCTTCTCTCAGCCAGTCAAGCTTCCTCATTTGAGAATTCTCTACTTAACTCTGTTTCCAATTTTTAATAGGGTTATTTGGTTCTCTGGAGTCTAACTTCTTGGATTCTTTGTATATATTGAATATTAGACCTCGATCAAATTTAGGATTGGTAAATATTTTTTCCCAGCCTATTGGTTGCCGTGTTGTCCCGTTAACAATGTCCTTTGCCTTATAGAAAACATTTCCCTAATTTCTTTCTCAGCCTGTTTATCCTTTGAGTAGAGGAAAGCTACTAATTTGTTTGAGTTAATTTTATATCTGGCTACTTGGCTAAAGTTGTTTATCAGGTTTAGTAGACCTCTGGTGGAATTTTTGGGGTCACTTAAGTATACTATCAGATCATCTGCAAATAGTGATATTTTGACTTCTTCCTTTTCAATTTGTATCCTTTTGACCATCTTTTGTTGTCTAACTGCTCTAGCTAGAACTTCAAGTACTATATTAAATAGATAGGGTGAGAGTGGGCAGCCTTGTCTAGTCCTTGATTTTAGTGGGATTTCTTCTAGTTTCTCTCCATTTAGCTTGAGGTTGGCTACTAGTTTGCTATATATTTCTTTTACTATGTTTAGGTATGGGCTTTGAATTTCTGATCTTTCCAAGTCTTTCAACATGAAAGGATGCTTAAATCTGTCAAATGCTTTCTCAGCATCTAATAAGATAATCATGTCGGGTTTTTTTTTTTTTTTTTTTGAGTTTGTTTATGTAGTGGATTACATTGATAGATTTTTGTATATTGAACTATCCATGCATCCCTGGGATGAAGCCTATGTGAATGTGATGAATGATCATTTTGATATGTTCTTGGATTCGGTTTGCAAGAATTACACTGATTATTTTTGCATTTATATTCATAAGGAAAATTGGTCTGTAGATCTCTTTGTTGAGTCTTTGTGTGGTTTTGGTATCATTGTAACTGTGGTTTCATAGAAAAAATTGGTCAGTGGTCCTTCTGTTCCTATTTTGTGAAATAGTTTGAAGAGTATTGGTATTAGGTCTTCTTTGAATGTCTGATAGAATTCTGCACTGAACCCATCTGGTCCTGGGCTTCTTTTGATTGGGAAACTTTTAATTACTGCTTCTATTTCTTTAGAGGTTAAAGGACTGTTTAGATGGTTTATCTGATCCTCATTTAACCTAATATCTGTCTAGAAAATTGTCCATTTCATCCATTTCTTTCCAGTTTGGTTGAATATAGGCTTTTGTAGTAGGATTCCAAAGTGAAAATAAAACAGACCATAATGCAGGGAATCTCTTTAGGCAAAGAATGTAAACAACTCAGAATAGATTCAGGAAGTCCATGAAACTGAGTAGATTCACTATGTCCTCCCACTCACAACTATTCAGAAGCTCTAAGAACTGCTGGAAAACAGTCAGAGAAGCTATGTGACCTAAAAAAAAATTTAGACAAGGTAGACTGTCTAGAAGACAGATGAGCTGTCTGGAAGAAGCAGTGAATAGCTAAGCTGCTTGGAAAGTATAATCTCCATTCTGTTGAGTTGTTTACAAGTTATGCCGTGTGCTTCAGATTTCTGGATTTTATGATTATAAAGAAGAAAATGATGACTATTAAGTTTACCAAAAAATTCTGAATTAAAATACCTGCTTGCTTTGGAAAAATAAAACTCCATGGAGAAAACTGTTTCAAAAACATATGTTACCTTGGTCTGTCAAAATCTTAACACAGGAAGACAGTGGTCCTTGGGGCTGGGGAGATTGCTATTTAGAGGCAAAAAGTTACTCTTAAATGGTAACATTTACAACAGCAGGATTGCCACCCATGTTGAGATAGCATTTGTTGGTTAGCTGTATTTGACACATTATCTGTTTCTAAAAGTTACCCCTCATGCATATTCCTTTAATTCTAATAAAGCTCATTGAGTCCCAAAATTGAACACTAATGGTATCTATAAGTTGTTCTGTTGATTATTTATTTCAAGAAACTCTTAATTCATTAATAAGTCTAAGCATTTAATTTCTTTATAAAAAGACTGTTTAGAAAATGGCAGACTGTTGTAGAAAATACTTAATATCTCAATTGGGGTTTCTGCCCTACCTTTGATCATTTAATTCCTGGATAAAAGACACACAACTTTTATTATTATAATAAAGCCTTGATCAGCATTAGTGCTTGGCAGATATCTACAATCTATGCTATTAGAATCTATTTCCCCATCAATAACCCTGAATTATAACTTGCTATGTACCATCTGGGATGCGCTTAACTCCAATTGGCCAGTTTTTGTGGACATGCATTCAGAACTCACTTACACCATGGCGGCTTCCTCCTCTCTGCTCTCTCTCCATCTTGGCCTCCTCTATCCCAAAGCCTATGAACCCAAGAACCCAGCTTATCTCTCTTCAGCCTGCCACTAGATGTAGGCATCTTTATTCACCAACTAGGGATAACTTAGAGGGCAAGGACACATAAGGTTACTTGGATATGTCACTTGGGTATGTGTAAACTCTGTTGTTCCTGGGGGCAGCCGGCCTTAGGGGCCAGTATTTAGGATTAGAATATGAGCAAAAGACCAGACCTCAAGAGCAGACTATCCAAAACTAAGAAATTTCTGAAACAAAGTTTGAGATTAAGGTTTTTTTTATTTGTTAATCTAATGACTATAAGTCTTGCTAAATGTGAGTTGTAATACTTGATTGCAATCATTGAAAGTTGAGTGTGTACTTTACAGGCGTCAACATGTGAGCTGTTTAGCTTTCTTCCAGCTAGGTGACATAGGGAAGTCATCCTAATCCTCATCTCTTATATATCCACCAAATTGCAACAAATTTTTGATAGATAGCACAGTCATCTTTTGACTGTGAATAACAAACATTTGTTTGTTGGGAGGAGAATAACAAACATTTACTCACACTGTCAGCATTTGAGGATAAGAAACATTTGGATGAAATTTTTATTGGTATATTAATTGTACAATTTAGATGTTAGTTTAAAACTCTTAAATCCCATTGAGTTTTTAAAAAGGCATCAGGCAATAGCAAGCTTTAGTAATTCTATTTCTTTGCTGTGTTGCATTTTAGGTTAGAAATAAGCTCAAACTTACAGAAGAGATACTATTATGATGCATTCCTTTTCCTGAAACATTTTAGTGTTGGCATGCTGCGCTCATTATGGACAGCCTTATTATCTGGTTTGCACTTTTGTCCCTTACTACAGTCCCCTGCCTGGGGAAAGGCAATCTGCCATGTCCACCTAATCACTCCAGAGAAGACTTACTGAGCAAAACACAGAAAGAGTAGCTGTAATTGTCCTTAGATTTGCAGTCAACAGGTTTGCTAAGAGGAGACATCTTGTGTGATTATGTGTGGCCTCATCCTGATGGCTAGGGAAGATTTTTCCTGAAAACTTCAGTTCTGACGTCTTGTGTTGTTAAAGGTTTGAGTCACAAATCTGGGACTTCTAATGAAAAATATTATATCTAAAAACGAACAAATATATGTAACAGTATAACTCACTCAGATCTATTATTTGATGGCTAACTCTTACATATCACTAAACATCAATACAAAATAGAGTATTTAAGGCTTGTTGTGGTGGAAGTAGAAATGCAGGAGGAGCAGAAGATCAGTGTTATCCTTGGCTGCATAGTGAATTCAAGGCCAACCTGAGCTACATAAAACTCTCTTTCAAAAGAAGCAAATAAAACTAATTAATTAGTATTTTTAAATAATGTGCTATGTTTGAAATGAATAAAATTTATGACAATCTAATAAATTTTGAGTGACTGTTTCAATTATCTTATTCTCAATTTCTGAAAATACTTTGTCTATTTTAATTATACGTTTGTCATTTTCATTTTTATTACTATTATTTTCATTTATTTTCTATTTCTATTTATTGTATTTTCATGTATTTCTCTTTTACCTTTGTTTATTTTTCACTTTACAGGTTCATATTTTAGATAACGCCTATTAAGATGTAGTCTAAAACTAAATACACAAGAAAAGAAAGATGACCTCTAATTTTTTTCTATCTCATTTCTGGAAAAGCCTCTTTCTGTGGAGTCAGGAGTGAGAAATAAGCATGCTATTAGTGCTAAGTGCATTCTCTATAAAAAACCACAAAGTACTTTTGTAAATCAATATGTTCTGAAAAAAATATTTTAAAACCTATGCAGAGAGGAGCTAATTTTCAAACTGAGAGAATAGTAGAAAAGGTCCAGGAAGGAAATGTGCACCGGAAAGTCTCTCTTTTACTCAAGATGCCTCTGACTTGTGTCTTTGCCTGGAGGCAGTGAAGTTAGACATGTGGACCATGGAAAGGGAACAAAGGCTGAGTAATCCTCTGTCAGTCAGCAAGGCCTGACACTGCCACTACCACAGGCAAGCAAAATACCCTTTCCTTTCATCTAACCAGACATTTTTGTGGATAATTTTCAGTTGATTTATAAATGTCACCTTTTAAAAGTAACTCTCTGCCTCTCAATCACAATTTTCTTCCAATGATTGCTATCTTCCTGTGTGAGGATTTTGGGAAGTACAAAGGATACATATGATTTAAGAACTATTCTTCCCACAGTGTTTCACTTTCCCAGAAGCAATCATTCAACTCAATTCACGCTGCCTTGGAAAATTTAGACATTTTCTCGTATGTTCTACCTAAGGCATGGGATGGGAAACTGCAGTTTATTCAGAGTCACAGAACTTGAAACTATCTGGATTATAAATATTTATATTTAACCAATATTCTCTGATCATTCACCAAGCCAACATTTAGTAATTAACTAAACGGCTGGTCCCATGTGTATAGTGATAAATGAGATCGCATCTAGATCTGGAGGATACTCCTTGGGTGATGGCTATCTCTGTAGAGGAAATTTCAAAATGCTTGGAAAATTGGAAGTGAAAGTCATTCAATCATTTTCTCTTAATAGCCACAAGAAGAGATGTTTGGTTTAGAAACAAAAAAGAAATATCAATTTTAAGGGTCAGTGTATCTATCGAACATCAATGAAATATTTAACAGTTTCTATGATAAATAGAAAACAAAAAGGAATAGGAATCAAAATTTATGTTAAGTCAGAAGGACATAGAATCACCAAAAAGTGCTATTACAATTCTGTCAATAACGGGGATTCTTCCACCTTAAGTGGCTCCAGACCATCTGTCAAAGAATTAGAGAATTAATTTAATACATAATGATGCAATTCTAACTCTTCCTAAGTATTGTCCATTTCCTTAATTGGGGAGATTTTGAAATATCTCCTCTTACATAGTAATTGCTTTCACCCTGCGTTTAGCTTTTATTGTGTAGACATCCTGCACAGTAGTATGAGATAATGGTATACTTCAATATATGTTTTATTCATTAAAAAATACTGACTAAATAGATATTTTCAGCAAGTAATAAAACTGTTCACATTCCATTTAGCTGATGGATGCCTCTTTTCACTTTTGTTACTGTGCATCTCAGTAGAGTTACATGTTTATGGTGTCATTTTCAAAATCAATAAATTCTGAATTGATTTTCATCCACTTTAACTTGTTATACTTTATTATATAATCTGGTAAGAGTAAAGAAACGTGATAGTTATCTATTCTTATGTAAGAAACCGTTTCAAATCCTAATGAGATTAAATAATACTATTTCCGACATTTTTGTGGGTGTATTCATCTTGCATTGGTTTTTTTGAGTTCATTTGTGTGATTGCATTCAGCTGGGGCTGGTTCAGCTCCAGGAACCCAACCACAAGTCCTTTGGTGAATGCCATGACTCAGCTGGGTGCTTTGAATTTTTCCCACTTAGTTCATTCTTGAGACCTGACAGAAATTACCACAGAGTTACAACATAAATAGACAGAAATTCTCAGTCTTGCTGCGGCCGAGGATGCAGAACTCAACATCGAACTGGGTACGTTTTGTTGATCAAAGCTAGCACCAATACCATCCCAGGTACACAGTACAAAAAAAAAAAAGCACTACTCCAAGAAGGACAGCGACAAGGCTACTTTGCAAAAGGGAAGTGTTATTCTTAGAGCCAGTATTGAAGTATCTCATGAGTACCTAGGGTAGCCATGTGATTTCAATTATGCAAATATTCTATAAACAGACAAACACAAATTAAAATGATTTGGATACGCAACGACAAATTAATATACAGACTTAACAACTGCGTTTCAATTTTTTTTAAATCGCATCACTCAAAACATTGGTTTTCTAAATGTTTATTATTCTAATAAAACTCTGGAAATCATCGACAAAAATTAGTCACTATACTAAATCAATGTGAGGTCAGGATGGGGCTGTTTTGCTATTTTATTGTTTTTAATTTTACTTCTTTGTTCACTTTTTAATCATTATATCCTCAGCCTCAGATATCCTGTCCTTAGATGAGAATGATCATGAAAATGTAGCTGTCCTTTTTTTTTTTTGGTTTCTTTTCAGACATATTATATGGTGAAATGCACTCTTAGGTATCACAGCCTATTTTTTTTTATTCTAAGATATTTGCTCAGTTTCTGTTCCCCTTTATGAAGTTTGATTATTAGTTTATATTTTCACCTTACACTTAAATTCCTTTTATAAAAAGACTGTCGAGGATAAAGAACTTGCTCATATAAGTCTAAACATTTTAAGCAAAACTATTTGATCTAAACTCTTAAGAAACTGGTCTTATAGAAGAAACTATGTGGCCATAGCTTTCTTCCAATAACCACTTCTAAAAATCTCATTTCTTTACATAATAGACTTGGTTTACAATTAATATACTAATTAAACATTTTTTGTGATTTATTTTATTTCTCCTTTCGTAAAGAATATTGTATCAGGAGAATTTGTACTGGTATATTTCTGGAAAATACACTGTCCAACATATACATTACAAACTCAGAAATATAAATTCAGTGCATTTAATATTAGTATCACAGAGGATAGCCTAGGAAATTAATTAACATTATATATTTGATTTAGCTGATTCAATTTTAGAATGTAAATATTATTTTACCTTTAAGAAATATCAAGTTAAATATCTACATGAGAAATGGTTTTAAAGATCATTTTAAGGAAACATAAATCAATTGTATAGTATTTAAATCTTAAGCAATAGTTTAATTTTAAAATAGATGTTAAGCATCAGTATATTTTAATGTTAGAAATTAAATACATGTAAGGAATTCACATTTTTACCTATGGATCACATTTTTAAAACTTTTTTTTTTTTTACAAAATAATCACCATGTTTTTATAAATAATCAAAATACAGGAAATGTGTGCATTTTAGGAAAGAGACAATATGTTTAAGTATATAAATTTTTAAAATAGTTATGTGCTGAAATATGTACCAGATTTACTGATGCTTTGGAGAACTACAGCCAAAATTTATGCACTAACATCCACTAAGTATTTACTATTTAAAAATTTCTTGGATGATAAGTCTGCGTTGAACAGACAGCTCCCTTCAGGTCATTAAGTGCTTCTTGTTACTCTCCATGAAAGCGTCATTTTCCTGTTAATGATTTTTGCAAACGCCTATGAGAGAATCTTATTCTTATTCTTTAGACTGCTAAGAGAGCCGTTTTCTCTGCTCACTGCTCGGAGACAGTTTTGTGATTGTACTGGGATATGTGAAACACTGTGGTGATGTTTGGAGACAAAAATGTCATCACAGTTAAGTCCTAACCTTTCTTGTTTGCTAAGGGGGCATCTTAAGCATGAATTCTGCTTAAAAAAAATACTGCATCAATAAATATTTCCAGATTTTCATTCCTTGTTGATAAAATAATAACTTCAAAAGCAGAGGTTAAAATATGATGAGATAAGCATTTTAGGTTAGTATCATGAGTCAATTAAAAACTGAAAAAAAAAAAGCTTCAACCTACAGTTTGAAATGCATGTGCATATATTCTGAGAGATTATACACATTTTAATTTTGTTTTGTTTTACAAGAACATGAAACAGAAAGAGAGTATTCTGTAAAATTTGGGTATGTGAGGAAGATTCAGAATCACTTTGGGGAAGGGAAGGGATATCATAAAATATCTCTGATGAAAAATGTAAATAAAAAACTATTAATTATTTTTAAAAGATAACTGCTTTGTCATCCCATGTTTTAGTTTGTCCAATAAATGTCTAGGCTCATTTTAATAAAATATTTACAAAAATATGAAGGAGGTGACCAAACATGGTAAAGAAGTATTAGTAATAATTTTCTGTATCCTAGAAAATATTTTTTAAAATCATGTAGAACAGCATACTAAGGAAATAACTCTGCCAGTGAGCTTAACTTTGGAACATAGAAGTTCCTCAGTGTTATTCCTAGGTGGGACAGAGTATGATTAAAAATGATACGCTATATATTAGATACTTCATACACATTATCTCTAAAACTTCATGGCCTCATATTTTCATGTAATTATCCATTTAATCATTAAAAAGAGAAAACTGAATCATAGGAGCTGCAGGCTTAGAAAATAGTGAGAACAGGTATCTATTTGATCTTTTCGCCCCATCTCATAGTACCACAAAGCAAGTCACTGTTTCTCATACTCTTGAAGAGGAGAATCCAAAAAGTACTGGCTTCATTTCTGTCTGTTTTAGTGCTATAGCTTAAGAGCCAAAGTAAGAGACCATGAGTCGGAAGATCTGGCTGTGAACTTTCCCCAAGTCAACTGTAGAACATTCAGTGGGTTGTTCTTCATCATGACACAGTTCATTATATTATAAAATGATTTAGAGTACGTGTTCTGTAAGTCTTGTTCCAGATTTGAGCGCTATGATTTCAAAACATATTTCTTAACTTATGTATTCTGTATACAGCAAAAAAAATCTCTAGTTGTAGATAGGAATAATTATTTTTCATCATATATAGATATTAGAGATCATGGTGGGTTTTGCTGTGGAAGTAGTTGGCAATACCTAGCAATAAGTATTTCAAAGTCTTCTATATGGATACTGAGTACTGTATTTCAAAACAAGTAATATATAACTACAGACAATTGGAGGATAGTATTTCTGTTTTTAATAGAAATTACAGTTTCAACTGCTGAGTACTATTAAGATCTGAAAGTCCAATATAAGAATGAGTATTTATTTTACTTATTTTATATAATTCTTGGGCACATTTTTAGCTAAAATTCATAATATTAAATCTAAAAATAAAATAATGTGGTAGAGACATTCACACATGGATTCTTTAATAATTTTTCTTTTTTTCTTAACTCACAGTATGAAATACACACACACACGTGTGTGTGTGTGTGTGTGTGTGTGTGTGTGTGTGTGTTAATTTTGCCTGATGCTGATGTATTCTAATGATAAACTGGTTCCTCAAGACCTGATTGCCCAGAGACAAGAGAGTCAACACATAGACCCAAGACACCTTGTCCCCAACTTATTTTTGGCTAATGAATAAAGATGCCTACAGCTAATACCTGGGCAGAGGAGACATAGTCAAGTTTTAGGGTTTCTGGCCACCATGATAGGGTGTCAGAAGAGAACCATGAGAGAGAGAAGAAGGTAAGGAGAAAGAGAAAGTCCCTATGGGTTAGGAGTCAAGAAAACCTGGCCATGAGGGTTGGCCAACTGGAGTTAATATCAGCCTAGATGAAATATAATAAATAATAACTCAGGTTATTTGTAGAAAATAGATTTTAATAACATAAAGGGCAGATATCTAATCAGCTCTGGTGCTGATTAAGGTTTATTGTAAATAATAAAAGTTGTGTGTCTTTTATGCTGGAACTAAATGGTCAAAGGCAGGGTAGAAACCCCGGATTGTGATTGAAAACTTCTATAACACATATATCTCTGCTTGACCAAGATTATACTGATGATAAATTTTAAAAAGTTTATTATACAAAACATGAAGCAATTTAAATATCTCAATGTTTGCTACTTAGTGTTTTTAACCATATGAAGATTGTGCATCAGGACTTTAAACTGACCACAAATAGACTCTTCTATAAATCACACTTGTTAAGTATTTGATCATTGTGATAATATTTTATACATCCACTCATGACAAACTAATGTATTATATGTGTTTAAAAAGTGTGAGAAAAAGACTCCAAATCCCTCCTACTATTTACCTTGCTTCAAGAATTGGAACCATACCATTTCAATAATCTAAAACCCTTTTGTCTTACTTTCATTTTTTTTTCTCTTTGGGAGTAGTCCAGTTCATTTTCAATACACTCTATTTGATGTCTCTGCTTCTATCCATTGGTTGGTGTGTGATTCAGCCTTCAGTAATATGTTGGGTACCATCCTATTTTCAGCAGAGATTAGTCAGACATGAGCATGCTCTATACCACTGAAGAACAAGTCAGGACTTTTTTCAAAGTAATGGAAGAAGAGACCATAGCACAATAAGAATTCTGTTTCTTCTGTACCAGGGAAAGTTTGTCTAACTGTGGCTGATACAGAAACAGACAAAACAGAGTGAAAAATATGGCATAGTTGTGAGAAACTTCTGCATTCTAAATTTAGTGGAAAGTTTTTGAGAATTAACCACGTAAATAATTGTTCCCCATGTTAGGGGACATTTTTTATTACCTACTATGTAAGAAGACTAATAGTATCTAATAAATATTAATTAAATTATTTCATCATCAATAGCGTTGACTGCACTGTTTCAAAATAAATTTAGTGCTATCTTTTTCAGGTTGTTTTTTGCATCTCATATCCTTCTCTACCTTTCCAACAGTGCATACTTTATTTATGGACACCTATTTAAAAATGTGCTACAAAGAAAACAACAACATAGCCACAGGATCTTCACCATTGTTAAATTATAGCTTACTAAAATTTCTTAATTATCTTAAAATTTTATATCCTCTCCACCCATCACAGGGCATGTGTAAGGTAAGTTTGGAGTCTTGTCATGTTTTTTGTTGTTACCTTTTTCTTAGAACTGTCTCTTTAATGATACAAGAAACCAACACCAAAATCTGCTGACAAATTGGAAGAATATAAAAACATTGTCAGGATAGTTGAGGGCCCTAAAAGCTCACGAATCCTAATTAAACACGAGGTAGGCTAAGCTGCATAATTATGCAGGGAACATTGGCTATAATATCTCAGAAATTAGAGCAATCATGTTCCCCAAGAATCACACAGTCCATAAAACAGGAAACAGAAAACTGAACAGAACACAATTCTATCCTGATACTATTTTTGGAATTGTTATTTTATTCACAGTCCTTTTAAATTAGAGAGAGAGAGAGAGAGAGAGAGAGAGAGAGAGAGAGAGAGAGAGACCTTTCCTTATATTTGAAAAATGGTAGAAACCATCTTATTATATCAGACCCCAGGCTGTGTTCTTTAAACTGAAAATGAAAGGGTTAACTTAGATGAAATCATACTGAAATATATACTTGCCACCTGAAAAGGTGTTATCTTAACACATACTTTAGGAAGAGAGGTTTCTGTCAAGCAGGGAGCAGTTCTCAGAGGATACCAAACCAGATTCAGAGTGTCATCTGCCTCTTCCAGATTTATAAAAAAAAAAAAAAAAAAAAAAACTGTAGAAAACCCACAGGCTCATCAAGCAATAGAAAAGAACTACATGAATATATTTACATGAACTATATGACTGAAACTAAAGCCAAATTGTTACAACCTAGAACAATAAAATATTTATATGAGTGAAAGAAAGTTCCTACTATAGAAGACTTGAGTATCATTTAGTGACCGGCACAGGGTGTAACATAATAGAACGAGTTCTTTGGTAATATAACTGTAAATGTAGAAGATATATCAAAAGTAACAAATAAAATGAAAACATACTTAAACTTCATACTTAAGCTTCAAATATTTACAATATCATGACATATACATATATAGAGATACATATTTATATAATTGTATATTTACTTTAATTTTAAAAAATACATTTTTCCAAAATATTTTTATGCAATTGTGAACAATTTTCAACAAATTTCAATCATTCTGCATTCACTTATTTCTACTTTTGTTTTTTTATTTTTTGCTTTTTGAGATTATACTATAATTACATGATTTCCCCTTTCTTTTCCTCCTCTAAACTCTCCCTTACACCCTTCTTGTTCTCTCTCCAGTCATGGTCCCTTTTTCTCCTAACTGCTGCTACACGCATATATTCATACTTATATCCATATATATATTCTTAAATATGATGTTACTTGTATGTCTGCTTTCTGAGCTGACCATTTGGCATTGGATTTATAATTGGTATGAGTGAACTTGCCTGGGGAATGATTTATCCCATTCATAGCATCCTTAATTGCCTGTAGTTCTTTGTATAAGGTAGAGGCCTTGTGGTCGTTCCTTCATCTACTTTGATCTGTCTCTTTTCCTCGTTTAGCTCATTTTTAGGGAGTCACATCATTGAGACCTCATGAGTGTAGTTATTGACATTACTAAGAGACACAGTCTCACAGCAAATCCTCTGATATTCAGGACCTTACAATCTTTCTGCTCAGTCTTCAGCAGGGTTTCCTAAACCTTAGGTGCTTGAATTATTTTGTAGATGTATTAATTTGCAATGAATTGTAGTTATTTTTCATATCATTGCATGTTTCCCATCATGAATGAAAACTGACATGTATTCAATTCCTTGGAGTGCCATCATTTCACTAATTAATCAATAGCTATGTGTAAACTAGCCTTTTCACAAGCACTAGTGATTACAAATAAAATATTAATATAATTATAAGTCTTCTCTTGCAGAATAACATTGGGATGGCTTCAACTCTTCCAGTAAGCTTTGAAATACTACACCAGCTTTACCCAGAGCAAGAATTTCTACCATCAGCCACTTACTCTAATTTGTTTTCCAAGTGCTTACAATTTATTTTACAAACTACTAAGCAAAGGACTCATTTTTTTTTTCAAAGAATTCATTGATTGTGTAGGTTCATTACCACTCTTGAGAAACAGGGATTTAGCTTAATGCCAAGGACACCATTCTCTTAGTTTTAGTTGCACTAATCCTTCTATTTTCTAATTTTTCCTGAGGACATATGAACAAAACATCTACTCACATCATGTAGGGCACAAGTATCTAACCAATGAGAAAATTTTACCAAAAAACTATATAGGAGAACCAGTGAGTTTATTGAAGTTAATCGAAAAAGCATGAACTAGAATTACTTGTAGGGACAAAGATGCCTCAAACAGCTGAAAAAGCTGTCCAAGCTATATCACTGGAATTCTCAGCATGACATGTAGGTAGCTCCACAAATGGGTTTCCTCTGCCCAGATATCGTTTAGTGTTTGTCTAACCTCACAGAAAGAGCACTTTGACACTTGGAACTTTTTTGTGAATTCTAATATTTTGTAATTTAAATGAACGTCTACTCCCCATCCAATGGGAATATTTTAGTCCTGAAACCACAGTTACATCCTTTACAAGAAGCAACTTAATGAATTTCAGTAATGTTATAAACCAGGATTTTTATCTCTTCTTACGGCAGGATCGTTATACTCAAGAACTCAGGAAAGTTGCGGTTGCTTGCAAAAGACCTGCACAGTAAGAATCCAGTCAACATCCCAGCATAGAGTGGGGAGAGGATTTCATACCCTCACTCTTTGGTGTAGGGGAGGAAAGGGTTTATTTTGCCTATTATTCAAGATCACAATCCATCATCTTCAAAGACAGCCAGGCCAAGAATTCAAACAGGTAGGAACCTGGAGTCAGGAGCTGATGCAGAGGCCATGGAGGGGTGCTGCTTGCTAGCTTACTCTTTATGGGTTACTCAACCTGCTTCCATATATATAGAACTAGGACCACCATCCCAGAGGAGGCACCACCCATGGTGGGTTGGGTCCTCCTCTGTCTATCACTAATTAAGAAAATACCCTACATACAGGCTTGCCTATAGCCCAATCTCATGAAGGCATTTTCTCAACTGAGGTTACAATCATACCTAAACCACACAAAGACAGAACAAACAAAGAAAACTTCAAACCAATCTCCCTTATGAATATTGATGCAAAAATACTCAATAAAATTCTTGCAAACAGAATCCAAGAACACATCAAAACAATAATCCATCATGATCAAGTTTAAGTAGGCTTTAACCCAGGAATGCAGGAGATGGTTCAATATTTGAAAATCCATTAACATAATCCACTATATAAATAAACTCAAAGAAAAAAAAAAAACACATGATCATCTCACTAGATGCTGAGAAAGCATTTGACAAAATTCAACTTCCCTTCATGGTAAAAATCTTAGAAAGATCAGGAATTCAGGGCCCATACCTAAATATAGTAGAAGCAATATACAGCAAGCCAGTAGCCAACATCAAACTAAATGTAGAAAAACATGAAGCAATCTCACTAAAACCAGGGACTAGACAAGGCTGCCCACTCTCTCCCTACCTATTCAATATAGTACTGGAAGTCCATGCCCTCACTCTTAACTGAAAAGCGATTAACAGTTGATGGCTTCCCAATGATGGAGAATCAATTTTAAAATATGGCCCCATGCATGCGGAGATGATGACATTTGTCAACACTCAGGAAAGCAGGGATGGGGGTTGGGTGGGTAGGTGGAGGATAGGGGTGGTGGTGTGTGAATCTCTATTGGTTTGGGGCTAGTGTGTTCTTCATAGAGATTTCCATACCAGCCAGAATATATAATCTAACTCTATCTCTATTTTTTTTTTTTTTTTTTTTTTTTGAGACAGGGATTCTCTGTGTAGCCCTGGCTGTCCTGGAACTCACTCTGTAGACCAGGCTGGCCTCGAACTCAGAAATCCGCCTGCCTCTGCCTCCCAAGTGCTGGGATTAAAGGCGTGCGCCACCACCGCCCGGCCTAACTCTATCTCTAAACAAAAGAAGTGTTTAGATGCTGGAAGGTCTACCACACCCCCAATAGAAATAGATGGCCTCATAAACCTGAATATAAGTAGCATGATTAGACTTTATGGATTTATTTTTAAAAATGACATAAATTTGGGAGTTTGTATGGAATTATGAGGAGGGGTGTAGATAAATATGAGAAATGTATCTTATGCATGTATGAAAATTTCAAGGAATAAAAATATTAATTTGAAATATTAAAATAAATAAGCTACAGTTTTCCTCAGGTCAAACTGCACATCCTTTTGTTAGCACTTATGAGTGACTAACATTGAAAACACCATGGGATTTAGGAATCTAACAACCCAAACATTGAGTTAAGGATACCTTTTAGTTAGTCATTGAAAATGTCATACTTCTGAATGGTTTAGTCCTTTCTACTACAATAAACATCTGCTCAGTTTTATAATGTAACAACTATCTTACAATCCTTTTACTACTGGCTAATGGAACAAGCAGAAGACCAAGAATGGGGATGGGGGGAAGGGAATCAGCAGGCACCATGCAGGAATAGAGACAAGTTTGACAGATTACATCCAGAGAGTCATTGAGTGGGAAATTCCTTGAAATATTATTTCTTACTCATGTGTTTCATGAGTACATGAGCATGGTAGAGTTTACAAGCCTTCACGTGTATCTTAATTGTGTATGACACTGTCAAAAGTTATGAGAGAAAAATCATTCTCTGGTAAATGATGCTTGCAAAACAAAGTTCTTTATCCAGTCCATATACATGCATCACATTTTTTAAACAGTTTTTAAGTGAAGAAGTCGTCACCAAGCATACAAGGCGAGACAGCTCAGCAGAAAAAGGCACCTACCAAGAAGCCTGATCACTTGAGCTTTTTGTGGGACCCACACAATAGAAGGTAAAAACTAAATACCACAAGATTTATTATGACCTACCTCCACACACGTGCACAGACACAAATGCACACCCATGCTTGCATACATGCACATACATGCGCACACATACAAAACATAACACCTTGAAACTGTAAACTCAGAAAAATATATGATTTGTACTGCACTATTAATATATTTGGTTTTGTGACATTTCAAAATTTGGTGTATTTCTCGGGTTTGTTTGAATTTTAAAATAATTTTAATAACTTAAAGTGAATACTAACTGTTGTTTACTGTTGGTATCATTAGGTTTCATGCAGGCAAACAGCATTTCAAATTTGGCTGGTTCTATACAGCTCTGTGTAGTCCTGGAAAGACCCCTATCTTTCCAAGCAAGAAAGAAAATGACTTCCTAAGAGCAAAGCAAGCTCTTCATTATTGTGTGCAGACTTGTGTGGGATATGTGTGTGGAGTGCAGGTATGTGTGAATGGAGGTCAGAGCACAACCACGGGGAGTCAGAGTTTTCCTTCTACCATGGATCTGAGGATCAAACTTGAGGCACCAGGCTTACACAGCAAGCCCTTTACCCTCTGAGCCATCTCGCTGGCCCTGACTTTTATCCTTCTTCGTTCTTCTTTTCTATGTGAGTATGAAGAGGATGTCATTAAAAGCTAAAATGCATAGCTGAAGAGTTCTCAGACTTACACTATTTTTTTTTAAATAAATGGACATTGTCAGCTTTCAGCTTACTACAGGAAGTAAGTGGTTTCAGGAGATTTTTCTTGGCTTGGCAGGGTGCCAGGGCATTTTACAAAACCACTGACCAGAAAGCAAACTTTTTATTTTCAAAGTAGAAAATAGTTTTCTGTTGCTTCTCTAAAGCTAAAACTAATAAAAAAAAATTGTAAGAGATTTTAGAGACAGAATATATACTATAATTTTATATAAATGAAATAAGCTCAATTTACATACAGTTAAGTATAGTACATAAACTGTATCATAATCAAAAGTGAATTTGAACAGTCTTATCTCACTTAATATATTCCTATGATGTTGTAATAAGTAGTTATAACAGAAAGAATTCTCAGTTAGATCATATGTTTAAAACTGTTGGTCAAACCTGGTGTGGTGACACATGTCTTTGATCCCAGCATTGTGGAGGCAGAGGCAGGTAGAGCTCTTTCAAGGCAAGATTTATCTACAAAGTGAGTTCCAGGAAAGCCAAGGCTACCCACAGATAAAACCCTGTTTCAAAATACCAACCAAACAAACAAACAAACAAATAATCAAAAAGCCCAAAAACTTGTTCAAAATGAAAAGAAATAAAATAGAACTTCGAAGAATAGCTAAGAAAATATATTGTCATTATTACATTAAAACTTCTATGAAACTATGTGGAAAACCCTATTATTACAAATTAGCATGAAGTATAAGTTGATAACTCAAATAAGGTAAAAGAAAATATTGAGAAAATGGGAAGTGTGATGTCATTAGTAGTCTGGAATTTTTGCGTATCAGGCCAATATCCAAGAAACTTAGATAGCATATTGTAAACATGGCTGAAATACATACATGATACATTATGAGTAGAAGTTTAACTGGGTATAAAATTTCTATAAATATGACTCTATTAAAATGTAAAGTGTGAACATTTTCTTACCTAAGCAAATCTTGCACCTTGAATATTATCCCCGGAAATAACTGCTGAAGTTTATATAGATCATTTCAAATGTTAACATAAGATTTTCTAAACTAAGAATCAGCAGCAGCAAAAAACAAATACCTTCAGAGAGTTTTCAAACAAGTCAATCAGATGTGAATGAATTTGTCTGCTACACACAGATAGGTAAGCTACAAACACACAGTATGGCAAACACAAACCTACCTAAAAATGTAATTAAAATATTATAAACTTTGGGGACGGGGATATAGCTCAGTGGTAGAGTGTTAGCCTACCTTATACAAAACGTTAATCAATCTCTCTCTCTCTCTCTCTCTCTCTCTCTCTCTCTCTCTCTCTCTCTCTCTGTGTGTGTGTGTGTGTGTGTGTGTATGTGTGTGTGTGTGTATTTGTATGTGTATGGGTGTGTGTATGTGCACATGCACATGTGTATGTGTGTGTGCATGATTGCTATTACACAGGCAGTGATACATAATGTATAAAAAGAAGAAGAAAGCAACAAGAATTGAGAAGGGAAAGATTATTCTTGTTCTTATGGACACTTAGAAAAGACTCTAGATTATTATATTCTAAAATCTAAGCGGTTGTTTAAAAGTACCCTTTCCAACAATAAAAAAAAAG
This sequence comes from Arvicanthis niloticus, assembly GCF_011762505.2. Lineage (NCBI taxonomy): Eukaryota > Metazoa > Chordata > Mammalia > Rodentia > Muridae > Arvicanthis > Arvicanthis niloticus. Next base: position 13,503,402 of record NC_133437.1, read on the forward strand.
GAAAAGAGCATAGTCGGACATTGTGACTAATTTGTATTTAGAGAAAGTAAAGTGAAGCAAATCACTTGTCCGATAATTAAAATTTATTTAAAAGTACCAGTTTATAAAACAAACAAAATGTTATTTAGCAGACCAACATTTCTTGACATCAACAATGAAAGAAGCTTAGGAAGCATTAGACTCGGCAGACAAAACTCATAGAACGATAGTGGGTTTATTTTTAGGACAATTTTTAAGAGCAGTGAGGAAGTCCTTATATTTTCTTAATGCAAATGAAAAAACGCCAAACTCACAACCACTAGATTTTTCAAGTTATCTTGTTTGGGAACAAGTATGAAAACACTGAAGTCTTTTTTCTTACGACTTTACTCAGTTTTTGGCTTCTCAGTTTCTATTGACCATTCTTCTTGTGTTTCTTCATATGACCATGTGATCCTTCTCTCTTGCTTGCTAATCTCTCTTCATCAAAATCTGTGCTATGAACTTCAGCTACACAAAGGCCAGCTCTCTTCATCCGACAATAAGCCACCTTACAAATTCTTCCCACTCTATATCTGGGGAAATAGTAACAATTTCCCCCTCCAATTTTCTTTTTTCTTTGATTTTTAAGAAACAAATGTCCAAATTAAATCCCATTGCCAGCTCTCTTAGGAATGGTCTTGCTAATCTTTTTAAAAGGTTACAAAAAAGAGGGGGGGAAGGATCTTATTGTATAACCATGGCTGAAGGAACAAGTAAGTTTGCTCATCTGGCTTTCTGTTAACTGGCTCAGTTTATAGATCTGAGAGTTAAGACAGATGAGTTATTTAAAGTTCTAAACAACATAATTAGATAACTAAATAAACTAAAGTTTTATAAATAGATACAGAGAGATTTTTTAAGTTGCACACAGATTATGTGCAAGAAAATAAATCTAGACAGAAAAATGATGAAAACAATATTCTTTGAAAGTGAGAGAAGTAATATAGTACAATAGTGTCTATTACATCAGAGTCACTTGGATTACAGTGGTTTAAAATTTTGTAGTTCAGAAGAGAAACAATATAAAATATACTACTTTAATGTCACATAAAGATAAGCATTAGCTATAAAGATAAAGGGAGGATTCATAATCATTAGTCTATATCCAAAAGTGCCCAAAGTCATATTCATATATTCATACTGGAATAAGTTAAGTACATGAACACAGAATCTGTCTTCAATTCAAGCTATACAATTATAACTAATTAATAATTTGAACCGAATGTACTTTAACTAAAAGACATATAAGTTCATCTAGAAGAATAACAATGTAAGCATAGCCAGTTAAAAATCAAGGCTTTGAAAGACACCAAATTGATATGAAATAAACGTGAAATTCATAAAATTGAAACTGTCTTTTGTCTTGGAAATACAGACAAAATGAACTGTCTGCTGAGCCTCAAATTTATATAAAAATTAATATTGAAAATACTAGCACTATAGGTTATAGGATTTACTAAATATTTAAACTAAACAAATATTTAATAAATATATGAGCAAACACTAAATTTATTGTGATTGATGGAAGAAAAACAACACACAAGTAAACTGTTTAATGTTAAAGTAGTAACAATTATATAGAAATATACTGGTATATTTACAGCTTTTAAACATATGGGATAGTTCTTTTTATATGTACATCTATAGATGAATTGTAGTGTTATTCAATTTCACTTCTATTCCCTTATATGGATTGAATGGAATGTTTGGTCACTGCCAGGAAATTATCTTTAAATCATGAGTTCGTTTATTAAGGCCTGATTGAGCTTAGATATTATTAGAAAGCAGCAATGCTCCAGTCATTATCCCCAAGCTGGCTGTGAGTTGGTGATTATTGTTCCCATGAGAAGAAATACTTAGTCAGAAATCCTCCTGACTGCCATTAGAAGTGATTTAAGCTCAGCACTGTCTTCTTTCTAAACAAGACTGTGTCTCAGGACAAAGGTGGCATCTGAGATTAAAATAGGAGCTCAGATGTGGAACTTTAAAAGGGTTTTTAGAGAAGTAATTAGAAGCAAAAGGGCTACCTGCCTCTCTTGTTAGGAATGCAAACTAGTCACAGAATTTACAAAATTGCCCTTCTACATTTGAATATGAAATATGAAAATAAAAGTAAATATTCCAATCTAAATAAAATAAAATACAGTATAATACACAGCAGATAAAACAAAATATTCTGTGGTAGCTGAAGACATAAAAGGCAAAGGTCCCAGCAAGCCTTTTCTTCAAAAGGAACTGCCTGAGCTTGGTGGCACATAGCCTGGGCACTTGTTCACTAAACCCACACAGCCTTTGCAGGGGAAAGTTCTCATCACTTAGTGTCCTCAGGCATAGTCTTGAGCAGAGCTGAGTCATCCGCTCGGGCCAAATCCCAGAGTGACACATTATTTAAAAGGGGAAATGAAAATGTTAAACTAATAGGGTGTTTTCAGCTGATGCTGAGTCAGACAAGCAAAGGCAGAGCTGCAAGTATTTCTACTCCTTACACGATTATGTCTTTTCTTAATCACAAAGAGAAGCAAAGGAAAATTGTTTTATTCATTTTGTTTCCCCCAGAAAAAAAACAAACACTCAGTTTTAAAATTTGAAAGAACACATAATTTCTATGCTGATGAACTTTTTTTTTATTTACTTCTAGCTACTGTGATGAAAGTGTCTTCAAGGTTGCTTGAAAGTCATTACTAAAATCACTTTAGATTGACTTGTAATCTCTTTTTAATACATTACATTATAGAAAAAAAAATCGTAAGAACATTCCATACAATATGAACTTAACTGAGAATTCCGTTGAAATGAAAGTTTTATTTCACTTGAATTTGGTGATTACTGGATGAACGAAGATGCACATTTTAATGGGTATTTAAAATTTCCAGCAATTTAATACCAGATGTAAGCCAAATTTTATCGCAAATCACAAATCATTCTACAAATCAAAACTCATTCCTATAAATACTTGTAAGAGCTGTGTAAAGTCAGGCAAATATTTCAATCTTTTAAGAATTTGGTGAGGCAATTATGAAATTTTGAAGACTTCCTTCCTTAGGTATTGTTTATAATTGTGCTTGAAATTGATAGCTTCAAGTCTCAGAAGTATAGAGTGAATTGTGGTTTCAAAATACTACATAAAATATGTAGTTCTTTATGTGGCTTATTGTGGAACCAATGCATACAGGAGCCTGTTGGTGCAATTGTAAACAGCAGGAAATAAACAAAACAAACAATTTCAAAACTTGGTTTGAGTTCTTATCTTTGTTTTTGATCACACTCAAAAGAAAAAATTTTAAAGTACAATTTTCTTTTGAAATTAATATTGATTTAATTGAAAAAGCTTTTTGTATATTTTTATCTTTAAAATGTGTTGTTTAAACATAGTAATTACCAGGTCTGTCATTTCACTTAGTTCACAGTGAGGACTGTGACATAATGTCACGAGCTCAATTTTAATGTACTATGGTTATTGATAAAATGAATAGACTTAGATCATTTAATTAAACATTTTATATTATAGTAATAATATAATTATTAAAAAATTACAAAGGTAGCTGAAGACATGGATGGTGTTTTAGTTTTAAAATAACATTTTCAATGATTGTGTGTTAATAAAATATATATACTATGATTTTTTTTTTTTGGTTTTTCGAGACAGGGTTTCTCTGTGTAGTCCTGGCTGCCCTGGAACTCACTCTGTAGACCAGGCTGGCCTCAAACTCAGAAATCCGTCTGCCTCTGCCTCCCAAGTGCTTGGATTAAAGGCATGCGCCACCACCGCCCGGCCTATACTATGATTTTTACCAGTAGTCAAACTTAACAAAACACATACTAACTCTAAACACATAGTGTTAAATGTCATTTTTCTCATGAGTGAAATATACAATATTAAAAGAATATTTTGAAAATTGTAAATTGTATTTCATTTTTATTTTCTTATTTTGTGTAAAACAATAATTACAAAGAAAATTAATTGGTTTAATTAAAAGAATTTTTTTATGTTGCTGCCATTTTTTTGACCAAGAAAACCTCTAAAGATATTTTTTTACTAATAATGCTTAATTTTTGTGAATAACACACAGAATTTTTAGATTTTAATTAGCATATTCTTTAATCTATGCCTAGGCTTTGTGTATAACGAACTGTCTTGTATATTTGAAATTTTCCCTTAGTGAGTATTGATTCTTTTCTTAGACAATATATCCTGATTACAGTTTCCTCTCTCTCTTTCACCACACCCTCCCTACCTCCCTTCAATCAGGTTTCACTCCCTTTCTGACTATCATGAGAATGAGAAAAGAACAGGAATCTAAGAGATAACAACAAAACATAACAAAATAAAATTTAATAACACAAAATAAAAACTGTCATTTTGAAATCAGACAAAGCAACCCAACACAAAGAGCTCAGGAGAAGGCAAGAGTCAGAAACTCATTCATTTGCACACTCAGCAGTCTCACAGAACACTAAGCCAAAGGCTATAATATATTTGCAGAGGTCCTGGTGCAGACCAGAGTAGGCCCTTTCTTGCTGCTTCAGTCCAAGTGGATTCATAAGAACCTTGTTTTCCTGGTGTCTTCCATTCCTTCTGGCTCTTGTACTCTATCTCCTCTTTGGGGAGGGATTTACCATGTCTGGAGGGACTTGATGGAGTCCCTCCCTCCCTCCTTCCCTCCCTCCCTTTGTCCTTTGTCTGCATGCACTACTCACACACCCTGTAACGCTGTAATGTCTGATATTTTTTTCCCATCTGCTGCAGGAGAAAGCTTCTCTGATGATTGCTGAAGGCACACGGATCTATAAATGTAGCAGATATCACTAGGAGTTATCCCTACTTTGTGTGTGTGTGTGTGTGTGTGTGTGTGTGTGTGTGTGTGTGTGTGTGTGCGTGTGTGTGATTTTGATGTTTTTGTTTGGAGAGGTAGTGTTTGGTTTTACTCTAGGTCTCTGGGATATCTAGTCTGTCGTTTTGGGGTACGGGTTCCATCTACTGGAGTGGGTCTTAACTCAAACCAAACATTAGTTGGTGATTCCCACAAGCTTTGTGCTGCCGTTGCATTAGCAGAACAGCATTGCAGATCAAAGGGTTTGTGACTGAGTTGGTACATATGTTGATCTTTTGGTTGCCTTCTGAGGTTTTCTCTGAGCTCTGTGTGGAGGGATTTGATCGAGACATTACATTTAAAGCTGAGCTCCCATTAAAAGAATATTTAAAACATAATTGAAGTAATCAAACTCCATAGGAAAAAAATCAAGAGTGTCTATTTAAAATTTGAGTACTACTAGCTTTAACAAATAGATACAGAAAATAAGTAAGCATAAATATTTTCAAAAAGAAATCAAAACTTATCTTAATGTTATATAATTATGCGATTCCAAAGAATGAACTGAAAAGCACCATAATAATATTATTAATGATGGTAACAATAATCATATTTATAATAAGGAATATAGTAAACCTCTTTGGCCTTAATAGTGGTATACATATGTACATAAGTACACATAGAGATGCAGAATTCTTATAAATTACAGCCACTTATGAAAAATTGGAAGTTCACTGAGGTTACTATGTAAAAAAATTATATATATAAATAAAAATAAACAAAAACAGAAAAATATTTGGATACACAGTCATTATTAAGTATTAGAAGTATACTGTTCTCCTTTTCAACTTGACCAGCTCACTATAAAGTTTCTATAGGAAAAGTAAATGAAGATTGGCCAAAGAGTAGCTTGAAGGATGGAAATGAGAGTGTTTTACTTCAGCAGTTATTAAAAAACACTTTCAAACAAAACATGTGGTACTGGAGAACTAATCCAGTAGTGCTGTACAGAAAACAAGCAGAGACAAACAATAGTGACTAAAGACAGAGTTGTCATGTCATGTCAGTTAAGAAGAGATGGATTCATTTAATATGTGTCTTTGGTATATGCGGTAGTTTGGGGAGAAAAATAAGATCTATGACATCAATTTACAACAAAGTTGGATAAGAGTAGTTCATACTCATCGGAGAACATGATACCCATATAATTCCTATCAGACATTGAAAGATATGTTTCAGAACCCAGAACAGAGAAAGTATATTTGAACAAAAACAAAACCTAGAAATCATAAAACAGAGATGAACAAATGTCATCACTCAGGTGTAGTATACATTACCACAGCAAGATCAACAAAATGCTGGTGAACAGTATTAATGTTCATCATGAATAACAATAATAGCAATAACTGCTGAATAATTTTGACATGAATATAACATGTCACATACTGGCTTCATTTATATATACAGGCCTCAGAAGAGTCAGTAAGAAAAACTCTCATTCCAATACAAAAAAAAGAAAAAAAAAAAAACGACAAGAAATAAAAGCTCACATAAAAATACTAATTTAAGTATGTGAAAATTGTTTAACTATAAAGAATACTCTAAAGACATATTTTCCAGTGTGAGAATGACACACAACAAAATGATGATAAGATATTTTAATTTTAAGACACATTATCAAATAGTATAGACTGATGAATTCATATATCTCTTTTAAATGCCTTCTTCCCAACCTATGTGGTAAGTTTAAATATACTAACCTTTCCTCAACAAGGCCACTTCAAGCAGCATATACTTCTGATGCTTATCTTGCACATGTGTAAAATACATTATTATTTTAATTTTGCCTTTGATACTGAAAGACTGGGAGAAAAGTCCATGTCTTAAAAATGGTTTATCTTATATAAACACTTTGTAGGCCGTGGTATACATTTGGAGAGAAATCATTTTTTAAATAAGCAAGATTCATAATGCTCTGATAATTTAGTAAATATTGTAAAGTTGTATGTATATATGTATATTATATGCATACATTCATGTGGGTATGTGTACAGATACACACACACTAGGCCAATAACCCACACATACACACACACACACACACACACACACACACACACACACACTAGGCCAACAACCCATACATACACACACACACACACACACTAGGCCAACAACCCACACATACACACACACACACACACACACACACATGCACAAGGCCAACAGCATCTATTAACTACCTGCACATATTTCTATTGACAGTGATAAGCTTGTATTTATTAGGAGGGAATGCCACTAGTGGGAAAATGTTTTCACTATATACATCTTCTCTATACTTTGACCTTGTTATGTATATCAAACCTTCAAAGATATTTCAGAGAAATAAAAATCTAAGTAACTAAATTAGGCTGCTTTGGAAACGAGAAATGCTAGAAATCTCTCTTTTAGGGCCAGATTTTAAAAGCAAAGATGAATTGTGTTCAGTTAACTTACACATTTCCAGGAAACAACACCCAGCAGGTTGTGGGAAAACCTTGAGGAGGACTCAAGGGAAGATAATAATTTCATTAGTAGTATTTGCAGGAGGTTGTTCAAGATGGCAGTTGGAATAACAAATAACCTTGATCCTGGAGAAGCAGGGAAAATTATGGAAAATATTTAAAGATTTAAGTAAGTACATAGAACTTCAAATCCTAGCTGCATGGATCCTCAAAGAACGGATCAAAAATTTCTGGGAAAACGGTAAAAAAAAAAAAAAAAAAAAAAAAAAAAAAAAAAAAAACAACAACAACAACAACAACAACAATTGTAGCTATTTAAATTGAAAGAGGAATAAATAGAATAATTGAGACAATTGTCTAAACCAGGACTGTAACACAATAATCTGAAAATAATTTCTGAAAATCCAAATAAAGATCAAGTCCTGTCTACAGGTCCAGTCCTTCACTATGTTCTTATATTTGATGAGTCACTGAAAAGCTTAGTACTTCATTTCTCAACATGAAACAGGCACAATCATTTGTCTTCTAAGGATGTGGTGGATTTTATTTAATTTTTGATAGGGGAACAGTTTATGACTTACAAAAGCAGTATGTGTAAAAATGCACTGCAGCTTGGCCTGTAGCACTCTGCAACATTACTGACAGCTGTGGTGAAAGATCTGGATTCAGGGGACTTAGATTCAAGCTTTAGCTCCAGCGCTGACAAACGCTAAGATATACTCGATCAATTTCACTCTATGGCTTACTCCTTCTCATTGAAATGATGAGGATAATAGTCACTTACCATTGCCACAAAACATATTGCCACAAAGTTGGCAGTTAAAATAACATGTGTTTATAAGCTTACAGCTTGTTTTTAAGGTCAAGAAATCCTACTTGGTTTTGGCTGAATTTATAATACCCAGAGCTGGTAAGGCATCTCAGTGCTGACTTAAATAACCAGAACCACCAGGTTTGATCCTCAATACTGAACAGGAATAAAGAGTATTGAGTATAATTTGACTAAGTATTCTGAGTTTATATGTATGTATGTGTGTGTGTGTGTATGTATGTATGTATCTATCTATCTATCTATCTTCTATCTATCTATCTTATTTAACAACATTTTAAAATGATAGAAAATTAAGAAATGCTACATTTAGGCTTAGTTTTTTTTTCCCTGAGGAATTGAAAGTTAAGCCCCATGCTTTCAGATAATTTAATACAAGTGGAAACTCAGTAAATCATTTATTCTCCTGATGTAGTTGTCATCTTGGTGGCTTACTGCTGAATAAGCTGACACCTCCTGGTTATGTCTGAACTCTACCTGGCTGGTTCAATTTAGCTGTTCTGGCTCAAACTCCTCTCCAAGCTGACTGATTTTATTTGTCTTCTCTGAGCTTCTCGCTGGATTGCTCTACTTAGCCTCAAACTAACTCTGGAAATTTGTTCTTATCTTCCAGATCCTTTTGATTGTCTGGCTTCAGCTGCCTCTGCTGACCTGCACTAAACTGCCTGAACTCCCAAAGGAATTCAACTCCACTGAGCTGTCTTCACTGCACTGACTCCCAACTCACTGACTCAACTCCACAACACTGGACTCAACTGACTGAATGGACTCTCTCTCTCCCTGGACTACTCTTAAATAACGTTTCTTTTGAGAGTTGTACATATTCTATCTCTGATTCATCCAGTTAAATCTTTCTCTGATTTGTCACTGTGTCTGATCCTCAATTTGGTGACATTGTTTGGGATTAAGGTTGTGTCCTAAGGGACTGTCTATATTCCAACTAGAGAAAATAAAGGTATGTGGTGTGTTTGTATCTCATCTGGATCGCACAGTTCTAGAAGGTCTTTGGATGTGATCAGAGAAACCATGTTGCTGGATTAAAATTTCGCTACAACTGATGGATAGACATAATTAATAATGGAAGGTCATTCTGAAATGTTGCATAAGATTATAGCTTTTATATTTACTTACCATCTTATGTTTCATCAATATGTGACAATTATTTGACTAGGCCCTGTGATGTACCACAGCAGTACACTACAAGTTTTGCTGACTAACTCCATTTTACAGACGGGAATATTAAGGCCTAGCAATTAGCTGACTTTATATGTGATGAATGAGTTATATATGAGGTAGAGAAAATCAACTCAGATATGTTCCAGAATTCAAACTCCTGCTCAACAACAATGAGTCCTGAAAAAAAAGGCCATCTGCAGATCAGATATTTAGAGTACAATGTTTAACAGTGGCAGAATTAAAGTGATAGAACAGCAATGAAAATAACTTTATGGTTGTGGGCACCACAGCACGAGGAACTGTATTACAGGGTTGCAGCATTAAGGAGGTTGAGAACTGCTGAGCTAATGGGTACAATTTTGCCTTCTGGGACCTCTTCCCATTGTTATCATATAGCCAATTAGATTTTTCTTCCATTGTCTCTTATCTTTCTCTTAAAAAAATATTACTTATCACCTAATACCTACCCTGCCCAAATATTCTTACTTACCGAAGTCCGTTCAACTTCAGTGAGTGTCTCAGGACATGTGACTTACATAGAAAATATCACACAAGAGATCACTAGACTAGTTCCTGACAGAATGAGCACTTCCTTATGAAGCCGTATGTGCCTGGCCTCCAGAGTCTACTGTCTTCTTCATTAAGTCTCTTCCCTGCAAGCTACAGCCTTTCTAGCTGAAAGTAACAAACTATTCTCATTGAAGACGGAAGAGCTCTAGAGCCTAAGAAATGTGTGATAAGTAAGGTTTATCATAGCATCACCTCCTCTTTGAGGCAGAAAATTTATATGTCAGTTTACGCTTCTGCTGCTGTGATAAAATACCTGACAAAAATGGCTGAAAGGTGAGACGGCTTATTTCAGCTTACAGTTGGAAGTGTCTTATCATGACGCCATGATGGAGCAGGGGATCATGGCAACTTGAGCTTGACCCAACTAATCATACTGCATCCACGGGCAAGAAGCATAATGCGAAGGCAAGTTCAGCTCATGGTCTCTTTTTCTCTAGTCATGAATCCTAGTCTAGGGAGTGATGTCACTCACAATAGGAAAGTCTTCCCACCTCAGTCTAATCAAAATAACCTGTCACAAACATGCCCAGAGCACCAGTTCTCTGGTGGTGATTCTAGAACTCATCAAGTTGACAACTGAGATTAATTACCACATTCATAGCAGGAAAGAAATATTCAGTTCCTAGCAAAAAAATCAATAATCTTTCTGCATTTTCTCCTTTGATTGGTTTCTTTCTACTTATGTTGCTTTGTTTTAAGGTAATGTTCCTTTCCTTGTAGTGCTAAACCTACATTATATTAGCAGGCATATTAAGAAAAAGCTTGTCATAATGCCTATAACAACAACAACAACAACAAAAGTTTGCAAAATGCTGGGTTAACCACTTTTAGAAAACCCTCTTGACCACAGGACCTTTAGAGAATTTAATATGCAAATATTCCTCAATGATACTAAAACGTCTCATTAATATACAGTGTTCCTTAAATCATTTGTTCATGCAATACTTTTATTTTCTTTCCCCAGAAACCTATCACTATCCTAAGGATAAGAACACCCGTAGAAAACAATTTGAGAAATGCTGTTCTCATGAAATATATAGATCATTTTTAGTATTTTAGGCACAGATTTGGAGAAGCTGTAAAACCATAGGGTGAATCATATGTGATTAGTAAAGGTCCCTTAGCACTTTATGTTCAGGAAAAAAATCGCAGCAGCGTTTTGTCCTTTTACCCTTTCTTTCTTTGTTTTCCAGACGTTTTCCATATTCCACCTGGGAAAGGGATGCATATATGAACACAGCCTTGTATACGTCTACCAATGGTGAAATGAACTCTACAAACATAATTGACAGTAAGGCTTATTTGTAGATGGTCATTATCAATAAGCAGGAAAAAAGAAGCCACATTGGGCAGGTGCTGTTGTGTTTAAGATTTTATACCACCTTTTGATAGAGAATAAAACTTAAGGGTACAGAGGTACTAAATTGGCAACACCTTTCAAAAGTGGTATAACACTTGCTAAACAGTGCCATTTATAGTTATCACCTCACTTGTTTGGGCATAGATTATGTATTTTCATGTGGCTTTATGCCTACCTGAGTATTAAAAAACAAAAACAAAAACGAACAAAGAACCCTTTTTTTGTAAAAAGGAAAATGTTTTAATAGTCTACATTTTGACAAACAATACTAACATCTTGACATGCTGCGTAACATTACATATTACTAGTAAAGTTGAAATTGTAAATAAAATAAAACAAACAGGATTTTTTAATCCCATTGTCTCCTGTTGGTTATCTCATCATGCAGTGCAGATTCAGGTTCTGAATTTAGGATTTGCCACAATCCTTTAGAAAGAATTCCTGAAAGGTGACTTGTCATTTCCCAAGTTAGAGAAGGTCTTTGTAAAGCACATGTCATAGCATGAGTACAAGTTCAGAGTTAAGTTGTAGTGACACACAAGGAAGCAACATTGTAAACAATGCTATCCTGATCCAACAGGGCTGCGTTTAAGCATAAAAGTACAAGGAAGTGATTCATTTTATTTCTTTACATTTCAAATGTTATCCTCCTTCCCAGTTTCCCCTCCGAAAACTACCATCCCCCATCCCTATCTCCCCTGCTTCTATGAGGGGGGTCTCCCACCCACTTCTGCCTCACCTCCCCAACCCTCGCATTCCTCTATACTGGGGCATAGAGCCTTCACAGGACGAAGGACACCCCTCCCACAGGTGGCAGATAGGGCCATCCTCTGTCACATATGCAGCTGGAGCCATGAGTCCCTCCATGTGTACTCTTTGGTTGATTGTTTAGTCCCTGGGATGTCTGGGGTGGGGGCTCTGGTTGGTTTTAAAAACATGTATTGTCACCCTTTCACTCAGCATGAGAAACATGGCTTTTTGTGGTTGGTGTTTGGCCCATAGTACACATTACCTCTCTCTAGCCTTCCTTTGGTTCTATTTCTCAATTGTTTTCCATCTCCTTCCACCCTTGATTTTACTCCAAAGACCAGAGAGATAGTACAAGATGAGATTCCAAGGACGTGAGGAAGAAATGAAGTTTCATGTTTCATGTTTCTCTAGTTCCGAGAGTGACTGTTTTCTTCATCTATTCACTTTGTCTATGCATGTGTTCATGTCCTGCTATCTCCGCTCCTAATGGGGACTCCGGGAGAGCAGAGAACCCGGATTCATTTTGGTACTTTGTACCACAGGAATTGAATCTACAGTAAGCAATCATTCTAACTGAAAAAACAGAGGAGAAAGCACAATTGTAAGCCAGAGGCTGTATTTTCAGTTCAATCACTTTCAGTGCAAAATAAGCCCATTTGTTTTAGTTTTGGTGAGGAGCAGCGAAATTTGATCCACCTGAGTGATGTGTCAAGAATCTGCTCTTGCCTCTGTTTTTCTAAGACTTCTCTCATGTGAAACAGATGTCCTGCTTACATGCCTCCTACTTGCTCTTGCCCTTTCCTCACTAGGAGGAGCTGAGCCCACAACCTTCCTCTTCAGTCCTGAGCAAACTGATTTGCAGACAGAACAACAGAGCAGCAGCCTATCTTGCTTGTTTAGAGTCTAGCTCCTGACTAAATCGTGACTCCGGAGAAACTGGAAGACTTCTTTTAGCAGTGTTGGGTCTCACCAAGCTTGAAGCTCCTAGAGCCACTTTGTGCAATCTCTTAACTTCTTTTCCTGGCACTCCTGAAGTTCAGTGGACTCCTTTGTACACTTAACTATAAAACCAATCCTGGGATCAACACTTGGAGACATCTATAGTTTCCCTCTAACCTTAGAGTTTGCATCCTGAGTAGAGAAGGTGTGGAACTTAGACTGTGGCAGGTATCAGGCAGGGTGTGGCTGCGGCTGTCTCCCTTTCTCTTCCAGCAGAAGGAGCCACCTTCCAAAGCTGGGGGTTGGGGGTGAGATGTGGGGGAGATGTGGGGAGAGAGAGAGAGAGAGAGAGAGAGAGAGAGAGAGAGAGAGAGAGAGAGAGAGAGAGAGAGAGAGAGAGATTGGAGAAGGCAATAAGAAGAGGGAGGGTAGGGGGGCGGGCGCCGGGGAGCCCAAAACCAGCCTGCTAGGCTCAGTCTCACACGCGCGCCGCCACTGTTTGTACACAGTGCGCTCCTGGCCTCAGGCTCGCTCCCCTCCAGCTCACGCTTCATTGTTCTCCAAGTCAGAAGCCCCGCAGCCGCGGCGGCAGCAGCGTGAGCCATAGTCACTGCTGGCCGCTTTGCCTGCGGTGCGCGCACGGAAATCGGGGAGCCAGGAACCCAGGGAGCCCGCGCTCCGCCCGCTGTGCCTCTGCTAGGACCCACTCGTAGCCCCAGCCTCTCTCAAGCGCACCCACCTCCGCGTACCCCAGCGCCGGCGAAGCTGGGGCGAGGGGGGAGTCACCCTTTCTCTAGGGCCATCACTCTTTATCGCCCTTCCCAAGAATTTGTTTGAGGAAGAGCTGCGGGAGGAAGACGTCCTCTTGAATCTCTGACAGGGCGGGGTTTACTGCTGTCCTGCAGGGCCACCTCGTCTACAGTGCCCTCCGCTACGACCCCGAACCAGCCCGGGTCACCTCCGGGAGAAGGGATCATGAAGCACTTGGTAGCAGCCTGGCTTTTGGTTGGACTCAGCCTCGGTGTGCCCCAGTTCGGCAAAGGTGAGGTGGCTGGGCAGGGGTCCCTGGATGAGGGACGGGCGGGGAGCACCTTTGGAAACCCCGCTCAAGGGGCCACAGTGGGTCCTCGGTGCGTGCACGGCGTGAGGAGCGCTTCGGAGGAGACGATGCTCCCTGGATACCCTGCCAAAGTGCTAGCAAAGTCCGAGTGGAGTGCCCCAGGCTGATCCAGGGAAGAGGGTGTGATCTAGAAAATAAGAAGGTTGAGGGGTGTGAAGGGGTTGTGTTCCTGGGCTTTCTTTGCCACTGATTCCCTGCGCGACCCCTGACTAGCAAATATCAATGTTGTTGGCCGATGACAGGATGACAGTGGACAGTGCTGTGATAGAGACCTGACAGAGCTAAGTGTGCCGGGGCCGTCATCTAGTTGGTGCTAGAACAGCCTAGATAAACACCGGGCGGTGAGCTGGATGCCGTGCTCTGGTGCAGGGTGGGGACTAAGGGGTCTTTCAACCTGGACCTGATATTGAGAGTTTCTGCTCCCGATGAGAAAGAGAGAGGTCTACTAAGTCGTTAGCTTTCTCCCCAACCCTCCTCTTGGGCTCGTGACTTCAATTACAACAGCTCAAACAACTATCCTCTCCTCTAACCCCAGGGGACCAGAGCATTTTGTACACTCCCTCTGGGTAAGACCTTAACTCTTGGTAATAGATGGCTGTGATGTGCAAACCAACCTTCAAGCGCCCCTGGCCCAGGAGCCAAAAAGTTGTTCAGGCTGGTCTACCTGCTCTTTCACGGTTTACATGTAAATAGGAAATGAGCATACAAAACAAAACATTAAAAAAATACAGGATTACAGTGAGTTTCCTGCTGAGTTGTTTGGGTGACTTTCAGATCCTCTAAGAGATTAGGCTTTGTCAATGTAAAACCTTGTCAGAAACCTTTGTCTGCATACCAGCAGGTACTGAATTGGAGCCAGGAAGTCAAAGAGAGAGAAGAAAGGGGTATCAAGCTATTGGGTGGCTGTGCCCTTTCTGCGTTTGTGAACGCAGAAGGCCCTTCTGAGAGATATGTTCTAGAATCCTCCACAGACAGCAGTGAATGGAGAGCTGAATAAGCTACAAGGGTTTGACACGCTGTGGCTCTAGAAGTATTTGGAATAAAAAAATGCGTTGACTCGAATCCATTTGAGATCAGACTAGGCATTGCATGGATACTCTATACTACACATATGCACCACCTACGTATGCGCTTCAGAGGATGGGCTGTTAGGAGACTATCCTCCAGAAACCTGTGTTGCAGCCAGATGCCATCTCTTTGGGACTCGAAGTGGTGGGCAGTTCAGGTCTTCTCAGCTCCCCAGGATATGACTGCTTTTTCCCAGGGGTGTAGGTGTGAGTGTGGGATCTGTTTTTGCTTCTGTTTTCCAAACCTGCTTTGATAGCTGCCTCATAGAGGCAGCCACTCCAGTGAAGGTTAGCATATGGAAATGTTTTCGGAGTGGGTCCCCTAGTCTCCAGTGGTAAGGAAAAGAACGCGCTTCCAAAGCGGATATTTCCCGTTTCTTTTATTTCTTGTCTGGATTCCTTCTGCACTTTGATGCCTTAGCTGGAAGGGAACTGTAAGAACCACAGGCACTCCCCTCTCCTCCTATCCCCGCCTCCGTTCCCACCCCAAATAGGAACACACACATTCACTCGCGTGCCCGCGCCCGCCCGCGCGCGCGCGCGCATACACACACACACACACACACACACACTTAGATGCGCGCGAGGACATATACACGCACACACACATGGTCATGGGTGCACTCAGTAACTCTGCCAGGAAGTGACCCTTATCAAAGGTGACTGGAATGCTAGAGGACCTAGTTAGTGATTGTGCTTGCCAGAAGACTTCTAGTTGCTAGAGCCTGGGGGAAAAAAGAAGAAGAAGAAGAAAAATAAAATTGCCCTGAGCTCTTAAAGATGCCCACGCTGAGGCTTCTATGCCACCAGTCAAGTGGACTGTGGAACTGTTGCCCGGGCTTTTTGTTGTGATCCTCTAGACAAAGCTCTGGAAGCCTACCCCCCTCCATTCTTCAGATTGATCCTTTGTAAGCCACCCGGTGGGTGGAGGGCGGCAGCTTCTGGGAAAAAAAAAAAAGAAAAAAAAAAAAACCGTTTTGCATTAGCTTTTTCTGTTAAACTTGTTCCTCCCTAATTTTCCCCTCCCGGACCTCGGACCTCTACAGACAGCAGAACTGAGCTTGCCTGATAGTTCAAACAATTAAACTTTGGGAGAACTTACTAAAGCTAGTGTTAACATGAAATTTTACTCTTTTTTCATACCCCTCCCCCATCATATATCTTTAATTTATCAAATGTCTTAGAGAAATTTGTGTTTTCCTTTGTGTGGATTCCCATTTACAGGCACTCGTGCCTGGAATTTGATAATGATAGGTATGGCCACTTATTGGCCCCGTCTTTATTTTTAAAATTAAACCAATGGATCAGTCAGATTGAATATTTTATTAACTCCTAAATTATTCATCGTTGTGTATTGCTTTAAAAAAATCCAATAACATGCATACAGTTGCAGCAAACACGTGGCATCTTATGCAATCTGTCCCTTTGCCTGCAGTTTGTGCCTGGAGTCTTTAAGCAAACGGCATTATCTAAAAATGTCTAGATGTGCTCTAAATGCTATGAATCATTGGCATTTGAATTCCCATCTTTTAATCAATGGAGATCTTAGTTAATTCTACATGAGAAGAAATTAATACCTGAAGAATCTCACTCCAGATGCCGCTATGCTTCAGTGATTGCATAGTGAAGTTTAAGCTGAAATAACCGGTTTCTATGGGGATTTTATTATTGCACTTTTGGGCCGTCATTACCTAATTTGCATAACCATTAACTTTACACTTTAAGAAATAACTGGTAACATCAGATTCAAGGTGAAACATTTTAAATTAATTTAAAAATATTATACTGAAGGTAATAGTTAAGTGGACATAAAGTACCTTGCTAGGAGAATTTGAAACCAGTGTGAAGTCTGTGCTGTGCCAGGCAACACCATGATACAGCACAGCTTTCCCAATGGTGCTGAGAAAGTTCTCATTCTATCTTAAACGTTCCCTTAAAACTGAATCTATTTTGTCTAGAAATTTGTATTACTTGTGGTGAATATTTACAATCAAAAAATGGAAAAGTAAAATGGAATAGAATATACTATTTTCTTTGATCTTAAACTTACAAAGATTTCCCAAATAATTCCTTAAGTTAAAAACATTTGTATTTTCATTACATATTTTAAGGTGAATGTCCATATAATGTTAATATCTAGGTTTTAAGATGATAATTTTAATATAATTGACTCATCTGTCTAAGTTATGAATTTTTTACTAATCATTAAAAGCAATATACATGAATAAAGTATACATGGTTGTCATAAAAGAGGAAGGATACTCAGAGAAAAGAGCAAGTATACCACTACAAAACCAAAAGCTTTAGTGCCTACACTACTCCAAACTCTTCCATTTCCTTACCAGCTATTCTGATAATATTGTTAATTGGGTAATTTATTCATGAGATCCATCTTTTAAATGGATGCTAATACTGGCATGAACTGTATATGCAATCACTTGTGTACATTTATAAGCCTCTGGGGTTTTCTAAAGCCAATGAGAGTGGTGCTGATGTTGTGTACTGCACACACTTGCAGGTGTGATAGCTTTGAGTATGATTTATGATATAACAATTTCGTCAAATCCTTGCCCCCCCCCAAAATGGTAAAGGCTTCTGAGCTCAGTCAATCCAGAAGCTAATTGTGAGTGGACAGTTATAGGAAAAAAAAGTTGGAGAGAGAAGAGGGAATGGGAGACAGATGTGGTTATATTCAAATCTCAAAAACTCAAATAATAATAATAATGATAAAATGTCAAAATAGGTATGACAAATATGCAATTAGTAATAAAACTTCTATGATAGAAATCAATTTACTTATTTTACTAGCTAAATAGTTTGAATTGCTGATCACTTAAGAAAAACTATAAGCCCAGTCATGCTATCCTTACTATTGAGTTCTTAGCTGTGATTGTCTTTTGCTTTATCACAGTTAGGGAAAAAAAGTGATATCTTTCCTAATCTAAGTAAATTAATTTATGAAAAAAATCAAATGAATGCTGCTGTGAATTGTTAAAAGGTTTTACATGGTTACTACAGATGCTAGAGACCATCACTTAATTGTTCTTGAACAAGTATGAATCAAAACCTTTGCTTTCACAGTTGTAGAAGGAAAAAGACTAGGATCCACTGCGCCCTCACCAGCAGGTGTCAGAATAATCAGTGGAGATATTTTAAAGATCTCTGAAAGAAGCAAAAGAGGTAAATAAGAAATGCTAGTCGGCAAATCTACATAGAATACGTTTTACTACCTATGGAACTAATGATATCACCCATCAGTCCCTGAAGACAGAAGGGGTACATTGTCAGGATGGACAGCTTTTACTGTAGAAATTTAACTTTGAGTCACAGATGCCACAAATAAGAGTCACACATTTTGGGGAGCCCATTACTTTTTTCAAGGTGTTCATTAGAGTCTTCCAAGGAAGTAGACATACAGTCTCGGTTTTGTAGTGGGCAAACAATTATTACTGGCATTCCTAGCGTTATTTCTAAATTTCTTCTTCACACCCAATCTAAGTAGTTATTCATTCTATTATACAAATTTACATGCATTTACACATTTGGCATTCACACATGTGTATCTCTGTACACATCTATTGTGTGGAAAGTCATGAGTCCCTACCTATTATCTATAGTAATATTTTTATAGACCTTGCATGTTTCTAACTAATAAAAATAATATGACCAAAGGAGACTAAATGCATCCTAGATTCTCTTTATCCATTTCAGGAAATTATTAATATATATATATATATATATATATATATATATATATATATATATATACATAATGTACATATATACCTATTTAAGTTACTGAAAATCACTTTTAGTTTATCTTTATCAAACTTTTGTTCCCTTTCAGTTGATCCAGCCCTTAAATATGTATTTTAGATTCACCAGTGTACTCTTGCTCAAGTTTTTATGTGAGCATTGACAGGCTAAATGGCCTATTTCAGTGACATTCTTTCTATGTAAAAGTTTCTTCCAGTTAAAAAGGAAATCTCCTGTTCTGTCTCTCCCATTTTATATTTTTCTTCTCCCTCCCACTTCTTTGTTGGGTAGTAACTAGGAAACAGCATCCAGGATAAAATCAATTTGACATTCTGTCATCATTATTAAAAGACTGAAAATTTACAAAATACTGAGAATTTGTCATTTTTTCCTCTTGGAAAGAGAAAAATAGAAAAAGAGAACATAATGCCCCTTTTCCCAATCCCTGTGATTTAAAAGGATCCCAGCTGAAGAACAAGTCAATGGTTTTATTCCTTACTTTGATCACATGCTCTGCATGAAAATATCCACTGGGCAGGGATACATGTGCCTCTAACAACGCGGACCTGGCTTGCCTCACACTTTCATCCATGTGACACAGAGAGGAACATAGAAAGCATAAATGACAAAATGATGAGAAACTCATGACCACCTGATGTAGATTTCACATTTGGAATTTATATATTAAGCTTTAAAAATCTATTTACCTTGACCTCCAAATTCTGTCTATAAACTACATTCTGAAACTGAGAAATATGAAGCAATAGTTCAGACTCAATTTGAGCAATGAAGTATGCCAGCTGTTATAAGAAAGCAGAAATTGTATGTAAGACAGTAATATTATACAATGAAAAAAAAAAAAAACCCAGGAAAATGCAGTGATGTGGTAAGAGGACTGAGTAAAATAAAGCCATTAACCTGTGAATGTTTATCATACTAATTGATGCAAATATTTGTCATATCTCTAGAATAGGACCTAATTGCAGCATGTTCACAATTTGGAAATACAAAAATATAGAAGTGTTTGTCTATATTAATAAGAAAATATTTTGTTCAATGTGTATAGCTCAGAAATCTGCTTTATTGTGAAGGGGTTAAAAATCTGAAAAATGTACTTATTTGGCTACTGTATTTTTTTAACTCTGCCATAGAAATGCTGTTTTGTAAATTTTCCCCTAGAATAATCAACTGGAGGTAATACCAAACAATTTAGTTATACAGGAAAGGAGTCCGTCTCCAAATTCAGATAAGATGGCCTGCAACAGTTTACAAGAAAATATAGTGGTGTATTCTGTTTAAATGTGTGTTAATGCAGTGATAGTGATGGGTCGGGTTTGTCCAACAGAGATTTCTGGTGCATCAGTGAGCAGGGAGGATTTAACCGCAAGGATATCAGTGAAGCTTCTTACACACTAAAGCACTTCAGAATGGGATTGTTACTGCACCGAAAGACTGACTTCCTTACTGTTCCTCTTTTCTAAAACAGATCTGTATCACGATGACTGATTGCTTACTTATTCATAAGTAGGAAGGCCACGGCTTAATCTCTGGTTACATGATGCCACGCTTAAGTTGGAGGCAATCTGTAAATGGGGTTAGGCTACTCTGCAGTCCTTAAGGTTTCTGCTTCGCATTTGACAAAGTGGTTTATTTTTAGAATGAAACATAATCCTTTAAATCCTTTCCTGGACTGAGCTCACAGTGACTGTTTAGGTTTTGCTCATACTGGAGATTATGAGGTCAGCTGTGGTAAAGTGGGCTCCTGACATGTGAGCAAGGAAATCCAGAACAGCCAAGTGGAAATATTGGATTATAGAACAATTTTTTAAACTATAGGGACCGATCCCTTTTGTAATTAATCATCATTTTTGTAGTTTGTGTATGTCTGTCAGTCACAAATATGTGATAATCCTTTCTCAACACAAGATGCTTCAGTTTTTTTATTTGTTTTTATTATTATTATTATTATTATCATTATTATTTGTTTTTTTGAGACAGGGTTTCTCTGTGTAGTCCTGGCTGTCCTGGAACTCACTCTGTAGACCAGGCTGGCCTCGAACTCAGAAATCCGCCTGCCTCTGCCTCCCAAGTGCTGGGATTAAAGGCGTGCGCCACCACTGCCCGGCAATGCTCCAGTTTTAATAACATTATTTTCTTGTGTGTGTGTGTGTGTGTGTGTGTATAATTTTATACATGTCTATTATTTGTATAGCTTAACTCATATAAACACCAAATTTCTTGGAATGTTTTATGCCAGCTCACCATTTACATGCTTTAATATTTATTTTCCAAATTCTTGTTTAACACTGATGCAGTTATTGTCTCCATGATTTAGTATAGTATAGGTGAAACAACAAAACAAAGCAACAGTAACCAAAACACCAAAATGGGTTCTTTTAATTAGATGGAGTTCTCATCATAACCATAGCCACATCACTGTTTTTAAAGAGTAAGTGGACAGTTGGCTTTTGTTCTTAATCATTTAAATCAATATATTTTTTCATGGATTTTTTATTTTTCCTACATTTGTAGGTGAGCTATGTATGTTTTTGGTGCCCAGAGAGGCCAGAAGATGTGTCAGATTCCCTAGGACTAAGTCACAGAAGATTGTAAGTCATCTCATGGGTTCTAGAAACTGACCCTGGAGCCTCTGCAAGGGTTCTTACCTGTCAAGATATCTGTCTCTCCATCCTCATAAGTGCATATTTTAAGTAGCAGTGTCTTCATACACACACACACACACACACACACACACACACACATACACACACACACGTATATACATTCATATATACGTGTGTGTTATTATATAAGTGTGTGTGTGTGTGTGTGTGTGTGTGTGTGTGTGTGAAAGATAGGTACAGAAAATTTAAAATCTGTGTTACTTGCTTTTCTTTATAACTATTTCTATGTTTTAGAATGGACCTTCTATGAAAGCACTTTTTAACCCTTTTGGCAAAAAGAGCACTGATGCAAATATACTATTAAGTCACAGAATATAAACTGCATTTTATGTTTGTTATACATCTTCAGCTAAAATAAATGTCACTACTAAACAATAGCTTCCTTTATTACATACATTGTTCTGATGGTCTTTGTATCTGAAAATTTTCCTACAAAGCTAAGCTTTTACAGTCACAGTCTTATTTCTTATTTTTGCCTCTTTTCATAGGAAGGCTGCCACCATAACAGCATAAGCATCTTTATAAACAAGAAGAGTCATTTACTCAGAGAGATGTGAGGCAGGGTAAATAAGTCTAGAAGATGCATTCTGCACATTGCACTGTGATGGGTACCAGTTCTGAATCTCATAACTCAACAATGCAGGTGCTGGTGGACCATTTAACAAATGAATAATAAAACAGATACAAAGATAACTACCATGACCACAGAGTGACTAAGTTAGATTGTAGTATATAACATGAAGAAAGAAGAAGAAAAAAATAATATATACGGGCATGAGGAAGGAGTGAATGCAGGTTACTGACGCGATTTATGAAAAACAACATAAATCTAGTTTTTATATTTCTAACTCTGCCACAGATATTTTGCTTTGGTGATGGGTAAGTGAATAAAATACACTTGATACTGTAAGCATACAATGGGAATTCACGCTTCCATTTTATGGCAATTATAATTATATATGCATTTATTAAGTTTTATAGAATTTGAGTCTAATAACTTGTATATTTGATGCTTTTATTTACTTGCAATTTTCTTATAGTTTATTTTAAAAACTCCAAAAAACAATTAGAGCAAATTTGAACTCTGCCCTCCTCACTCCCAATTGATATTGTTTGGAAATAAGTCGTGCACTGTGTGCATCAAGGTATTATACATATTTTATTATTTGTAAAAATACATATATCTTACCCAACAACAAGTCAACATATAATTATTTTAGAAGACAAATTTATACTTGGGAAAACAATTTGAAATATTAAGTAATTCTACAATTTGAAAATAACTTTTAAAAATTTTAATAACTTAAATTTGAAATAGAAAACAGGGATAAAGCTCTTTCTACACACAGAAATAAATGTGTATTTTTATTTAGTCTGAAAGAGTTGATGATGTGGTGTTTTTTTTGTTTGTTTTTGTTTTTGTTTTTCACATTGGGAATGGCAGGGAGAAAAGAAGCACTTAGGACATGGTTGGAAATACAGATTTTTCACCAAATCTTTCCTTTCAATTTTATTCTAGCATGATATTTTATGATTGTTTTCTAGGATTCTGCCACTCCTCTGTATAATTCCAGTGCTATTGAGCATAATGCATAGGGATATCAATTTCAACTGCATAACACACTACAAGGAGATATTAAAAGACAAAGTGGTTTTTATTTTTGCCACTTTAACCAGCATATTTAACGTGCCACAAATAAGTCGGTGACATATGGATATCTCTAGCACTCTCATTTGTTTCTGTACAACCTATTTAAAAGGTAAACTTAATGGCCAAGTAGTGTGGCTGATGACTGTAATCATACATTGAGGAGGAAGCAGCAGGGTCACAAAGGCAAGGACAGTCTGAATTACACAGTATGAAGCCCAGTAAACTAGAACTGGGGAGATAGCTCAGTGGTTAAGAGCACTGGGTGCTCCCCAGAAGACTCAAAAACTGACTACCCATGGGCTTATAGGAGCTGTAATAATCTGTATATATTCTGTATATATAATCTGTAACTCCAGTTTCAGGTGTTCAACACCCTCTTCTGGCTTCTGTGGACAACACCTGGGCCCATTTTTTTTTTTTTTTTTTTTTTTTTTTTTAAATCACCACCACCAACAAGACAACTAAAGCCTTACTTAGGAAGGTTAGTGACATGACAAAGCCCTGAATTCTTTCCCCAGCATTATGTGAACAAAGCCAAACAGGCACAAATACTATGAAACCACACCAACCTCACAGTTTCTTTCTGGTTTAATTGAGTTTATTATTTACTCCAAATATTTTTAAGAATTTTAAAATCAAATAAAATTGAACTATATTTAAAAGTAATGGAAGTCATATGATCTAATGTATAGACCATCTTATTCTTTTCTCTGTGCGAGTATACAGTATTTGAGTTTAAATGGGCCTTAGAAGATATGGATAAAGAAAATAATCTAATTTTAAACAAGGCAACCAGAGATTTTAAAGCTCCAATGTCCTGGATTCCACAGACTTAAAAGAGTGTGAACTTGAACCTACTGTGCGGACTCTTCCTGCTCACTGCTGCCTCAGAAAAGTGCTCCAGGTAGTCATAAGTTCTCTTTGGTCCTCAGTTTTTTTAAATGAGGAGATGGCAAGAGGTTGGCTGGTGTTTGCAATAGTTCTTAATATCTTCTTATAACATCGTCACCTTTTCCCTATTAGAGAGAACCAATGACTCTGAAGACCTCCTTCAATTCCCAGCATCCATGGTTGCCATCACTATGTTTTAGGTGACATCTAGTAACATCCAGTCAGTAGAATTGCAACTGTTAAGTGAAATCACTAACTTACAGGCACTTTAAATATTTCAGCCTCTGTCTCTCTGTCTCTGTCTCTGTCTCTGTCTCTCTCTCTCTCTCTCTCTCTCACACACACACATTTACACACACAGACAGACACACACACATACACACACACACACACACACACACATACACACACACACACTTCATGCCTTTTAATTCCCAGTTTCTGTAGTTCCACTGACCTCACTTGTCATCAGTACAATACAGTACAATAATCTTCACTCAGACTTTGTTCCCTACCTGGTCTTTGTACTTAGTCACCTCAAGAGTAAACACATTGTTTTGAAATTTCTCCATTGATTGAGTTGCCCAGATAACTTTATCATCTTTGCATCATTTAACTATTAATAAAATTATTTTCAAAGTTCTGTTCTTATCTGTAGCTAATTAGTGCTTAGGTATTTACAAGAGACTGTAAAATCCACATTCCAGAAGTCAGAATAAGGCTGAGGTTGAATTGGGCTCCAGAGAGAAATAAAAGAGAAAAGTAAGAAGTGATTAACTAGGAATATAGAGGCATTGTAGGAAATACAACATGAGCATAATTTTGCCAATAACAAATTTTGGAATATAACCATGGGGCTAACCAGAAGAAAGATAGAAGGCAAAATGGGGAAAAAGGAGTCAAGACAGTAAATAGTCAATTATCAAAAAAGTCACCTATGAGGGTATTAAAGCCAAAATAAAGGCATGATGAGAGATAGTGGAAAGGTTGAGAGAGGAGGAGAAGTGTATGTGGGGATGTGGTAGACATCATGAAAACACTATGTAGACACACTGAGAGTAAAGATGAATGATGTAAGTTTCAACTCATTGGCTTTTAGCATGGAAGGAAGCAGAACATTCTGGAAATGACAAGGGTAAACAGAAAAATACCACTTCAAATATAAGATTTATATGAGAAGAAATATTATACAGTTGAGAGCATGGAAGGGTAATAGTGTCTTGGAAGAGAATTGATTTATTAACCTGGTGTATCTATTTCTCTTTCCCATAGTTCTTAGTCTACATATTTTCCATGTTAAACTTAGACCAGTTGCCATATCCCATAGAGAGGTTCTATGTGTTTATACAAAACAGTTTTTCTAACTCTTACAGGAATCTAAAGAATTATTTACACAGCAAGATAAGACTGTACACTGAGAGCAGGATAGTTTAATAGCATCAAATATAGGGCTGGTAGATTAACATGCAGGAATCGTTTCACTGTAATATAGTTAAAGAAATGCTTCAAATCCACAGAAGTATCTCTTCTAAATTTAGTGCTCTGCTGGGGGCAGAAGGAGAGTTCTGCAGTTCTCTGACCCACTTTCGAGATGCTGAGATGGGGCTCTATGTCTTTTGAGGTCAGCACTTAGTAGTTACAGAGAATGCTTTATCTGATGGGTGGCCCTCATTCTTGGTCATTTTAGATCATTTGTTTAAATTGTTCATACAAAAAACTATTAACATAACTTCCACCCCTTTAAAGAATTTGTTACACATTGTATAGAAAGATTTTATCCTCAAATTTACATGTCTCAAATATTTGTAAAGCACAGTGTTTCTTCTTTAGTCTCTGGCATGCTGGAATTTGACATATTTTTTTTCCTTTCTTTGGTCCTCCTAAGCCATTGCTTAGCTCATCTTAGTTGTTTCATTGGGACCCATCTCATTAGCCTACAGATTTATTCAAAAGCTTCTGATTTTCAACAGAACATTTTACACATCATAAAAAAGTAACAAACAAAGCAACAGCAAAATTGAAACTGTTAAGTAAAATTAAAATAAAAGTAAGTATATAAGATATAATTATGAAAAAAACCTGTGCTTTACCGCTGCATTTTCTAGGAAGAGTGCATGACTAGAATTTTGTGTTAGGAAAAATTGAACAAATAGCATACTAAATATTTACTCTCATGTACTATTATTCATTTTTTAAAAAATTTAAAACTGAGAGTAAATATTTAGTATGCAGCGGTAAAGCACAGGCTTTTTTCATAATTATATCTTATATACTTAGTTTTATTTTAATTTTACTTAACAGTTTCAATTTTGGTATTGCTTTGTTTGTTACTTTTTTATGATGTGTACTCACCTGACATAGATGCTGGAATACTGAGCTTTATTTCCAAAAGATGTCAACAGGTTATTTGTTACATTTTTATCATGCATGTATATTTACATGCATATGTACACAGGTATACAGATTCTTACTGTTAACATTCAATTTCATATTTATTCTTTTGAGATCTTATTTGTATATAATTTTATCTGCTTCTATACCTATACCTGGCTGTCTACCGTGTTCTCTGCTATATTTATTTTCCAGAACATTATTCAGTTGAAATTGCATAGTCACAGAGTATTGCTAATAAATTGTCTTTTCTAAAGAATCTGTGCTCTAACTGAGACATGCATACATACCTACATACCTACATACATACATACAGACAGACAGACAGAAAGACAGACAGACACATACACACAAATGTTTTATACTTCACCAATATTTTCAAATAGTCTATACCATAAAATTTTACCTAATCACTTTTAAATTTACTTAATATATTTTGTTCTGTGTTCTGTAAGCTTAAAGAAGACAAAATACTTCTATATTACTGTAAGAATGTAAATCCCCTATTCTTGTTTTTTTTAGCAGTACACAGTTTCTATTTGATCTAGATTTTTATGTTTCTAATTTATTAACTTTTTTTTCAAAATAGATTTGTCTTCCATCTTTATCTAACTGAAGAGAATAATTATGATTGTATATGGAGAAACAGAGAACTTCAAATGTAATTATCTGGCTAGGGTGGTTAAAGTATGTACAACTAAATTAAAATAACTAGGGGCATTTTTAACTGTTCCATAGAGCCTACAGGTAGTCCTTTCATCTGCTATTTTCAGTGCCCTGGCGACCAATGCCTTAAAATGCACCAGCAATCACTTTTCTGTGTCCACCACGTCTCTTCCTCCCCCAGCCCATGCCCTCACACCTGCTGAACCAAAAAGTCCCTGGCTGAGAACAACAGATAGCACCTGGAAGCTGTGTCTGTCCAGGATCTAAGAACATTGGAAACAACTTTGTTTAGAGTTAGTTGTGTGTGTAATGGCAATCTGGATGTCACTGCAAGTACTGTCTGCTTCCTTAGGAAACTATACTCCTACTGTTTTTAAATGTTCCTGTGGTTCTGAAATGATATATGTACTGTGACCTCAATAATTGTGTGATTTCCACACTAAGCTTAAAATTGTAAAAGCAAATTTCTTTCTAGAGAGGTCTATACAGGGTAAAAATAGAGTATTTGTTTTTTCAAATGATTAGAAACCTTAGAAAGTTTCTTTCATATTTTTTTAAATTGGAGAACAAAATTAATTTTTTACTCTTATTTTCTTAAAGTTTTATTACTTTTGAATGCACAGCAATTATATGGTAATTACAATAAAACTATTTTATGGTGGCATTTGATGGCATTCTGCAGAAACCTTAAATATTTCTAAATAATATGTTTGCCATGCAGATTATTGTTTCTCTTTTATGTTGATAAACTACATACAACATAGAATATTATGTTAATGTACTTTAGGCATATTATAAACTCCATCTTCATTACTAACTTCAACTTCTAAAGATAATTTATATAAAAATCAAGTAATGCCTTTCCAACTCCCTTCCCCTATTCTATCCTCAAGTCATCACAGTTTCTTTTCTCTAGCTCTAACTTTTTTAAAATAATTTTTCATACAACATGTTCTGATCATGGTTACCCTGCCTGGTCCATTCCAAATTCTCATAATTTCCATACACTTCCAACTCCAAGCTGTCTTTCTCACTGTCCTTTAGAAAATAAATGGGTAATAAAAGAAAACAGAATAAACAAAACAACAGAAACAAACACAAATTCAGGAGAAACATGTAAACATATACAAACACACACACTAAAAACAAAAAGAAAAAAATGTAATATTTAAGAAAAAGTGAACGTTTAAAAAAAGAAAAACCCAAACAAAACGTAAGAAAAACAAACTAATTAACTAAGCTCCAAATAACCAAGTTCATTTTTTTGTTGACCATCCAATACTGTTGGGCATGCACCTGATCTTAATCATGGGTATTTCTTTTTTGGTGGAAACTAATTTTTCCTTTGTTAATGGTTGACACTTGGAGACACCTTCTGGGGTCCCCTGAGACCTGAGGAAAGGGGTTTGATGAAGGCATCCCATTTATGACTAACGGTTCCAAGGTCATTTGTTCTCAGCACTTTGCTCAGTTCTCATTTCCCACATATGGAACTCTTCTCTGATGTTGGCTGAGTGAGACACTGACAGGATTCTCATCTGGGTGTGGCTAATAGGTTCCCAGGGAGAGAGTGTTTCTAGGTAAACAACTAACACAAAGGAACAGGAATGGGCTAAAGTGGGGTCTGCATAAGTTCACTGGAGTGAGGAAATCCGAAAGAACTATGAGAGTCCTTAGGGAATCTCAACCACATCTATGGGTTTTACTGCTCTTAAATGGTAAGTAAAATCATATCACAATATGATATCATATCACACAGTATTTGTACTCTTTTTACAAGTTGTTTACTTAGTGTAATACTGTCAATGCACATCCATGCTGTATATTTGTTTGTTAGCTTTATAATGCAGAATAAACTTCCAATGTTCATAATGGACATTTATTCTGAATTCATTCTTCTCTAAAAACACTTGGGTTACTTCACACTTTAGCTATTGCTAAATGCTTTAGTTTCCTGTAGAAACCCAAAGCAGAATTATTGCATTCTGTGCTAATACTATTTATTTTAATTTAGGAGGAATTAACTTACAGATTTCCATATATTTTCAGCATTTTCTTTATCTACAAACAGTATACACTTGCTCCAATTTTCCCACATCTTTTACATAACTTGTTATTTTGAGTTATGATAGTAGACATCTTAATGTCGTGATGGTATATCATTGTAGATATTTTGTGAATTTTGTTCATGAGTGTTCAATTCAGATTACTTTCACACACTCTTCTCCACAAGCTCCCCTGTGTCACCTTCTTATATATAGATATACACTGAGAATTAAATATACTATCAGGGGATTTCTCCTTGGAATACATTGACTACTCCTGTTATCAGCCATTGATTGCTTGTATCTCTTCATATTAAGATGTGCCATTATAAAATGTTCCCTATCTACATGTCTCAAATGAAGTGGCAATTATGGAGGTCTTGTTTAGGCAACATACTGTTGAAATTATCCCTGTCATTTCTAAAAGATGCTATCTATCAGCAAGAGCCTTGGACCTCTGGTGCTTACAATCTTTCTGCCTTTTCTCTGCACCATATTCCCTCAGCTTTAAGTGTATAAATCGAGTTGTAGATGTACCAGTTGGGACAAGTATAATAAATAATAATACCATCCACAGGAAACATAGACTATCCAACAACTACCCAGTGCTAAAAAAGGTAATCCTCCTTTTCAGTTGTTTAAGGGACTCCCAAAAGACAATATAAGCTATTGGTAATGCCCTTGATTTTCTTGCAGAACTGAAGGTAAGATCAAATTGGTGAAGAACCACACACGTAGGCCATAGGAAATGAAAGAATGAAATGGGCACTGTCCTGGAAGCCTCCACAATGAAGATTTTCTTTATAGTATCTGAAGGTGTTGTATAAGCAACCAACAGAGAAAAGTAGACAGTAATCCTACCAAGCTATAAAGCCTGTGAACTACAATAATAACCTGCCTGGCAAGATATCTCCAATCTTGCAATAGTGACACTTTTATCTTGAAGGTAATCAACATCTTTCTAAGTGGACTTGAGGACTATTCAATGGGGTGGAATTAATACTTGTCACTGTAAACCTAGACAAATGACCACAGCTAGAGAAGACATAACCCAGAACAACCTACTACTTCCATTTGTCTCTATCATTGTAGGTAGTGTCTTCCTACCTGTAGGTATCCTCATACCTACAGGTAACTTTAGCTTCTGTTCTCATTAAAGAAGCTTCATTTTGTTATAGGTGGAAGCTACTAAGTAGCTGTAAGTGACTGGATTGGTAAGAGCAATTTTGTACATTTGCAACTTCTGTGGAAATAAGTTGGAAATTTTCACAAATGTAAAAATTAGATCTACCATTTAAAATTACTGTGTCACTCCTTGGCAAAAGGATTCTGTTACATTCTACTACTACAAAGACACTATTAGCCATGTTTGTTGCCAGTCTATTCACAATAGCTAAAAAATGTAAGCAGCCTCCATGTCTACCAACAGTGAAGAGATAATTGAAACTTTTAGTACACAAACAAAATGGAATTCTCCATAGCTGTAAATAAAAATGAAGTCTTGAAATTGAAGGCAAATTGGTGAAACTGAAAATATGATTTGGAGTGATGCAACCCAAACCCAGCAAGATAGACACTGTGATGTTTTCTCTTACTAGTGGATCTTAGTTCTGAGTTTTTAGATTTGAATATATGGTCTGGAGTAATTTCAGAAGCCAAGACAATAGAAAAAGACAGTGTCAGGAAGGAGTAAGATGAAGTTCAAGAGAGAGTTTTAGCAGAACACAGGTGCTAATGAAGAAGATAAGTGAAAATTTAGTGAAAGATTTTAACTGGGAAGAGCAGGGAAGGTAAATCAAATGGAGGGAGAAGAAGTAGACATAAATAACACTAAGAACAGTTGATAGGCCATAGAGAATCATTTATTTTATATGATTACATAAAAACACATAAATATGTAGTATATATATACATCAACACACACAAATATAATCTCATTTAAATATTTTATAATAGTGTTAAATACTACACTTACTAATATTACTATAAATATGTAGTCTCAATTAAATATTCTTTGTAATAATAGTGACATTGAATGCTTTTTTATCTATGTATTCCCCTTTGGTATGTATTTTCTGCAGAAATATCCACTCAACTTCTTTTTCCTTATTGAAGCAGGTTGTATTGTGTCATTGAGTTTTAGGGGTTGTCTGTAGCTTCTTATCTAAGGTATAATATATTTTTAATGTATCTTTGTATATTGCCTTTTGCTCCATGGACGTTATGTTTGATGTGTGTTAAAGCCTTCACATGCCAAATTTCTCTTCTCTTCTGTTACTTATTCTTTTGTGTATATGGGTCAATTATTGAGAAATTCCTTTGCAATGAAATTAGATCTTTAATTCTTAAAGTTGACAAAATGTAACACTAAGAAGTTGTGTAATTTGTTAATCTGAGTACATATATATATATATATATATACACATATCTATCTAATCTATCATCTATCTATCAATCTATCTTCTCAAACATGTATCATATTTTTTTGAAGGAAACATATAAAAAAAATTCTGACTACTGACTTTGGAATCTGCAATATATTATTATGTATACTCTGTCTTCTATGCAAGACTATACCAAACTTATTTCTCTTTTCTCACTGCTGTATGGTTCTCACTGGTGAGCCTTCCCACAAACTGCTACTTCCCTGTTCTGCCCAGGCTCTACTAATCATAGTTCCATTCTCAATGATGTCAGTGTTTCACGATGAACACGAGTGAAGCAATTTAGCCATTCTTTTTCTGTCTGTGACTTATTTAAATCAAGGTAATGATCTCCATATTCTTCTCTTTTTATCACACATGGCACATTTTCATTTTCTTTTATGGCTAACTTGTATTCCACCTCATTTTCATAATCTATTCATCACCTCACAAACACTAAAATTGGCTCCATTTCATCACTTCATATCTCTTGTTAATAGTACTATAAGGAACATGAAGGGAGATGTCCATCTGCATATTATTAGGTTTCCATTAGTGAAGCTGTAGGTTTGTCCTGGTTTTATGTGTAAGGTCTTTTCTATAACAGATGTGCTAAGAAGCTAGCAAAAAATTGTGTAGGAATTCACTCTTCTCCATATTCTTACCATTACATGCTAGCTCTACTTTTAAAATAACAATTCTTATTGTTTCTCCAGTGTTTTTGATGTGAATTTTGAATATATAGTGAAGCTAAATATTTTTGTAGCATTTTAACTGAAAGTATTGTTGTCTTCAACAGATATTTGTTAAAAATAAAAGTAAACTTATTACCCTAAACTATTTATACCAGCTTTGTACTATATTTGAAGCC
Source organism: Arvicanthis niloticus (assembly GCF_011762505.2). Taxonomy (NCBI): domain Eukaryota; kingdom Metazoa; phylum Chordata; class Mammalia; order Rodentia; family Muridae; genus Arvicanthis; species Arvicanthis niloticus. Next base: position 13,535,927 of record NC_133437.1, read on the forward strand.
ATGTATTATAATCTCCCTTTTATTATACTTTTAGATCAGATATTTCTAGCTATTCTTGACTTTTTATTGTTTCATATAAAGTCTCAAAAAGATTTATGTTGCTCTGTGAAGAATATCATAGGTAGTTCTAGAGGAAGCATTCTTAATTCAGAAGTAGTAGCTTTAGATACTGTAACATTTTAGCAATAGCAACTCTATCAGTGTGTGTACAAGGATATGACACTGTACTTTGTAAGTGTGCACTGGTGATTTTCCATTTTAACTGCAGAGCGTGTTATCTCCTCTGAAAATTTCCTCCAATGTGTATTTCTGTAGCTATTTTGAAGGGTATTCTTTTCTTGATTTCTATTGCATATTATTTTCTACTGGCAAATGGTAACACTTTTGTTTCTGTATACTAATTTTGTAACCTGAAAATGTCTATCATTATGTTTGTGAAATGACTTGCACTTTAAGTTCTGAAACAGGACTTAAAAGAACACAGCAACATGGCATTGTTTGTTTCACTATTCACCTTGTTTTGAAACAGGAATTCTGTCTGTAGAATAGAAATTTCCCAGCCCCGTGCTGTGACTAGCTGTTTACGAACACTCTTTTAAAGGTTTCATACAGTCAAGTATTCACATAAAAATAAATACAGTAAATTTTTTGGTTAAACTTAATAGTATAAGTGTCCAGAAACACATACAAAGATTCATAGCAATCTGGCACAGTGAAAGTTGCAGTAACTGAAATTGAAAACCAACAAAAAATAGCCCAGAGTTAAAAAGACTTAGAATAACTATGATCATCTGATCATCTTAAAATAATGATTACACTACAACAGTTTTAGATGCAAAAGTGACTCTCTTGTATTATAAAGACTTTGTCATATTCATTCAGAGAGTTGATTCAATAGCCCTTGTTGTTCTTGCAGAGGACCTGGGTTTGATTCCAAGTACCCACATGACAGCTGAGAATTTGAGTCCCACCCAGGGAATCTGATACCCCTTCTGAATTCTGCAAGCACCCATCACACTCAGGGTATATATAACATACATGCAGGCAAACACTATTCATATAAAATAAAAAAATTCAATGAAAAATACATTGTTATAATGCTTCATAGATTTTTGTACACTACTAGGGCCATGCAGCAAGAAAAGATTTCTTAGTGTTGAATTTACTTTTCAAGCTTTAAGAATATGAGCGTATGACCATGCTAGCCCTTTTTGTCCTGTAAATACTTTTATTCCTGCCCATCATGTTAAAGCTTGTCTTTAACAACATCAAAATGTTGGTAGCCAAAGTACAAGACTTGAAACTGAAAATGGACCCACAGACAGAGTTATTAATTTAAGAGGCTGCTAAGCCAAGGATGGGTAAGATTCTGTACAAAAAGCCTTACCAACCAAAGACAGAAATGCATTGCTTTGGATAATGCCTATTCCACAATGGGTAAGAAAGGCATTCTTGTTAAAACGACCTAAGACAGGCTCAGTCTTGTTTATGAAATAAAAAACGGGGAACTGTGGAGAGTTTTGGGGGCTACTTGGCAGGAATTTGACATTGGCCAAGGACAAGGAAATGTGCTTCATGAAGGAATCTGACATTAGGCTAGAACAAAAAATTAATTATAGGCAGGAATCTAAATCTTAGGATAGAACAAAGAAGTAGGCTTCAGGCATAAAAATGACTTTGGGCTAGGACAGTGAAGTAGGTTCAGATACTTTGGTCATCCTGGTAAGCCCTTAGAAACAGTGATCATAGGAGTGTTTACAGAATTTTGTTTATTGCCTTGCTTGTTCTTTGACTATTTGTGTTTATAGCCTTGCTTGTTCCTTGACTATTTACATCTATTATATTGCTAGTTCCTCAATCTAGAACTGATCTTAATACATGCATGTAACTAAAATGGTATAAAAGCAAAAAGTATGAGGGGGGATGAGATGGTGGTTTCTAAGGAGGAAAAATGGGGAAAGGAAATGACATCTGAAATGTAAAGAAATAAAATATCCAATAAAAAAGGGGTTTTTGGATGGGAGGACAGAAATGAGGAAAAAGAATAACATCTAAAATATAAATAAATAAATTATCCAATTAAAAAGGAGAAAAAAATGAGTGTTTGTGTGTTTGTGTGTGTGAGTGTAAGTGAAATGGGTTAGAACTTTGTCAACATAATTCCAGAAAGGTGGATTTCCTAGAAAGCTTTGCTTTAGCTCTTTGTTTCACACCTGAGCTAAGTTCAAATGATGAGGTTCTCTTGTAAATCATTTAAGCAAAACATACTTTTGGGTTCTGGCATGGTGTGTGGTACTGAAGCACTGCTTCTGGTAATGCTTCTCCTGAATGGCCTCAAAACACCTTGTTACTGTTTGTGCTGCATCAGGAAGCCTTGGTGGTGGATCAAATGGGCTGATTCCACCAAATGCTATTATCTTGTTGGGCCTCCCTTGGGCCAAACCCACTATATGCAAGAGTCTCAAGGAAACCGTCATCAACGTGCCTAAGCAGTCATCTGTAACTTGACAATATAATTCTGCAAATAGATGGAGTCCTTCACTTGTGTATTATGAATCCTTACAAAGCAAGTTATGGTGTAGAGGAGAGTAAGTATGCTGTCACCCAGTTATCTCAGATGATTATGAGATCTGAGCTTGGCAAGCTCTCTGGATAAAATATTTCAAAAGTAGAAGTCGTTGAATTCCAACATTGTGAGTGCCATCAACCAGGCTGCTGGCAGCTACAGCATCACTGCCAGAGTAATAGGATCAAGGATATCCATGTGCCACCCTGAGTAAAGGAGTTTATCCAGGTATACGTAGAGGAGGAATGGTGGAAACTGGCTTAGAAACAGGTTCGAGAATCTGAAGGAACACTAGAAAAAGCTATCAGTTTGGCAGACTGAAAGAACAAAGTTGAGATTCTGGCCTCTGAAGCAGAAAAGGCAGCAGGAGGGGCCAGTCCAGTTCTGGCCATCACCAAGGTGAAGTGATTCGAATCCTGGCTCAAGCTCTGACTAAGTATAATGGAGATACAGCAGCAGCACTGGCTGTGGCTGAGCAGATATGTCAGCAAGTTCTCTAAACTTGCCAAGGATTCCAACACAGTCCTACTCCTGTCTACTCTCTTTTATGTCACAAGTATGGTGGCTTAGGCCATGAGTGTATATGATGCTCTCACTGAAGTCACAGTGCCTGCCGGGAGCCTGGACCTTCAGAGAGAAGAGAAGAAATGTCTAGGCTACATAGATATTCAAGTCTTGAAAAACTGCTTAGAGTCATGCTCAGTTAGTGGTGATGGCTTGGCCAGGGAATCTGGGAACAAGAACAGTATTGTCAGATCCTGACTCCAGCATCCCTGCCAAAATTTTATTTTCCACTTTTTATTTAAACTTTATAACCATGTAATAGACTCACTAGTGCAAAATCAAAAGACAAACAAAACAAAAACCAACTAAACAAAACCACACCCATCAACTCTTTTTTTAAAATCTTTTTTTTTTTTTTAAATTATCATGCAACATAATCTTAGAAAAGTGGATCAAACTTGGACAGAGACTATATAGTCATCTCAAATGCTTGTTACTGGCAACCATTTAGCACATGACTAAGAAATAATATGTCAACATGCTTCTTTGAATGTTTTGAGAAAACAATTAGATGAAATTGCTATATAATTTCACTACTCTGGCATATATATGTTTGTGCAGAGCAGTACATGTTTGTGTTTGCACATGTAGAGGCCAAAGAGCAACACTGGATAATTTTCTTTTGCACATTCTCTCATATATATATACATATATATATATATATATATGTATATATATATACATATACATATATATATATATGTTTATATATATATATTATAATAAAATAAAAACTCCCTAAAAGATCCATTCCACTATGCTAGTCAGTGCTAAGATTTCTCTGATCTGTCCCAAGTGCTCCCTGGAGATTTTCTTAAGCTTCCTTTCTCTCAGTTTTAATTGAGGCTCTCATTTAAGTAATCAGAATTCTGGAATTTACAGCCTACAGAAGTGATGGCAGTATTTCCTTCTGTGCTATTCTAGTTGGAAATGACTAATAAAAGACACACAATTTATCCACTCATCTTATATTAGGAATGTTTTAGAAAACATTGAATTTATCCTCAGCCTTCAAACACCTTGGACTTTAATTTGACAGACTTTGTGTTTAACAAAATAGGATATATTTTGACTGAATTAATGGAGCACAGAGAAATCTTAAAAGAGTTGTCCTTATATTCTCTCTCCTGTTTCTATGGATTCTGAAGTATTGAGATTGTATTAGATTACCCCCAGAGCACGTGGCCTTTGACCTCATGAAATCTTCCAGTTATTCTTCCATTGGCACTCCTCCTATTTCCTGTCCTGGTCCTAGGCAGGGCAATGCATCTCGTCCACTGCTGTTATTTTCAAGTCTTATCTCTTCTGATGAGATAGCTATGGACTGATCCCATCTCACTGTAGTCAGGGAGGAGTCAGCATGTTAGTAATAGTTCAGCGAGTAATGGAAACATGGAAGAATCAATACAGAGTCATGTCTTCAGAGAATTAACACCCAGGTTCAGGACAGACACAAAATGTAATGTCAAAATATAAACTGAACTTTCATAACGGAAATTATGATCACAAAAGGTATTTTAAAAGGAATGAATTTTATTGTCAGTTAATTCACCTCTTATTGATCATAGAATACAAAGATAGAAGTTTAATTCAGTTAATTGAGCATTTTATACTAGGAGGCTGAATCTGCATGATGGCAATGGAAACCCTCCTGCTCAAATCTCTCATACAGTCCCTGTTTATGCTTGACTGGTGAAGTCAAGGGTTATCTCTCTGTTGCTCCATTTTAGGCCCTTTAGTTACTCAATGAATATTTTCCCATATTTTTAGATCAAGTAGGACATTTTCTTTATTTCCAAACCAATAAACAGACCTAGAAGACAATCATTTGTATCTGTTAAAATTTTATAATTTAACCAACAGCTAACAAATACATTTTTCATAATTTCATGTTTTCAAGGGATTCTCAGCTTATTTCCAATTTGAACATTGGCATATGTGTCACAATACCAAATCTTAAAGGTTTTCTATTTCTTAAACTTCCATATGTTAAAATTTGTGCTTTAATGATTACCAAAGTGTTGCAATATATTATCTAATTATATAGACATTTGTATACATTTTAGGTAAAATTTTTCATACAGATAACATTTTTGAAAATTCTTTCTATGTATTTTTATATTACTCTGGCATATTTATTAATCATTATGATAGCAGTGATTTAGGGCAATGTTTGAATTAATCATTGATTCACTTAAAATATCACCTTTTAGTTTTTAAGATCATCTTACACAATATAGGCAAAAAATAATTCTTAATTTAATTTGTATTGGGGAGACAGCAACAATAATAAAAATATCTTTAATGAATAAATAAAAATTCCTTTAGCTTTGTAATTAAGTACTTGAAGAAGCTTATTTTTTCTTATAAATGATATCACAACTATTGAAATAATATTTTAGTGTCTTTCTAGAAAATTCTTCTTGGTATTACTTGATCATGGTAGGCAGAAAAGGATCCTACAATGATCTCCTTGTTCTAATCCCTAAAATGGAAGAGCAAGAACTTTATAGATGTAATGAATCTAAGCTTCTGCAAGCAAAACAGCTTTCCTTAGTCATCTGTTCATCCCAGTTGTCATAGTCTTTTAAATGATATAGGGGATATGATGACAGAATAGTCTTGGAAATTCCCATGAAAATGACTGCTACCAGCTTTAAAGACAGAATCAGAATGACTGTTGGCACAGCCCTAGTAACTGAGGATGCAGACCCTTTTCTGGGGCTTCCAAATAGGAATGCAGTCCTGCTGACACCTTGACTTTAGCCTAGGGATACCTACTTATGTTTGCTTTAAATTTCAGGATAAACTTAGAATGTTTAAGACATTAAATTTGACATTTTATTCTACAGAAGTAATAGGAAATTAGTGCTCTAACCGTAAGAAGAATATCTTCACTACAAACTCAACCCTGTTTTCGCCTCCATAACCACCATCTTATTTTGGCACACAGAATCAGAGAAATAATATTTTCCATGATTTTTTTTCTTATAAAAGAGAAAATTTAATTGGGGCTGGCTTACAGTTTCAGAGGTGTGGTCCATTTTCATTACAGCAGGAATCATGGTGGGCATTCAGGAAAACAGAATACTGAATAAAGAGATGAGAATTCTGTGTCTTGATCTAAAGGCAGCCAGGAAGAGACTGTCTTCCAGAGAGCTAGTAAGAAGGTCTCTTCAGCACCGGGTAGAACTTCAAAGCTCATACCCTCAGTGATGCTCTTCCTCCAACAATGCCACAGCTTCTGATAGTGCTACTCCTTGAGTCAAGCATATTCAAACTATCACATTCCACTATCTGACTCCCATATGCTTATTCAAACACATGGGTGTATGAGGGCCATATTTAAACATAGCATAATGCAAAATACATGAGGTCCAACTTCAAAAGTCCCCATCATTTATAACAGTCTCAAAAATGTTAAAAGTTCAGTCTCTTCTGAGACTCATCCAAACATCTTACTGTAAGCCACTATAGTTTCTTTTTTTGATATTTTATTTATTTGCATTTCAGATGTCATCCCCTTTTCCCATTTTTGTGATGTTTATGTTGGTAGCTAAGAGTTTTAGCTCCTTAGAGGGACTCAATCCAAATGAACAACAAATTTGGTGAATTAGGATTTTTGTCAGTGTTTTCCAATTTGCTTAAAAGATATATTTGTTGTTGGGGAATGGATTATAGCTTATACTCAAGAGTCACTTCAATTTCTTAGCTTTAGTGTGGAACTGGACATTTTACCAGGTTTGGAATTCTATTAAAAATGAACTTTTAAAGGTGTCTATATAATTGCACCACACTAAGTTTCTCTTATATTAAATATTGCTAGAGATGAATGAAACATCTGCTTTGATTTACATGCATGCTTTCTTTTACTTACACAGAATTACATACCCATACTATTCATTTTTTCATAACCTGATTGATGATTTTTAATGATTTCTCTAAGAAATGGGGCTAATATAAGCCACAGATGTGAAATATAAACTTTCTTTAAAAATTATAGTTTACATGTAAATTTTATATGAAAAATATAATGTACATTGAATGAATATCAATTGTGTGTATTGGTCATTAGTACCTAATATATTACAGAAAATATAACATGAATGATATTTTAAAATCTTTTCATAAGATAATTATTTAACAATCCTTAACTGCTTAAATATTCTAAATGTTACCAATTATTACTAGATAGCCAAGATATGAAGGCTAAGAAAATAATAAGATACCAGATCTGAGGTCACTGCTTTAGTTGATGTATTTCACACAAAATCAGTCTTACCAGCTCAATTTTATACAGATGACGAGCAGTAGAATGTAAAAGTGTTCAATACTGTATATGAATGTTAGGTCAGAAAACACAAAACCAATAATGAAGCTGAAAATTCTTGTCTCAAAATCCCAGGAAGAGTCAAAACAGGAAGAATGTACTTGCAGTACTGGTGCGATCAGACAGTTCTCTAAAAGTGTCTCTCATTGCCAACCTACCAACATCTTGCTTAATGCAAAAAAGACAATTTAAAAGAGAAAGATGGGAGGTGGTGTTTTAGCCCCACTGCCCAGTACTACAGATTGTTCATGTGTGGGTATAGATTTCTTGAAATGTGGCCATATGCAGTGAATGTGTCTAGTGACTTCAGACTACACAGGAGATTTTAAAGACAATAGCAAAAGTTACAATTTCCATCACTGTATTTACTCAAAGGCAAAGAACTCTGTTATTGTCATTGTTAATTAGATATATTCTTTACAAAGTTTATGTATGTGTATACTGCATACTAATCACCACTAAATCTCTTCCCTGCTGTCTCTACCCCTCCCTTCACTCTCCTACTCCCCCTACTCCCCGCTTCTTGTCTACACTTCTGTGCTGTCTATTTTATATCAACTTGACACAAGCTGGAGTCATTTTAGAAAATGAACCCTCAATTGAGAAAATCCACTCAAAAAAATTGGCCTTTGTGAAAGCCTATGGTGTGTTTTCCTGATTGGTTTCTGCCTACAAATTTCTGCTTTGAGCTCCTGATGGAGGAAAAACTATAGGATAAAATACCACCCCCACCTAACACACGCAAGTAGCTTTTTGGGTTATGATACTTTAGCACAGTATTAGAACCTACCTAAGACAATCTTTCAGTTGTTCTCTTCATTAAATGTTACATATTTTAAGTGACTTAATTAAATTAATTCATTTTAAAATGGGAAGTAAATTATTAAAACTATGTACTTCATGTTCATATTTTAGTACAACTGAAAGATGTTACTACATATTTTATAATCTACAATACAATATTTCAAGTTATATATGCATTGTTGAATGATAGAGTTAAATATATGTATTGTTTATTTAAATTCATATAGTGAAATCTATAGTACCACACCTTTTTCAACTTTCAAAAGTACACTGATATAGTCATTACAACCTGTAACTCTCACTCCAGAGATCCAGATCCCTTTTCTTTCCATGGTTGCACACACACACACACACACACACACACACACACACACACACACAAACATGCTCAGAGACCGAGAGAGAGACAGAGAGAGATAGACAGAATGAAAGATGCTCACAACACTTACAAAAATAAAAAATAAAGCTTATAGCAACACAAAATACGCAGTTCACTTCCTGTTTGTATCGAGTGGTGTGTGTTTGAACATGTGTGAGAAGAGCGAATGTTTAAGCAGCAGTAAGAAACATCTGCTTATAGAATTTTTTTGCGTGAAAGATTAAGAAAAACAAGTGTGGCTGCTATAAAAGATCCCTGTCAACACTATTCTGGATATTTGGTTGTGAGCCCAGCCTTTAATGGCTGAGCAGTCTCTCCAGCCTGGCTCACTATTCTTTACAAAGCTAGATAGTAAGTAACATATTTTGTGTTGCTGAAAGAATAACATTTTTAACCACATGAGATATTTAAGGAAGTTACAGGCTTATTATTTTATCATGTATGAGTGTGTGTAGTTTAGAAGATCAAAACCAGTTGTATGGATATGCTTACCCCAAATCTTTTACATCTATGTAATACAAAACTCTAGGAAATTATTTTTCTCAACAGAGGTTCCACTTATGTTATCAATAAATATATCCAGCAATACTCAGTCTCACCATGCAAGCAGGTAAACAAAATTTGAACCATTGTAAACTGGCCTTTGCTAATTTTTGGCAATAAAAACAAAGTTTAATAAAGTCTAGTAATTTTTTTTTTAGCATTTTTTAAAGGAAGAGTACAGTTTGGTACAGCTATAGAAATTGACATGAGACGTAAGATTTACTGAACTTACAATATTAAACATTAGGCATATGTTTTATATGTAAACAACAACAAATCATAGTGAGTGCTAAAATCATTAGCAGAGCTTTATATCATATGAGCACAACAGCTTTGGAAATAGAATATCTGTGCTAGACAAAAACCTTCCTCTGTATAGCACTCAGTTTTACTGTGCCTCCAAACCTAGGTTATAGCATGAAAGCAATATTAGATCTACCTTGTAGATCTATTGTGTCAAATGAATAAAATAAATTATTGACAATTTTTTAAAAGATTACCTGACATATAAAAATGTATTTTAAATTAATAAAAAGTAGCTAATATGTAATTATAAAACCTATAATATTGAATACAATTTATACAGTAAAACAATTGGCTCAATATTGGCATATTCATGCTACGTAATAATTTCTACTCACTAATTCATGCGAGCTGTGATATTGCATATATATAGAGAAGGGGAAGTCATATATTAACTGTATGTGTCATTGTGTTATCATAAAAGGGCACTAAAACATGTGAGCATGAATCCATTTAAGTGAAAATTTGCTTAAATATAATTCTATTAGCTTTAGTTTTCCAAATATTCCTGAAGCATGTTTGAAATAAAACTATGTTTTAATATAAAAATCTTAAATGCTTATTTTTCCTTCTCAAAAAAAAATGGATACAATACATTTTTGAGACAGTAGATGTTGGAGTACATTATTGCCTTTGGAGATTAGAAGCTTAGCTAATTGATACATAGCGGATCATTTCTTTACAATCACCCCTTAACCTATCGCTGCAGGAGAGCAAGCAAGCTGCTGCAGGTCACACCTGACTAGAGAGCACAGGTGGATATACTGCCACTAATTAGATTCCTCTGGACATCTTTTTTCTCACTACAAGGCTGAAGAATTATCTGGGGCACTGTTGCCTCAAGACCTGTATTTGGCATAGCATGTTGTTATACTTTATAAACAATGGCAATAAAATGTTTCAAATGTTGGTATTAGAGGTTAAGGAAATAATTCATCCTTTTAAAATGTGATTATATTATATCACAAGGAGACGTGATTGTGTGATTCAGTTTTTTTTTTTTTTTTTTTTGGTAGAGGTATAATAATGAAGACATGTTAGAATTGCATTCTTGCACAGTGCCATATATAGCCAAAATAGAAAGTTTATATATTTGCCAAAATAATGATTGAATGAAATATTGTATTTCTACAATCAGAAATCCTGAAATATAACACCAATTTAAAGAAACATGAAAACTATTTCAAATGTAAAAATTGTAAATAATTCCAGATGAATTTTTGTGAGGTTAAATGGATCTTTAATTTTGAGAATATTTCAAATGCCTTCACTAGAAGGCTGTGTACTGTGTACTTTTTTTTATGATGGTGAATTTTCTGAATATTAGAGATAAAGAAAAACTACTGCACAAGAAAACTATCACTGGGCTACACACACACATACATACATACACACACACACACACACACACACACACACACACATATTCCTGACTAAATTTTTGAGGGAGATGTTGTTTAACATATCTAAATGTGTAAAATAATTAAAAGAAAAAGAAACAGAAAATGCCAAGTTATAATTTTAAATTTGGCAAAGCTAAGAAAGAACCATTAGAAGTTAGGAACCATTAGAGCATCAATTGAGTGTGCTCTTTGAAGACTACTGCACAGTACACACTGCTAGTGCCTGCCCCACTGCTTGCCTTTCAGGTTACAATGTAGAGACTGACCTCCAGTTGCCACTTCGCATCTCTATTTAAAGTCTTTCTCTGGAATAGGTTGAGTGAAAATAATGAGGAATTAACATATTTATGGCGCACTCTCCAAGCAATTACTTGACAGGCTTAGGATTTAAGTGGCCTAACTTATGCAACCCATGGTCTAATGCTGGGAAAATGCTTAGTATTCAAGCATGGCAACTTATCCTCTGGAGTGGTGTAGTTATCAGTGTTCACTAGCTGTTCTCCTTCAGTGCTTATCTGTCCTTGCGATTGTTCTTGTATCTGGTTTTATTTTATTTTTTGTTTACTCCATCCCTGGAAAACATGAGGGGGGAACAATTAGGTGGAAGGCAATAAAGGAAAATTTATCTCACCTATTTTAATTGCAACATTTGATACCCAAGTCTTTATAATGCATTTGTGGTTAAAACATCTAAATGCATCTTACAAAAATTTAATTCAACTTATAGCTCATGACAGCGTTCAAAAAAAAAAAAAAAAAAAAAAAAAAAAAAAAAAAGCTCATACACTGGAAAAACTCTGGCAAAAAATACATAGCTCTGCTGTGATTAAAACTTCATCCCAGTCATGAGAGGATTATTATAAAGATGGTCATAAGACAGGCTAGCATTTTGAATTCACATGCAATGATATCTTCCTTTTAATAATTATTCTTTAGATTATAGAATTTAGCTAGGCTTTGTTTCTCTTTTAGATTAATCCTAGTCTATTGTTTCTTTAGAAATTAGCAGACTGTATCTGGCTTAGGAAAAAAAACAAACTGTAGTTATGTGTATTTAGGTAAAGAAGATCACTCTAACTGCACAGCAGACATTGAGGGTGGATTTTTTAAATTAGTGAGCACAGGCATTGTAACAAAATAAAGAATATTGCTACAGTTGTAAGCTCAGTATTCCCACATCGGAATAATACTTCTCTTACAAATTCATGATATGAGACAGAGAAATCAAATATTTTTTCTAATGAGATCAATAAAATAGAACAGCTTATTTGATTAACAATGAATAGATTTGTGGCTTTATTGTTTTTCTTCCATTGAAATAATTAGTGTTGTCAAGATTGGGAAATTGGAAGGAAAAGTTACTTAAAATATCTGCCTTTCTAAAGACATGTATTGAAAACCCAAGCTCATATATACAGTTTGTACCTATGGCTAGGAGTTGGAAGCCTTAAGATATAATAGTAATTTCTCAATGTATTTTTTGTCAGTACTTTCTTGCAGGCAAAAGTGAGAAAACTAACTTTAACTGAAGTAAAAGTAAAATGCATTGTGTCAGGTTATTGAAACATTCCTAATTAAACACACAGGTGGATCCTGAGACTTAAAGAGTGCCAAGAAAACTCAACTTCATTCCATCTCCAGATCATATGTGGAATTTATTCTCATACAACCACCCCTCGTACAGACCCCAAAATACAGTCTGACAAAAGAGAATGAACATGGGCTCTTTAGGATTTGCAAAAATCATATAGTAGTCATTGCTAGTTCTGATGTCCCCTGTGCTGTTTCTTTAGATAACATCAAAAGCACAAGTCCTCTTTAGGAACTTTATACCTGCCCTAAGTAACATCAAAGAGTTATACAGACAAGAAAACTAATGGATTTCAGGCAGAAGGACAACAAGCGTCTTCTATAATTAGGAGAACAGTTGAAGAAGCATATGATAACTGAAAATAAAATTGACACAATCATGTGCCCCAAAATAGAGCAATATTTATTCTGCTATGCCTGTATGGCATGAATCAACACCACTACTATTTCTTTCTTTCTTTGTTTAGAGACAGATTATAATACCATAGCACAGACTGAATAGGATTCACTATGTAGCTCAAACTGGCCTCTAAATCATGGCAATCTGCCTGTCTTAGCTTCCTGAGTGCTGGCACCCCAAATATAAACCACTATGCTGAACTCTATACACTGTTTCTGCAAATAAAGTTTTATTGAAACATAGCCAAGCCCATTCATGATGTTTCATCGCTTGCTGGCTTATTTTGCAGAATATCAGCAGAAACAAGTAATAACAGCAGAAGCAGTGTGACCTTCAAATCCATAGTACTTATTTGGTCTTTCAAAATAACAGCTTGTTGAACCCTGCAACAGAGATTTAAGGACAAAATCGTAGAAGTAACTGGATACACTTTAAAGAGTAATGAAAGTCCAGAAAGCACCAGTTCATTGTGCTTCTCCAGGCAACACTTTTTTTCAATGCTCTCTTCTGTAGTCTTAACAATTTCTGTGCCTGCTTACACTTCTTCAGAGGGACAATTGCCCTTATGTTTTATCTTAATTATTGGTAACCATTTTTAGAGGTTTCAGTTCATCTTTTATCATCTTCCAATTTGCCTCACAAACATTTTTGTTTACACACGTTAGAGTGTTGACTTTTAAACATGTTTGTAAAAGAGCACTGTTGTCAGTTTTGTTATGTTTAAGTGATATGAAGTATTGCCTGAAAATATCATACTTTGAAACAATAGAAAGTGTTTAAGAACTTCAACATTTAAAACAGTAAATGATCTATTATTGTCTATGATTCTTCTTTTGTTTTATTTTGTTTTTCATTTTTATTGGTTATTTTATTTACATTTCAAATGATATCCACCTTACCAATTTCCCTCCACAAACCCCCAATCCCCTCCCTCTGTTTTTAATAGCTGAGTAGTACTCCATTGTGTAAATGTATCACATTTTCTGTATCCATTACTCTGTTGAAGGATATCTTGGTTGTTTCTAGCTTCTCACTATTGTAAATAAACTGCTATGAACATAGTGGAGCATGTGTCCTTGTTATATGTTGGTGCATCTTTTGAGTATATGCCCAGGAGTGGTATATCTAGGTCCTCAGATAGAACTATTTCCAGTTTTCTGAGTAACTGCCAGACTGATTTCCAGACTGTTTGTACCAACTTGTAATCCCATCAGCAACTGAAGAGTAGTCCTTTTTCTCTGCATCCTTGCCAGCATTTGCTGTTACCTGAGATTTTGATCCTAGCCATTCTGACTGGTTTATGGTGGAATCTCAGGGTTGCTTTGATTTGCATTTCCCTGATGACTCAGGATGTTCAACATTTCTTTAAGTTCTTCTCAGCCATTTGAGATTCCTCAGTTGAGAATTCTCTGTTTAGCTCTGTATTCCATTTTTAATAAGGTTACTTGGTTCTCTGGAGTCTAACTTCTTGAGTTCTTTGTATATTTTGTATGTTACCTCTCTAGCTGATGTAGGATTGATAAAGATCTTTCTCAATCTCCTGGTTACCATTTTAGTTCTGATGACAGTGTCCTTTGCCTTACAGCAGCTTCTCAATTTTATGAGGTCCTATTTGTCAATTCTTTATCTTAGCGCATAAACCATTGGTTTTCTGATCAGGAAATATTCCCCTGTGCCAATGTGTTCGAGGTTCTTTCTCATTTTCTCTTCTATTAGATCTAGTGTATCTGGTTCTATGTGGAGGTCCTTAATCCACTTGACTTAAGCTTTTTACAAGGAGATAAGAATGTGTCAATTTGCATTCTTTTATATGCTGACCTCCATTTGAACCAGCAACATATGTTGAAAATGCAGTCTTTTTTTTTTTTTTTTTTTTTTTGAACTAGATGATGTTAGCTCCCTTGTCAAAGATCAAGTGACCAAAAGTGTGTGAGTTCATTTATGGGTCTTTGTACTTCTGGAGGAATCACCATCCCTGATCTCAAACTGTACTACAGAGCAATAGTGATAAAAACTGCATGGTATTGGTACAGAGACAGACAGGCAGGTCAATGGAATAGAATTGAAGACCCAGAAATGTTTATGATGTTATGACAAAATGTTTTTTAACTTGATGGGACTTTTAATTTTTATTTTGTAATATTAGTTGTTTTTATTGTTTTGATTTTTGTGTTTTGTTTAGTTTTGTTTTAGAAAGGCAGAGAGAAAGAATATGGTTGGGTAGATAGTGAAGTGTACAATGTCTAACTGGATCTGAGGAGCAGGAGAAGGAGAAAATATGCTCAAAATATAATGTCTGAAACAAATTTAATAAAACTGTATAAAAAATTCAATAAACTAAACAAACAATTTTAAATTTATTTTACTCACTGTATTGTGCATATGAAATGCTTTTCAATTTCAATCCACTCATTCTAGTTAGTAGTTTTAAAATCTCATATATTTAATGAACATGTGAAGGTTGAAATGTTTTATATTGTGAGAATAATAATAATAATAATAATAATGTTGTATTCCTCAAACCTGGTGAAAATTATATTTTAATTTAAATTAATTTATGTGTAAAAAGATAGCAAAGACATATTTGAATAAAATATTTTAAATCTCAAAGATAGAAAAATAAAATTTCATATTTCCTCATAAAGATGTTCAAATAGCATAAAAAATATTAGGTCAGTAAGTCAAAATTATAATGAATTTTATGCAACATATCAAAAGTATTCTCAACTCTTATTTGAATGTGTATAAAAAGATTATAATTTTAATGATATATATGTTCTTATTTATTTTCCTTATTTATGATTTATGTATTGCTTTACATTAATAGTACATGTCAATTTATTTCAAAATATTAATTAAAATATTTAATGTTTTAACTTTTAAAATAAACTGATGGTAAAACAAAAGATAACCTTCCTAATTTGTTTCTATATACATGAAGAATTTTCTAGTAGCCAAATGGATTTATAGATTAAAAAAATAATAATTTCAATCAAACCTGGAACTGTTTATTCAGGCTTGGTGTCCATACCTAAGTATTGCAGAACCCTATATGATGACTACTGTGTTGTATTGATAGATAATATGAGTTAGTTATGCAGATCCAATTTTTCTGAATTACCTAAAATGTATTATATTCCATTGTTATAACTCATATGAGAAGGGATTGTTGTAATTTCAGCATGATAGTAAACATAAGATAAGCTGGGATTTGCTCTGTTCACACTTGGTACTTTATGGACTCCATATTTGTTGTAGGTCTTTTTTTCCACAATGTTCTACCTCCCCAATAGTTGGCCAACTTGAATCACCACATTTGATTAAAGTAGAATTATTATGTCATCAGCGAGTCTCTTAATAGCATGGGTTCTTTTGTACACAATGCACAATAGTCTCCTGTCAAGAGTCTGATGAGATCTCACTCCACATAACCGTGAGCCTTTGCAGGAAATGAAGGCAAGTGACTGGGCTTTAGGTCTAACATTCAGTTTCCCACCAGAGAGAAGACCCGGCTTCTGAGATTCTATGTCTGTTCCACACTTTGGTTGTGATAGAGATAGTGAGTAGAATAGACCACCAATCCCAGAAAACAATCGATTTTTTACTTCTGTAGATATCTTTGCATAAATAAAAGTATAGCTAAGTATGTACCTTGAATCATCTCCAGATTTATTGTATTTTGACTTCCAGTATTTTTGTGACATCTCCAGTGGGGGAAAATATTGTGGAGTTATATGATTTGTTAATCCTTATATTGTCTTTGAAAACTTAGTGGATTCAAGTAGTATACTTCCTGTCCCTCTGATGATAAGTTGACTCATGTTAAAATAGATTAAAAAATCAATTCTATTTTTCCTTCAGATTTAAAGTGATTCATTAATAACAAAATAAGACTGCAAGGAAACTATTTTTACTTCAGGTTAAAGTACGAAGAGACCTAACTCATTGTTAGAGCATTTCAGGAATATGACAAAAAATAGAGGTTATCAAATACACACACACACACACACACACACACACACACACACACACACACGTGCACGCACTTGTGCACACACATGAATTTTAAATGTATTGAAAGTCATATAATTTTAAAAATATTATTTATTCTTTATCTTTTTTACAGTCCAGACTTTATCTGTTCCACATCGCACACCTATTCGCCCACTTGTCTCCAAAAGTATGTCCCCACTACACCCCCACTCCTCCAGACATCCCCACTCCTAGGGCCTCAAATCTCTCCAGGGTTAGGTGCAGCTTCTCTCACTGAGGTGAGATCAGGCATTCCTCTGATGTATATGTATTGGGGGCTTCATATAAGCTGGTGTATGCTGCCTGGTTGGTGGCTCAGTGTCTGAAAGATCTCAGGGGTCCAGGTTAATTGAGACTGCTGGTCTTCCTATGGGTTTGCCCTCCTCAGCTTCTTCCAGCTTTTCTCTAATTCAACCACAGTGATTACCAGCTTTTCTTCATTGGTTGGATGTAAATATCTGCATCTGACTTAGCTGCTTGTTAGGTTTTTCAGAGAACAGTCATAATAGACCCTTGTTTATAAGCACACCATAGCATAAGTAATAGAGTCAGAAAGTAAAAACAAATAACGTTAAGTTTTGAATTGTAACAAATGGGAGGTTTATATTTAAAGAGCATTTTAGGAAATAAAGTATGCAATGCACAAATATTTGGTGGGTAAGTTTGAGTGATACCTGAACAGTCCCTTAAATTTCAGTTTCTCTTGGGGAGAAAGGAGTAGGAATAGCAATATGGAGTCAGAAGACAGTGATTTAAGACAAGCAAATACTTTTAAATTGTATTTTAGCTGTTAAAAATTCCAAAAGCAATGTTTACCATAATATGAGGGATATGTCATGTACATTTTAAGTAATGTAGACAGAATAGGCAGGAAATTTTTTATCCTGCTTTAACTATAATGGTTCCTTAAGTTCTATGATTAAGGCATTTGTACATGCTCTTGGCAACATAATAGCTGAGAAGATAAAAAATACTCTTCATTGTTTTATCTATACATTATATAATATATATATATATATGACTAACATTAGTATATATAGGCATGAATACATATATATATATATGCAGAATATAGAAAGCATAGAATTTATTAATGAGTTGATAATTTTCAAGTTTATTATTCAACTGTAGAAATTTAAGTATATAATCCTTAAAATAGAAACAAAAATGTGGTGTAAATAACATCTGTCACACAGCTTGAAATTTTTACTGTATGTGAGTGTAAAAATGCAATCAATGCTGAGCAATTATGAAGGACAGATAATTCACTTCCTAATGACTGACTTACTTGCTGGGCCCAAGGAATTGATAAAAGACCTGTCTATTTCATTCTAGGAAATTGGATATTAGAAGTCCACCTGTTACATTAATAATATTTATTTCAATGGACAAAACATTAATTCAGCTCTCTGAACCATATCAGGGCATATCATGATTTCAAACCTTATTTATTACAACTGGAAAGAAAAGCATTTTATTTTCATTAAATACTCAAAGATTGTAGGAAAAAAAAAACTAATCTGTGCTACACAAATACCTTTATGTGTTTTATTTCTGTTTGTGATAGAAGAACAAATTGCTAGCAAGGATACTGCATTCAGATGCAATATCAGAATTTATTGTATGTCTTAGGTGTGATTTTATTACTCTGAAGAGTCATCATAACCAAAACAACTTTTATAAAAGAAAATATTTACCTGGGGCTAGCTTACAGTTTAGAGGTTTAGCCCGTTATTATAGTGGCAGGAAACATCGTAACTTGTAGCCATATGTGTTGCTGCAGAAGGAGCTGAGAGTTCTACATTTTAATCTGCAGAAAACACGGCGAGACTGTGTCCCACACTGGGCATAGCTTGAGCATATAAGTCCTTAAGACTTCTCCTACAGTGACACACTTCCTCCAAAAAAAATGAGTCTGTGGGGACCCTCCCTATTCAAACTACAACATTATAAACTTTTGGGACTCTTTACCAATTGTAGTATATGAATATAAAATTTATATACTATTATAATGTATCATTGTATATTATTGAATAATTGTAATATATATAATATATGTAATTCCTGTTACCCTTTAAATAGCTAAAAGGGCTTTAAGATATAATATCCATCATTCTTTAGTTTATGGGAGTACCCGGTTCCAAAGACACTCAGGTTTTAATACAAAAGCTACATAAAGAGTTTCTAAAATAAAACTACATTTTAAAAACAAATTGATGAGAAAACTTACAGGTACATATTTGGTATTGATTCAATAATTTTTCAAGATAATAATAGTTGATTGAAGCAACATGTGCAGAATCAATGAATTTCAAATGCTATCTGTACTAAATGGATTAGAGTTCCTCATTGACTCCATTTTAATTTAGTTGAATTTACCTTGGTGAATCATCACATACAGTATTTAAGGTTTAGTCTCAGAAGGATTTAAGATGATTATGTGAGATTTGAAATATATGACATGAACAACAACAACCCTTAAAGCTTATTTTACAAAGTTGAAATATATGACATGAACAACAACAACCCTTAAAGCTTATTTTACAAAGTTATACATAGATGTTTAATGAACTACTAAAAAAATCAAAGGGCATGTTTTTGCATTATTTTTCAGGAAATCATGTAGACAGGCCTAAAATAGAAATGAAAATGCACATGTTTGTAAAGTTGCATGACTAATAACCTCATATTTTATTATAGAAGGAGCATAGCCTTATGGTTTTCAATAGTGTTCCACATTATTATGATATCTTATTCATTTTGAAGTTAAAGCTTATAATTCTTTAGTAAAAGTGAAATGTTTGTACCATTATAGAAGAAATCCTTTGGTCATGAGTCATTTACTATGACCAAAAATAGCGACCAAAAAATATTTCAGATCATCTGAATGTATCCATTTACTCAAAATAATTAATGGTAGTGTAACATAAAAACATGGTGCCAGAAAGATTTTATTTTTCATATATTTCAATCACATTACATGTATGAGAATGTGTTCTAGAAACATGCCTATTAAGAAAGTTGTTTTCTCTGGTTTCACAATGGTCATTGCCTGTTTAGTTGTAGAGAGATATAGTTATGATATCATGCATCTTGGTAATTAGAATGACTTACTGAATCATTAAAAAAATAGCCTGCTGCAGGTTTAGAATCAAGCTTGAAGCATATTCAGTGTCTGATTGGTAGACCATAAGCTGGAATTTGTCCCCTTTGTTGTAACCTGGTTTAATTGCAGAATAAAAAAAAATCTGCAAAGAAGTGACCACCCTCAAGCTAAAATTCATATAAAGTCTAGACAAAGAAAAATAGATTTACAGTAGTCATTTCTCAGGTAAGTGACTTTGAGCAAGTTTCTTGATCTTTCCATTTTTTTAAAAAAATATTTCAATGAGTATGAAGGTATATACTATATAGCATGTTATCTTGAAACAATATCTCAATATTAAAAAGAAACGAGTTATAGGAATTTATTATTCTATACTGATATTTAGCCTTTCTCAGATATGTTGTCTATTAAATATATCTGAGTTAAAGATTACAGGCTTTGAGTCCATCCTGCGGATCAAACCTGATCATTTCTCTGTGGTCTTCCCTCTTCACCCACTGCAGTTTTAATGATCAAGTTTAATATCCTTTTAGGCAATTGCTTATTATTTTTATAGCATTTCTCTATGAGTCTTACTGCCTTGGTCTAAATGCTCATTAAATCCCTGCATTATTGTAATCCAACTTCAGCCCTCTTGAATACCATCTCCACACAGTCCTAATGGGCACCTTTATATAACATATATCTTCTCATTTGAATCCTTTGGAAATACATTCATGATTGACACAGAAAAATCTCAGACATGAGTATCACATGTAAAACTTCTAATGGTCAGATCCTCATTTCCTTTCCCAGTCTCATTCTCTATCCTTTTATTGACTGCCTGCAGACTTAAAAGTTAACTCTTCTTCATATCCATTCGCATTTAAAAAATCCCAATATTCATAACCTATACCCTAATTTCCCATTTGCTTTTGATTTGTATCTCTCCTTTCTGATCTCATTGTCTTTCTGAATATGGTTTGTTGTTGGACGTAGCTTAGTGTTAGAGTCTTTTACCTAAAGTGCAGGAGTCTTAGGGTTCAGTCAGCAGCACCATCTAAGTACACAAGATGAATAACTAAAATGGATAATAAAAGGTATTGGATCACAATGTTTTTAGTGGGGTTAATAATCTTACAGCAGAAATACAGGAGACCTGTTCATCCTTCTGTCCTTCCCTATGTGAGGGCACACTAAGAGGAGGTATCATTCATGGATAAAATCAGAAACCCTTTGTACTCATGGACTGTTTCCTAGTATTCAAAAAATGTAAGGAATAAATAAACATTCTTCATAAATTAGCTGGTACTGGTTGTGTTAAAGCAGTTTCTTTTCTTCATCTTGTCCAAATCATCCAGTTTTACTTTGTTTATAATAATGAGTGTCCTCTGAATTGTAATTACCTACCCCACTAGTCACAGTTTCCATTTTGTTGTGCATACAATGAATTAGAAAACTCAGCCATAGCTTTCATTATAGCCTCAGATTTCTACTTAAAGCACGACTCAAAACATTTATTTCACAAGTGACTCAAACAAATGACACGATTGAGCACTTTCATTACCTAGGATTCCATTTGCCTTTCAACATGCATATCTAACATAAAATAAGAAGTAATCTAGGGAGTAGAAGTGGAGGACAAAAAACAAAGGAGATTCTAGGGTGAAAAAGAGGATTGGAAACAAGGATGAATTAAATGTACAAAATGACTGCAAAATCATTACCAGAGTAAGGGAGAAATATGTAAATGAAAAACATTTAAATCAAGAAATGCAAAAGAGATGAAAATGCACAGACAAACACGTTGAAGATTTGGCAGCTTCACCAAGGGAAGAATTAAAGAAAAGATCACAGAGTAAAATTCATAGTAGACTCATTGATAAAAATGATGGAGGTTATCACTATGTGACCTGAACACAGGAAGAAAAATCTCCTCTATAGCATCCAGTGAACTCTATTGTCACTTAGAACTAACATGGAAAAACACATTCCTTTCACAACTAGACCTGGAATATGATTACATTGTATATTAAATTATGCATACTAAAAAGCAGCAGGTTGATCAAACAGAAAAAGGCTCCATGTATTAGGAAACAGTAGAGACTGCTGGTATCTTCACGATCCTCACTTTTGTGTGTGCTAACATTGTTTCCCATATTTTCTGACACCCAGGAGGCATTTGGTCATGGATTTAACTTTTTTAAATGTATTAATCAATATCCAAGATAATTCTTTTCTAAAACTTGGTCCTGTTGCTTGTAAATGTCACAGCATTTACAAGTACATTTTAAGGACTAAGCTCAACTGTGGGTCAGCAGTTATGATTGTCTGGCAGCCCAGTAACTGGGCACTGGACAGTATTATTGCTCATGCTGTGAAGTAATTTTGCATGACAGATAGTTTATAGACTACAAAGAAGTTACCATTTGTAGTTTAGTTATATCTGAAAATGTCTAGTTTTATAGACATTCTGCTGGAAAAAAAAAAGTCCCAAACACAATGTTTCTTTGTGACATCATGTTAAACATTAAAGATAAGGGCTGGCACTTAGCCCTGACTTATTTCAAATGAGTGTATGTGTGTGTGTGTGTGTGTGTGTGTGTGTGTGTGTGTTTATGTATGTGTGTGTACATGTATGTATGTGTCTATGTTTATACCAGCACATGTGTGTTTTCTCTTCATTCTCATATCTCTCCAAGTTAGCATAATAATTAGTTCCCTTAAGAAGAAGGTAATATTTGAAAAGATTAACCATATAAAGTAGCAGAAAATTATTTCACTCGAAACCATGAACTTCACCTGTTAACTGATATGCTGTCTTAAAATATTGAAAAGCAGTGAAGGAAATTACTACTTGTTTTCATTCTAGTCAAAAAAGTAGTGTAGAACCACATCCACTATACCTGTTAGTGGTGCCCAGAATTGTTATGGTAGAGGCACCCACTTTTTTGGTTACAAATTGGCTTTTATTCCTGAAAGTCATAGCCTGCAGGCCCTATCTCAATTCCTACATCTTCAGATCTCACAGGGTGAGATCATATGAAAAAGACCCATTTGATCATGACTCTTACTAGGACATTGAAAGGCCCCTTCTCAGTTTTAGTACAAATGAGAAATTTACAAAGCTAGAATTACAATGAAAATTAACATTATTTCTTATACAATCAGATAACTCACATTTAAGTGATTTTATGTCCTCAGATTTGAAGGAGACAGACAAAAATTAAGATCTTCTCACCACAAACCTGCATAATATTTTACTGTTTTTTCTGTATACACACAGACAGACAGACATACAGACAGACACACACACACACACACACACAGACAGACACACACACACACACATGCTAAAGCATGTGGCCCAAATGGTCATTTTTAAAACAATATTTTTATGAATTATTTAAGAATTTTTTACAATTCATTTTGAATATATCCATCAGTTTCTCGGCTCCTATCACAACCACCCTCTTCATCCTCCCATCCAGCTCAACCCAAATTTTAGTTTTGCTTCTTTCCCTTCCTCTATGCCCATTGAGTATAATTTTTTTCACTTTGTCCTGGTATCTGGTCAACCAACTAGGGTTTACATCAGTAAAGAAAACTGTCCCTCTCCCTGCAGCAATCAATGTCAATGACTTCTGTTGGGGACAGGATTTCATTTCCCCATTCTCTGGTCAGACTGCAGTGCATCGTTTTGGCTTGAGCATGTTCAAGACTTTTAAACATAGTGTCAATTGAGAAAAATAATTTTAGAAAGACAGGTGAAAAAGGATTCTTAAAACAAAAAGCAGGGCTTTTATGATATCATTAATCATGGTGGTATCTCATGATGATGAATACATTTTAAATCCAATGTGCTTTTTATCAAGTATATGAGTCACTCAATAAATTAATGCCAAATTAATTCAGAGGTATAAATCTCAGTAAAAGAAGACCTCCATACGTTGGATCACACCCTGAATCAAGACAAATTGACTACAAGTTCTATTATTCCTCCCAGAAGGTCACTGTGTAAGGGAATTCATTCCATCTGTAATAAAGTCAGTGTCAAGTGGCACTTGCCTCTGTTCTTCTGAAACAACCTATATCTCTTGTCCTTGATAAGTAATTCCTTTCCTCAGTTATATAAACATCTATATATAGAAATGCTACATACTTGGCGCTTTTGATTTTTCTGTACTGTATCTACCATCAATCATCATTTCTATATTTATGTGTCTATTCATGGCCATGTGTTTTGAGGTACTTGTTGCATGCTTGTTAGTATACATAAGGAGACAGGAGAGAGAAAGGTCAACCTTGATTGTTCACCCAAATGTTTGACTCTCTGTGAATTCAACACCTTTGCCTTTTTTTATGTCACTGAAAGGTGAGAACCTTAAAAAACAGTCACCAAAAACTTCACCAACTGAATGATCTCTCCAGTATCCAATTGTAATTAAAATCTGACCATTTTAGGGAGATAGTTTTCTTATTAATTATGATATCTAATAGAAAGAGTGTGTATGTACTAGCATAATATTTATGGATATTAATTTTGTTGTAAATTTTTAATTTTTATTATTGTTTATTTAATGATAAATGCTTCAAGTTTAAAAGCAAAATAAAAATATTTTTCATAGAAGTATTTATTATAAACAACAGACTTCCTTTATTGCTTTTTGAAATAGAACTTTATCTTTCAGTTTCAAACAAAACTTTCAGAGTATTTGTACTTTTAACTTGTTTGTTATAAAAATCAATAAAATTATCTTTGACATTATACTTAAGTGTTCTAGGGTTACTTTCTACAAATATTTTTTTCAGCGAAAGGTTAAATGTCTTTGCTTTATTCTTTACTAGGAAACTATTAATTCTTTTTGTTTCCCAACATATGTTTATTTGGTATCCTAACATACTGATTAGTGATATTCATATATCTATCCAATCTTGGAGTATATGTACATATATTTAGGATAGCCCAAATACCAAATATTCCTCCCCTGACTGTTATGAGATATTAGGAAACTTCCAGATTTTTCTCCATCGGCATTGTGCTGAAAATTAAGCTCTTTGCATCCATCACAGTCTTTTAAGAAACCATGGAATTGTTTACTCAAGTTGTATCTTTTCCTCCAGTGTTTTCTTGAAAGCTGAAGCAAATGCCCATAATTGTGGCAACAATGCTAAGAATGAGGGTCAGGAAGCAATAATCACATTAGGAATCCTAGTTATCACAGTCCAGAGACCAGCATCAGGGTGCAAATCTGAGTTTATTGCATGGCACATAAGCTTATATACAGTGTTTGAGCCAATCCCAATCCCCTAAATTCTCTGCCAATCGTATCTTGCCACACCTTCACTGTGCCCCATTGAAAGCCCTGCCTGATGAGTTAACTGAGAAGAAGTTGGGGATGGGGGGGGGCATCTGCACCAGTTAGGGCTTCCGTGAAGATGGGGGAAGCAGCCAGAGGCCTGGCCTCGGTTCCTTTTTTCCTATCTCACCAGTGTTCTGGAAGCCATCTTAAATCTAATGCCATGTATGGCAGATTAGAACTCTTTGAGCAGCCTGTGGTGCCTTTCTCTCCATCCTACACTTTCCTTCACAAGGTTGACTTGCACATCCTCCACACATATGCTAATTAAGTGTGACCATCTCTATACCCTCTTTCTTCAATGTCTTGAAAAAAATCTACAGGTTATATCATATTTGCAAATCTCTGTGCATGGGAGGGAGAAGGTACTTTGTATACTACTATTGAAAGTAGGTACTTGAGCTTGTTAAATTTCACACTGAAAGTTGCAATTGCATATTCAGAACTTTATACTGAATTTTCCAAAATATCTTTCACCTGAGTTAGGAAGTCAACTGCTGCAGTATTCAGTTCTCTTTAATTTCTGCGATTGTATTTGCTACGAGATATTTTATCCTGTAATGTGGCAGTCCCTTCCACAGACCAAATGAGGAGGGTGCTAGTGAATTTTCTAATGAAATATATACTTTCTTATATCATACAATGAATTCAGTTATTTAATAACCAACCACTGATTAATAATACTCTGTTCAAGCTATGAATATTTGTAGAAGGCATAAAATTAAATTCAAGTCACCTATATACAAATTGATCGTACTGGTAAAGGTAACTGTTATTTAAAAGTCTGTAAAGCTGTTTCATATACAACTACTAGAAGAATATAAAAGTAAATGAACACTAGATAAGCAGTTATAATAAGGGTAAAACACTTATACTTTCCTGTGCTTCATAAAATTCTAGACAGCAATCTTGAGTCATGTGCAGTTAATTTCATTCAGCTGCATGGTATGGTTATTTCCATGAAAGAAGGTATAGATAAGTTGACAGAGTCCATACTCACAGGACTGTTGGAGCCTCCAAGTGAGTCCTATTAACTTAAATGTTAAGATAAATCAAAGACAAAACAAAGCAGAAACAACTAGAGAATTTTGTTAACACTTTATCTCTCTTTTGTAAATGTTGACTACCTTTGTATAAATTTGCATCCTTTCCTATACAATGGTTTTCTTGACTTTGTTCAAATGCAGATAAAGATAGCTGACTAGGACAAAATACACTGTGAGTAAGATTGGTAACATTTTTTTTCAGATTTCTTCTAGTAATAAACATAACTGATTGTATATTAGATGCACACCTTTAATTTATGTAACATATACCATGCAAACTCTGAAGACTATAATTATACCAATTATGATATAATAACTACATGAGCTAATTTTACTTCTGCTTCTTCAAAAATAGTCTTCTTGGAAGAAAATATGCACATGGCAATACTGTAGATCTTACTAGTTTAAACATTGACAAGAACCTGTTGACCCTTTACTGCTTGAATTACTTGCATATTAAAGCAATGTGTAGAGCCAGGCATCTCAGGAAGCCTTTTTGGCAGTCCAGTGTGATGCATACTGTTGCCTGACTACCCCTGTTCATCTTACTCCTGCCTGTTTATTGCTGTCTGAACAAAAGGAGGAGAACGCATGCTTCTGCATTTGTGAATTCCAACTGTTCTGGGCCAATTTTAGAACACGTCCTTTTCTTTATTCATTAGGACAAACCAGCAACTAGTTATTCCAGGAGAATCTGGTAATACTGTGAGGTTGTTAGCTTCTCAGCCCGTCTTACTTGGCACATATTTCATACTATTTGATATTGGCTGAGTGAGTTGAAGAGTAGAGCTGAAGCTCACAATATAATACGTGTCTCTGAAAATTGTGCATGTATTTTCCATGTGTGTTATATATTTATTTATACAAGTATCTTTATGTTTAAACCTGATATCAGAAAATAAGCGAGATGATAGCTCGGTGGCAAAAAAATTGAAGTTTCTTCTACAAAACTGAGATTTTTATTTTAAAATTATAACATACTTCCTAGTGTAAAATCTCTGCTAATATGTCATAATGCTATTTGTTTTATTTTTCAATGAACTTCTCTTCTTATTCATCAAAGTTATGAGTAGAAGCTAAGTGCATGAAAAAATGATTTTAAATCTTTTATTTTATTATACTAAAACACAATCCCAAATTTTCTCCCTTTCTTTTCTCCATTTAACTTCTACCATGAATGCCCCCCCCATAAGTGGTTTTCACAGCATTGTTTATGTGTTTGTGTGTGCCTGTGTATTTACATACTTAAGCACAAATATGATGGGTCAGATAGGCATAAATATAAAAATTGAAGTTTCTGAGTCTGTTTACTATTGCTTACATGTACATTATGTCAGGGCTGATGCTCAGTATTGAGTAAGCAATTAGAAGGTTCCTAACTGGTGATGGATGACTAATTGTTCTCAGCATCTCTTACCTGCCTGGTAGTTCTTTGTTTAATGGAGATGACCATGAATTCTACTCTTCCATGTTATCATGCATATTGGTGTCGCCCTTTATGTCTGGTTTAGGCAGCTGTGTTATTGAGGTACCATGAGTGAAGCTTCCCTGCCATTTACAGGAGACACAATCTAACAGCATATTTTCTGGTCCTCTAGTTTTTGCATTCCTTCTGCCCTCTTTTCCATGATGTTCCCAAAGATTAGGTGCATGGTTTGTGGTTTTGATGAATCTCTTGGGACTAAGTACTCCGTCATCAGTTTTCTCTGTATTTTGGCCAGTTTTGTCTCTTCTTAATGGTCTCTGTCGCAAAGTGAAGCTTCTTTAAAGAAGGATAAGAGCTACCAGTATCAGCTAATAAATGCATATTATGGAATGCATTTAGGAATTGTGATGATTTAGAGTAGGTTCTCTTCTAAGACTGAAGCCCTCACTAACCCTAACTAATTGGCTGCGTCTGTTTGAGAGACAATTCATTTCCAGTTGAGAGGGTCTTAAGTTTTGGGAAAAAGAGAGGAAGAAAAGACAAAGAAAAAATAAAGAAAGGATGAAGAAAAGAGGAAGGCCAATACATAGGAGAGGGAAGGAGAAGCGAAACAACATTAAGAACGTTGGAAAAACCAATAGAAGAACCTATTTTTTCACCTAAAATCACACATAAAACCTAAGAGTACGTCTATACATATTTGAAAGAAATTATGCTATTTGGGATGACAATGCTCCCTCCAGGAGCCATAAACTATCTAAAATGTGAAACCTAGCACTAGGCTAGAAAAATTCCCTTTAGAACTGTTTGCTAAACACACTGAAGAGACTTTTAAAACAATATAGACTATTGTTGTTACACATGGTTTTCTCAGAGGATGTAGGTAAGTCCATATTGCTGAAAAAAAAACCATGTGGTTTGGATACTGGATTCAGGATCTGAACTTAGTCTAACATGAAAGTCTCTTCCCTGTGGACTAATTTTCCTAGTCCTAGAGTTGCTGTACCAGCTAGCAAGGAAGGTAAGCAACTGATAGCCTATCAGCTGTGGAACCTACAAACTACAATAACAAGAATGACAAAATATTTCTATAGAAGCAATGGTGGCAATCATATTGAGGTATTCAACAGCTCCCCAAAACATGATTTTAATGTTGTTGCTCATTTTGTATATTGCTGTAAAATTATATTTAACATTAATTTAGTAATCATGCTGAGGACCAATTATTGTTAAAATGTCAAATAATACATAGATAGATAGATAGATAGATAGATAAACTAAAATGAAGATGAGAAGAAATTCCAATAATAAATGATTAATCTTGAAAGAAAAAGAGAAACTTCAAATTGTAGACATAGGCAAACAGTATACCAGATGGGTGGCATAACAATATACTGACTGGTGAGAAAATAACATGAGTTAATAATGTGGCAAGTGTCATAGGTTGCAGGAGGTTAAATGGAAACTGTTTCGTACTCAACACAAGGTAACAGAGGTAGAAGCTTTCTATATGCTAGTACATCCGAAGATCAGGTATAAAGATAGGAAGTCAGGGCCATTGTTTATTCTGCCTGTTCTTAGTATTCACTGAGTAGTACAGAGAAACAAAACAAAGAAACACAAAATTCTGTCACACACTGGTATAAATTATCCGGCTGTTATCTTACCATATACATGTTGCCCTTCCTGTGCAATGATAACATTCAACAAACCATGATAACACACAGGTTTTCAGACAAGGCTTTTGCAATAGAAGTTGAAAACTATGTTTATCTTTATAACTTATTCATGTGTCCAGCTATTAGGGAAGAAAATATGGTTAAGCAATTTGCATGTTCTTCAAAAAGTGTGTTTTTGCAGTTATTATATACAAGCAATATTAGACTGGGTATACTAAATATGCCATCATTGCTATACATATAACAACGATTCATAAATGGAGGAGAGTCAGTGCTGCTTGCTGTCAATCACTGATGGTTCTGTGTCAAGTACGTATGACTTTTTAAAGAGATCGTCTTTCTCATCTTTCCCATTCTCTCTCTCTAAATAGACAACCAATTTGAAAGTTCCCTGAGGGCAATTGCAAGCATTTATAAGAAACAATGTGCATTTTGCTGCTTTGCCTTTTCCCAAATGAAATAATCTTACAGATTTAGCTAGAGAAGTCATAACTCACCAGCCGTTGCTGGCATCTCACTTCACACGGGCTCCACATATCTTTTCCTGGTGGGTTGATATAAGGCACTTTGCTCAAATAATATTTTAGTGTCATTTGAGTTGAAGAAAGTTTCCAATTCTGCACCCAATCAGAGGCATGGAGGAGAGACAGTGGTGAGAAGTTTCTATATCTATAGGAGTATTTATATCATGTATACAGAACCTACAGCAAATCAGAGTCACCTAGCATTTCAAATACTTTGAGTTCAAGTTTTAGCTATCAAAACAAAACATTTTTGTTGGGTATATTGCACCATTCAGTATAAACAAGCGAAGAGTTATTCCTTAGAGATATTTAAGGTTACTTTTTCTCCTTTGTTAATATAAACATATCTTTCTAGAGAAAGTAATAGAATAAAAAGGTGGTTGAGATTGCACATAGACTGTATCACTATGTTCTGTCTCACATATTACAAGCTTGGGTTTCTTCCATGTTGAGACAAAGCTTCAAGAAACAAGTTCTGTATCTAGCACTTCTAACTCTGAAGAAGAGGGTTACCAATAAACACAAAATATTTAATAATATATGACATACTTCTACAGTTATGTTTCAGAAAATGCTTTCTGCTATCTACTTTTTTCTAAAATCCACGAGTTAGTAGATTTATCACTTTAATGAAGGAAAAGGAACTTTAAGAAAATAAATATCATTGGATGTAAGGACTGTAAGCAGATGATTTTTATTTTTAGAAATATCCATTTATTCACTTAACAAATGATGCAGGTATACTCTGTCTACACTTCTGTCTTATATAGAACTTAGAAGAGGTTTTCTCTCTCCATTGGAAAAGGAAAAATAAGCTCAGGCCTTTCAATCTTGCCAATGAATAAAAGTTGCTTAAAACAGAAATAAAAGCATGGAATGTCTTTACCAAAGTTCAAAATTCCCATTGATTGGGGTTTTAAAATTTACTGTAAAGTAACCTTGGGAAATTTTGTATCCTGGATAAAACTGACGTAAACACAAAATGCTCTCATGGGTGGTACGGATAAAAGGTACAGACCTAACTGCTCTTACAGAAAAAGACCCAAGACTATGAACTAGAAAACAAAATATCATTAAATACACAGAAAGTAATCATTATGAAAAGTTTAAAATACAGATCAAATGTGAAAATTATTTAATAATAAAAATTATTGAATAAAACATATGGACTAATATCTACATTAAGCTCCTTAAAAATATTTTTAAAAGGCTGAAGAGATCACTTAGGTGGTAAATTGCTGTGCTATGTGAGCACAAGGAACTAAGTTTGGATCCCCAGGACCCAAGTAGGTAGCCTGTGGCAATAGTGTTCACTAACATTCTCAGCACTAAGGGTGCTGGTGGGCATAGACAGGAAAATCACAAGACAGTCCTCAGCCAGCCCGACTTAATGCTAGGGATGATGTCTCATATTGATTTGGAGGGTGACAAGACACTGGACCTTTTCCCTTCAAATATATGTATCATCTATACCTGCATAATATACCCTATGCACCTGTGCATACACGAATATGTACAAATGTATACAGTACACTACACATAAATATATAGAGAAATAAACACAAAGGAATTGAAAAGTGTGACAAAACCATAAGCATCTTTAAACGCTGTCCTGTTATATTACAAATAAAAGAAGTTGGCTTTCTAGATATGGAAAACATGGTAATTGTACTTGTACTAACTTTTACATTTTATTCATGATCATAATCATTATTAATTTATTTAGTATTTGTAGAACACACATGCCATGGGAAGTGAATGAAGTCAGAAGAAAACTTCTAGGGTTTGGTTTACTCTACTATGTAGGACCAGTGCCTCACACTCAGGTCATCAGGCTGAGCAGCAAATGCCTTTATCACTAAGCCATGTTGCCATTTTCAATTGCACTTTTCATTAAATGGATCTATCATTTTTGGGAAATGGAGAGTAGATGATACTAAAAAAATATGGGAAGCTGCTAGTCAAAGGTATATAGAAATGTAGTTACATAGAACAGTTAATTAAACTCTAGAGACCTAATAATGAGTATGGTGGCTATATGTAAAAGTTTCAATTTTGATACTCAAGGAGGACACTGAGGCAGACTGTTCTTCTCTGGTAATACTACTACCTAAACCATAATTAATGCTATGGGCAGACAGGCAGAGAGGTAGACAAGCAAACAGGCAGACAGCCAGACAGCCAGACAGGAAGATAGGCAGGGAGGCATGCAGCAATGTAGAAAAGGTTCTGAGAACAGTTAAAGTATATGATGGCAAAATGTCAGTCTCTTACAGTTTTCCCAAGACATATGATGAAAAAGAGATTGAAAATCCCACAGTTTTGCTCTGGTATAGAACAGGGCTAGGGATCAACCAGAAGTAAATACAACAATGTGAACAAGAATGTAGTAAAAATTCAAGTTACTAGCTCTGGAAACCAAATTGCCTTTGTTTCCAGAATTTTCACAATACAAATGTATGGGGTAATTTTGCACAGTGCCAAGGCTCTGTATAACATGCAGTACATACAATTGTCCATCAGTGTCCATGAGTGATGACTCCAGGAAAACCCATGGAAAGAAATACACAGAGTCTCATGTTTCAGGACTGAATAACATGTCCTACATATATTCTTTTGATGCTATAAATCATTTATACATTGATATGTTACCTGAGACAAGTTCCATTGCTAAGTAAACATTACTGTATTTTATTGTTCAAACTGACAAGAAAACAAATCCATCTGACAAGGTCAATACAGATAAAATTTTCTGTAGAGGAATTTTAATCCATCAACATGGCTATTCAGGCAAAGGCTTCCCTCTAAATATGGTCTATTTGATCCAGTTGGAATGCAAATATTCCCAGTATTACAGTAAGATCTGGCTGAAATATAGATACACCCTTAGTACATACTGTTAATCCATAACAGTGAAGGTAAGGTTAGTTAGTAGAAGGAAGTTACCATGTTTGAATGTGGGCACACAAAGTGATGAATGAGAGATATTGACAAAATTAGTCAGAGATATGATATGCCTAACTCACATAAGAATAGTACAGAAAAGAGAGGGTACATAAGAGCAGAGAGAGAGAGAAAGAGAGAGAGAGAGAGAGAGAGAGAGAGAGAGAGAGAGAGAGAGAGAGAGAGAGAGAGAGAGCTCTGTGGGGGTGTGTGTGTGGGGGATTGTGTGGCTGGGGCAAAGACAGGAGAAGGCAGGTTGAGCCAGAGAATGAGAAGGATCCAGAAAATTGTACTCATTGTCAATGTTCTTACAATGAAGCCAATAACAGCAATCCAGTCAGAAGCTGAGAGAAGCTGTATTGAATCAGTCAGCTGGAATATTAAATTGTATGGACTCAATCAGCAAGAAAGATGGTGAAAGGGAAGCTAATCTGTGTGGTTCAGGCTGCTCAGTTCTGATGAAGGTGGGCAGAGAGATAGGAGGAGAATCAAAGTCCAGAGGGGATAGCAGGCTGCTTATAGTAGCTTGACATGCTCCCAGAGGACTCAGCAGGCAGGACCTTTATTAACTTATTAAATGTTTTTCTACAAAAATTTTCAACAAGTCAGACCCATACAGACCATTGCATTTGCAGTTATTTATTACCTTAATATTTCTTCCTGTTGACATCTGTATAGAAGAAAACATATTGAAAACTTATTTTATTTTCTTCTCATGCTTGACCTGATGGTGTCATAGTTAGCTTCAGCTATAAACTTAGTAAAAGCGTAGAACCTCAAATCATGAATTATGTTAGCCAGATTGGCCTGCAGGCAAGACTGTAGGGCATTTTCTTGATTGCCTATTGATGTTGGAGGGTACAGCTCACTGTATGGGAAGTGCCATCCCTGGTCAAGTGAACATCAGCTATATAAAAGGATGCTGAAAATGGACCTGGAACCTGGGCTGTAACAAGTGATTATCCATGCTCTCTGCTTCAGTTCCTGCCTTAGGTTTCTTCTTTGGTGGCTTGCCTTGGCTTCCTTTGATGGTGGACTGCAAGCTGTACAATGAAATAAACCAATTCGCCTCTAGGCTACTCTTTTTCAGTGTTTGTTCAGAACACAACAAACAGATTCAGACATATGTCCTGAAGCAGAGCAACATGAACAGTAAAAGCTCCTACTTCCCCTGTATTTATGAATACAGAGGAAGGATCTCCTCAGAAAGGGACAGTTTTCTTGGAGCTCTACAAAACTACCTCAGTCTACCTCAGCCTCAGCCTCAGATAAACTACAGTATCTTCAGGAGTTCTTCAGTTCTTAATTTCCATGGCTAACCACTATGGATTATTTATTATATTTGCTATCCTCTCCCTCATTTGATCTAGCACTGCCGTTATTACTTTTCAAACTCTAAGACACTCATGTTCCACAGCTTTGCTAAAATGTAGATAGTGAACACTTCAATCTAATCTGGAACCTGAATTGTTTTCATTTACAAAAATCTTATAGTTATGCCAATATTGTTGGCCCACGCAGGTATTTAATTAATGTATCTGAAATAGGAAAATATTTTAAAACATTCTTAAACGAATTCTTCCAATCAGTAAACTTTATTTAATGAATATAAAAAGACTCAGTTCATGAGAAAATAACTTACAGGCAACTTTTCAAGAAATATTAATTATAGTAATTAACTGCTTATTACAGTTAATCTCACAGACACACTGAAATAAGTAGAATGCGTTATCTACTTTTTAAATGGAATGATAAAGGGAGTATCATGATATATAATAGGAAGCAAAGAAGTGGGTACCTATGGATTTGGTAGTCATGAGATATATGTCTATTTTTTCAATAATTCATTCACTTTACATCTTTTCACAGCTCCATTCCCCCCTCTCCTTCCAGTCTTACCCTTACAAATCCCTCCCATCACTACCCCCCGTCCTTCTCCTTAAAAGAGGGGAAGCACCCCTTAGGTATCATCCTATCCTGGACATCTAGTCCCAGTAGGACTAAGAATGTCCTCTCCCACTGAGATTCAACCAGGTTTTCCAGTTGGGGAAGGGGATCCAATGGTAGGTAACAGAGTCAGAGATAGCTCTTGCTCCAATTATTAGGGCACCCACATGAAGAACAAGTTGCACATCTTCTACAAATGTTTAAGGGTCAAGCCCTGTCATCTCCTGAACCTACCAGCAGACAGAAGACAACGGACATGGGATCTCCTTCCCAACACAGTTTATTCAGGAACCTTGAATTACCGCCAAAGGCCCACGAGCTCTAGCTCCCAACCCTTAAAATCTCTGTGTCCTCTCCCATCAGAATCTGCCATGCAGTCATTCTTGATTGGTGCTCAGCGCATATGTCACATGGCCCGATCTTAAGTAAGGATGAACAAGCAAAATGCATGCGCAGTAAAGCCTAGCCTACGTGCCACCCAGGCTTCCTGAAATGGTTAACCAACACGCCAGAGGCGTCTGGCATCCAGCCAGGCGCCATCTTGAGTTCCTCTCCCCACAGAGCCCCTGCATGCTCTTTGGTTGTTGAGTCTATATAAGCCCTGGTGGACCAAGGTTAGTTGATTCTATAAGTCTTCTTATAGTATCCTTTACTCCTCAGACTTGCTCTCTTCTATCCCCTTCTCTTCCAAAAGACTCTCTGAGCTCCATCTGATGCTTAAATGTGGATCTCTGCATCTGTTTCTACCTGCTGCTGGATATAGCCTCTCAAGACACAGTTATGCTAGGATCCTGTCTACAAACATAGCAGAGTATCTTGAATAGTGTCAGGGGAAGGGGCTCAAGTTGAGGCAGTCACTGCTTGCTGTTCCCTCAGTCTCTGCTCCATATTTATTCATGTAAATCTGGTACGCAGGACACATTTTGGTTTGATGGTTTTGTGGATAGGTTGATGTTCCCCTCCCTCCATCAGAAGTCCTGCCTGGCTACAGGCAGTAGCCACTTCAGTCTCCATATGCCCTGCTGGTAGGAATCTCAGCTAGGTTCATCCTCATAGACTTTCTTGGAGCCTGTCCCAGACACCGGCTAGTCCCAGAGATGCCTCCCCCCCCCATTTCCATTCTCAATCCCAGCACTCTCCCCTCCCCTTTCTCCATATCTGATCTCCATCCCAGTTCCCCTCCTTACCCCCTCTCTCACCTATTTCCCTCTCTTAATCCACCTCTGATGACTATTTTGTTTTCCCTTCTAAGTAAAATTTAAGCATCCTCTCTTGGGCCCTCCTTATTATAAATCCAGTTTCTTTGACTCTGTAGATTATAATATGGTTATCCTGTACTTTATGACCTACAAGTAAGTATATGCCATGCATACCTTTATGCTTCTGGGTTACCTCACTCAAGCCGATAGTCTCAAATTCCATCTATTTGCCTTCAAATTTCATGATGTCTTTGTTTTTAATAGCTGAATATTATCATATTGTGTAGATATACCACATTTTCTTTATCCATTCTTTAGTTGAGAGACATGTAGGTTATTTTCAGTCTTTGGCTACTTTAAGTCTAAAGTTGCTCTGAACATAGTTGAGCAAGCATCTCTGTGGTATAGTGGAGCATCTTTTGGGTATATGCCAAGGAGTCGTGTAGCTGGGTCCTGGGGTTGAACTATTCCCAATTTTCTGAGAAAACACGAAAATGATTTCCAAAGTGGTTGTACAAATTTTCACCCTCACCAGCAATTGAGGAGTGTTCCCCTTTCTCCTCAATCCCACCAGCATGTGCTGTCTCTTGAATTGTTGATCTTAGCCATTAACACTTCCAAGCCAATCAGTTCTGATGTAAATTATGTAAGTCTCAAGTACTCTAGCTGAATTGTGATTATTTGATGATTTCTCTGTTTGACCTAGTCTATAATGGATAGAATTATACAGCTTTAACAGTGACAAAATTTTTGTGCTAGGTCACATATAAAATTTTAAAACAGTTATGTATATTGTAAACATCCAACTATAGAGTTCAGACAATTCTATCAATCATTTAAAAAGTAATAATAGTTCAGCAGAGTAACAGGACATAGAAAAGATCAATATATTTTTACAGTCATCAACATAATATGTCAAAATAGAAAGTAAATGAATTTTTTAAAAATTTCCAATAAACATTTAGTAACATCACATTACACTTCCTACATTTTACCTGCTCCTAACAACTAATGTAGAAGGAACAAAATGAAAGATATTTATATTTTAACTACACTTTTAAACAACTAAAAGTAAAGATATTAGCATAATAATTTTCAAATGATTTCTTTGGTCCTTGGGATTCATTCCTCTAAAAGATTAAATAGGCATAGATGTCTATTACATTAGGAATGCATTTTAACATTTATTATCTTTAAGACACTGCAAAAATTTATATGCTATAAAGTCTTATTTGTTAGACTTTGGGAAAATTTTATTATATGTATTTAAAATGTTTCATATTATAGAATAGAAAAGCTATTGGAAAAGATTAAATGATGACGATTTATCTTCAGAATGATTTGGAAGGAAGATGGATGTTTGTTCCTGCAAAGGAAAATTGCAGCTATAATTTAAGTGAGGTGAATTTTATTAAATTTAAGAAATGTTTTAGGTTACATTTCAGTACATCTGAATCGATGTTAAGAATTTCCAAAATCCCATAGTAGGCTTCTCTTCATACACCTTCATTAATATGAAAGTAAACAGCTAAATTCACTACAGAAATAATAAAGATAAAGATGATGATCTAACATATCTGAAGCTTGACAGCTGAGTTATCATTGTAATGGGTGGATAACAGTGGAGACGCCTGCTGTTCTGCCCACTCTCCAGCTTCTAAGCTTTTCAGCTGGCATGTCAACTTTGAATTCCCAGCCAATTCTCACTTTGTTCAGCTAGACTTTCCTTAATTTTACTTGGTGAAATGGTAATTTCCCTATATTCTCTATCTGAACTTTAGAGGACAGACCTGTTTTAAGTATTACATTTACAATTA
Organism: Arvicanthis niloticus; assembly: GCF_011762505.2. Classification (NCBI taxonomy): domain Eukaryota; kingdom Metazoa; phylum Chordata; class Mammalia; order Rodentia; family Muridae; genus Arvicanthis; species Arvicanthis niloticus. The sequence continues at coordinate 13,573,867 of NC_133437.1, forward strand.
AATATGATCTAGAAGTCTTGAGAAATACAGGTGTTTTGCTTCTGGCAGTAAGTCTAATTTAATTAGTGCTGGTACAGCTTTAACATCATAAGTTTTATGAACTAACTAATGTATAGTTGTATCTTAGAAAATGTTCTAGGAAATCTATTTGACTATAGTTACTGCTTAGTCTAATAATGTGTCTTCTCATTAGCTATTATTTAAATTGCAAAAAAGCAAATTGAATTTTAGAACAACTAGGTGACTAATCTAAGATTAATACTACTAGTACAATGAACCCATAGCATTCTGTATAAGATTTATTTATTGCTAGCTTACTCTTAGTAGTTTGAAGCAGGGCTATTTCTGTATTGCATGAGTGAGACATACAATAAAATCAGTCAATTTTATTGCTGTGTCAAAATAAATTAAAAGAAAATCTTCATAATAACAGAAAATGTTTATATAAGTGTGTATGTATATTAATAACATTCTACATCTAGGAAAATAAAATTGTTTTTCTCCTTATTTAATATAAAAATACAGTGGTTCATTTGAGTAAAAAATCAAATGTTCTTTTAACCTGACCAATAGAGCTTTAATGTTTATTTGATGATATATGTATTAGCATGAAATACTGAACTGGGTGTTTTTGTACCAGAAATCTCTAGAGACAGAAGTAGGGGGGGTCAAGCCTTTGCTTTATAGCAAGTAGGGCTTGCTATGGGATCCTGCTTCAAAACACACATGAATACACACAAAGAATAAAAGGCTATTCTAATATGTCCTACTTGATTTCAGTTGTAAATTTGAACTTTTGTGGGTATGAAATACTTCTGAATCCTGCAATAAAAATAATACCTTTATTGCTGAAGAGATGAAGTACCAGTGAGAACACTTAATGCTCTTGTAGAGGATCTCAGTTTGGTTCCCACCAATTGCAACAAGTGACTTAACAATTGCCTAAACCTCCTACTCCAGGGTTATCAGATACCTCTGGTCTCTGTGGGGACCTGAATTAAGCTACATATACCTAAGCAAGAATATGTACATACACATAATGGAAAGCAAATGTTTTAAAATCAGACCTCTTTAGGGCTAATTCAAATAGTATTTTGTCAGGAATGGACTGCCACTTAAAATATTTCTTCTAACAGTTGTTAAAGTTATTTTTTCTTTCAAAGTATGTTCACTTACATTTTTGAATATCACATTTGATGATACTTTAAGTTACAAGCTCCTTTCTCCTTATTTGATATCCTAGGCTTTTTTGGCATTTGGCTTATTGGCTGTTGATTAAAGTACATCATAACTTAGAAGGAAAAGTACTCTTATGTATTATGTTGTACAAAGCTGACAAAAGTGGAATGGCTTAACAATACTTTTATATCCAATGCAAGTGTAGAAACACTAAACAGAAGGTGTATGTAATATCTAATGGTGCTCTTTGTAGAAAGCCATTTGGCATTGCTTACTACAATCAATGTCAGTTATCTAACTAGATATATACACGAACTGAGACAAACCATTTAGACATTCATGGCTTCTAATAGAAACTGCTCATAATGCGAGAACTGAAAACAACCAAATGAGGATCAGATGTAGAAAGGATAATGTAACTGATGTAATCATCAGGAACCCACGGGATTGGAAAAATAAAACTACTTCATGGCATGATACAGATGAATTTTGAACTTAAAACTTTGAGTGAAGGATAAAAAAAAATATATACATCACAAATATGAAACCCAGCCATTGACAGAATGAGGGCACAAGAGAGCAAGCTGGATGTTGAAAATGATTTGTACTGAACAGGGAGATTCTGAGGACACATCCCTGTGCAAACATAGAGCTGTGCCCTCACAATGTGTACAAGTTTTGCATGCAAATTGTAACTCTGGCAAAGTACAGTGCGTATGAATATGTGCATGTTTGTCAACTTAAAGAATGTTTCTAAAGGATAAAGATTCTGGATTAGAAAAAAAAATGAAAAAGTACCTTTTTGTATGATGAAAAAGAGAAAATATGGCCTCAAAAATTTTGGATTAGTATTCCAGATTGTTATGTGGTTTACAAGAGTAAGACGCTAGGGAATGAGATTTTGTTTGTTGATAATTGTTTATCTAATTCACTGGAATAAAATTGATATTTAAATTTTGATACTGCCAAATAATTGATAATCACTACTTTAACATAAAGAAGGGAGAACCATGCTATTCCTAGATTTTGTGATGTAAATGTAGGGACAACAGAGCCTCAAAGTTAACAGCTCTCTAAAGTGGCTTCCTCACAGTTACACATTTACCCTAATTTTTTCCATAATCAGTTCTTAATATTAATATGATGATTTCTAATATGGTATAATCATCACTATTTCACATACAACAGCTGTTGACAGCATTCATCTCCTAGTACAGAAATGATATTGTAACAAATGTCTCAGTTAAAGCCTTGAGTGTTTTCCATATCTGGAGAAGTATTTTAGAGAATCATTGTAAACTAAGTTCACATCTTTGTAAGAATTCAGTCGTTTCTGTGAGTTTTCCATTTGTTTGTTGGTTGGTTGGTTTTGTCTTTTGGTAATTTTTATTTTAATTGCAGACTTATATGTTATCTCTGCAGTGGAGATGGCAATGTTTACATAACATGTCGTGGGATATGGTGTTCAGAGCTGATGAAAAAGGCTTTCTGATCACCAAAGAAGTGCCAATTTTCAGACTGAGAAACGTCTGTTGAGGTTTTAGAGCTCCATTTTAATGGATATATATGTTCAGAGCAATCATGACACAGAGGCTGAAGTTAAGGTCTCTCTGTTCAGCAGCTGAGAACGATAACTTTGGAAGGACATGGTAAACATAAGCATTATGTAAACCATTGATAGGGTACAAATATGAATATAATCTAAAAATTAATCAGATTATGCAAATGATGAGTTAGTGAATGGGGATAGAAGCTTGCCCACTCACACAGTCTAAAGGCCATGTGGAATCTCTGTGGAATCCTTAATTCTCCCGTGGAGGCAAGAGCCTCATATATCCCAGACTGGTCTCAAACTCACTACATAATATGACATTCATGCCCCAACTGTCATAAAAACAATCAACTTAATTTTTAAATTACTATCAAATATGACTCATCAGATCTATAGTCTTATACACATGATCTTATTCATGAATCTGTATTTTAATTTTAGAGAAATTTTATGAACTACCATGTCTTAATGGAAAATAAAATCTTTTTATTTAAGAAATCCATGTTAAAGGACTTATTTACTTTGAGTTTTAGCTCAATATTCCTCAAAACTACTAGCTAAAGGGAGTACTAAATTTAGTATTTTGCATGATCATGAAAATAAGGTCACCAGATGAAGTAGAATTAATTTGAAATAAAATAAATGGTCTGTACTGATCATGTTAAACCATTTGTCACTGAGATAGTTGCAAATGTAGACTGCCTTGCAGTTGCTTAGGAAAAGACCTCATTTGAGGAATAAGCACAAGAAAAATTAAGAACTTTGGAATGTTTACTAAGCAGCACACATTACTAAAATCGAACATATGAACTGTCATTAACACTTGGTCCGTCGACGGAGATAAAGCTTTAACCTAAATCTTAACCTAAACCTGGAATCCCGAGGCTGCCTAATGTACCCACGGCCTCTTCATATTTTGTTTTTGAAATGAACTCATTAAGCTCTTTTAAAAAATAGAAATCACGAGCACATACCACCCCAATGTTTCTGTCTTACATATGCAATCCCTGGGGTTCTCTCTTCAAAATTCCAGTATCAGTTAAAGCCTGAAGCTTACATTCTCTGGGTCTCCTTACATAGCATTTTCTGTGCATGTGTTTTCTGGTCCTTGTTGTCTTCTCAGACTGAATTGTTTATTTCTAATAAATGTTACAAAGCTAGCCTCTTAGCCACTAAGTCATATTGATTAGATATATCCGTCTTCCCTTTATTTCTTTTGCTGCTCTTCTGCAGGTTTATTTCTCTATAATGAACTGTGGTCAGCAATCTCTAGACCATCCTCCTGTTCTTAACCTTCTCTATCCCAATCGTTTTCTTCTTACTGGCTGACAGAATACTAAAATACTCATTTAATAGTAGTTTCTAAAATGGTTTAATGAGTAAAAGGATAATGCAAGAATACCCATGGTTCCTTTATGGTCAAGTCACCTTTGTACACCTAGTTCAAGTCTTCCTCACTTTTTATCCACTTCTTTACCACTATCTGTGCCTTAAAGATCAGAATTCCCCAGCACTGATCCCTCTACATGTATATTTCTTGAGCTGCTCATGACTAATGTGGGCTTCTATCAAGATTGCCCTTGCCCTCAGCTTATTTTCTCTCTAATAACTCCCTAGGAGAAGGTTCATTCGCTCTCCAAACTCCAACCACAGCCTCTCTGTTTCTGTTATTTCCTCTATTTCTGTAGGCTGTGTACAGCCTACAGCTCTGGCAAAACCCATGTAAAATGTAATATTGACAAGTTAATTTCTACTTCAAGGAACAATAGTGAATTTTAAAATTTTTCTTATTCACAATCCTGACAATATCTCTAATCTTTTTTATAACAAAAGCAATTATAACATTCTTTCAAACGACTGTGTTTTACTGTTGGCGATAAGCAGATTGCAGTATAAACACCATTATTTTAATACGTCGGAGTAGTGACCTGCTTTCTTCTCCATCCCATGGGGTATCTTATGTTTTATAGGTTTTCTTATTGGTCTCCTCTTGCCCATTTTAATATTGACCTCATGCAATCATTTATTTCCAGGGCTTTAAAAAAATTGTTTGTTGTTTCTTAAAAATGAAAACTTGTTAGGTACAACTGGGTGGTCTTGAACTCATTGCCTAGCCCAGGTTACCCACAAACTCATAGAAATTGAATTCTATCAGGTATTCTTGCTGGAAGAAGAGCTATAAAACAATATGCTCAGATCATGTGTGGCTTCTGTTGTTGGTTGTGTGTCTCGTATGACCCCTATGCTACCATTCTAAATCTACAACGTTTTGCTATTTTCTGTTGGAAATATATTCACTTGGTTTTTTTTTTATTATTATTCTTTAATTCTGACTCAAACTGAAATAGTCTTGTGATTCTACCACTGTTGTCTTTTAAATATCTAGTTTCTTTTTTGCCAGAGATGGAGCTTCAACACCCACTTCTTGGAAGAGTGGATGTACAGCACTTAACTGTTATTGGCCACTCCCTCTGCTGTGTGTTTAGTACTGTACAAAGAAGTTTAGATGCTGTAATGGCTTATTGCTCATGAAGGCTCCCTTGACTTACACATTTATTACTCTTGTTTTTTTTTTCTCACAAGGAACTTAATGTATATACAGGGAAAATAGCTTGTCTTTGATTACCTGGCGGGTTCAGAGTAGAGTAAACTTTGGTTTAGAATTGCACACATATATAGAAACATTCACTTGATTTGGAATATGATGCTTGAGTGTGCTGTAGGGTGCTGCAGATGCAGTCTTCCCAGGAAAATATTCATGCAGTGAATTTGGCTTTCTATTCTGAGTGTTTTGCCAACTTTCACAGCACAAAATAATGAGATGGTAGATGCACTGATAAGTTAATGCCTTTGTCAGTGTTTAATGCATGTTTCATGCTGTGTGCATGATTTAGCACTAACTGTAAATTCTAAAAGTGTTTGAGACCATCTCATTGTGATTACTTGAGAGAGCCATAGATACTTGAGCTGTGAAAGATATTTATGTGTGACTATTCAAAATCTACAGCAAAATTCTACTTAGTTTGCATGCTAGGCAACATATCATTATTTATACAGATAACAATTGCCAGTAAGACTGTCAACATTAAAGTGCATCCTGATATTAGAAACATGCTAGGAGCACTAGGCTAGGACTAGTAGTAGCCGTGTAATTGTTTAAGAATTTACCATTTTCATGATTACAACAGGAAACAATCCAGGCTGCATCAATATGTTGCTTGCTGGTGAGTCTGAAGTGCTACATTTCAAGCCAGTACCCAACATAACTCAATGATTTGCTTAAACCTGGTGTGCACTCCAGTGCTTCTTTGGTAACAGTGAAAGAAATATATCAGGGAAATTACTTATTTATACTTAGTCACTATTCTTAGGTTAATTTCCCAAGTGTGCTTTCACTCTTTTCTTTAAAACAGTAGAGTTAAGTGAAAAATAGTCCTCATTGCAAAAAGGCAAGGCATTTATTTCTTTAGTAAACCTGAAGAATATTTCAGTTTCACCAGTCAGAACATATGTGCAATAGGCAATGGAAGTAAGGGTTACCTACATGTCACAGAGCTACTATTGAAGTTAATTTTTAATCCATAAGCAACAGAATTCATAGACTGGAACTTTACACCAAACACCACATCAAACACTGCAGGATCCTGAGAGAGAGCATGCTTCATTGAGCTGGTGGATTACAGCTGAGACCTAAATAGGCTCCAGAGACCAGGGCAGCACCTACCTATATAAACCTTTGGAATGATTGCAAAAAACTGGTAAGAATTCAGTTTTGCAGAACAAATTATACACAATGTTGACATAGAAAATTGTTTCAAGGTAATCAATAGAAAAGATGTTACTATCAAAAAAGTGAAAATAGTTCATTGTTCAGGTGTCTACTCCTATATGTGAGTGACTATATGTGTGTTAAAGAATAACACATATTATGCATAATATGTATTATATACCACACATGTGTATTTGGAAATGTATATGTATAAATGCAAATGAACATATACATAATGGAAGCTCAATGTTCATTTATAAAGTACATCTAAACCGAGATGGAATATTGATCAAATCATTACTTGATTAGCTCCTGAATTTATTTACACTAGGTTCTGTTTTTTCCTCTACCTTTTCAGTTTCATTCACTTTCTTAAATACTATGGACATATTTTATTCTTTTTCCAGAATGTTCCAAATTCCTGTTATACATGATATTTAAAAATAATGTTCCATTTCACAATTATGTTAATCTATATAACAATATATAAGGTTAGCCTTCAAATAAAAGTTGACGATGCATAAAACAGTACCTCTGGCAGCCTTCTTTCATTCAACTAAAGCAACATGGGTGGAATAAAAGTAGACTTTTCCAAACTACATGATGCAATCTGGCCGTTAACACCAATTTGTGTTCTGCCTTACAAGTCAGTTAAATTTCAGAAATGTCCCAGATGTTCTCTATTACAATGGAAAAAAAATCTCCATTCTCCAGAGAACACTGTTTCGGTGCCCTCTGGGTGACTTTGAGTTGAAAACTGCAAAGTTGACATTCTTGTCAGTTCACTGACATATACTAAAATATGTAGTGAGGCTTGTTGTATTATGTTGAAACCAGATGTTGTGTTACCTGTTCAGGTTTTACATAGAAAACATCTTTGTATTTCCATGGCAAAGCATTTTAGATGAGCCAAGCTGTTTTCTGTGGTTGTTATAATATGTTTTTTTCTAGTAAGCAGATTTATAAATATCTGGAATCACAAACTGATGAAAAGATGGTTTTAAAGATTAAGTGAGTGAATACATGAATGTATAAATAAAAAAGTAATGAAGTATTGTCCAGGCTGATGAATGCGTTACTCTGATAAAAGAAACAAAATAAATAATAATAATAATAACCTCATTGGTCCTTAAGTATTAAGTTTAAACAATTACCAAATAAAAACAAAATTAGTGAATAAAGATTTAATTGATGATTACAACAGTAAATTATCATCTTCCCATATTGAAGTTAATCACTAAGTTATTTGGGAGAAATAGACCAACACAGCATAAGAAAATGTGAAAAAAAAAGTGACTAATTGTTGGGTGTAGTTCTGTTGGTCAAAATCCCAACAAATTAGCATTTTATGACATGAAGAAAGGGAAGTCTGTACCATTCTAAAAGTTAACTCTGTTGGAACATGGTTACATGAAGAACAGAAATGGTATGGTGAGAGGTGTATTTTGTTGCAATACATGGTGGCCATTCTAAATGCTTTAATCTCTATTATTTTTCACACAGTTTAGTTGTGACAACTATGAATTCAACATGTAAGTGTCCAAAAGGATATTTCAAAAGTGTTGTGGTTTTGTGTTTGCTGATATCCTTAATGAAAAATAAAGGCTATGTATCTTTTTTTTTTTTTTTTTTTTTTTTTTTTTTTTTTTTTGCTGAACCAATGAGTTTTATTCAGGCTACTTACAGAAGCAGAAAGGACTCAAAGAAAGCTTCAGCACCAAAGCTTGCCCACCCCAGTCAGCTGATACCTCACAAAAGCTTAGAACCTGGAACATTCAGTCTGTAGGCATATTGACAGTTAGGGAATGCCATTTAAAACTGACTCAGTCGCTCTAAACCTCACAAAGAGCATGGCTGGTTTCTGTTTCGTCCAGGTAGTTAGCTAGTCTAGTCTGAGTCTTCTTAGAAGCTTGACTTGTTTACTTGAAGGAGGGTCCTATTGAATTTGGTCAGAGACAACTTTCTGAAGGGATTTTGAGTTGCTTACCTTCCTGCTTAAAATACTTCCCCGCAAAATGGAATATTTCAATCTCTGAAGTGGTTAAATAACACGTGTATAGCAATTCGTCACTAGGACTCATTTTATTGTTATGTCCTTTTAGCAAAATTATAGTATTACCTTTCCACTTATACTGATGACCTGTCTAGTCTCAGGTTCTTTTTTTTTTTTTTTTTTTTTATTAGATCTTTCATTTACACTTCAGATACCATCCCGTTTCCCCATTCCCCCCCCTTAGAAAACCCCTATCCCATGCCCCCTTTTCATTTTGCATTTATACATTTTTTTAAGAAATGTTAATCATAGGCTTTATAAGTTTGGTATTGTTCAATCAGAGGTGTAACCCACTACCCAACCTAGATATATCAACTATCTTTGACTGGTGGAGATACATGAACATCTGCTTCCCTGTCTCCCCCCTCTATCTCTCTTTCATCACCTAGCTTCTCCTCTCCTTCTTCTTCTCCTCTTCTTACTCCTTTTCTTCCTCTCAGTACTCCTCCCACCTTAGCTCCTCCTACACATCACCCTTCCTGTTAAAAGGAAACTTTTCTCTCAAAATACAATTAGAGCATAATTATGCCTATTTGTACCAGTGAGGTACAAGATAGTCCTAATACCCAGTCCATCCTTTTGTTGACTAACCAGCACCTCTGTCATCTATCCTAACTAAAACACTTAGTTCTGAACCTGGCTTTTTCCTTGGCTTTAGGATGAATGTCAGCTGATGACCATACACTCAGATCTTTTCTCTCAAAGTAAATAGCTATAAGTTTTCAACCCCATCAGAAATCCAGAATGACTGAGTTGACTATAATTGTGGGAAGCACAAAGCATAGCTTCTAAAACTTAGCCAATTTATAGAGACCTCTGAACACCTGGACACTTGCTCTACTTCAAAACGTTGGAGCATCTGTTCTTCTGCCTTCTGGCCCAGGATCATCTGACAGACCTTAGTGCTGCAGAATTATTAAGGGCTGATTACTCTGTCTAGGCAGATATAATCAGTCGACTATTCTGCAAGTGTGTCCTTTTCTGGACAGTAATTTGTCTGTAGAAGGAAAGTGGCAATTCTTGCCTAGTGGCTGTCTCACCACAACTGGAGTAACTCCAAGGATGCTCAATTTCTTCTTAGAATTTAACATAGGAAGCTGTCCGGAGCAGACAGGTCTCTAATGAAAATGAACACTAATACTGAAATGTTTGTCATGTCAATTCTAAGGATTTCTGATGTTTTGAAAACCAGCTATCCATGTAAGGTAATCTGGACTGTTGCCTGTTAACTCCACTCAGCTATTTCTAAATAAAACATAGAGAACACCCTTATAATAAACTCCAAGTCATGAATTTGCTATAGTCCCTTAACTCACAGGCTGACCATCTCAAATCAGTTAAGAAAGTTAAAGAAGGACTGGGTCTAAGCTTTGTATTCCTAAGTGTGTTATACTGGTACAATGCCTATGAGAGTAACAATATTCATCTAACTCTTATATCACTAAGAAGCTCATGCCAATGAAAACCTTAAAATTTGTAAACAAAGTAAATTGGTGCCATTTAAGAATTTATATCTTCATCTTGATATTAATTATACAGATTTCTACTAATAGGTTATGGCTATGCAATAAACCCTAGCTAATCCTCTCTATTCCGACAAAACCACTACTTTTCCCTAGGGAGACAGCCGAACATTTACCACCTTAGTCCCCAAGCCCAGGGAATAGGGGCGCTGACTCATCATTAGCTTCTTCAAGCTGATTATGGGCGTTGAGATATTAGAAGAGGAGTGGGGGGGAGAGCAAGTTGACAATCCTCTGATGCTGTGTCTTCGCTGCCTCCAGATGGAATTCATGGACCTCAGAGGTTTGAGCAGGTCTGCCCAGCTTGCTTGTTGAGTAGATACACCAAGGCTGATCATTCTGCAATATACAATTCTCAAAACAAATTTTAGTATCAAGATAGTTTTTTTTTTTTAAAGAGGGCTGACATTTTATTAAGAATGTTGGTTCTAACCGCTTTTCTATTTTTCCCCTCTTTTATTGGATATAATATTTACATTTCAAATTTTATCCCCTTACCATATTTCCCCCACCACCCAGGAACCCCTTATCCCATCCCCCCTCCTCCTGCCTCTATGAAGGTGTTTACCCACCTACCCCCAGCCTCCCTCCCCACCCTCAGATTCCCCCCCCTCAGTGCTCAGCCTTCAGGGTACCAATGATCTTGTCTCCCACCTATGCCCAACAGGGCCATCCTCCCCTACATATACAGCTGGAGTCGTGTGTCTCTCCCTATGTGCACCTGGGCTGGTGGTTTAGACCCTGGGGAGCTCTGGCTGGTTGGTATTCTTGCTCTCCTCACAGGGCCACCAAGGGCTATGTATCTTAACCAAATGAATAAAGAAGAAAGAAACTGTGAACTAGTAACATAAACAGCTCTAGCTCTCTAGTCCACTGAGTGTTCCCAGAGAATCTTACCAGCAACTGAAAGATATAAATGGAATGAGTTTAATCCACCTGATGTCTGTGCATAAAGGGATAGAATTGTTTACATAGCAAAAGTGAGATAGAGAGTATTTATCATATGCAGTCAAATCCAAGATCAACTCTCAAAATACAGAAGGAACATTTATCTAACAGGATAGTGACTCTTATTGAGCATCTAATGGTTCTCCTTGATTTGAACCTTCTCTATGGTACCCAGAGCCACAATGTACACATACCTATCAGTACATACAACTCTAAAGATTAGTATACCTACTTCAAGAAAAACACCTGGTTATTTTTTACTTGCCTTGTGAGACTCTGTAGATCAATACGCAAATATCAGAGAAATCACTCAAATATGGACAAACTCTAGGGTATTTATTGAATAAAAACCTAATAGTTGATTAAGTGATTAAACACACAGAAGCTTGAGATTAGAGCCCTGATATCATGACTGTAGATACTTCCATTTTAAAGATGTATACAGAGAATGTGGAATTTGTGTGATTTAAGGAAAAATATTTGAAGATGGAGATAAAGAACAAAAGTAATGCTCAATCCATAGTTTATGGATAGAAAATTCTTGAACATGCTGTGTGTAATGCCTTTGAAAAGGAGAGTCAGGTAGGTGTAAGATTCAGAGTAATGTATAGGGATTATCAAGAGAGCAACAATCACTTACCTCCCTGACATTATTTAATTAGAATCTTCTGACATATATGTAAACATTAGGCAAACTCAATGACATGCACAGAGGAGGCATTTAAAGATACGTGAATGAAATTAGGTGCAATTTTGCCAAATCACTGTCTTTTTTTATCCCGCTGGGTAAGTGAACACTTTCTATCTTTGGTAAAGACTGTCTTTGATAATTATTGCCTCCCTCACTCAAAAGCACTGGTCAGTAAGGTGATGATATTGCCTGCAATAGGAGACAATTCACTATGATACATAATGAAGAAAAAGTATGAGAAATAACATTAAATGAACATTTTTTGAGAAATCGGGATATCAGGGCTGGAGAAGTAACTCAGCGGGTAAATGCGCTTGCTTTGGAAAACCTGTAGGCCTGAATTTGACCCTGTGAATCTGGGGTGGAAGGAGAAAACTGACTTCTGAACTGTTATCATCTCATTTATATGTCTGTTCTATGACACATGCGGGCCACCATAAATAAATAAATCAGGTGAAAATAAGTGGAGCTATGTTAAATCTTATGTAGGTTACTGGATTATTACATAAAATATAATATCTAGTTGTATATTTCCTTCTCAATTTTATCATGCTTAGTCACTGCCATGATACTGTAAACTATAAGAAAAAACTTGATAAAATATTAAAAAGTGAATAAAATAAGAAAATGGAGGCTTTATCATTATGGGTAAATTTATCAGGAAGTGGCTCTATGACTTATATTCACACTAAATCAATGACTTTTTGAACCATTTGTATACAATATGTATACAGGATGCAGATTTTCTCTATATAATAAATTTTTTTAGAAAAAAAATCATGCTGATTTTAAAAGATATCTTCATTTTAATGTTGGCTGCTCCAAATATTATTCATCATATACTGGATTTTATGTAGACTTGTCTCACATTTCTGATTATATCAAGAAAAATGTGGAAGCGTTGATCAGGATCTTCCTGTCTGTATCTCTTGCTATAGTTCTGTCTCCGTGTCTGTTTCTGTCTCCCCCCCACCTTCATCACACATAAACACGCTTGGACCACAAAATGAAGAATCAATCTAAATGCATATTTCTCCTCTTCTTTTTATGTTTTACATCCAACTTTAACCAATTAGTGCAAAAGAATAGCTAAAAATTCTTTTTAAACAAAAACTAAAAACTCATTAGCTGAAGAGTGCTTAGCTCTTGGGGTGTTTTAGATGAAGTCTGGCTTTGACTAAGGACTGCTTCACAGGCTGTCAGACATGGCCACCCGCAGTTGGAGGAGTGCAGGTGAAGCTACACTCTTTACTAAAACTATGACAGGCTTTTGTCAAAATAATGATAATTGTGCTTTTTATAATAAGATGGGAACTGACACATTTTAGCTAGGGAGAATCTGAGAATTCTATTTCCGTATTTGGTCCTCTAAAGTAAGCAAGACTAGGCCTTGCAAGCATGAGAGTATACTGTATTACACATGACTTGACTTAACAGGATTATTTTGAGATTGGCAAGTCTAAAATTCATGCTGTCACAAGAACTGTCTTTTATAGTTCATGCTGCTGGTTTCATTTTGCTTCAAGAATTTTCCTTTGACAAAAAAAGAAACATCTCAGTAGATATTACTCTGTAAAATTCCTAAGGTGTTTTATAAAAATCTGTTTGCACATGTGTGTGAATGTGTGTGAAAACATGTGCAAATATAGTATGGATCCAGAGTCTTAGATTCCATGTCTTCTGCTGCTTTAAATGACAGAAACATCACAGCCTAATATTAGAGTGACTATTTTAGAGTCTTTTTTCTTGTCTATGAATAAAAACATAAATTTTCCTAACTGTAGTTTTGTATGAATTGACATAAAGAATTATTTTGTAACTAGAAGCACTATAGAATTGAATTTATTCCATTTTTGTTATTAAAAATAGTTTTTTATAAACTATGCTATGATTATGGATTTTCCTCCCATATGCCTCTCAGATTCTCCCTGTAGCCTCTCAATGAAATCTATATCCTCTTTCCCCATCTTTCATTAGACAACAAATAAAAATAATAATAAAATAAGATGAAAGAAAAACAAACTTGAATAAGAAAAAGCAAACAAACAGAAAAAAAACAATACAGACAAAGCAAAAACAAAAACAAAACCCACATATAAACACATTGAAACACACATTTGCACACACAGAACTCTCTTAAAAACACAAAATCAGAGATTGTAATATACCCATTTGTTTTTATTAACCTAATGTTTATTAGGTATTTTCCCCCCATTGGTGCTATTTGTTAGAATATATTTGATTTTTTATGTAATCATAGATAATTGGATATTATGGACATTTAACATGGAAAAATAAAATATTTTTATGCAGCCCTCAATACTACTGAATATCTTTAAGGGACATTTTTTTCATCAATGATATTGAATATGACAGGCTGAAACAAAAGTAGATGTTAAAGATTCTTCTTTGTTTGAGAAACACGCAGGTTTCTTTTTTTGGCAAAAGATACTTTACTCATCTAACTGAGGTTCTAAAAGATGAGGTGAGGTATCCCTAGATGATCTAGGTCTCAGACTCCTGTCATGAACATATAAAGTTGTTAGTCTTTAAAGAGTGTTTAAAGTATTCTAATCTTTGCTTCAAGAAAGGAAAGGATTTATGCCTACTCACACTTGAACTTTAACCCACTGAGAACTATGGAGAACTTCTAGTCTAAATTAATTAAGTATAATTAAGTATAAAATAATAGAGTTTTTCAGTGACACACACACACAAAGGTCTCTGAGAAGTTGATGATCAAGACAGCTACCAATCCAAGAATTACGAGCTTTATCAGTGTGAAAAGTAGTAGAATAAACTGTAGAACCTTTAGAATTGCATGGATAAAAATTAATTACAGAAATAAATCCATTGAATTAAGAAATTGAAGATGGTAGAATTTTGAAACAGCTTTGATTTCTGTATGGACATTAGGAAGTGAGAATTTCAGCTCAACATCATTTTGAATGAATAAACATACATTAATTGGTCATATATGCTCATATGGTTTTATATGCATATATTATGCATGTATGTATACTTGTAATTATAGAATCATGTGCAAGAAATAATACTTCTTACAGTAAATGTATAACACTCAGTGGCAGAGTCAAAAAAGGCTTCCACTGTCACTTGCTTATGTCTTGCTGTTCCAGGAAGCATTACAGTTATCCTTTGGCTATCTTTTTTTTTTGATGTTAGTGCACATTGTTTTTAAACATGCTCCCATCTCAGAGCCCAACAGCTTGCTTGACCATCATATACTGGTATTTAAAGGGGATCGTGCCGGTGTTTCTATCATCACTGCCTGTTAATGAACCACAGAGCGGTTCCTCTGCTGTTCAACTGAGTGTTAGGAAGTAAGCGTTTCCATCACTGTTCCTGTTTTCAGTACAGGTCTATGGGGCTTTTCACATATTAACAGAAGAGTTCTTCTGGTTGGTGTGACTCCTTTCTTGCTGGATTACGTATTATTGTAGGGATTAAGCAGTTGGTAACTAAAGCTAGAGGAAGTAAGTCATCTAGAAAAAAAATTAGTAGACGGCGAAGAGATCCAGAACTGATTTTCGTTGTCTTACAACCCTAAATACTGAAAACCAGTATTAAAGCAGATACTAGAGGAAGTCAGGGGATGATAGCTTAAGACAAAGGGAGTAGTTAGGAGGATGAGGAGGTTCGCTATGTTTGACAGGAAGACAAACAAATGGTATTGGTTCAAGGTGCATTCAAAGAAGAGCAGCTTCCATGAAGCCATGCAGACAGTGACCTTTTTGAGGGTGTGAGAAAGAAAACTGTCGTGAAGTCTCCATGATGTGAAGCTCCTGTTTGTTTTAAAAATGGGTGAATTAAAATCAATCTGTAACTTTTGTGATCAATTTAAAAACTCTATTTTTTTTTAAGAGGAGAAAGAATTGCCTTGTAGACTGTTTATCTGGAGATAAAGTTTCATTTTAATTTTAATTTTAAAATATGTACTTAATATTCCTGGAATATGTGTCACTCTCCCAGGACCTGTGGGAAATGTAAAATAGAACTGATTTATTCTGAGATACAACTTTTATCCACAAAATTATTAAAATATCGAACTAAAATTGAATGTTGATAAAGCAGTAATTAGGTGCTTATGTAGATAGGCTGAACTTCAACACCTGAAGCTCCAAGTAGAAAAAGGAGAGGATGAATATCCTAGGGCAAGGGAGGGGAGGAACTTAATGTCTTTTCTGCAACTAAGAGTCATAGTCTTAATTATTATTCTTATTGCTGTTCTTTTGTAATTAAACAATGGAATTTGAGCATAGATATCAGAATTAGCTATTAATTTGGGGAAGTTCATGATTTGTCTTTTTATTATTTCACACATTAGCTCTTTGTTGAATGTTATAAAGAATATTTAATATTTTAACAATATAATTAAGTTGATCTTTCTAATGGATGTGTTTTGATGCCCCATTATTCCGCCTATTTTTTTAGTAATGTTTTTAAATGTCTTATGCATAGCACTGTTACAATTTTTCGTAAGTTAATTTTCATTTTTGTAGTGTTTAGATGATAGCTGATAATACTATATGGTGAAATGGTAGCTCTTCTCTAAATGACATGTTAATAAAATACTTAAAATAAAATACACTTAATGTTCTCACCTTCAGATTTGTTAATTAAAAATCATAATTCTCTCTCTCTTTCTCTCTCTCTCAGTGTGTGTGTGTGTGTTTGTGTGTGCTTGTGCGCACGCTCATGTATGACAGTGTTTCTTTTCTATTTCCACATCTGATGTTATGAAGAACACGGAAATTAACCATTTGTTATGACTACTGAGTATTCAACCTAATTCATTGTGATAATGATGTAACTATGAAAAGATATATAGTAATATTGAATTATATATATATGTATATAATTTCAAATATATGTACATGACTTCTTAAAACTTTTCACCATATTTCTTTTTGAACAATGACATCTTTATGGCTGCCATAGCATATAAAAGTTTTAAATGAAACTCTGTGATGATTTTAAGTGAGACAGACTTTCTTTTCAGTATGTGACCATCTCTCTGATATTTCCACTAATCACCTGCAGGTAGGTTATGCAATATGGTTCTATTTCCTACAATCCCAAAAGAAGTAGTTATGTGTTTCTAGAAATATTAGGATATTTTTCTAACAATCCACAAACACACAGATATAAATAGACTAAAAATTAATTATTTTAAACATTAAATACATGTGAGCATTCTCTTAGTTGAAGCAAAGAATTCCATTGCAGAAGCCTGGTCCTGGTGCCTCTTCCTGATTTTTCCACCTGTTAATAAATATAGTATGTTCCCTTTAATGACAATTAGCTTCTTACTTACTTTGCCACATTATATCCTGAACTTATCCTGAACTTATGTCCACAAAGACTATGTAATTTCCATCTTTAAAATTTTACTTTTTAAAGATTTAATTTCAACACCATGTGTTGACCTAGACTGTTTTATTTTTTCCTGTGTATTCTTGCATATCTGGATATTTATGTTTGAATTCAAATATAGCATAAACAGGATCAAACACTCCCTGCCTTCGTAACTGTAGAAAAGTTCTTTAACTCTGCTGTATTTCAAATTCAGTTCCTCAACTTGAAAATTGCATTCAGTTTAAGAGTGTTAATTTAGAACATGTTACGAAAATTAGCAGACTTTACAAGGTGCTTGGGAATAATCAATATCCCAGATGTTCTCAATCCAAAATATCTGAATGTAATGAGTCTGTAAGCCAAATATTTTAATGAAACAGTATTTTCAAATCTTAAAAAACAAAGGTGTGATTCTTACAAGACTATTTGTCCTGTCATCTTTAGTTATCAGAGTTCAAACCTTTTATAACCTCTCCCATCCGATGCTCGTCACTGTGTGGCACAAATCAGTGCCAGTGTCTTGTTCTGTTTCATGTGCCCACAGCTGAGGGAACTCAACAAAAGAGCATTTATCAACCCAAATGTTTTTCTGGTTGTAGAACAATGCATCTTATTCAGCACGAGATAATTCTAAATGCCTCATGATGCTTCATGCTAAAAATAATCTTAAATTTTGAGTATCATGATTATATTTTTCCTAAATTATCAATATGTGTTGTTATTGTTCATAAACAGATATAAATAACACAAATAGCAAACCTGAAAAACTATGTTCTGAGATTTTTCAAAAAGTACTACCTAATAAGCGCACGAGAATACACACTTATTTCTCCTAATTTTTCAATCTAAAAATTCAAAACCAAGGTATCGACAGAGTTCTTTGCTTCTGCAGTTTGTCTCTTAGAATACAAAATGTATGGACTTTCCAGATTCTTTCTCTGTGTGCCTGTGTCCTGATCTTCTTGTGATAGCATTGCCGTCTTGGGTTGGGAGCATAATGACATCATCTGAATTTACTTAAACACAAAAACTCTCCAAATAAAATTTATTGATGAGATTCTGGGGATTGGAAATTCAACATATCTTTCGAAGATACAATTGTGATCATAACACCTCTATCCCTAGATCCAAGGGTTTTTATTCTGTTTTTAATAGCAATAAGATATTCTAGTAAAACATTAAACTTGCCTTTTTGTCCAATCTTACTCAAAATCAATTTAGTATATATTTATATATGTATACTAAATTTAGTATTTATATATGCTAAATTGATTTTTGATATATATTGATACATATTATTATATTACATGTATATATTGATATGTATTATGATATATATTGATTATTTATATATGTATTATAGTATATATATATATATGTATATATCAGGTTTTTGAATAGAATTCTGCTGTGAAAATAATTTTTAGCTGTACAGTTAACCTCGAATTGAAATATTTTTAAAGGCATCTAAAAACAGTTAAATAAGTAATAAACTCTTTACACACTAATTCACTACTACCAGACCAGCACGCCTTTTACTTTTGTTGTCTGTCTGTCTGTTTGTTTGTTTGTTATTTTGATTTTTAGACAGAGTTTCTCTATGTAGTCCTGTCTGTTGTGGAACTCACTCTGTAGATCATGCTGACCTTGAACTCACAGGGATCCACCTACTTTTGACTCCTGAGTGATGGAATTAAAGGTTTACAGCACCAATCCCTGACTAGATTTTTATTCTTTAAAAACACTATCCAGTCTAACAGTCTGTGATTTTTTTCTCTTGCTCTATATTCAGTATGAATGATGAGGTAACCCCTGCACTCAAGGATACTGAGCACTGGATATGTATAACTTTAAATGTATGCAATCATCTATTCTATAGACATACAGGGTGTGTTAGTAAGATGTTTTTGAATGTACTAGTATTGGCCTATAAATATAACTGAATGTTTTAAAGGTGTTATTCCATGCCTCTTTTATAGTGTACTTCTCATATTTAACCTCTGTGGTCATGAGTTAGCAATAATGGAAATTCTAATTTCTATTTTAAAATCATTTCTTTCTTAAAATATTTACAATATATTACCTTAAATTTGGCTAAAGTTTAGCTTGCCGTATACATATATTTTCATTAAGTCGAATGTCTTATGTGTGTGTGTGTGTGTGTGTGTATTTTATCATATTATACTGTCTTTCAAGATTCCTTTTACTATGTATTCTTTAAAAAGTGATTATGCTTTCATTTTTAAAACTCTTCCCTTATTTATGCATTTTTGCTATATAGAATCAAACATACCAATGCACCTGTGTATGTGTATGAATATAGTTATGAGATAATTAAATGTGTCAATATTACTTTACCATTCTCATGCAGACAATAAAAATTAATGTGATCAGGAAAATCAGTAAATATTCATTGGTTTGGTAGGATTATTTGTTTAAAAAAATACATGATCTTTTCTTTTTTAAATATTTTTTTGTTCCTACAGCACCTACTTGGTAACTCATATTATTCTGAATGACAGACACATAACCTCACTGTTGGGCAGGTACTACTGGGATCTTTTTGATAGGACTATATATTGAAATTTTTAAGAAGCTTGTCAAAAAGATAATAACAAGAACATGTCTTTCTATTTATAACTTTCCATTCTGGAGAGTATTTTTAGTGCAGTGTTGCTAGCAAGTGTTCAGTAGCTGTCTGTAGAAGAATTGAAACTTTGTTACTTTGAATAATGTAGAAGAGGTAAAAGGATTAACTCCACCCTCTTTGTATCTTTGCTTAACTGACATAAGGTATACTTACAGGAGGAAAAACATATTAATTTTATTTTGTAATGATATAGAGAATTCCACAAGAAAACAATGCACCCAAAGATAGAAAAAATAAAATACTTATGAAAGATAGTAGGTTGGACAAAATAGTTGCAATTGTATAAAAAGTAACTAAAATATAAGATGAGAAAAAAATTTTAAGAGATTAAAATAATGCAAGTACACATCAATAAAAGAATGGATGAATGGATGAAAGAATAAAGAAAATATAGCATGTGTATTCATATGTATATACACATATATAGATATGTGTACATACATATATACATGATATATATGATACAATGTTGCTTTATTCAGTCTTAAATTGTTATGTGCAGTGGAATGATAGGGAAACAGCAAACATATCAACTGATAAAAGCAGGCAAAGACAAATGTTGCATATTTTCTATAATATTTGGAAAGAAAAAAGGATAATCTGTAAATAAACTGATTTCTGGGGAATGAGAAGGAAGATATAGGTAAGAGGTAGCGTAGAGGTAGAAGACAGAGGGATAAGCAGCGTGTGACACATCAACATGGAGCTAGAGGAAAGACACAGGGATGAAGTGTGTGACACATCATCATGGAGCTAGAGGAAAGACACAGGAATGAACAGTGTGTGACACATCAACACTGAGCTAGAGGAAAGACACAGGGATGAGTAGTGTGTGACACATAAACATTGAGCTAGAGGAAAGACAGACAGATAACCAGTGTGTAACATATCAAGGCATGGAAATATCAGAGCAAGGCCTTTTCATCTCTATTAATAACAATTAACAACTACAATGAAAGATTTGTACAGTAAAAGAGATAAACAATTTATCCCAATTTATTAGTGATGGTTAGTTTTAAGTCAACACAATCTAGAATTACCTGGGAAAAGGATAATAATATGACTTTCTGTCTTTCTACATTAGGTTGGCCTATGGTCATGTCTATGAGGAACACCTGATCACCTTAGATGATGTTAGGAGATACACCTAGTAATGCTGTCAGAATTAGCCAGGGGATCCTTGGTGTATAATAGTTGGTGAAATAGCTAAGTACTAGTACATATGAATCCATTGCTTCCTGTTTATGATGCACTAATGCACTATAACCTGAAACCAACATGAATAATTGTGTGAGAGTTATTTTAACAAAATATGTATATACAGGTATTACATACCCTTAACTCCTCTTCCTAGTGCCAAGAAGGCTTCCTTTTCTGTTGTTCCATAGAAAATAAAATAAGAAAATTAGACTTTTTCATTTGTTACTGATCAAATGTCTTTAAATAAAAATGATCTTCTTGCCACTGTGATATTTTGGAGATTTTTTTTCTGACACTCTATAATATTATAGATATTATATTTATTAATAGACATGATGCGTATCTGAATGCATCCCTTAGAAATTCAAATGAGTTTGATATGTTGACTTAGAAGCAAAAAATATTTTGCAGTAAAAGAAACAACATTGAGCTGATAGAGAAATGTACTGCTCCAGAGACATCAAATGGTCTCCAGTGATAGGGTAAGGAACTCTGAGGTTGCGACAGCTCTAACATTAGAAAATGTAGCTGTGTTACAGTCCATAATTAAGCAGCCCTAGTGTTGGTTTCCCCCCACAGAAGTCAGTTCATTTTATTTGGGAGGTTACTGGGGAAAAGGTGACTTATGAACTCTCAAGAACTAACAGTCCTGGCTTGAAAATCTCATTTCTGTATTCCAGCAGAACACTACTTCAATTGTTGTTAAAGCATTGTGCACATATGTTGGTTTACAGGTAGGAAAATTCTGCTTTTCACTCCCTATAGACGGGGCAGGAAAAAAACATTGTGACTTCCATGATTTTTAGTGAAACATTACAAAACTCATTTAATAAGAATTTTATAACAAAAGACCACTCCGAAAGGAGAAAGATCAAAGAGCATCCAATTACTTCAATCCTGTCCAAAAGTTAGGGAGCAGAGAGACGGAAAACTTTGTAGTATCAAAAATAAAGAACAGCTTGAGAGAAGAGCCAAGGGAAGACGTAAGTTTCAAGGAGTGAAGAAGTGAATGAAAAAGGAATCTACGAGTGTAGTTGACTCCGAGCATGCGTGCATGGCTAGATAGAGAACTGATGAGCCTAAAACTGAAAGAATACAAGCCAAAGGGGAAAAGTCTCTCCAAAGTGGGCAAATGGAACCTAAGTTCTCTACAGAAGAATGGTAAATAAAACTCTAGCACTTCATGTGATAGTCTTTAATTGATTTCAAAGAAAGGCAACACTGTAATTACTTTTAAAGTATCCTTGTAATATTAAATGTATAAATTTAAATTTGAGGCAAATTTAAATTATGACCTTATCCTTCTCCATCTGCTTCCTTTTTAGAACACTCCCAGCTTAACTTGGAAAGCTTGAGAGTGGAGATATTTGGGGCTTGCCATTGTTTAGGAACAGTAAAAGCAGTACAACAATCTAGGACTCAGTAGGCATGTCTTGGTCAGAGTTTAATCCTGAGACTTCATTTGTAAAAATCTTAAGGATTTTTCTTTCTCTCTGTTTCTCTCCCTTTCTTTCTTTTCTATTGTTTCTTAATCTAATTCATCTGTTATTCTAGAGTAATTATTTTATGAAGATAAAGTAATGAGTTCATGAGAGAGAAAACAAAAATTCTACCTTTGTGGAAATTCAGACTAGAATAAAAGAATAACCAGTATAAAATATTTCAAACCGGTGACTCGTGAAACTAGTGGATTTTATGAAAGAAGGACAAGAATGTGACAAGATGAAGACCTACAGTTTTAAGTGTTATAGTCATCAGAGATTTTCCGAAGAAGAAATGCATAGGCAAACAATAAAATGAGACAAAGGCACAGGGCTTTTTCATGCTTGGAATAAAAATAAGCCAAGAAAGTGGTGAGAGACATAGGTTAGGCAGTGCAATCCTGATGAGACCTTGCGAGAGTCATCAACGTGGTGTGAATGATGGAGACAAGCATGGAGAAAGGAGAGAGAAGTAGATGACAGGCAGATCAGAAGCCACTGAGCATGGATGATATTGTTCTAGTTTAGCTTATATGGCATATTAGTACATACCATATTAATATATTAAATTATATATTAATATATTAAAGTAAGACATGGCCATGTTATTTCCATGTTATATTTATGAGATAACATCCTTACTCTAAGAATTGTATGAAATAGAGTATCTTATGATATATTTAACAAGATCATTGTATCCACGATATTGAGAATCTATATAGAGATAATTAAAAGGCAAGCTAGATAAGTAGTGACCCAAAGTAGTAGATACCCAAAGCCAAGAAGAATTATAGATTTAATTTACATGATCACTATGTAATAGTAAGATACGTCATTTTGAAGGTGCAACAAACTAGAACTGTAGTCAGAGAGTGTACACACAAGAGGCATGTATCCTGAGTGCCTCTTGTGGTTTGGCTTGGGGGACTCTAAGATCACAACTGACATAGCCTGAGATATGAAATGGAACATGAAAAGTAGGTCTGGGAAAATGGTCAAGAACTTAAACATGTTAAATATGAGATAGAAATCAATCATTCAAGTGAGTTTATAATTCTAGTGTTTTAGAAGTATATCAAATGAGATAAAATCATTGAGTCATGAGTTGTTCAAAAGTATTTATAGATAAGACTCTGAAATTGTATTTGGAGTGCATATAGATAAAAAACATAAGCTACTGAATATTTCAATATTCTAAAATTAATGGAGCTAAGCATGATAGGCCATGCTTGTAATCCTAAAACTTGGAATGCCGAGTTCATGTGACTGTGAGTTCCAAGCCTGACAGGGCTGGACATCAGCTTGCAGGAAAAGCCTGAAGTAAATCAGAGAGCCTGTAATATAAATGATAGAAAAAAATGAAGAAGAAAGGCTCACAAAGATGGAATGGTCAGAGAAGTGAGACACTGGAGTGAAAGTTGTTGTGGCAGCCAATAAAGAAAATATTTTACAGAGTAATCAGGGCTGCACAGCTGCTGACTTGTCCAGTTAGAAAGGACTAACAGCTACTGTTCCACTGCCAGCATCTGCTTTATTTTCCTCTATTAACATGTGAACTAACACCTATATACTCCTTATGTATATACTCCTATGACATAGACATTTTTGTATTTGAATTCAGGACATTCATTTAGCTTGTATAATTTTTGTCGACTTCAAGATTCAGGGTGGATTCTTAAAATAAATTTCAGTAACCACTTTGAAAAAAAAATAGCGATTAGATATGAACATTTGGTATTGCAAAAAAAGCAGTCTGTGAAAGCTTTCCCTTCATTCACAATTATGCTAATGACGCTATGGAAATATGCTATAAATAAGATCAGAAACTTTGGAAATCAAGTAAACACACTTAACCTGTTTAATAAAGTATTCTTTTAAAATAGTTTCACAAATCTCATGATATCTAAAAATAAGTTGTAAGTCCTATATTAAAGATAAATGAACATTTTCTTTAGAAATTAGTAATCTATCCTTCCCTTATATAAATAAAGTAAATGAATAAACATGGGCTTCATTTAGCAGAACTCTGCCATTATAAAAGAGATGGGCATGGAGATACTCATCCCTTCAACAATGACAAAAACTATCACCAAACAAAAAGCTCTGGGCTTGGTGTAATAGTCTACTCTTATTCTGAATTACTGCAATTACTGTTTGATCATAGACATCTAAAGTGTGGGGACATTTTCAGACAAACACCCGTAGGATGCTCTAAACCATGCAGCAGGTCCTTCTAGCCTTCATTAACCTTCTGTACAAGCATGGCTGACACTGCATGGTGGAAGGGTGGGCAGGGTTCCCAGAAGCTCTGTCTAAACACCCTAGAGTGGAGATAAAGCACGTACAAGCTGCTCCATTGGGAACCCAGAATGCTGAACAGCTGAGAATGAGTTTAATTGATTATAACCTGAAGTGTAGTGTCCTATTTGATGAGGGCAAAAGAAAAAGATAAACCATGCACGGAGGATGGTTTGAATCTGAATCCTTGTAGAGGAACAAACGCTACAGCAGTCTATGTGTGCTA
Organism: Arvicanthis niloticus; assembly: GCF_011762505.2. NCBI lineage: Eukaryota > Metazoa > Chordata > Mammalia > Rodentia > Muridae > Arvicanthis > Arvicanthis niloticus. Next base: position 13,598,813 of record NC_133437.1, read on the forward strand.
TTACCCTTTCAAACCTAGTAAACTGTGAAGTAGGTAAAAGGTGCAATCATGGTTTCTGTAAATAAAGAAGCCAACTAAATTCACAGTGTGGCAGGTCTCTGGCATAGCACTGAATAGGGAAAAAAAAAAGCACTTTGTATGTGAAATATACTCTTGCTTCAGAGTGTGGCTCCCTGCTAAATTCTTTCAATATAGACTTAATAAGACCTGAAGCGTGGCATATCAGTCTGTACTGCAAGATTTATTGCTGAATAGTTTAGTTTTTTTTATACTTCAGAGAGTATTTTATTTACTTTTTTTCTAATAAATCTTCTGCTTTTTCCCATGGACATCATCTCTTTTACTTTTAAATGTGGAGTAGATGTTATTTCTCGAAAATATCTCCATTTTCAAAAAACAGAAAAGAAGGGGTCTGAGTATCTCTCTCTCTCTCTCTCTCTCTCTCTCTCTCTCTCTCTCTCTCTCTCTCTCTCTGTGTGTGTGTGTGTGTGTGTAAATACAAAAATTTATGATAACCATGGAATTAAAAACATATTTAAAATTCTTAACTGCAATCTACTGCCTGTGCTATTCTCAGGAGAACTTGGCACACAAAGCAGAGCTCAAGAATATTTATGCAGCCTGACTATAGAGTTCACTGTAAGCCTAAAGCTAAAGCAAAAAATTTAAAGATACAGAACAAGAGTTTCACCCCCAGGTCAATCTATGGAAAATATTCTCATGGGATTCCATAGAGCAAGATTCTAGCTGCCAGTAATAGTCTTCAAACGAGTTAAGAGGGGCATATTTGCAATATATTTTTAATACTGTGCTTCACTTGTCTCCCCATTTCCATATAAGGTACTGGCAATGAAATTAATCAGGGCTACTGGATCCCTCATGCCATTGACAGAATAGTCGCTTTGACACTTTTCCTTTAAAGGCTTTCTCTCTGAGGCTGTCCACAGTCCATCACTTTCCTTCATTAAATCTATGGTGAAGGCAGCAACGATCACCGGAAGCACAGTAATGCATACCAAGTAGCCTCAAATGCCTTGGTAGCTGGATGTCAGCTTATGTGCAATCACATAGATGCATTAGTGTAACCTAAACATAATTTTAGTAGAACTTCTATTAATAAATATATTTTGGTTCCAGGTACCTGAGCAACATTAAGTTTATAATAATATAAAGACAAAATGTTGTGGTTCATTCAACTGGCTCCTTAGTGCATATCAACTACATATTCTAGATATCACTAGAAATCTAGAATTTTCTTCAGGTCTTATCAAGCCTATGTTAAAGAAATTCAGCAGGTAGCTCCACTCTGAAGCAAGACAGTATTTCATATACAAAATGCTTTCTTTTCTATTCAATACTACACCACATTCAATCATGTGAATGATTAATCTCCCAAACCCTAATGTATGCTTTCTCTCCAGAAAAGTTTCCTATATATTATACATCAGTAATTCAGTTCATAATTGGTTTTCAGATTAACAAGTTCATATCAGGTAACATGACATTTGAAAGATAAGTATTATAGTTCACACACACACACACAATATATATATATACATATATATATATATATATATATATATATATATATATTCATTCATTGGTATTTAACTTTTTTCAAAGATTTATTTTTAATTATATGTATATGTGGCATCTATATATAGCCTGTGGGTATAATTGCCCACAGTGGCTAGGGCTGTTGGGTACTTCTGGAGTTGGATTTTAAAATGGCTTGTGCACTCCAGGTGAAGGTATTGTGAAGTGAACTTCAGTCCTCTGAAAATTCAGTACAGGCTTTTAACCACTGAGATGTCTCTTCAGGTCTCAGTGATGAGACACCTTTAATGTTTGTTACTTAATTAATAGCAGCTTTGAATCATTATTCGTTTTCTTAAAATCAGTAAATGTTAAGCTCAGGCTTTCAGACAGTTCATGATCAACTGATATTCACAAAAATCCCTAGTACTCAGTATTATACACATGCATGTTCTTAGTTAAATATAGGTGATTTGTGATGTTTTCTTAGCACATCTTTTTCCACACATTCATGCTTTTAGAAACATTCTTGTTGATAGTAACTTCTTCTGACAGTTTGATTGTTTTATAAACTAAATTTCAGCCCATCACATTGTGTTCTCTGGAACAGAGAATGTCACTAAAACTAATAGATTTTATAGATTTTTTCCACATTGTCTTCTGGATGGTAACTGATAGTTAACTATAAATCTAAAAATTGTTCCTTTCAGGAAGAAAAGTAATAACATTTGTTGTATGGAAAACAATGGCTATATTCTAACAATAGGCTGTAATTGCTATAGTATTCAATTATGCTTTAGGAAAATGAATGTTGCACGATTTTTGTTTTTATTCTAATATTCTTTTTTATCTAACTACAATATACTTAAGACTTCTCTTCCCTCCTTCTGAATCCCTGCCTCCCATGTCTGATTCTCCCACCTTCTCTCACTCAAGCACTGTTTTCTTTTAGCATCCTTGTCAAACATAAAATGAAGTGAATCAACATATAAATACAACGTGCTGAGTCCATTCAGTGTTGCCTACATGACCTCTAGGGCTGAACACTAGGTATTGGATAACCAATTATGATGTAGAAGAATTTAGAAGTTTGTAATATTACATCAGGTAGGAGCATGGCTTAGCCAACACTAAAATACAAGGCAAATACAGCACTTAGCCTTGAAGTTACTTTCTATAGAATCATTACAGAAGCTCTGTTACATGCCATTGTATATAAATATTACTGAACTTTGGTGGATGGCCCTGTGCACAATGGTTATATCTTGTTGAAGAATAGACCTTTGTATTTAAATATCCAATGGTTCAGTGGTGAATTGACTAATAAACAAAAGTAATGGAGAAGGAGAATGAAAGAAAATCAGTAAGAACCTGTTTTGTGCTGCCAAGATGAATGGTATTGTGTTCTTTGTAGTGTTTTGGAGGTAAAAACTGCATATTCTCACTACTGAATATAATTAATTTTTAGTGTCATAAAATTTCATGGACTAAATCATCTAGGTAGCAAAATGAAAAATAAAAAATATATTGGGGGAAAAAGTAGTAACATAAAATTTTTTATTAGATAGTTTATTTACATTTCAAATGTTTCCCCTTTCCCATTCCCCCACCTCCAAACCCCCTATTCTATCCCCCTTACCTCTGATTCTATGAGGGTGTTTCCCCACCCATCCACTCCTGTCCCCCTGCTCTCACATTCTCTACACTGGGTCATCGAGCCTTCACAGGGCCAAGGGCCTATTCTCCCATTGCTGCCTCACAGGGACATGCTCTGCTACATATGCATCAGGAGCCATGGGTCCCTCCATTGTCAGGGGCAGCCCTGCTTATACACTGAAGGCCTGGAATAAGCCATAGGCCTAAAAACAGCAATAGTCTTGACATACATGCATGTTAACACAAAGTCTTGGGTTTCTGTGGAAAAACACTGTACTACTACAGGCTGATGAACTTTAGCACATGGGTCTTTGGAGGGCATTAGAAAGTCAAACTGGAACAGTATATAGACCCTTATTGATCACTGATAATATAATCCCTATGAAAGATTTTATTAAGTTACCTTTTTTGCAAAAGAAAATACAATACATAATCAAGTGTACAGTGATATACATAGATGCAGTTGAATGCATTGTCTTATCCTTCCTGTATCATATTAGATTAGCTTCTGCTAAGGACAAATATACTGCATGTTGATTACTTTATTAAATGGTGTATTGTATGAACTGAACACAGAAAATCACTGAACATTAACATTGATTACTAGATTAAAGATGACAATTTCTACAAATCAAAATAATGCAATTAGGTGAGTACAAACTAAGACAATGAAGGTCTGTGACATTATTCCTACTGAGTGAAAATAACAGACATTTGACTGCACTAGGTGTTTGTTAGAGCCTTCCAACTTCTGCCACAGGGAGAGTTAGGATAGAAGCAGGTTTGTCTGTGCTATAGAGTACGAGGAGAGTAAATCAAGGGGTGTTTAGCAGTACCCAGATTCCACGTCTAAGCAGATAACTTAAAATAATTTATACATACATGTTTTAAAATAATGCCTTTAATGTTTTCTTGAGAATGTAATAATATTAAAACATACTAAAACTTAATGTAACCATATGCATGTTAAAAATAACACAAATTCAGATACTTCATATTCTTCAATGTATCAAAATTTGACAAAATACCACCCAGATTTATGATCCATTATCAGCAAAGCCAAGATTAGAGAGAGTCTGGCTGTCCAAAATGAAAATGCTAGAATGAAGTGCATAGTCACAGCTGCTCATGCAGAAAAACTACGAGCACTCGCCATTCCCACCCTGGGATTGTAGATGTGGTCCACAAACTGTATGAACAGTGAGCATATTAAAGGACTGATTATACACTTTGCTGTGTGTTTTATGCAGATTATATTGCATTAGAATCAGATGAAATCACAAATCCAATTTAAGTGAAAACTAAAATGTTTTAGAAAAGGAATGCCTGTTATTTAGAGGGACTATGATGGTCAAAAAATATTCAAAAGGCAAATGAATAATGATATTGAAGGTGAAGTAATTTTAGGATCAATAGACCTAAACCTTCTTTGTTTATAGTCTCCTTTGAACATGTTGAGATGTACATTTGTGAATGAAATATTATAAATACTTATAGTCACATCTGAATGTTGTTGATAAAAGGTGAGAAAGAGTCCAAATTGATTTAGAATAGATTGATGAGAAAATAGTAACATATTCCAAGTGGGAAGTCATACAAAAGTCCTGAAATAGATCTCAAAATGTTAACAATTCATGATAGAGTAGTGTCCTTTGTTGAGCACTCCCTATATGTAGAAATCTATCCCTGGGACTTTGCAAGATGTAATGTGTTCATCTACTCTAGTGGTTCTGTTTTAGGTATGTGGTTTTCTTTCTTTGTTTCTTTTTATATCTTCAAAAATGATTTTTTAAGCATAGACTTTAAATGGTTAAATGAGTCTCTGATGTGGACCAGCTTGTATTACTGAGAGTCATGGCATGAAATGGTTATAGAAAAAAATACCTATGCACAGAGCATTGTTAACTAATGAGGTTAAAACCAACGTGATTCTATATTTATAAGAACAGCAGCTACTATGGGAAAGCTTACAAGGTAGGAGGACTCTGAGCATGAAACCTGATCACTCAATGGGCTACGGAAGGAATAGTCACTGTTGAATGAATGTTGCAGAACTATATTGCCAAAGGGATGAAAATGAACACAGAGAAAGTAACATATCCATAGAAAGATAGAAATGTCTTGCTTAGTGCAGATCTCATTTGAAAACAACTTTCAGCCCTAGAAATCCATATCCTCTGACTGAAGCACATACTGCTAAAGCATTCATAGCCTCCAGGTATTGGTTAAGACCAGCGGGAAATACTATGATTTCCAGCCTTTACATTTCTACTGACACTCATCTTTTCTTAGCAAAGGTGAAAGCTAGGGAATGCAGTAAAGGACATGAGTGCCAGGGCATCACTAGGAAGCAATTCTTTGTTAAGAGTTCTGTAGAGCACAAACAAATACAAACATAACATTTTACCTTTCTTGTACTCAGCCCTTGCCCTCCAGTGATAGCAGTCACGTGGGAAGTGTGAAAAACAAACGTGGCCAAAGCGTCAAGCACCATAAAGCACAGGAAATGCTCAGCTTTCAGTCTTCTGTGAAAACTGGACAGCATCAATTCTTGAGCAGTGGTACATTAAATAGCAGGAAAGAGACCCCAGGGATTAAGTGCTGGGCTGCATCAGTCCACTGACAATAAAGTAATGCCTATTTTTGTACAGAATTCCAGGGCATCTGGAGAGCATGAGCAACAGCAGAAAATTTTAGTGTGGAAGTTAGACAAGAGAGAGTGTTGCAGAGAGGTCAGCAGAAATATCTTTAAGAGACTGTTGCTCGACATTTTGCTGTGGGCAGTGGACACGGAAGTACCAAAAGGCTAGCAGGAGCAATCTGAGAGGTCAAAGGTCTCTTTGTACCAATGTACCTGTCCAAATCAGAGTCTCAGGAACAAAGTCATAAGCAGGAAAATGTTCTGCAGATAGAAGCTTTGACTGAAAATAATAAGACAATGATTGTAAGGTGTAAAAAGCATACTTGTTATAATAAACAAATGCATGTTCTGTTGTGAGTTTAGCAGCATACAGTGACAACATCCCTGTTAATATCATTGTATAGAAATAAAAAATGAAAATGTAACAAGCAGACTACTGAAATGAGGCAGATCTGTATGACAGGACTTCTGGGGAAAATACAATAAAACAGTTTAGAACAAGTCAGTGGGATGGTGACAGATTCTCTTTGAAGATTATAATTTGTTTTACTGATCTAGTTGATTTAGTTAAAGCCATGTTTTGATGTGATTACACCACATATATTCAAATTATATCTTCTTCCTAGAGGGAGGTAGACTTATTAAGTTTTCTTCTCCTACTGCAGGATTTACATATATTTTCATTCTTGAAATCGAAGACGTTCATTAGGGAGCTTAACATGCAATGAGCATTGCACAGGGTACTTTTGCAGGGCTCTTCCTTAATCCTCATACTGTATGGTTGAAGAGGAAACTGGGACAGTGGAAACTTTTCCTAAGGTCACAAGGTTGAAAGTAGCAGAACAGAGAAGTAAACAGGGTTCCCCTGGGGCCTGAGGCTGCTACTCATTAAGACATGCCACATAATGCACAGAATACAGAATAGCAGGACAGACAAGGAGGGCACTCAAGAGACAAGCTCTGGTGGGAAAGACCTGAGAAAGGATAAAGAATCCTGGATATTCCATCCACAAAGACAGCAGATCTGAGTTGAGTTATACAAAGCCATGTGGGTAATATATTGCATACTGAATGTCTGCAAAGTTTAATTCATCCAATGAGGAAAAGCAAAGCCTGATCATAATAAGGATAGGATTTAAAGAAACAGTAGTCTCAGAGAATGTGTTATTTGGTACATTCCATAGATGTAGGCAATCATCAGAACAGTATTCTTAACCCCTCAGCCTACTATAATCCTGGATATATAAGTAGGTCCCTAATATTTAGATGTGTGGTAAAAGATTGAAAAACAAAAGATCAAAGTTTTTAGCTGTAACATTATGAAAAGGGATGTGGATGAGATCATTTTGCTATATGATTCTGTCAGAAATACAGATAATATTTACATTAACATATGGAAAATACATTTTTTCATTCAGCATACTGTGATGATGGTTTGTATTTCCCAAATCTTCCCAGAGACTCCCAATTTCCCCACCCACCCAAATCACATCACTTTCTATCTTTAGAATATGAACAGATATTTTTAAAACTACCTGTGATAAAATAAAATAAAAATAAAAAATACACAAACAAGTCAGAATAGGACAAAACAAACAAAAATCCAAGATAATAACCTACAAAAGAGAAGGAAGGTAAGGCTGTAGCAGGGCGTGTGCCACAAACCTGGAGATAGTACTGAGGAACTGGAGTTGGGGGGCAGGAATTGTATTTGGATTTTTATTTCATGCTAGGTTTGATGCTAAGTTTATCAATGAATTTGAAATCAATATGCTCAATTGATATCTCCTAGTGAGAGAGGAGGTGATTTAAATTAAGGGAACAAAGAAAATTTGTGAATTGTGCAAGAGGTACAAACCTCATGTAAATACACTTCTACACTTTTGTGTGTTCTATTTGAAATACTGTGTTATATATCTAACTTGTTAAGCTCCTCCCCACTCTTCCCGTCCTTGATACACATTTTGCCTTTTTATAAGTCTATGTGTTCATTACTTTTTATGTATAAAATTGAGAGAGAAAGCAGGCTATTTGATTGATGTCAGTTGTGACTAAGGCTTATATAACTCTTTGAAATTTTTGGTTAACATATAAAAGACACAAACAAGTATAATTAGAACAAGTATAGTATCACTGACGAGGACCTTAAAAGGCAGAGATTTTGGAGATTGCCTGTAGTAGTCTAGAGCTAACGGATGATATGCACTGTACTCACTAGTTAATGCAGAAAAAAATTATAAAAATGAAATTTAATTTTTTCTTACTTATTCACTTTATATCCCACTCACTGCCTCCCTCTTGATCTCCCCCTCCCACAACCCTCTCCCCATCCACCCTCATCTTCTCCTCTGGGCATGTGGGGGGTCGCCCTGGGTATCATAAAACCCTGGCACTTCAAATTCCTGTGAGGCTAGACACTTCTTCTCCCACTGAGGCTAGACACTCCAGCCCAGCTAATACAACATATTCCACATACAGACAACAGCTTTTCTGATAGCTGAGGCTCCAGTTGCTTAGGACCCACATGAATGTCAAGCTACAAATCTTCTACGTATGAATGGGGAGGCCTAGGTCTAGCCCATGTGTGTTCTTTGGCTGGTAGTTCAGACTCTGAGAGGTCCAAGGGTCCAGATTAGTTGACTCTATTGTTTGTAATGGAGAGTTTCTATCTCCTCCAGGACCCACAATTCTTCCCCCTATTCTTCTGTAAGAGTCCCCAAGCTCCATCCACTGACTGTCTGTATCTGTCTGAGTTGGCTGCTGGGTAGAGCCTCTCAGAGGACAATTTGGTCCTGTCTGCAAGCACAACAGAGTATCACTAACAGTGTTAGGAATTGGTGCTTACCCATGGGATGGATCTTAAGTTGGTTATTTGTTAGGCTTTCCCTCAATGTCTGTTCCATCCCCCATGCCTACATTATTGTAGACAGGATAAATTTGGGGTTGAAAGTTTTGAGGGTGGGTTGGTGTCTCTATCAATCCACTGAGGTTCCTGTCTAGATACAAGAGGTGGTCTCTTCAGGTTCCATATCCCCAGGGTAGTGAGTCACAGTTAAGGTTACCTCCATTGATTCGCGGGCCCCTCTCTCCTCTCAGGCTATGTCTTGGGAAAATGGGAGATGTCCCTCATCTCCTACGTCCATCAATTTCAGATTAATTCACATTTGAAGGACTGATTTTTTTATTTCATGAACTGGCAAGAATTTCTACATTAAAAAAATCAGACTGCCAGGCAGTGGTGACACACGCCTTTAATTCCAGCACTTGGGAGGCAGAGGCAGGCAGATTTCTGAGTTCAAGGCCAGCCTGGTCTACAGAGTGAGTTCCAGGACAGCCAGGGCTATACAGAAAATACCTGTCTCGAAAAACCAAAGAAAAGAAAAGAATAAGACTTAGATAGACTTTAATTATTCTACCATTTGTAGGGACAAAAAATTACAAAAAGCTATTAAACAAATCGAAGAAACTATATGCATGACATAAATAATTATTTCTCTATTTGTGGGATACAGAAGCTTAAAATGTTGATTTTATAGTTGAAGGTGTTATGCCAATCACATCAAATATTTAGCAACTGTTACAAAGTAAATATAAAATATTTTATGTGCTAGTCTTAATTTTTGTAGCAACATGTTTGAAAGTACAAATAAAGGGTCACATTTTATAAATAATTGAAATTCTTTACTTACTATAAGATAGAAAAGAACATTTTTAAAGGCATATATTTTATAAATGACAGAAACTTTTTCTTACAGTTCTGAAAGCAGGTGAGGACTTTCTCCTCATGGAGAGCTCATTTCATTAAAAAAATTGCTGTAGCAAAAACAATGAAGGAATCTCTAGGGTCTCAGAAAGACATTCTTACTGCAAGCCTGCACTTCCTTATTGTATCAGCAGAGAGGTGGGAGTCTAGCCTCTGAGATTTGCGGGAACAGAAACAATAAATTTACTGCATTCTGAAGCTAAGTTGTTTATGCAAAAAGAAGCAACATTTTTTAAAGTTTTTTTTTTTTTCATGTAATAGGCTGTGTCTTATCGGCTAGTAATAATAATGGGCTCAAATGCTAAGAAGATTCTCGGTTCATTTTATTTACATTTAGAATGTAATTGGTACACAAGGTAATTTTTGCTCTAAACATGCATATGATGTGAGCACAAAGCTATGAGTATTTCAAAGAAGTGATGACAAAGGGAAACGACACATAGGAAAATTCAATAAGCAAGTCAAAAAGCAGATAAATGAGTGTTGACAGATTGTGAAGGGTGTGCTAAAATGTCATACAAGTATATTGACTGAGCAGGATGATCCTGTGCTTTAGGAATAGGTGTAAATATGCATATAGATATATATTTGTAAAAATGATTATTGAAAAAGAGTAGCTATGAATTTGAAAGATAGCTAGAAAGATGCAAGGGAGATTTGGTACAAAGAAAACAAAAGAGGTTAAATGGTAAAATTATAATTATAAAAAATAAAGAGAAATGTATTTTAAAGTCATAATGGTACCTAAAGAACTAACAATCAAGTACATAAAGAAGACTCAATAAATCGAGCTACAGCTCTGAACACACACTTTAAATTTTTGTTCAGAATCATACAAAAGACAATGTAAATACTTTATAAAATTTATCTGACTGTAGAAACATCTTCACACTATAATCTAAACCTGGCTTGAAGTTAGACTGTATTTCTCAACTCTTCATTTCTTGTGTAACGTCAAGGCAACTGAATTTTTACACACTAATGGAAATGATCAATATGCCAATTAAAGAAATAATTGTGAAGGAACAACACATAGACACCCAAACAGGTGTACAAGAGTAAAATTATGGACACTTTCAATCTGGCTTTGAAAAATTCAAGCAAATATGAATATGAGATTTCACCACACAGACAACAGCTTGTTGTAAAGTCCTGTAATGAAAACTCACAATAGAAAGACCTGTGTAGCAAATATTCAATAAATAAAGTGCAACTGGTTCTTGTCATAATGAAGTACTGATCTGTTATGAGTGGTTATCTTGGAAAAAAGCAAAACAAAAGAAAAGCTTGACAGATAAGATTTTACCTTTACATTTAGTTACAAGATCTCTGTTTTATAGTATGCCTTTTTTAAAAATTTTCATTTTTATTATTATTTTTAAATCTTTTAGAATCCAGTTGTTATCCCCCTCCTGCTACACTCTCTGACTATTCCTCATTCCATACCTTCTCTCCTGTCTCTAAGAGGATGTCCCAAACCCCATCTCCACTAGACTTCCCTACTCCCTGTGTCCTCAAGTCTCTCCAGGGTTAGGTGCATCTTCTCTTACTGAAGCAAGATGAGGCAGTCTCCTGCTGTATATGTGTCGGAGACCTCATATCAGCTGGTGTATGCTGCCTGGTTGGAGATATCTTAGGGATCCAGGTTAGTTGAGACTGTTGGTCTTCCTAAGGGGTCGCCCTCCTCTTCAGCTTCCAGCTTTTCCCTAATTCAATCACAGGGGTCTCTGGCCTCTGTTCATTGGTTGGGTATAAGTATTTGCATCTGACTCTTTCAGCTGCTTGTTGGACCTCTTGGTGGGCAGCCATGCTTGGCTTCTGTCTGTAAGCACACATCAGTAAGAGGCCTTGGAGCCTGTCCTTGAGATAGATCCCAATTTGGGCTTGTCACACGACCTCCTTTTCCCCAGGCTCTTCTTCATTTTTGTCCTTGCAGTTCTTTTAGACAGGAAAAATTCTGGGTCAGAGTTTCTGACTGTGGGATGGTAACCCCTGTATTTGATGTCCTGTCTTTCTATTGGAGGTGTTTTCTACAAGTTCCTTCTCCCCATTGTAGGGCATTTCATCTAAGATTCTGCCCTTTGAGTCCTGAGAACCTCTCATTTCCCAGGTCTCTGGTACATTATAGAGGGTTCCCCACCTCCTACCTTCCCAGGTTGACATTTTCCATTCTTTCTGCTGTCTCTCAAGGCTTCAGTTTTGCTTTTAAAAATCAAAATCATTTACTACCATTCCCTAGGGATATAACTTGTACACCTGTCAGACTAACTTTTATAATCTTTGACATTCTTAGAGCATGTTAAATGGTGCTTGTCTCTTATTTAAGCTCCAAGTATTCTAGGTACTTCATATATGTCCCCCGTGTCCTTAAATCTCCTTAAGGATAAAATTAACAATTCTCAAAGGTTCTTTGATGAGCTAATGCATATGTGCATATAAGTACCAATTCAATTGGGAATAAAGATTCATACATTCAATAGATATTCAGTCTATAATATAACCAGTAATTAAGTTGTACATATTAAAAATGATAGATGAAGATTTGTCAATACATCCAATATAGATCGCTTTTGTTTCTTCCTTGGACTGGTAAAAGAACAAAATATTTTAAATGATAATATTTAGGTAGGAAATAAATATAAGCGAACACCCCAGAGCATGTATGCAAATGAACAATTCTGCACATTTTTCTATAAGAAAGCATTACTATATGTAAACTGGAAAGTGTATTTTGTCACATTATTATTGTTTAGATCTTGAGGAATACAGTAAAAGTACTGTAAGACCCAATTGGTGGAAAACTGTTTCTCATCATTCTTTAGCAAGGAACCTTGACTTGATTAACATAAAAAGTTGTATGAAATATGTTACAGGGCATTGTAGAGAGTACTAACAACAAGACCCTGACTTGTTGTCAGAGATTGGGATTCCAGTCTGAAATGTGTCACCCAGGGATCAGTGGCTTATTGATTTTGGACTGTTCTTATAACCTTCATTTAAACAGCCAGGGATATAGGTGATAGTACCTATGGTACTACACTGTCTGTGATTTTTTTATGAAAGCAATTTATGTTAAAAATAAAAGTAAAACTGGTGGGATTAATATCAAAATATATACTTTCTAGCATGCAAGAATTAAGTTGTTGGAAATTGCAATGAATTATTTACACTGCCATGTGCTGGCACACATTGCATGATGTTTCTGTTTTTATTGTTCTTTTTGTGGGTTTGTGTTATAGTAGCCATTGTTTATATAAGGGGTAGTTCTAAAACCTAGTTAGTTAATCCGGAATACTTAATATAGCTTCCCCTCATTTTATGAAATAAAATTAACAATAACATCCATAAGGTCAGCCTAAGAAGCCTGTTTCATTTTTCCTATAAACATCAAAGCAGATACATAAAATATCCTTCTCAATCAACTTCCTAAAATCATCTCACTATTCCTTAAATTAGGCTGGAAATCATTAGAAAATGATACTAGTATAGATGTCAATTATTCACAAATTGTATTAAAGTATTTATGGTGTTCAAATCATATTTTCAATTCAGAGTTATACATTAAGGAAACAAATGTTCATTTTTAAAAGGAATAAAACAACAATAGAAAAATCAATCGCTTCGTCTTCATTGCTTGTCAAGATATTGAACAAGTTTAATTAATAAAACATAGTTGTCTACAATGAGAATATAGAAGCCTCAGCTGGGTGGTGGTGGCGCACGCCTTTAATCCCAGCACTTGGGAGGCAGAGGCAGGCGGATTTCTGAGTTTTAAACCAGCTTGGTCTACAGAGTGAGTTCCAGGACAGCCAGGGCTACACAGGGAAACCCTGTCTCAAAAAACTAAAGAGAGAGAGAGAGAGAGAGAGAGAGAGAGAGAGAGAGAGAGAGAGAATATAGAAGTCTGTACAGGGTTATAATCAAAGAATAATTGTACAGTGAGGAAAGATTTCCCTCAATGCTCACAGTTCTTTTTTTTTCTGCAGTCTCCCCCATCTTAGAAATACAAATGCAAAGTGATAGTTGCATACATAAAATTAATAGGATTCATGAATAAAACAACATCTGGATAAAGAACTATAGGCTCCTCACCGGGCTGACATTGCCCAATACTGACTGAGCTAGCATCATTGATCAAATTATAGCAGAAAACAAGAGAGGGTGAAGTTTGGAACCCCAAGAAAAACCATATATGACTCAAAACCAAAGTGTCTTAAGGAAATCATAATACACTGTAATAATCTAAGATTTTTCAATGTTTTAAATTTAAATATGACTTGTACATTAACATAATTATCAGGCCATTAAAGGGCTTCTATAAGCTGGGTCCTTTATGCAGTGTCTTGTTACCTCTCACTCCATCCTCAGCACAACCTGAATATCTAAGTATGTTTCTATCTTCACTTTTTTCTTATGAAAACTGGACTTAATCTGGTATGAGAGAGGACTGCCTGTGTCCATCATCAGAAAATTCCTCTTCTGTTGATCCCAGTAAGAGGGTGGCTGTCTCCTTTGCAGAGTGATAACTGAGACTTACTAAACTGAAGGTTCAGCTTAGCCCAAAGCAGTACCTTTAAGAAGAAAATATTCTTTCTTTTCTTGTGATGACAAAATATCTGAAAAGATGTAGTTCAAGCAAGGAGTGTTTGTTTGACTTTATATTTTAAGGGCTTATGTTCCATGGTAGTCCAGAAATCTTGGCAGCCAGAGTTGGAGGCTACATGGTCACATTTTCTCTACAGTGAAGGAAGCTAAAAGATGAGTGTTGGTGATCACATGGTTTTCTCCCTTTTATTGGGTTTGAGACTCCAGCTCTCAAAATGCAGTTGACCTACATTTATAGTGGGTATTCCTACTTCAACTAACCAAACATGCACAATCCCTCACAGATGCCTACAAGCTTGTCTCTTCAGTGATTCTAGATCTTATAAAGTTGACAATTAAGAGTAACTACAGCAGACAGGAGCTGGATCAGGGATGTGCTTTTTATATTTAGGGACAATATTATCTGAGGGCAATCTTTCTGATTCCATTCCACTTGCAAGGGGACTTTCTCTTCATATAAGGGAAGGTTTGTCAGTCCTTTAAACACTTTGGTCCTTCGGGCACTACAGTCAGATACCAGAGACAAAGCCCAAATGACTGCAAGGAGAAGAGACAGCCAACTTCTGAACTGAGCACAATCCCAAAATAGTAAAGCAGTGTCACACCTGTCATGGTCCTGTGTTCCATGTCCCTTGGGGAACAATCAAGACCTTCTTACTGTCACCTTCCAGATAATACACTAGTGCATCACTAGTTCTGCACATTCTGAAGTAATTATGTTTTTCACAGGTCTGTTCATAGAAGAGTGAGAACCACTTTCCTATAAATGGAGAAGTGTTTTGGACTTGAGAACATCATATAAACTAGTACAGAAAGATAACAAGTTCAGAAAACTTGGCATTTTATTTTTAACTTAGTTTACTGGGGGCAATTCTCTTTTTGAGCCTTACTTTAATTCTGTATGGAGGTACTGATAATGCTGACCTTATGTTTTAGTTTTATACATTAAATAAGATTGTGTGTTTGTGTGTACTTGCTTGCCTGTGTGCATGTGTGTGCATGCCTGTGTGTGTGCATATGTAGTTACTGTGTAAATCTTAGTATATAGAAAATGATCAATACATTGTTTATCACTAACAATATATTTTGAAAACATTCTTTAAATTCAAAGTGTCATTGACTTTTGATGCTCTGACATTGTTAGGTAATACTGTGGTTATAAGCCTGTAAATATAGTTATCACTTCTGTGTTTTATTTTAGAAGAGTCTCATTCAAGAAATCATGTTCACATAGAAAGGCGCTATAGTTTAGATTGAAAAATAGAAATTATTATGTTTCTTTCTTTATATTTTATATTACATATGGATTTATATATAAATATTTATAACATATATAAATAGTTTATAATATATGTGTAATATATATGTAATATATATTGTATATATGCGTAATATATATTGTAATATATATGTAATATATATAGTCAGAATGAAGCTTACAAGGGCTAAGAAATATATCTTTTCATTGAACATGCTTGCTCTGTCTTGAAATTTTAGCTCCAAACTCTTAAGCTTCAGTATCAAACAGTTTATCACCTCTTTTTCATTAAAGAAAAAAATAAACCATTTAAAAGTGAAGTCATGAAAACAAGCTCCATGAATAGCATAAAATGAGGCCCTGAGACCAAGTCAACCCTGAGGTTCCTCAACACCTTTGATTGCTGTCAAGTAAGATTTCCTGCCTGAAGGATTTCTATCCTGACCCTGAAAATGATTCTGGATCGTATCTTGCCAATGGTTTCTAAAATTGAATTATAATCCCAGTAGTATTAGATTGTAGCTGATTTAGTAATTGGGTAATTACAGTAGCAAGCAAAAAACATAATTTCATTAATCTAAGTGAAAAACTTGATAAACTGTCTTAACTGAACATAAAATAGAGGTTTTGTTTTTTGTCTTTTGTTTTTTTTCCCAAGCATAAACTAAGTCTCAGTGGCTTACAAGCTTAGAACATATCAAACAAACCAGCAACTAGAGGCTACCCAGGAATCAAAGGCACACACATCTTTCATAAGGGGTCTCTGAACATCATTATTAGTTAGCCCTGTATTTTAGTAACAGTACAAGGACATTTTAATTTCATATACAACTCTGTAATAAACTATATATGCACAATATAATATTTTGAAATGGAATTATTTTTGCCTCTGATAGTTGTTTTATATATTAAATAATATTCCATGTGTGCTTTTTTCTGGATTTGCATATTTGATTTAAAATTGTGCAATAGATTCTGAAAACCAGATATTTAAGTTGGCCAGATAAAAACAGAAGAATAAAATAAAAGAAAATTTGTTCTGAACCATAATACACTGTTCATGCACTCTGAGTGGGATGGAGGGACAGTTCTAGATTGTCTAGATTATTGCTGTGGAGGGGACTCAAGTCATTTTTATCTATGATAGTTTTACTTTTTCCTCCTACATGGTTTATAACGTCATTTTTCCTTTCAGACTATAGGTAAGAGAATGCGAAATCAGGTTGCATAGTTTTTCATTAGTTCACATGATTTATTTGATACTGAATTCTGAGTATGCTACTAAAACTTATTGTATATTAACGTTTTTCTTACTTCCGTGTTTACTGAAATAATAACCTTCACAAGATGTGACTATTATGCTTCCAGGCAACACTGTCAAAAAAGTGTTAGTGCTTAGCATAAAATTAGTTTTAGTGGATTTCTTTTATTGTTGGTGATATTTTTATCTATTTTGAAAATTAAGGAAAAGGAAAAAATGATAACATCTCAGGATATATATGAATAAAAGTAAATACTGTATTGGAAATGCCTTTTCTATTAATTTTGTCAAAAAGATGTAACAGGCTAGCATAGAACACACATTGGTCAAACAAACAGTATAAGCAACTTACTGACAATTATCTATGTATCCTCAGGCCCAAGAATTAAAAGAGCTGAGTCACCTGATACTTCACACCTGTGCTCTGTAGGTGAAAAATACATCGAATTATTTAAGATCTCATTTATTTTTTTTAACAAGAAGATTTATTTTTTTCTTTATTTTATCAGATATTATATTTACATTTCAGATTTTATGCCCTTACTCCATTCCCCGCCCCCAGGGACCCCCTATCTCATCCCCCCTCCTCCTGCTAATATGAGGATATGCCCACACCTACCCTTCCCTTTTACCTCCCCACCCTTGAATCGCCCCCCTTTTACCTCCCCACCCTTGAATCGCCCCCCTTTTACTTCTCCACCCTTGAATCGCCCCCCCCCCCGTGTCCAGCATTCATGGGACCAAGGATCTTCTCTCCCATCTATGCTCAACAAGGCCATCCTCCCTGACATATACAGTTGGAGTAATGGGTCCCTCCCTATGTGCTCCCAGGCTGGTGGTTTAGACCCTGGGGAGCTCTGCTTGGTTGGTATTGTTGCTCTCCACATGGGGCCACAAACACTTTCAGCTCCTTAAGTCTTCTCTATAACTCCTCCATTGGGAACCCCTTGATCAGATCAATAGTTATAAGCATCTGCCTCTGAATATGCCAGACTCTGGCAGACCTCTAAGGAGACAGCTATATCAGGCTCTTGTCAGCAATGCACTTCCTGACATCCACATCAGCATCTACCTTTGGTGACTGCAAATGGGATGGATACCCAGGTAGAATGGTGTCTAGATGGTCCCTCCTTCAGTTTCTGTCCCACACTTTGTCTCCATATTTGCTCCCTTGGATATTTTGTTACTCCTTCTAAGTAGGACCGAGGCACACACACTTGGTCTTCCTTCTTCATGAGCTTCATCTGGTCTGTGAATTGAATCTTAGTTATTTCAAGCTTTAGGGCTAATATCCACTTATCAGTGAGTAAATACCGTGTGTGTTCTTTTGTGATTAAGTTACCTCACTCAGGATGATATTTTCTACTTCCGTCCATTTACCTACGAATTTCACGGATTCATTATTTTTAATAGCTGAGTAATAATCCATTGTGTAAATGTACCACATTTTTTGCATCCCTTCTTCTGTGGAAGGACATCTGGGTTCTTTTCAGCTTCTGGCTATTATAAATAAGGCTGCTGTGAACACAGTGGAGCATATGTCCTTGTTATGTGTTAGAGCATCTTCTGGGTATATGCCCAGGAGTGGAATAGCTGGGTCCTCAGGTAATGCTATGCCAAATTTTCTGAGGAAACACCACACTGATTTCCAGAGTGGTTGTACCAGCTTGCAATCTCACCAACAATTGAGGAGTGTTCCTCTTTCTCTACATCCTCACCAGCATCTACTATCACCTGAGTTTTTGATCTTAGCCACTCTGACTGGTGTGACGTGGTATGTCAGGGTTGTTTTGATTTGCATTTCCCTGATGACTATGGATGTTGAGCATTTCTTAAGGTACTTCTCGGCCATTTGAATTTTCTCAGTTGAGAATTTTTTGTTTAGCTCTGTACCCCATCTTTAATAGAGTTATTTGGTTGTCTGGAGTCTAATTTCTTGAGTTATTTGTATATATTGTATATTAGCCCTCTATTGGATGTAGGATTGGTAATGATCTTTTCCCAATCTGTCCATTGCCATTTTGTTTTATTGACAGTGTCCTTTGCCTTACAGAAGCTTTTCAATTTTATGAGGTCCCATTTGCCAATTCTTGATCTTAGAGCATAAGCCATTGGTGTTCTCTTCAGGAACTTTTCCCCTGTGCCTAGGTATTCGATGGTCTTCCCCACCTTCTCCTCTATGAGTTTCAGTGTATCTAGTTTTATGTAAAGGTCCTTTATCCACTTGGACTTGAGCTTTGTACAAGGGGATAAGAATGGATTTATTTGCATTCTTCTACATGCTGACCTCCAGTTGAACCAGCACCATTTGTTGAAAATGCTGTATTTTTTTCCACTGGATGGTTTTAGCTACTTTGTCAAAGATCAAGTAACCATAGATGTGTGGGTTCATTTCTGAAGCTTCAATTCTATTCCGTTGATCTTCCTGCCTGTTTCTGTACCAATACCATGCAGTTTTTATCCCTTTGCTCTGTAGTACAGTTTGAAGTCAGGGATTATGTTTCCCCAGAAGTTCTTTTATTGTTGAGAATAGTTCTCACTATCCTGTTTTGTTTTTTTTTTTTTTAATTCCAAATGAATTTGCAAGTTGATCTTTCTATCTCTATGAAGAATTGGTTTGAAATCTTGATGGGGATTGCATTGAATCTGTAGATTGCATTTGGTAACATGGCCATGTCAATCCAAGAGCATGGGAGATCTTTCCATCTTCTGAGATCTTCTTCAATTTCTTTCTTCAGAGACTTAAAGTTCTTGTCATACAGATCTTTTACTTGCTTGGTTAGATTCACACCCAGATATTTTATATTATTTGTGACTATTGTGAAGGGTGTCATTTCCTTAATTTCTTTCTCAGACTGTTTATCCTTTGAGTAGAGGAAGGCTACAGATTGGTTTGAGTTGATTTTATATCCAGCCACTTTGCTGAAGTTGTTTATCAGGTTTAGGATTTCTCTAGTGGAAGTTTTAGGGTCACTTAAGTATACTATCATATCATCTGCAAATAGTAAAATTTTGACTTCTTCCTTTCCCATTTGTATCCCTTTGACTTTCTTTTTGTTGTCTAATTGCTCTAGCTAGGACTTCCAGTACTATATTGAATAGATAGGGTGCGAGTGGGAAGCCTTTTCTAGTCCCTGATCTTAGTGGGATTGCTTCAAGTTTCTTTTCATTTAGATTGATGTTGGCTACTGGGTTGCTGTATATTGCTTTTATTATGTTTAGGTATGAGACTTGAATTCCTGATCTTTCCAAGACTTTTAACATGAAGGGATGTTGAATTTTGTCAAATGCTTTCTCAGCATCTAGTGAGATGATCATGTGTGTTTTTTTTTCTTTGAGTTTGTTTATATAGTGGATTACATTGATGGATTTCCAAATATTGAACCAACTCTTCATTCCTGGGATAAAGCCTATTTGATCATGATGGATGATTGTTTTGATGTGTTCTTGGATTCATTTTGCAGAATTTTATTGAGTATTTTTGCATTGATATTCATAAGAGAGATTGGTCTGAAGTTCTCTTTCTTTGTTAGGTCTTTGTGATGTTTAGTTATGAGCGTGATTGTAACTTCATAGAACAAATTTGGCAGTGCTCTTTCTGTTTCTATTTTGTGAAATAGTTTGAAGAGAATTGCTATTAGGTCTTCCGTGAAGGTTTGATTTCTGTCATAACTCCTTAGGGTCCTGATGTCTCTGTGATCCTGTGATTCTGAGCTCCAGCTGCTCTGAGTGCAGTGTCTCCTCTAGGATGTCTCAGGATGTGGTGTCTCTATGGTAACAGACCAGCTAGGTGTCTGCTGCTCTGGGTTTAGTGTCTCCTCTAGGATGTCTCAGGATATGGTGTCTTCACGGGAGCAGATCACCTAGGTGTCTGCCCCAGCCACAAGGACCAAGAGAGGTACAGAAGTACAGTGGTATTCCGCAGGGGCAGGGTTTGGGTGTCTGGTGGGTCCTGAGTGCCCCCTGCTCCTAGTTTTAGCTCTGGGGCTTAGGGTAGTGGGAGAGTGTTCTCATCCGCTGCTCTGAGTACAGTGGCTCCTCTAGGATGACTCGGGATATGGTGTCTTCACAGGAGCAGAACCGCTATGTGTCTGCCCCAGCCACAAGGACCAAGTGAGAGGCAGAAGAGCAAAGATCTCGTTTTTTAGTGTTTCTTGAATTAAGGAAATATTAAATATTCACAACCATCATGATTCTCACTAACCTCTGTATCTATGTCTCAATATTACCTTGGTAGTTATGTTTCGGCTTCTACCAAGCTGCTAATTAGATTTTAAATGCTATTAGTCTTCTAATTAATTTCTTCTTATTACTATGGTATCAAAAAAACATTGAAAAATGAACACAAGGATTTTCTTACAACTTTCCTATGAAGATATAAGCGTTACTGATTTTTTTACACATAGCCTTTTAGTTCTATGGCTCTCTGTAACTTTAGAGAGATCATACTGTATCTATTGCTTTTCCACTCAGGGAAATGAGAAGATGGATACTCATATGTAGTGTTTTTGTGTATAAATATTCTAAACATCTCCTATGACATTTATCTGCATCTAAAACAAAACGGAGGGAACATAAAGATGGAAACTCTGTAGTGACTGCTGACACATTCCTTGAATTCCCTAACCCTAGGTCTAGGAATGTTGCCAATAAAAATCACATTAACATTGGAACTCATATTCAGACCAATATTAAGGAATTAAGACCTCCAAATTTGTGTCTATTTTGGATTAGTAAAGCAATAAAGCAAATCATCCTTAACTGTTTCTCCCCAAGTGACAAGAACTCAGAATTTATCTTAATAGAACCAGTCTTGCAAGCTCTCCCTGTTAGATAGAGAGCAGTAGAATCATAGTTACACATTGCTTACAGTAATGGATATTAATTTGGGTGCAGTACTTAACCAATTCTTACAAACATAAAAGGTGACACAATATTAGTGGTATTCTAAATTGAAAACCACTTTTAAAGGATAGTAGGTAATAAGCATAAAAGTATTTAAATTTTGTGACTTGCTTCTGTGGCTATATTTCCATTCTAAATAAAATTTATAAAGATATCTCTGGAAGTATCATCGATTCGCAGTAGATTGCAACAGAGAGAATTGGAAGCATTCACTCTAAAAGTGTGGTTTGGGGCGATTTATGAAGCCTAGTGGGCTCACACTCGTGGATGGTATATATTTGCTTAGCAAATGAAACAGTTTTATGCTGACAATGCCTCTGAGGTATTTTATAGCCAAAAGTAAGACATGGAGCACTGTCATTTCTGTCCAGCTGTGTTAAGCAAATGTAAATTTAATTACACAGAGATTTTCAGAAACCTTGCCAAAATATGAGATAAAGCAATTACGTCTTTTCATGTTAGACAATGAGAGCTAGGGAAGTGAATATACTATTCCATGCCTTCTTTAGCTTACTGAGGAAAGTGTAGTAACTTCTTTTTATTTTTTCAGAAAGGCTGTCTTTTACTTTCTACAGTCATAAAAATGTAATCATTGAAATTAAGTACTAAAAAGTTAAATTGAATTCAATGCAAATTGGTTATGATTATAAGGTAGTAGATTATAGATGTGATTTTTGCTTTTGTTAACATTAATTTTTTAAATTGGTCAATATTCATATACACTATTTCTAGAAGCAAGAAAATGTTTACTTTTAAAATGAAAAGTATGAAAATAGTGATTAATAGTATAGGTTCCTGAGTTATTCTGCTAAGGTTCCAATTTTTTGAACATAGACAATTTTCTAAATTATTATTTGACAATAAAAGTGCTCAGAACACTACAGGAGATCAATTTAACAGTCCTCATTGTTACAGTTACTTAATACTTAGTTGAAAGAGTTCAGATCAATGCCAATGTCAAACAAACCTTGGCTGATAGAAGTAGGTCATATCATTGAGGTGATATTCATGTTTGTGCAGAAATTATCATCTTATTATTTTAAATTCTAATGCTCATACATTATTAATAATGATGAGTCATTTTGCTATGTTGTGTGAACTAGCCTTAATTCCATTTTGTAAACAGCGTGCATTCAGGAAGGCCTTGCTTTTTCACTGGGAGACTACAGAATAGACAATTGGGTAGCATGTCATTTGCATCTGAAAGAATCCTACACTACACAATACATAAGGTATTCATTACTTCCCTTAGCTCTGTTTTAATTATTTCTTGCTATACATCTACTATTGATAGGACTGTTAAAAGCGGGGGGGTGGGGGGGGGAATCTCTTTCAGTACATTAACACTGAAGCATATGTCCATGAGTGAGTTCCTAGGGCCTCTATTTCTAAATTGATATAATGTCATTGTCTCACACTGTTTGGTATTATCACAGTGGTTCTTTGAATAAGAACAGATTCTTGTAAGCACTCTCTAGTATCAAACTGGCATCTTTTCCCCAGTGCTGTATTGAGCCTGATCTGGGCCAGACATTGTCCCAGGAATTTTTATTATTGACCTAAATGATTACCCACATTCTGAGATTCTCAAACTTTTCTAAGTGAGTTGGGACGTAATAGGTGGAATCATTTTATGACACTCTAACCTTGAAGTAATTAGTTTAACGTGGAAAAACTATGTTACCAAGTAATTAATGCAAAAATACAGCATTTTTTTTTCTTACCAGTTCTATTCCTGGATCTTCCCTGATGCTCTCTGATACTGGTGCTAACACCACCATGGGACATCACACTGAGAGTGGTGATGCTCACTACAGCCTGAAACCCACAATTCCTAGTCTTTTAACAAAAAGAAAATGAAATCAAAACATGATAAAGCAATAATTCAGAAAGCCAGGGCTTTACAAAGGATAAAAAAGGCAGGCTATATGCAGCAGTACTAAATAAGTGGCCAACAGGCAAACATGAAATATCTTGCAGAAACTGGAGCTCTAGAAGGCAAGGAAGAAGGTGAAGGCAAATGTCGGAGAGACTGCGAAAAATGTATATACACACAGCTCCCTATTTCTCAAGCAACACTGCCTGCACATGGACTCCTGGGTAAATTATGCAACTTTAAAGTTGTCAGTTTTTCCAGAGGTAAATCCAATCCTGTTAATGATATCAGCAGTTTCTCACAGGGATTAATAGGGCATGCGGACCATGTCATCACAGTAAGTATGAAATAGTTAAACATTTGTCATGCAACTAACACAGAAACTACTAACTACTATTGCTATAAACTAATAGAATGCTCTAACAGATAGTTTATATAACAGTAGAATCATTTAAGGACACATAACAAATGATGGGAAAAGAGTCCTCAAATTTAAAAAAGAGCAAAGGGGTGTGTAAGAGGGTTTGGAGGGAGAAAAAAAGAAGAGATGAGTGATATAATTATATTATAATCACAAAATAGAAAAAATAATTTTTTAAAAACAATCTAAGTTTGCATACAGTAGAAGAAACTAATTTTTAAATGTATAAAACAAAGTGGGATACAAAAAATGTTACAGAGGAAATGCTAAATGTATTGTGTCTAAAACATATGCATATATAAATATTAAATAAAATATTCATATAAAAACCAAAAATCATGAAGTCGAGAAAGAAAAAAGAAAACATTTTGTAAAGGGTCTGTCACAGCTAAAGCCAAAGGATTCCTGTGAAAAAGAGTCAGGGGAAGTTATGCACAATTGCTCTGTGATTATAAGACATTGACTCCACAGCACTGGTAATATGCCCAGACAATACTGTCATGGCTCCAGCTGCTTGTGTAGCAGAGGACGGCCTTTTCAGGATGGGCATCAATGGGCAGAGAGGCCCTTGGTCCTGTGAAAGTTGGGTGCCCCAGTGTAGGGGAATGCCAGGGTGGTGAGGTGGGACTGGGTGGGTAGGTAGGGGAGCACCCTCATAGAAGCAGAGGGAGGGGAATCGTATATGGGGTTTGTGAAGGGGAAACCAGGAAAGGGGATAACCTGAAATGTAAATAAATAAAATATCTAATTTAAAAGATAAAAGAAAAAAAAAAGAAATCTAAACAGAATTAAACAGAACCACCCAAAGCGTTTTGAAATTTAAAGTCCTATACCTCAGATTTTGTTAACTTGAACTCACCAGTCCTTTGTTTGAGAGTTGCTAACAATGTTACTTCATTGGCAGTTCTGCCACTGAGAAAATAAAGAGGCAAATGAGGACAGAGCCTCACCAGCTGCAGAGGAAACAAACAAACAAACAAACAAACAGTGATAACTAGTTAGGAATCTTGTGATGCTATCTGCCCTGTGAAGAACATTCCCTCTGGTCACTTCAGGTTCAGAGCTTTTTGACATCATAGAAACGAGGAGAAAGAGAAGCTGAAATTAGGAACAGAAAATCTTGATATGGAAACCACAGTGATGAGGGCAGTCATGGGCTCTTGCATGCATCCAGTCTCTGTCCATTTCTGTGCCTGATAGCTTGCTTTCAGCAAATCACCTTGCTATTTGGAAGGCCAGAAGAGTAACAAACTCCCACTTCTTCAGACTTTCTTAGATCTACTTATGGTAAAAGCACTAATATTCTAAATGCAGTTCCATTAATACATCAGGTATTCCTGAAAAAAAAAGGGCTCTTCGCTTTCCTCTTTACAAGCAGGTTGTTTCCTATAAAGATGCAAATTGGGGTGTTAGCAGCAATAACCTGACCATGTTTCACCAAAAGAGATGGGCAGTACTGAGCAGATTCTGCCTTCTGCTGAGTTAATTGCTCAAGTGTCTTTCTGTTTAGAAGCTCCCTTGTATTAGAAAGCAAGCTGTTCACTTAGGATTTAAATCAGAATAAGAGACCCCATGCTTGTTAGAAGCTGTAGCAAGACCATTTGTACTGTTATCAGTAGGCATATCAACAGAAAGGGTTCTGCAGAGGAAATTAATTTTCCTGTTTCCTGGAATGAATGATGGTGGCTGGAGAGAATGAACCATGAGATTTGAGCACAGAGCAGACCAGAGTTGACCCATCTATTTTATAAAGTGTGTTCACCTAAAAATACTGTTTAAAGATAAATGCAAACTCATTCCTTATTTACAAAATTTAAGATCTGTATATGAATTTTAATGATCATATTTGTTTTTATTATGACTACATGCCTCTTGGCATGCAATTATAGGAAATTTTTGGATTTGTAGTGTATTCATTTTTCTGATTGGCAGGTAGATGAGTGCTTACTCTCAGGTCAGCTGTGGCATCTTACAGTGTTATGCAACAAGAGACTGTCATTTTAAATATCATAGCAATAAGTGGTTGGAGATGCATTTGAAACACTTACAAGATACCCCTTCAGCTTTGATCTGATGTAATTGATATTAAGTCATCCTGATGCTGCCTTATAATTACGAATTTTGAAATAAGATTCTAAATAAAACAAGATAACAGTGTTCAATGCCTTTGAGGGTAATTTTCCTGTCTAATACTATTTCTGCCTGAAAAATAAAGTTAATAGAGCAAATCCTGGAGGACAGAACAGAATGTCCTGTTCCTCCTTTTGATTTACTATGCTCAATAATTGATTAGGCTAACTGGGAGGGGTAAGGCTTTTTTCCCTTAGAGATTATTCTTACATTGTGGCTAGGCAGATTTGCAGTTAGGCAATGCTGAATTCCTGATCTAATGTGTAAATAAGAAGGAGCAGTATGACAAGCAATGGACGTGACCCTGGGTTTTATGTTTCAGAGTTCTTGTTTTCACAAATCAGCGTGGGTTTGTGTGGATGAGGGGATCGATGAGCTGGGCACAGACTTCATGATGGGCTGCATTCTTTATATACCTCAGCCACAGTCTAGCAACCTAACGTCTGAAGAGTCCTCTCCAGTCAACTGAAGAACTGCAGCATTTATTGAGAGGAAAGACTCAGTGGGCTGTGATGCTTCCCTAATTGTTAGGTTTGTAATTTAAAAGTAGACTATAAAACAGTGTATCTGATATTTTGTCTTTCGGTAAAGCGAAGGTCTGAGCATCATCCTAAGCTCCATGAGTCTAGCCTCACCTATGTGGTGAAGGCTCAAGCCTGGCCCTGGCTATCTGTGGTGTATGTACCCTCCAGCTGATCACCTCCATCCACATTGGCAGCAGGTTCATGCTGGTATCAGTTCTTGGCTCTCATTTCAGGAGAAATTCTTACCCCCTTCCCCCCCACCCCCCGCCAGCTCAACTTTCCCCTGTTTTTCTAGGAAATTGTTCTCTAATCGCCACAGGTAAATGTTAACTTCTTTTTCCATACTTACATTTTTAGCAGCCAACCTCATGAAAACACCAGATGGGAAGTCTTTCAATTTATGTCACAGCATCTACAAACATATGGACATCCAGCCCAAACTTCTCTTTACATTGTCTCACTCTTCAAGTAAAACAGCCCTTGCATGTGCTCTGAAAACCTTTTTCTCGTCACTTCCTACTCCTCTGATTTTTTCTTTGCTATTATTATCTGTAACCTCGTTTCTGCCTAAAGGTGTCTCTTGTCAGCACCAAAGTACTACCAGGTTCCTACAACGTAGAATCAATTCCAACTCTCACCAACTTCTCTATTATTTGAGTAGCTTTTATTAAAGACATTTTAATGTCAATAATTTTTGTTCAAACTTATGCCATGAATGCTGTCATTTGAGATTTACCAATGATCATTTTTCAAAGAAGCCAACAGACATATAATACAAAAGGGCCATAGCATTGTGAAGTATGAAGTGGAGGCTGGCCCACCTGGTCTTCTATCAATCACAATATCATGCTACATACACTGTGCAGCAATGCATTTGTGAAACACCTGGGAGAAAAATGAAGACTCTTATTTCAGGGCTGAGCATGGCAACAACTCATACCTCCTTTGTGCCTGAAAGGCTTGAGGTTGAGGATTGCAAATTGAAGCACACCAATTTGTGTGCTCTCGAGTGCTAGAGTTACAAGTCTTTGCGAATGCAGACAAACACTCCCATTTTACTCATCAAGGTGGCACCAGTTCCTTGAATCTCTCTTTATCTAGGTCATTGAGAGCCAGCAAAATCTCTTAAGTCAAGTCAGTAGTTCTGGACCTAATCTGAGCTGTGTGTCATTGTCAGCCACATGGTTTCTAGCTGGAGGCCATTGGCTTTTCTAAGGCTTCCCAGTTTCTCTGTCTAAGTTCAGCCTATCTAGCTCAGATAACCATCCTTTGTCTTATTTATACATACTTTTGAACCATGAGGACACATAATTTCTATCCCAGGCCTCCAAATATATAACTTTTATTGGCACAAGCTGTTGACACAATAACTGTCAGTTGAATAACAACATAGTTAGAAATAAAAAAAATACTTTGTTACTTTATTGTCAAATAAAAGAGTATCTGTTGCTGTTAGAATCACATCTTTGTTTACAAATACAATAATGCTAATTAAATTATAGGTACTCTATAATCACTGTATAGCTTGTGTTGTATTTATAATTTGGTTTATACCATACTGAAAAAAATTTATTCCCTGGCTTATAGGGCATTAACAAAGAAAGCAAAAAAAAAAAAAAAAAAAAAAAAGCATAGAAGTGAAGTATCTTCTCCCATTACCCTGACTAATCTCTGGTTTTTTGGCCTCTTTATCTCTTCTTCCTTTTTATTCTTTTCTGTTACTTTTTGCCTTTCTTTTGTCTTCTTTAATGTACCGAAGCACTTGTATAAGCTTTGAAAGTGTTGAGACTTAGATCCCATTTCTAGTATTACTGACTTAATTGAAGTGGGCACCGTGAATTTGAGGAGTTCCCCTGTGTTTCCAATGCACAGCAAAGTTTGAGAACCATTGGGTTAGATCATCTTTAATGTTCCATTCAGTTCCAAAAATTTTAGCTTCTGTTATTTTAGGAGACTCTCTAGAGTGCTTTAAAACACAAAATGTATCAAGGATTCTCTTTGTTGGCGTCTGAAACATATTTCTACCTCATTATACAGGAAGCATTGACTGAAACTTCATGAAATCAGATACAATTTTAAATAGTTAACAAACAACAGTTATTGATTTTCTTCTAGATACTGTCAGTCCTCTAGGCTATTAGTATTTGAAAACAATTTGAAGAAGAAAAAGTACCCTAATATAACAGGAAAACCTTTGGATTGATTTGAGCATGGTGCTTTAGATTAGCATCAGTGTAGGTTTAAGTGAATCTGTGTCTAATGTTTCCTTTGGTCAGATATTTGATAGAAAATTCCAAGGTTTCCTGTTCAATTTTGAATTCCTGACTAATTTTGAACAATGATGTCACTGAGGTACAGAATTGGGTGGCTTTTCATGATAAGGGTGTTAAATGTTTGTCAGTGGAATGCCACTTCCTATTATTTCTGCATATCCTAAGGATTTCTTTCTATTTTAAATATTTTTTTCTTCCATTTTAATTACTCATGGTATACAATATTATCAATTTTTTTAAATTACATGTTTGTTTTGTCTGTATATGTATCTTGCGTACTGACATGCATATGTGCACATTTGCATGTATTGTGTTGGGCAGGTGGGGGTCAAAGAACAACTAGGTTGGTGCTCTCCTGCCACTATGAAGGTTCCGGAGCTTGCTGACAGGTATTTCTGGTCGAACTATCTCGAAGAGCCTATAAATTATTTTTAAATTAGCAAAGCATAGAGTCAGATCCCACTATTTTAAGGCATTCTTTTGTATTGATTCTTGGAGAATTTCGCACAATATGTTTTGATTAAATTTACTCTCTCCCCCAATTCCTCCCAGATTCCCTGTTCCCTACCTACTGAAATATGTTTTCTTTCTTTTTCTTCTCTTCTTCTTTTGTCAACTACAAAGTTCAGTGAGTACTGCCCATTTATTCTTGGATGAGTAGATTTTCCCTGTTCTGTGGTCAGCTTAACATGGGATACCAGTTTTTCTTAATTTAATTTAATTTTTTACTTATTTGCTTTATATCCCAGTCACTTCACCTCTTCCAGTCACCTCCACCTCTCCACTGAGTGGGCCGAGTTCCCGTGGGTATCCTCCCATCCTAACACATCAAGTCTCTGCAGGGTTGGCATTTCTTCTCTCACTGAGGCCAGACTAGGCAGCCCAGCTCAAAGAAAATATCCCATTGACAGAAAATAGCTTCTGGTATAGCTCCAGCTCCAGTCCTTCCGGGCCCACATGAAGGCCAAGCTGCACATCAGCTACATATGTGTCAGGAGGCCTACATCCAACCTGTCTATGTTCTTTGGTTGGTGGTTCAGACTTTGAGAGGCCCAAGGGTCCAGAGATACACTCTTAAAGGAAATTGGTATTTCCTTTCCTTGCAGCTACCAAATGATACAGCTAGGGGTGCATCTTCCTGCCAACATCCCCTGTTCACAGTGAGGTTTTGTCTAGAATGAGCTTCTGTGGGGCAGTAGCTTGCACGCGTGGGTGTGGGTTCTGTTGGGCTGAGTAGTGGATCCCATGTGTTTGTCCCCAGATGGCTGGAACAGTGGCTCAGGGAACAGAACCGTGGGAATTTGACTGAGTTTACTCCACGCGGGCAGACACTGGGCTATGAGAAGCCACTGAGCTCCGCCTGGTGTGGAGAGGTCTCAGCCTGAGACCCCGTGGGGGCAGAGCTCTTGGGTCTGTGGTCTCCTGGACGAGGTGACTAGATGGAGACCAGCAGGTCTCTGTCCTTGGGCTCCCAGGTGCCGCAGGGTGGAGACTCTTGGACGAGGCGACTTGCTTGGCTGGGTCATGTCTGGCTTTGTTAGCTGGCTTGAGTTGGTGGCCTCCATGGCTAGAGAGGTCCTCAGCAGGAGATTAGGCAGCAGCGGGCGGCTCATTTGTTGAAGACCTTCTCTACAGTTCTCCACAGAGGGCCCCAAAGACAAGTGGTATTCCATGGTTTTAAAAGGTTTATTGTCATGGCGGAAAGTGGATGAAGCTGTACCCCATGTTCTCAGGGCAGGCCTGAGGTTAAATATCTTTTGCAAGGAGGAGGGTCTGGGAAGGAATGCTTAATTGGCTATTCCCTCTGGCCTTTAGGTAACTCATGAATGTGGAGATGTCTTAAGGCTCTGCTGCCTGTAGTCACGCCCTCTATCTGTACTACCTATGTTACATGACTTGGGAAGGGCTGTGGATAAGTGAAAGGAACCAGGGCCCAGGAGCAAGGCTGAACTCCTACCATCTCTTTAGGGTATCTGGGGGTTTGAGACCTGTGCTTGACCAGGTACCCAGCTGCCTCTCACAGCCCACGGCCCCACAAACTACCTGAGGTCCTATGGATACTTTAACAACTGCTGAGGATTGATAAGTGTAACTGTCCTATGGTCTCCAAATAACCATCTACCAACTCTGACTCCTGAACAATTTCTCCTCCTTTCTGCGATTGACTTTAAGCATTGGGAGGAGGAGTTATGATATGAATAGCTCATTGAGGTCTGAGAATCCTGTGGTGGCTTATTCTTTGCACCATGACAGGTTGTGGGTCTTGTGTTAATCACCATCTACTTCAAATAATAACTTCTATGATGAAGTTCAAGGGACACATTTATAATTGTAAGCCAATTTAATACTATGTCCATTTACCAGAACAAGAGGAGTGGGTTCTCTCCTAGGGTTTATGATCTGTTGTGCCATGATTTCTTGACCAGATAAGAGGTTCATATTGTAGAATGGTATTTAAACTCAATCAGAAAGTCATTGGTTACTCTCATGACATTCCTGTCAGAGTTAGGCATATCTTAACAGTTCAGTAATTTTAGATTACAAGGTTCATATCTAAATAAAAGAGGTTATGGTTTTTCCACCAATAACAAACAAAATTTTCAAGACCTATAAAAACTCAAAAATAGATAAAGTTTCCAAGTGAGTGCTTGCATAATGTCTCAATTTTTATGTAATGTAAGTATGTGGTATCTTAAGTTATAACATCTTACCCATAGGTTTTGGAAAGTCACAAATAGCATTGTCAATAGTTTGTAAGACTTGGGGATCTCACTGTCCCAGAACTCCATTAAAGACAATCTATTTATAAAATTGAAATTTCTAATTTTGGCTCCTAGTATTTAGCAGAGTCATCCCAGTATGGGGTAACTATATTTTAACACACACACACACACACACACACACACACACACATATATACATATATATACATATATATATACATATATATATATACATATATATACATATATATATGTGTGTGTGTGTGTGTATATGCACACACATATGCATATGTGTGTATTCTATAGTAATATGCAAGGTTCCATATGAGTTTTTAAATGGCCTTAGTATATATATATTCTCCTCGTTTAAGAGGCAATTCATAGCTTTGTAAAAATCTTTTGAAATACACAGTGACCTGTCATAATCTTTAGTATGACAGAGGTTTTAAAATGCAATCGTATGCATTTAACTCATTAGAATATATAATACAAATGCTTTCTCAAAGGGTAACAACTTAAAACCGCTCTTGTCAATTTAAAAATAGACATATATTGTTCTATGATTTCATAGAAAATATATCAAGAGAGTGTTAACATTTTCTGTAAGGTTTGCCAGTTCAAGTATGCAAATCCTTGTGAGCTTTATCTCATTTTAACTAGAGTTATTGCTCACTTGCATACTAAATTTGCCTAGTTATTCTATGTACTTAATTTATAGTTGTTTCAAAATTCTGATTTGTGCAATTGAAAG
Source organism: Arvicanthis niloticus (assembly GCF_011762505.2). Taxonomy (NCBI): domain Eukaryota; kingdom Metazoa; phylum Chordata; class Mammalia; order Rodentia; family Muridae; genus Arvicanthis; species Arvicanthis niloticus. The sequence goes on from NC_133437.1 coordinate 13,631,136, forward strand.
CAAAGATTTTGCTTTCTTTCAGTTCCTTAATGAAGTAGCATTATGGCTGCCATGTTCAATGGGAGAGCAGTAAATTGAAGATGGCACAGGCCCACATTGTTGTGGTTGTGGAATGTCAATTCAAGCACTCCCTGTGTTTTGCTTTCCCACAATTAAATATGAGTTGTAACATCCTGAACAATTACCATGCAGAGACACTGAAGGGATTAAGTAATAAGTCATGTTCATGAAGTAAGATTCTTGGTAATATACAAGTTTCTTATTTTTAGTTTTATGTCAGTGTACAAGTGTGTTTGTCAAGATGGAGAAAGCCTAGAAATATCATTGAGGCCATAGACTAGTGTTTTCTATCACATCTAGTAGAAAAGATAAAACAAGGACTCCATTATTCTTCTATATAAATTCCTAATGTATTTATACTATTCTGCAAATATGAAAAGACATCAGTATCACTATGTAAATACATAATAAAGTAATATAAATAAATAAATTCATGACAACATCACATGTAAATAAGGATATAATTTTTTAGATATTTAAGATATATAAACCCAAAGCACTATATTTTATTGTCCTATATATGGAGAATATTAATGTAGTCTTTCAAATTATATATGTTTCTATGAAAATTGTTGTGATAACAATATTAAATGGATATTGACTCCTGTGTAGTGTATAAACTGATATTTTTTTTAAAATATGAAACCATTGGAGAGCTTAGATGCCAATGAAATAAACTAGCAATCTTGTGTGACAGCTTCCACCATATTACCATAATATAATATTCTTCTTTATATGAATTAGAAGTATCACATTTGTATATACCAATATCCAAGAGAATGGAATTAAAATGTACTACATTTTTGGGTCTTTGTTGACTTGTCATTACTGATTTGTTTGCACTATTCTATACACTAAGAGATAATAATTAAGGAACCTGAAAATGTTACTCCAAAGGTTCAAGGATCATGATACAGAATACGATATTAAATGCATCACCTTAAGGATGAATGACAAACAACAGTTATGGTCAGTGGGAAAAATAAAGCTACAGCTGAGGCCAACTATTATAGAGCTTTCAGAACTCTAGAGTGGGTGGAAAATGCAGGCAAATAGTAAGTTAAATATTGCTTGCAAAGATTTTCTACCCCATAGGAAAAATAATTACTTCTTTCTATTGCCAAAAGGCAAACCAGCACCAGCTTAATTTGCCTGAGTCTGCCATAAACTGCAGATGGAACTATAAAACAGAATAAAATTAAACACATCTGTCCTAATTTAAAGCATGTGAGACATGCTAGCCAAGAAACATCAAGGTGTCACACTGCATAGGCTGTAACATGCAGACCCACAGCAGAGGACTTGCTGATGGTGGAATAACAGGTTGTATAATCTGTATTGTATTGTTTTTCATTATTGAGCCTGCCTTCTTTTGCTAATTGCCATTATAATTTTAAGATTTATAAAGTAGGGGATGAATTAATAGATGACAATCATTTATATGAACTCCAAGGACTTATTAGGCATTAAGTAGGATTTTTATCCTCTTCAAGTATGTTATTTTCTAATATTAATTTGAATTTCAGAGAATAAGAAGTTTTGACAGATACGTCAACTAGACATGAAATTTATCTAGGACATTGAATACTCTTTAAAAAATGTCAATTCACACCTACACCATTCACTTGATAACAGCTACATACAGAAAATAGCAGGATAAGGTGTTGGCTTTGATGAACATGATAGCAAAGCAAGGTATTTTTGAAAAGAAATGCTATTGTGCCCATGGGGATATTATTTCCAATCTAATTTCATAGAACAACATGCTTTTACATTACTGTGAGCTTATATCCTCCTATGAAGAACTTGTGCGATGGTCCCCTTGGATTCTGTCTGAACTGCATAAAACCAATTACTATTCATAGTGAAATCTCCAGTTCCTAGTTGTCCCTGCATGAGAGGGATTCTGCCAGAGTGGCTTTTGCTCTTGAATTTCCTACTGTATTACAGAAAACATTGTTTTGCCTGCATTAGCGGCTATTCTTAGTTATTCCTGGTTATTCCTACCTCTGTCCACTTTGTCCTAAATCTCTATGCATCTCTATGTACCTCTTTGTGCAGGTGTAAGACATGCACTGCAAGAGGAAGGCTTTCTTTCTTCACTTTTAGTTTTTCATCAGCCCATCCTTTCTAGGCACTACATTTTTTATTGATCATTTTATTCATCTAAATTTCAAATCCTCCTTTTCTGTTACCTCTGCACAAACCCCCATTCCATCCTCCCTCTCCCTGCTCTCTTTTGCCTCTATGAGTGTGCTCCACCACCCACTCATCCACTCCTGGCTCACCCCTCTAGCTTCCTCTTAAACTAGGCATCAAGCCTCCACAGGACCAAGGGCCTCCCCTCCCATTGATGTCAGATAAGGCCATCCTCTGCTACATATGTATCTGGAGCCATGGATCCTTCCATGTGTACTCTTTGGTTGCTGGTTTAGTCTCTGGGAGCTATGGATGGTCCAGTTAGTTGATATTATTCTTTCTATGGGGTTATAATCCCCTTCAGCTCCTTCATTGGGAGCTGAAGTCCTTCCCCTAGCTCTTCGTTGGGTTCCCCGGGCTCAGTCCGATGGTTGGCTGTGGGTATCTGTATCTGTATTGATCAGGTGCTGATAGAATCTCTCAGGGAACAGCCAAACCAGGCTTCTGTCAGCAAGAGTTTCTTGACATCAGCAATAGTGTTGGGGTATTACATTTCTATGTTTGTAATTTTAACAAAATGATTACTTAGTGTGTAGTCATTATTTTTTAGCAAACATTTTTTATCATCTTTTTCTTCTCCTGGTTTTAGACATTGAGTACAGGACCTTCAGCCTATCAGAAACATACTCTACCACAGAAACATGTCTTAGCTAGCTAAACTTGTTACTGTTAACTTCCTTTTAGTATTTAAGTCTTGGTCAACACAGCTACAACAAGAATGCTATTATAATTGAGTAAGGCAAAAACAGATTCATATCTATATTAGCTCCTACTTCTTTTCTTTCATTCATCCGTTCTTCCTTCCTTACTCTTTCTTCTTTTCTTCCTTTCTTGCTTCCTTTCTTCTTTCTTTCTCTTTCTTTCTTTCTTTCTTTCTTCCTTCCTTCCTTCCTTCCTTCCTTCCTTCCTTCCTTCCTTTCCTTCTTCCTTTCTTTTTTGTGGTTGTTTATTGTTGTCTATGCTTTGTGCAAAGACAGAATTTCATGTTCAGCTCAGATTACCCACTCACATTAATACTGGGGGACTTTGGATAACTTCAGGCAAACTCTGAAACATTAGATTTCATTTACTACAAGTGTCACATTTATACTGGAGATTACCTACTACTTCTTATATTTTTTTCAAAAGAATCTTCCTTTGTCTGCTATATTTACTTATGAGCTGAAAGATCTTTCATCTTCCACAACCTGTTCTATCTCTGCCCTTACATACTCACTGACATTTAATAATTCATATAGAAAGGAAAGCCCTTAAGTTCAATACCTGCTTTATTATCAGACATATTTATTTGAGATATTCTGAAAATTCCTCATATGCAATACTTCCTTAAAACCAAATGTGTTACAATTTCTTCTAAAATTAACTACTTGGTCATACTGTTATAAACTCTAAAAACCAACTGAAATTTTGTGCAAAACAAAAGACCTCTCTTTTGTTACAATGCCATTTTGACTTATTGCATGTTAAAGTACTTTTTATATCATTTCTACCCCTTTAAATGATGTTGTACAAATATCAATGTTGTGAATAAGATACAAAATAGAGAAAAACTTAACAATATGTTTTCATTTTAGGTTTGAGAATGCAGCTCAGTGATAAAGCACTTGTCTGACATGTTGCAGGTCCATAGGCTCAAGTTAGACCATCCAAAAATAAGAGAAAGTGTGCAAGTGTACATAAAACTTAAATCAAAATATCAAATTTACAAAAATGCTAATATAGTACAGGTAAACTTTGGTAAATATGGGTCTGTATATGTGTAAACATCAGTCTAGTTGTTATTCCATCAGATTGTATTCATTAAATACATGAAATTTTATGTCACCTAAAAAGTTTTAAAAACTTTAGTTTATTAGGAATTAGTAGGCATGTGCTGGCAAATTTCATGTTAAGTTGACACAATCTAGAGAGAGTCTCAATCGAAAAAATGCCTCTGTAGGACAAGGCTGTATTCAAGCTCTGGGGCATTTTCTTAATTACAAAGTGATGTGGAAGGGTCCAGCCCATTGTGGATGATGCCATCTCTGTGCTGGCGGTTATAGTTCTATAAGAAAACAGGCTGAGCAGGTCACAAAGAGCAAGCCATTTTGCAGCATCTCTTCAGAGCTTCTGCATCAGCTTCTGTCTTCATGTTTCTGTCATGTTTGAGTTCCTGTCATATGTCCTTATGATCACTGAATTTCTCCAATGATGAAAAGTGATATGGAAGAGTAAGCCAAAGAAATCCTTTCCTCTCCAAGTTGGTCACTAAGTTTCATCACAGCAATTGTAACTCTGAGAAAGTTAAGTCATCATCAAAAAAGAACAAATATTTAACAAGAGAATTAACAACACTAAATAACACTGAGTTTCTATGCATGTGACAAGAAGTAAGCAGATCTTTCTCATTTTAACCACAGAACCATTATATTACTGGCACACATATATGATAAAATATATAGCATATTTAATATTATCTGGAAAAGGCAGTATAGATGCCAAGGAAGGTTTCATTGCATGTGATGTCCATGTGAGTATTGCTGCATATGTGTCATAATAGTCACATAATAGTCATTTGTTAAGAGGATATCCTCTCATATGTCCCCTCACCCTCAACCTCGTTGAGGCAAAATTCCTTCTTAGTGACACCCATGTGCACAGTGTGATTGCTGTCCCTTGTGCTTCTGGAGACTTGTCTGGATCTCCTCCAATGTGAAATGAGAAGCACTGGCATTACTGATACGTCTAGGACAGCTTTGACATGGATGCTGTTATTCAAACGTAGTTTCACACTTGCCAGAACTCCATCCACAGTGCCAACTCCCAGACTCCAAGAATGGTTTCTTAAGAAAAACTCAAAAATTACTGAAAAAGCAAAGGAGCAAGAACTGCCACCTGTATGTAGTTCTGATTCTATCTGTTCACCAACATCAGTACTTACTTACGTTGTGTGCTCTATACTATGTGCTATGAAAGAAGATCAATGTGTGTGCTGCATTGGGTCTCAGCTGCTAGAAAGAAGCATGTCAGAGGGAGATTTTCTTGAGTTTAAGTGAATATGTAATTGTAAGCCTCTAGAATATACCTCATGCTCTGACTCTCTCCCAGATACTGCTTTCTATCAATACAAATAAGAAGATATAAATATCTTCAGTTTGTCTTGACCCTATGGACATGTACTGCCTTTGGAAGTCACACTCCTTTTTTGGGATAGTGCTGGAAATATATGGAATTAGGATGAACACTTAAAAAATGTTTTGGTGACTGTTCACACTAAGTACTCTGGAATGAGTAGATGTCAGTGTTGTTCATCTTTTCTGTGAAGCTGTCTTCATACCAGAGGCATGTTCTTTCATACACATTGTTGTTAGTGATGCAAGGAAATAGGATAAAATAGTAGTCTACATGATGCTAATGTTGATGGTGAGTTTTTATCCTCTCTCTTTATTTAGTCCTCACTCCTTTCCTTCCCCATTCTGTTTAGACTTGAAGGCAGCATTTTAACTGATAAAGCTCCCAGAAGCACTGGGATTATTGATGAAGTCTAGGACATGATCCAATGAATCTAACTCAACTTCTCTTTCTATAATAAGTCATGCTCCTCCACTTAGGAGTTTACGTAAAAGCTATTATTGCTTTCACATCAAATCAACATTGCTACCTTGGATATGTCAGCCTGCTCAGATACAATTCTCAGGATTTTGATTACTTTGATTTTCTAAGAGGGCCTTTCATGTCTCTTTCTTTGACATGTCTCTTTCTTGTAGTACCTTGTCATGTGCAGATATTGAGGCAACTGACATTTAACAGTCTCTCTGGAAACCTCATTACTTCTACCCAAAATGTTATCGCATACAGTTTCTATCTTACAAGTAACTACAAGTGACAGCTTCACCAATTGCCAATCTCTGTTCAACATTGATGGCCACTTTTCAAGCCTCTTATATACATTTTTACAGTGCAAAATTTGATCTGTTGTGCAACAGCAAAGACAAAGCCACAGTATGTACCGCCTTTGCTTTGGGACAACTTACTTGGTACAGTTTCTCTCTGGATCGTCGATGTATCTCTCAGTTCAAGAAATACATTGGCCAGAATGCATCAAGTTGATTTAGTTGGAAAAGAACAATAGAAATCTGATATATTTTTAGTCTTTTGTTACCTACAAGTCTATTAACATCCTGCTGCTAATGTGAGTACACATATCAATTCCAGATTCTAGGAATCGGGAAATATATCCCAGGATATTAGAGAGAGAGTATCCAAATTTTACAATGAGAAACATGTAGCTGTAAAGAAAACATTTATTGAACTAAGTAAAGAAACCCAGCTACCCCCGATTTTCAGGAGTCAGCCTGAAAACCAAGTGAACTAGTATTTCAATCCTAAGACAGATGTAAAAAAAGCCAAACTCTGACTCTGTTTCTCAGGTGACATTTGCAGCCCCAATCCCTGTGAAAATGGTGGCATCTGTCTGTCAGGATTGGCTGATGATTCCTTTTCCTGTGAGTGTCCAGATGGCTTCACAGATGCAAACTGCTCTAGTGTTGTGGAGGTTGGTAAGTGCAAGATTTAAGCATTTCCATAGATATCATGTTAGCTTTTGTGAATGGTTTTCAGATGTGACTCTTGTGTGATAAAGATATTTTTAAGATTCTATTGAACATGCTTGGCTGTATTACTATCAATTTTATAGTTTATAGTTTGTCTTTTAAATATATTTTTATTGGTGACATTCTTAAATGTATCATAGTTTCTAGTTTAGTTATTGACACTATAATTGACAGAAATAATTGAATACAATGAATTCCCTATGCCTCTGATGTAAATGAAAATTATTTTTATGCAAATAAAGGAGATAATTCTAATGTTGATTTAGGTAAAATCATTACTGTAAATTTAATAGGCCTTTTAAATGAATTGATAATATGTATTAGTATTTCACAAATCTAAATTATTTGTTTTCTATGAGTGAGTGTGCATCACATTTTAAGATTATGAAGAATATACAGTATTCCAACTGCAATCCTCATCAAAACCTTATCAAAATAGTCTTCTTTGCAAAAACTGATTAGTATCACTGATTACTTTCAAAATCACATCTTAATTTGTAAAAATGTCATTGCTATAGAACTTTGTATTATTCATAGTTTCCAAAGTGCTCCCAATCAGGAATATGGGTATATTTTTAGGGTTTTGAAGAAGCTGACCACAGTTCAGTGGCTAGCGCCATACCCCGAGGTACTTGGGCAGCACAGATTGGAGAAAGTGGCTTATTAAACTTTAAATAGAAAGGACCGAAAATTGGATAGGAGAGAGGTGGGGTAGATCTGGAAGGAATTGGTGGGTGAATTTGATCAAAATGAATTGTATAAAGTTCTCAAAGAATTTAAAAATATTTTTAAAACCACAGAGTGTAAACTTCTGTACAAAAGTTTTCTTTTGGTCAAAGCAGCACCATGACTAGGCATGAAAACAATGATTTCATAGCAGTACCAAAAAGTGTCCAAAACAGTCTATATTTGTAAAATACGAAATCCAATAATATTGAATAAATTTTTTTGTCATCATCATTGCTTGAAAACTGGGCACATTTGTGGTTTTTGGTTAACAACTTAGAAAAAAGAAAGTTATTTGCTTTTGTAGCCAGTGATGAGTTTGTGTTACCTATCATTGTATTTTGCTACATCTGACCTAGAAGCTAAGTTTAGTAAAAGCCCATGACTATTATCTGAATGGTAGAAAAATCACAAATTTACTACATTTGGACACCAATTATAGAATTTACTGTACTTTGTTTTTTAATATGCTCCTTATATTTTTATACTAGTCTAACATGATTATATGTGAAATTTTTGATTTATGCTATTGCTTAATTTGTCAGTTTAATTCATATCAGAGATAATTCTCTTTTAAGGCTTTTAAAGTCAGCAGTATTTTAGGGAGTTTGACGTTATTCCATAGAAACAAAACTTTGCAATCACTTTGACTTCATCTGCAGATATATACCATAACATTTTAGAGTTTAATATGAGCCATATATCCAGAAGTCTATAGTACCAAAGGAAATTAGAGCTGTAAGTAATTCTACCAAGAATATTGGAATCTAATTAAATTTTAGTATCATTATTTTAATTCCACCAATATGAAATTTATGTTTCCTTAGTAATATATAATGTTTTTGTAGGCAACTTAAAAAGCAAACTCTAAACCAGAGATAAATGTGATAAATATTTTAAAGTATGTCCTATTTTTAATTATTAATTTAACATCCAACATTTTGCCAGAAGAATGATTTAGGAAAGCAATCACAATGCATATTACAGTTCGCTGATGCTGAGGCATTGGATGCTTATGGAATTACATTTTATCCAGGTTTATTGCTATACTACTAAAACATTTACAATAATTAGATATTTGGTAGTTAAACTACAACATTTTAAACTATATTTGGTATAATGTAATATTTTTTATAAAATCATACCTGTCTGTGAAGTATATTTAGCAGTTCTCAAAAAAGGTTTATTTTTATTTCAGACAACAATGTAGCATAGCATAGATGTTATAACAATTCTAGTATCAAAATAATGAAAAAGTACCATAAAAACTTAAAATGCCTTTTGTGTGTTACTTTTGTGTGTTACAGTGCTGTTTTATAAAATAAGCTGTTTATGTGTGTGTGTGTATGTGTACATGCTATGCACACATGTGATAGAAGAGCATGTGATTGGAGGACAAAGGAAGACACTCATGTCCTCTTCCTCTGCTCTCCATATCATCTTCTTGAGTCAAGCTGGTGAGCCTGTGGCTTTTTAGGTAGACTTGTGGGCAGCAAGCCTTGGCAACCCTTCTGTCTCCCCCGTCCAGTAAATCTTTCAGTTACAGGCACATGAGAACTTCTGGTTCTGTATGTGGGTGCTTAGGATCCACACTCAGATTTTCATTCTTATACATCCAGCATTCTATTTGACTGAAAAATCTCTTCAGCTCTTTCAAATAGTTTGATTAAAAAAATTAGAATTTAGGGTAAAATGATAATTATCAGATTAGATACTTTCATAGGACAAGCACGTTATTTTTACTTTTTCAACTTGTTTCTCAAGCCTTTATTTTCTATCATACACTAATGTAATACTGAGTACTTATGGACTAAAATACTAGTTAGTAGTTAGTTTAGTATCTTTCCTACTTTAGAATTTACCCTATTTTTAAAATACAGAAAACAAATATTTGAACCATTAAACCCCATTCTCTTTCAAGTAAAAACTACCTGAGATATGTTCATAGTCACTGTTTCTCCACATGAGCTATAAACAGAGAAGAAACTATAAAAATGAGATTTTATATATAAAAAGAGCAAAACTAGAGAAATGGGAATTTTAAGATAATAATTTAAGAGACATAGAGCTATGAATATTATACATTTACTTACATATTAATATTATATGCACATTTGTTTTCTTATTCTTACTGAATAATATATATATTGTACAATTATTAAAAAGTTCAAATCTATTTTTATTCCACAAGAAAAGAAAATAGCCGGGCAGTGGTGGCGCACACGTTTAATCCCAGCACTTAGGAGGCAGAGGCAGGCGGATTTCTGAGTTCAAGGCCAGCCTGGTCTACAGAGTGAGTTCCAGGACAGCCAGGACTACACAGAGAAACCCTGTCTCGAAAAACCAAAAAAAAAAAAAAAAAAACTTACTCATAGGAGTGTACAAAAATTATGAAGAACCCATGAGGTTTCTACCATACAAAATGAACTATAGGCAATGGAAAAAATTATTAGCAAGACAGGGGTTCCCCCCACCAGGGAAGAACACATCAATTTGCTGTCCATTGCTAAATGATAAGCCTTGAAAACATACATATAGGTAGTGTTTCAGACAGAGAAGATTATATTTGGAAATATTTATGTAGATCCATGCATGCATATGCATAGAGTAACAATGAAAAGGAGGCTATGAACTTGAAGAAGCATGGGGGATGGTATCCATCAGGGTCAGGTGGGAGGACCTAAAAGGGCAAAATTTCAGAATTACATTTACCCCAGTGATTTTACAGTCTGCAATAGGTAATTTCCAACACATGTCTACGAAAATTCTGCCATGTTTTGATGTCAGACCTTAGTGCTTTGCCATGCCCCTACCATGAAGTTCTCTATGCTGCTCAATTCAAAGGATCTTCTCATCCGAGTTTGTGCTTTTACTTTTCACCAGTATAACCTTTAGTTCTACTGGAACTTGGAACGTGTCTCCACTTTTGCTATCAATCCTCATACCCCTTATATTTCTGACTGGGAGGTTAGCAAGAGTAACTTTCTCAGGTTTGCAAAATGTATTGCTTAGATAGCATGCTTTCTTTTGAACTTGCTGTAAATAATTCTCTTGCTCACTTGCTCACTCACGTTTGCTCTCTCATTCTCCTTGTCTCATACACTTAGATTCTTACATATATACCTGCTCACCCTCTTAAAGATACTAAAATACTCAAAAATAGCACTAGGAAAGTTTCTTTTGCAACAAAGCAAAACCTGTCACATCATATCTTGAATTTGAAGACAATATCTGTCAAATGAATCAGACTTTACATAGATGGGCCCTGGATGCTGGGCCCCACTTCTGGGAACTTGTGGACAGAAGTCTTTGTGGCTCTCCTCACATTTCTTCCCAGTCACTAAATGGCTTACATTTCTTAGAGAACAATGTGGAGCTGAGTGTTTACATATTTCATATTTAAAGAAAATTTCTAGTGATAGTGAATAATGTAGTTTATTAATGAAAATTTTAGTATCTCTTAAAATACCTATTTTAGGTATTACAACTTTGTGTTTTTTATTAGAATAGTTAAAATATTATTGATAGTAACAAATGTAAGCATGACCACATAATATATTGATAAAATCAAAAGGAATTTAAGAAATGATTGATTTTTTAAGAAAAACCATACTTTTTATGGCCAAGAGTGTAGTTTAGATCTACTTCAAGAAACATCAGCATCACAGCCACAGAAGTTGAATAATCAATTAATCAATCAATAACAAAGTCATAATTATCTCTCATTTATAGTCAGATACTTAATTCTTAATTAATAATGGAGATGAATATTAAATTCAGAGGAATTGCTGTCAAATTTCAGGGAAATGAGATAATGATAGATGATCATAATTACAGATAAATAGGTAATAAATAGGAACACTAGTGTGAATACATGAAGCTATAAAAGAGAGCCTGATACAAATAAATGTCAGAGAATTTATGCATTAATGAAAACTGTAACATTTACCAATAACTACAAAGTAATTCTGTCCTAGAAGATGAGAAGGAAAACTTACTTTAGACAAAAAATCCTATATGTTGAAATACAAGGGACAAGAAGTTACCAACAAGTCTCTGCTCCCTGCCATTTGATCTCTCCTACCTGGACTGCCTGGTTAGGCCTCAGTGGGAGAGGATGTGCCTAGAGCTGCTGGAATTAGACTTTCCAGAATAAGTTGGTACCCAAAGAGGCTTCCTTCCCTCTCTGAGAAGAGGAGGGGTCAATGTGGGGAGGGATTTGTTATGTTGGAACTGGGAGGAGAAAAGGAGGGGCGGCTGTGATAAGGACCTAAAGTGAATAAAAAATAAATTGTTGAAAAAAAGTCACAAATAAATGTGTATTTTCAACCAAAAACAAAAGAGATGATTGATACAGAGTGAAGATTATGTTGCTACAGTATGGGAACAAATACAGTAAATGTAGCAGGGGAGTAGGTTGACAGTGATATAGTTAATCTGGCAACAATGATGTTCTTAAGTGCATAAACCATAAGCAGAATGTTAAACACTTATGGGGGAAAAGCACTCAGAATTTAGAAGATATAGCAGACAATTTATACAGTGGATTCATTGTTTACTCAGGAAAAGGGTTAAAACAAAAGTACTCCTATTTTCATTTTCTTTATAAAAATATTTTTGTTCTATTTTGTTTCTATCATTGCAACATAAATGTGGGGGGATGTGTACATGTTTGAGTCCAGAAGAGGAAATAGTTTAAATCATCTGAGGCTGGAGGTACAGACGGTTATAAACTGCCCAGTGTGGGTGCTGTGAACTTAACTCTGGTCTTCTGGGAAAACAATAAATGTTCTTAATCAACAGAGTACCATTTCCCAAGATATTAGAAATTGTGTCTAAATAAAAATGCAGGTAAAAAATAAATTTAGCATTCAAGATACAAAAGAAAAGGAATAAGCTAGACATATTTGAAGATGCCAAGCATAGATTTTGGAGGTCATAATTGAGCATATGGTTATTAAAATGTGCACAGATGGGAGTATCTGTCCTTAAGAATTTGTAGATTTTTTTTCAATTACTAAAGCAAATATTCCTCAATATATTATTTATTACTCATTCATTCATCAAATATTTGAGTATCAACTATGTGCACAGAGCATATGGGTGCTAAAATATAGGCTTTGACTTCAAAGATCTAAGGGATTGATAAGGGATGTTGGAGAGACTGAGAAGTTAGCATTTAATATAAAACTTGAGTTCTGAGATAAGGACCAAGATAAATAGAAATGTAGATTGAGGTTGGTGGGTGACAGTAGAATTGGAACACAGAGAGGATTTTCTGATCAGATTCGTGACTTTAAGAATACAGAACAATACTTTTTTTTCTTTTTTTATTGGATATTTTATTTATTTACATTTCAGATGTTATTCCCTTTTCCCTATTTCTCCCCCCCAAAAAAAAACTCCCTCTTCCATCCCCCCTCTGCCTGCTTCTATAAGGGTGTGCCCCCACCCACCCACCCCCACCTCCCTGCCCTTGAATTTCCCCACACTAGGTCATCAAGCCTTCATGAGACCAAGGACCTCCTCTCCCACCTATGCCCTAGAAGGCCATCCTCCACTACATATACAACTGTGTCCCTCCCTATTTGCTCCCAGGCTAGTGGTTTAGACCATGGGAGCTCTGGTTGGTTGGTATTGTTGCTCTCTCCATGGGACCACAAACCCCTTCAGCTCCTTCAATCTTCTCTCTAACTCCTCCATTGGGAAGGTAATCACTGAACTGATCACAGAATAATAATTAAGATGGATAGTTGCTGTTTAAACAATCTATTAAGTATTTTAAAGATATATGTTTTAATATTGAGCATCAGTGTACCACCTTAAAACTATCACATTTGGAGACTGATAGTAATATGAGATCTAGCAATATTTTGAATAATAATTTCTTTTATATTATTATTATTAATTCATTTTTTCTTTTTTTTTAAGATTCCAGATTTTATTCCTCTCTCGGTCCACACTCTGACTGTTGCATATCCTATAACTACTCCCAGACCTCAGTCGCCAGGAGGATGTCCTCACCCCACCCCCCATCAGACCCCTAAAGTCCCTGGGACCTCCACTCTCTTTAGGATTATGTGCATTTTCTCTGATTAACACCAGACCTGGAAGTTCTCTGCTGTATAAACTTGGGGGCCTCATATCAGCTGGTGTATGCTGCCTGGTTGATGATCCAGTGTCTGAGAGATCTGGGGGTCCAGGTTAATTGAGACTGCAACCCTCTCCCTCAGTTGATGCCCCTTTTTTTCTGCAGGAGATGGGCTCTACAAGTTTCCTCTATCCACTGTAGGGCATTTCATCTAGGGTCCTTCCCTTTGAGTCCTGAGAGTCTCTCACTCCCAAGTCTCTGGTACATTCCTAAGGGTCCCCCCAATCTCCTACTTCCTGAGGTTGCCTGTTTCCATTCTTTCTGCTGGCCCTCAGGGCTTCAGTCCTTTTTTCCCCTGCCCAGTACCACATCATGTTCCCCTCTCCCTCTCTCCTGGTCCACTTTTCCTCCCAGGTCCCTCCCTCCCTCCCTCCCCTCTTATGATTGCTTTTTTTCTCCCACCCAAGAGGGACTGAGGCATCCTTACTTGGGTCTTTCAACTTTTTGAGTTGTGTGGACTGTGTCTTGGGTATACTGTACTATTTTTATTTTACTTTTTGGCTAATATCCACTTATTAGTGAGTACATACCATGTACGTCCTTTTGGGTCTGAGTTACCCCACTCAGGGTGATATTTTCTAGATCCATCCATTTACCTTCAAAACTCAGGATATTCTCAATCTTAATAGCTGAGTAATATTCTATTGTGTAAATGAACCACATTTCCTGTATTAAATTTCTCTTGTGAGACATCTGGGTTGTTTCTAGCTTCTGGCTATCATAAATAAGGCCGCTATGAACATAGTGGAACACGTGCCCCTGTGGCATGGTGGGGCATCTTTTGGGTATATTCCCAAAAATGGTATTGCTGGGTCTTCAAGTAGATCTATTTTCAGTTTTCTGAAGAAGCTCCAGATTGATTTCTGGAGTACCAGTTTGCAATCCCACCAGCATTGAAGGAGTGTTCCTCTTCTTCATATCCTTATCAACATGTGTTGTCACCTGAGGTTTTGATCTTAGCCATTTTGATCAGTGTAAGGTGGAATCTCATGGTCATTTTGATTTGCAATTCTCTGATCACTAAGGACTTCGAGCATTTGTTTAGGTGCTTCTCACCCATTCGAGATTCCTCTGTTGTGAATTCTCGTTTAGTTCTATACTGAATTTTTTTGATTGGGTTGTTTGGTTTTTTGGTAGTTAGCTTCTTGAGTTTTTTATATATTTTGAATATTAGCCCCCTATCGGATGTGGGTTTAGTGAAGATTTTTTCTCAATCTGTTGATTGCCAATTTGTCTTATTGACTATGTCCTTTGTCTTACAGAGGCTTTTCAGTTTCATGAGGTCCCATTTATCAATTGTTGATCTTAGAGCCTGAGCCATTGGAGTTCTGTTTAGGAAGATTCCCCTTGTGCCAATGAGTTCAAGGCTCTTTTCCACTTTTTCTTTTTTAAATATATTTTATTGTGATCAGTTCATAGGAATACAACATGACGTGCTCTGTCTCTTCATCTCAGCAGGCTTGTTGGCATTGAAACAGGCTTCTCATTTCTAACAATTAGGGAAAAAGACATGACAGGTTGATGTCACCTACTCTACTCTTTCCCAGTCAAACCTATTTTCAGTTTGTAATTGGTATTCTTTTTCTAACATATATTTAGATTCTATATAATTTCTGACCCTCCAATTTCATCATTTCTAATCTGTTTCTTTGTTTCATTATGAAACAAAATTAGCTCTTTATCCTTGAAACATGAAGATTGTTCTATAAATTAAAAAACATTCAAGCTGAGTATGCATTTGATGTCATGTGAATGGCCATATCCACACTGTTTGAACGTGACTGGTGCCAGAATATGGAAGAGTGTACAGTCAGACTGCCTGAAAGACTTCTGATTATGAATGAAGTACGAGAATGATAACAAACTTTAGGTAGACCAGCAGATTTTGAGACTATTTTTTGATTTCTAAAAAACTGGTTACCAAACGAAAATTTTATAAACTTTGTTTACCCCTTAATATTACTTCCTGGATCAAGAAAATTGAATCCATCTTACATTAAATTATCATAATGAAAGCTCACTATTCTTCATGGTCTAAAATAGTTTTACACAATGTTGATAAGTTTGCATGATGATTGTACAGATTTCTGAGTCATCTTGAGCTCAAGAGAATTATCTTTATGATTATATTTACTTGGTTTTCTAAAAACAATCATTTAGATACATACTTGTATAAACAAATAGGACTGTTCAGTTAGATAACATAAATGTATTTGTTAGTACATACTACAAAAGAGTAATTTTCTTTTACACGTTTAAGAATATCCAAAACATAGGAGGGGCAGTCTGGAGACCATTCCACCTGGGTAACCATCCCATGTACAGTCATCAAAGGTAGACACTGATGGGGATGGCAGGAAGTAAACACTGACAAGAGCCTGATATAGCTGTCTCCTTAGAGGTCTGCCAGAGTCTGACATATTCAGAGGCAGATGCTCATGGCTAACCACTCATCTGATCAAGGGTTTCCCAATGGAGAAGTTAGACAGAAGACTGAAGGAGCAGAAAGTGTTTGTGGCCCCATGAGGAGAGCAACAATACCAACCAACCAGAGCTCCCCATGGTCTAAACCACCAGCCTGGGAGCACATAGGGAGGGACCCATGACTCCATCTGTACATGTAGGGGAGGATGGCCTTGTTGGGCATAGGTGGGAGAGGAGATCCTCGGTCCCATGAAGACTGAACACCAAATGGGGGGGGGAATTCAAGGGTGGAAGGTGGGAGGTGGGAGGTGGGGTAGGTGGGGGCACATCCTCATAGAAGCATGAGTAGGGGGGATGAGATAGGAGGTTCCTGGATGGTGGGGGGAATGTGGGTAAGAGGATAAAATCTGAAATGTAAATATAATATCCAATGAAAATAAATAAATTTTAATAATGAATGTCCAAAACATACCTATGAACACTTTCTCACATACTTACTTTAAGTTTCTAATATGTTATTAGTCACATTGGTTATAACCTATATGTGTACAAATAGCAAGCTCTAGTAATTATGTATTTTCTGATAGAAAAAGCAAAGTAGACCATCAGTGTGCATTATTTTTATTGAGTACAATAAGCTTGTTGTTCTCCAGTTGAAAAAAAAAACCATTTATTGGCAAAGTTTTAATTAATACCAAAATGTAATATAAGCTATTTTATTTATCATTTAAAGGACTGCCTTTTGTTCTGATGTTGCTTTTATGTTAATTGAGGATGGATACTTTGTGTATAATCAAGACAATGGTATGTATATACCATTGAGCTCTATTCTACTTAGCAGATAATTGCATTGGGGGGGTTGATAATGTATAAGTATCATAGTTTTATGACTTAGCTGAGTGGATGTTACATTTTCATTTTAATTGACCAATGAGTTATTTATATGTTTGTATGGAGAAAAAAGAGGGTAGGCAGGAAAAATGAAGACATGCCCAAACCACAGCACACATACAGACATCAGAGGACAACTTTCAGAAATTGCTCCTTTTCTTTCAAGTTGTTTCTTGGGATCAAACCTAGGTTACCAGACTTTACTCATTGATACATCTTGATGTTCCTGAAAATATGTTTATGTCTATGACAACTTGTAGCTTCTTATTGCTCTTACCTTGTGTTAGCCAGAACAGTTCAATCCATGGTATCAGCTAGATTTCCAAGATGGTTCATCTGATCCCTTTTAGGTGGGTCATGCTATCTTCTATACCAATAATGGCCAAAGTCCAAAAGAGTAGTAATAAATAGCAAATCCAAATAATGAGTACTTTCTAAATATAGCCTGTGCCAGAGGCTACATTTGAGAACTTTAAGTTTATGAGCCATCATTTCATATTGCAAAAATGGGTACAAGTTATAAGAGAGGATTGGGACCTATTATCTTACTAAAAGAGTGTTATCATTGTTGAATCTTTTAAATTAGATTTCTTTAAGGTTTAGTCAGTACAAAACATTGATAAATATGTACATAATTTGTAGATAATGGCATATAAAGTCTAATAAAATTAGTCCATCAAATTTCTCTACTATTATTTCTAAATTTAAAATATTGAATTAAGTGTGTGTGTGTGTGTGTGTGTGTGTGTGCATGTATGTGTACTTACTGTGTGAGTTTGTGCCCAGTTAGGCAAGAAAAGAACTTCAAATCTCAAGTTATAGGTAGCTGTGCAAATGCAGAGTGGGCTCTGGGAAATAACTCGGGCCCTCTGCAATAGTAGAGAAGTACTCTTAACCACTGAGAAAAGGTTCAAACCATTGATTCTTATTTTTACAATGAAAGAATTTATACAAATAAAAATACGATAAAATTTTATCATGGTGAGTTTCAATTGAAAAGTAAAATCATTAGATATAGGTCTGCTTGTTGATAGTTGTATCTATTTTTAGTTTTTTATTTGCATAGTATATAAAAAACATGAATTGGTTAATAAAAGAAAAACAGACTGTTATGAAGCACAATGAAATAATATAAAAATATTATATCTGTTTTGTTTTACTTAAGCCCTTGATTATTATAATAGTGCATTAGTCACCTAAATAGGACAAAATAAGCCCAGGTTGATGTAGAGCCTGGAGTGTGAGAGCAAGACTATAAGAAAGGATTCAGTCTCTGATATTAGGAGAAGTATGTGAAGAAGGTGACATTTAATCAAAGGAATCTTAATGTTGTTCTAGAGTGCTGTGATTATGGAGAAGCTGAGGTCAACTAGGAAGGTCAGATAATGGCAGAAGAGACAAACACATTAACATCACCTGGGTGCCGAAGAAAGGCTACTGGTTGATGAGGGAGCATTGGTTTACTCCCCTTCAGCATATTATTAGTGATACAAAAGGTGGGATGAGGAAAAAGGGCCATGTAAATAATACATTGAATGTAAATACTTTTGACAGACAGGAATCAATTTATTGAAAACTGTTATGTCATTTCACCTGAACTTAGTTGACAATAGCTACATGTTGGTGGCGTGGTATTTGCTTTGGGAATTATGAAAGCAACACTTAAGAATTACTGAAATAAGAGTGAAGGCATCAATGATGTGTTGAGGAATTGGAGATAGATGGCATTATTTGTGGAAGTTTATTTAGCTGCATTGCCTGAAGCCAAAGAAAAACAAGGTGAAGTTCAAGGTAACTTTGTACTCTTAAAAACTGGATTGTCCAGTGTATTTCAAAGTATAAATGTGATGGAGATCTTAAGAATCAATAATCCTTAATGCACAGTACAATGTATAACTTTAAATGAGTCTGATAATGAAAGATAAATAAGACTGTATATATTCTAGAGCATTCAATCTTGTCCTTTAAGTAAAAAATAATTAATTAAGCTTAAGTAGACAACAATTTACATTATTAACTTGAGTTCAGTTACAGCTTATAAAATAAAATTGAAACAACTTAATTCCTCAGAAAACTGTAGAAGCATGATCAAAGTATCTATTCACCTACATGTTATTTTATGGAAAATATGGCAAATTTCAAATAAGAAACAATGCCTACTTTATTTAACATGTTGAGATAGTCACATGATATATTTACCTCATTAGATTTTCACAGAAAAATCAAGGCTCAAGTATTTCCTTTCCACCAACGAGAGTCATTGAGCACAACATTTATTAATGTTAACCATCTTCAGGAGAGTTGAAAACATTCGAAGACAGCATCTACACATTAATTCCCTTCTTTTCATCAGTGCCTGAAGTTCTAACATAATAGAGAAACCAGGTACATTGCACAAGAGCCTCTGTTTCAATGGTCATATATGAGAAGAATTTTTTGAAAGGTATTTGTCAGTGATATTTTATGTGATTTACCAACAACCTAGTGATGAGGGCATTTTTATTCATTACTAGTACCTTATGTTTTTACTGTCTAATACCACATGTATTGT
Source organism: Arvicanthis niloticus (assembly GCF_011762505.2). Classification (NCBI taxonomy): domain Eukaryota; kingdom Metazoa; phylum Chordata; class Mammalia; order Rodentia; family Muridae; genus Arvicanthis; species Arvicanthis niloticus. The sequence continues at coordinate 13,650,730 of NC_133437.1, forward strand.
GTGCATATGAAACATATTTACAGATCGTATCCTCTAAATCAAAATGTGATCTAAAAATCAATCTCAATATTAAGTGAGAATGTGAGTTTGAAGGATAACCAGACCAGGGTAATAGAGCTCTTATTCAATGGCAGAATGGTTATTACATTAGTTATTCCAGGCTTTCTCTACAATATAATGCATAAATGAGGATATATTGAAACAACCTGAAACAAAGTATATAGCATATAATTATGGCATTGTCATTCTGTGGCACTTAGATAACTAAAGGGAGCTGTTCTTCAAAGAAGTACATCTTGGTGTCGTTAAGAAGCAGAAGTCACCAAGGCTGAGTTCAAATATTGGCCCTCTGATTATAATGTAATTATATGTAAGTTCTACACCCATGGAATAAGACAGCCATGAATAAAAACTAGCTAAAATGTAAATGAACTAAGTATGCTCACATATTTTCTTCCTATAATTTCATAAAGGATAAACATGACAGGTGTTTACATTGCATTTTCAGTGTTAATGTGCGTCATCTAAAGGAATTGAAGTACAGGGAAATGTGTGTCTAAGTAATAAGCACATGTTGTCTCTTTCTGTAAGGGACTCAAGTACACACTTTTTCTTCCCTCAGAATTTCTAAAACTGACCACCCACAGATACATATGGATGACTGTACTTTCTAAGACCAATGTCCTACAGATACCTCCAGATAACTGTACTTTCAGAGACCATGTCTCACAGATTTCTATAGATAACTCTACTTTTTAAGACCAATATCCCACAGATTCCTATGGATGACTGTACTTTGCTTATGCTCTTTTAATCTACTTGTCTGTAAAAATGTGGACCAACACTTTAAACATGTTCAAAAAAATTATTGTATGCAAAGCTTTTAAAACAGTTTCTAAACGATAATAAGTGCCATCTAGGAGTCACGTAATATATAAAATTAAAGCTTATTCTAAGTTGAAAAGCTGTGGACAGAGATCAAACACCCACTTTTCTGAATATTTTCCACTATTTCAGTCAGTAATAACATTTCTGAAGCATGTGGCAAATTCTGACCTATTATTTTTAGATGAGAATTTTTCTGCTTGTACTTGAATATACAAACTGGGGGTAATTTAACTGTCAGATTTTGATGTTATTAAATTTTTTCTTTCAACATATAATTTGACAAATCACCTCATTTGCTATGAGAAAATAACCCTATGTTTTATTATTTGAAAATTATGAATAATGTAAGTAATGCTTGCATAATTAAGAATCAGACTCTCAGGAATACAGCTTTTCATGCTTAGAGCAAATAATTTACGAATTGATTTTTCTTTATAAGATTGCAGAATAGTACTTCTCTAAAAGTATAATAAATGCCAAGTCAGAATTTATGACAACATATTAATATTATGTTTTAGGTATAATAGATCAACAATACGCTCTGTATGGCTTTGCATAAATATTGAATAAAGGAAATAGGAACACTCCAAGCTTCTATTTAACAATGTATGTTCCCTATCCCTCGATGGCTTTTCCTGAACCCTGAAAGATAATCTTCCCATTTTTTAGTGATCTCCAGATAAGATCCCTCCCTTGAGAAACATAAAAACGAGAAAGGATGTGAGTAGCTACATCAATAGTCATTACACAGTGCAGAAATCAGTGATTGTATAAGTGGAAGATGTGCCAGTCATCTAGTGAATGGAAAACATGCCCATCCCTACACACCACACTCAGTGACAGGGCTGAGAATTGAGATGAACACAAACGGGAGTCTAGCTCATCAGATGCAGTTGTGCCATTAGAATGTTTTATGCAAAATATGGTGTATTTATAAACACATATGTAGGAGAAGTGATAACTTTCTAGAGAAAATTAAAGTGTTTTCTGCTCCAATTACAAGATTTTGTCAGGAAAAACAGGGACCAAACAAGAAGCCACTTTGTCCTGAGATGGGAGGACTTCGAGGTACCCCTTCTTCTGTTCATGTATAATATATTTTTGTATTATCAAAGTTAACTCCAAGAATATAATGCTAGAAACTCTTAATATTGGCTATTACTGAAGTTTAAAATTATTATCAAAATGAAATGCAAAGCTCTATCCTGAACATCAACTGGGGCAATTTTAAAATAGTACCTCATGCCTTTCATTTGAAGATCAAGTATTTAAATTGTACCTCTCTATATGTATTGCCTTTATTTCTTCTGCTTCCTAGCGTCTTACTTTTCAATTTATCTTCCGTTCAACATCTATATTCAATTGTCTTGATTGTTTTTCTAGTGACTAGCAGTTCATTTGAAATTGCAGAAAAGTGACTCATTGACAGACAATGCTAATACCTATCCTGCAAATTATAACCAGAAATTAATTACTGAAAGGAACATCAGTAAGATTTTACATAGATTTTCAAATGTTACTTGATAGGGGACAGTCTGAGATTCCATCTCATCTTTTATTCAGCTAAGTGGTTCTCTGATCCTTGGCAGCAAGAAAATCACTTCACTAAGAACAAATGTGTGCTTTTCCAGTCTGTGAATGCTAACCAAGTGCACATGACCTACACCCATTTTGGATTCTTTACTATAAAGAAAATGAAACCTTGGAAAATACTTTTAAGACTTTCCTTGGGTTCAAAAATTCACACTTCTCTTTCACTTCTAATATACTTTCAACATACTTGTATGGTGCATATAATTTATATATAATTATATATATATATATATATATATATATATATATATAGTAATACTTTACAAAAATAAAGTTGAATAAACCTAACCAAGGTACAGATATGCACAGATATACACAAGTAACAGATATGCACAATAAAAATCATTCTATCTTTCCCTCACATCTTTCACAAAAATCAATTCAAAATCGATCAAATGTTGTTATACTTAGCTTCATTTGTTAACTTGTCACACTGGAGAGGACTCTCATGGAAGAATAGCCTCTATCAGATTGATCTGTACTCATATCAATAGGACATTTCTTTAATAATTGATGTAGGTGGTCCAAGCACATGTTAGACTACGCCTTTCTGATGCAATTGTACCTGGGCTGTATATGACTGAGTCAGGGGAAACAATGAAGCATTGTCTGCTTCACTTTCTGTCTTCAGGTTCACAGTTAAGCTCCTAACTTTGATTCTTTTCATGATGGACTAAATGGATGCATGTAGTTTGAAATAAACACTGGTTTGTTTCTGAGCCAACTAAAACAAATGCCTTAATTTAATACATAGGAAATGCTGAAACTATGAGAAAGCACTTAAGATACATGAACAAGAACTTACTGAACAGACTCCAGTAGCAGAGAAAAAACACCCAAGAATTAACAGATGGTATTACATAATATTCAAGTGTTCCTGCATAAAAAAAGAAACAATCAACAGAGTAAGCCCTCAGAATTAGAGAAATAATATAACAGCTACATTTCAATCAGGAGGGTTCTGTCTAGAAAACATAACAAACTACAAGCAAACAAACATTAAATAATGAAATTGTTAATCAATAAAAGAGGGAAAGAAAAAAACCAGAATGCTCTTAAAAGAGCAAAGGCAAGTGGCAATAAACATAATTTAAGCATTCAACATCTTAACTATCAGGAAATGCAAATTAAAACTACTTTGATAATCTAACTCAACTCAGTCAGAATGATAATCATCAAAAAACAAACAAACATAAAGGAATACAAAGCAAAGCGACAAAAATGATGGTAAGAACCTAGGAAAAGAGTACCATTATTCACTGGTGAAGCCATCCTGCAAATCACTATGGAAACTTTCAAATAAATTAAAAATAGAACTTCCATATATATTCGTTTGCTTTCCATTGTCGTAATAAGCTCCATGACCAAAAGCAACCTAGAGAGGAAAGGGTTTATTTGGCTCCCAAGTTACAGTCTATCATTGAGAGACTTCCAAAGCTGGAACTTAAGTCATAAACTGAAAGCCAGGAACAGAAGAGCAAACCAGGATAAGATTATTGCCTGCTTGCTTTCTCTGGCTTGATCAATGGGATAATGAATTGTAGTTCCTAAAAACAATGGCATTGTTTTTAGCCATATAGAAACAAAAGAAATTACAAGAAACTAATGGTTTTAGAAAATATTAAATTAAGCATGGTAATTTGGACTCAGAAAATAAATAACACATGTTCTCTCTTAAATGAAGATCTAAGTGAGCAGTGATCCTGAATATCATGAAGCAGAACATTATCCATGTAGCATGAAAGTGGGCAAGAGGCACTTGTATGTTTTGGTCTAAAAATCCTGGGGAATTAAAGTTAAAAGGAGAAAAATGCCAAAATAAATGAAATTTGAGGATATCATACATAAATCAATATAATATAGTATATGAAGTTTTAATTTTTTAATTAAAATATTGTATCTATGATTGAACAGTATAAGAGTGAGAACATCTGTTCTGTAATTATGAGTTTTACCCCTTTTTTCAAAATGACATGAAAGGCAAAATGTGGTGTTCATTGTTCCAAGACAATTTTGGCCAAATATGACTCAGACACTTTGTGTCTTGTGATACATAGACATGGGGCAGGGACTCTTTTAGTTGCAAATCAATTTTGTTAACATTATTGAAATAAAAGATGCACCACAGAAAAAAAGTTTTAAATATAATATTGCACAAGCCAGGATGAAGGCCTAGATTGTTAAAAATCTTTATTTATAAAACATAAATATTTTGTATTATTTTTAGGGTTAAATGTTCTTTCTTACTTAACAAACTTATTAAGTAATACCTATGATTCATATTTATCATGATTCTAATGGATTCTGACACTATTTATAACCATCATTTTCCACAAGAGAAACAGTAGAATCTATCCAAGTATCATACATAAAACAGTTAAATATATTATGCTGTAGTCACCAAACTGAGCAAGTATTCATTATGCCCATACTCTGTAAATATAATACAATCACTCTGTGCGATATGCTTCAAGATGAAAAATGTGCCAGTAAATTGATTCAGAAGTTAAAGGCTCTTCTTCTAAGCCTGATGACCTTTGCTCAATCTCCTGAAAGTTGTCTCTGACATCGATATATGCATTATGACATGAATGCACATGGATTCACACTTGCAAACAAATACAAAAGTATGTGTTAATAAAATGCAAAAATCTTTCATAGCATTATATTTTATGATTTTTGAGTCTATTATATTATGTCATACATAACACATACTATGAAGAATTTTAGGTGTTCTTAGACTTTAATATAATTTCTTGAAAATGCATTAGAGATGCAATTTTGGTTGTTAACTTAGATGATTTGAGCAACATGCTTATATTTTCTAATGCAAACACTAACTCACTATCACGGTAGAGTTCTTCTCAACATATCCAACCCCTTAATCTCTACCAGCATTAACATTTTATGTTTAATGATTCTGTGGTTTGCTTAAGTAGATGTTGTCACTAAGTTATGTGCCAATATTGCTGTTCTTTCCATTACATTGTAGTAATTTTTGTTTTTTTTTTCTTTGTTTTTCACACATTTGCTTTATAGATTAAGTCATTTGTTCAGACTTAAGGAAATGAATTGGGGTTGAATTGAGCAGCTTCCCAGACAGAAATAAATCCAATGGGCAGGAATCTGGTTGTAGCAGTTCCCACTACTTGTCAAGCCACATACAGGATTTGTATGCTGTGACCATAGGAAGTTCATACATAATGAACAGATAATTTTAGGTCCTTGGAGTTTCAGGCCACATTAACAATTGTTACTATACAGTAATTCATCATTTTCCTATTCGATTTGTCAAATATTATGACTACGTTAATTTCATTGAACGTAAGTATCAGAGATAATTTTAGAAACATTTCACATGCTTTTTTCCTTCAATTTTCTCTTTCTTTTGGCTGTCATTTTAGCATACCTTTGAGTTATCTTCCTACAATACCTGGTTAATAATATTCTTTTTTTTTTGGAATATACTGAAGTTTATTAGTGAGAAGACAATTGTAACACACATTAATTAGTCATCTGTTTATTTTTCTACTGCCACTAGACTAACTTGTGCACTGATATCCTCTGTTATTGTAGGTATTTGTAGCTTTTGGCTAGTGGCACTTTAATCTGCAAAACTATATCTATGTGACATGAATTTATAAAAATATAGAATCACTCATATTTTTATGTAGGATTTGTTATAAAACAAAAGGTTGTTTTCTATTACAAAGAATAATCATCTTAAAAGAGGATAAATAGAAATTTAATTGATTAATTGACCTCTAGTTCTTTATCATAGCTGATTTTTGGTATATTCTATCATTATTATAATGATAATTGAATGTTATTCTGAATATTGTCCTATATCATTGCTAAACAGATATTCTTTAAAATCAGATAAGCCAATATATAATCAATAAGGATTAGAAATCATAATACTTAAGATTTACTGTTATTGAAATACAGGCACAAAATATCTATATAAAAGCACCCTTGTCCCTTTTACATGTTCTTTCAAAAATACTCTTCTGGAGCACCTGGAATAAACTGCAACTAGCACTCCCCTTCCGCTGCTCGCCCCTCTTCCGGTCTGAGGCCTGGGCCGGACCTCTGCCCGGCCAGCTTGTGAGTGCACCCCAGATACTGCCAGACACATTCTGGGGGCTCCATAGAACCCATAGCCAGCACTAGCACTCCCCTTCTGCCTCTTGCCCCTTTTCCAGTCTGAGGCCTGCTGGTGAGTGCACCCCGGTTACTGCCGCCAGACACATTCTGGTAGCTCCACAGATCCCACAACCAGCTTTAGGTAGGAAAACCCACATACTACCCTGAGCTCATAGCTGGGTGCTCTGAGTGCTCAGAATCCAGCAGATACCCCACCACCACCCCTGCCGGCTAGCACCCCCCTTCTGCCCATCTCCCGGGTCTGAGGCCTGGACCAGACCTCTGCCAGGTCTGCAGTTGTGTGGTAATAATATTCTTAAAGGTCAATAAATTTACCCACTGTGTTTCACTTTTCTCATCTCTATAATTGGATAAATTTCTAAAACTATTTACTCATTCCCAATTATAAACACTAAAAGAAATTAATATATAAACATTACCCTTAAAATAAGAATAATACCCTGCATGTAAAAAGACTGCAAATTATTATGGGCTGTATTTGATTACTATTGGCTCTAGACTCTAGTGTGAAAGTCAGTTGAGAATAGAAGAGTATAACTACATATTCTGGAGACTAATTTCCACTAAGTAAGTGCATGGGTATGATTTGAAGTTACTTCATGAGGATGACATCTGTTTAGCTATGAAAGGAAGATTGACTGGATAAGCAAAATGTATTAACATCACTTAACTGTTTGTTATATAAGAAAACATATATTCATAAAAGGTATAATATTATGTATGTTATACAAATGGCTTGACTTTATAGCTGTCCAAGATTTATGGTTATTTTTGTAAATATCATAATTTTAGTCAACAACAAATGGTAATGGAAAGGTTTTCAAAAATTAAATTCTCATTAGAATACCCTTTATCATTTAAATATTCTGTTTTTTCTTGCTCCAGGATAGGAAATTAAATACAGTTTTTTGACATATTCAGCAATATAGCACAATGAAGCAGCTGAACTTCGTTGAGTAACAAAATGACTGAATTAAATTGCCTTCCAGCTTTAGTGTGTTTAGACATGTACCTTTGAACTTTCGCAATGAACTTTAAGCACTAGTATAGAAATTGTCTATCAAAAGTAAGCAAAATAAGGTTCAATCTTCCCTTGGAAAGATGTGTTTATGAGTAAGACTAATAACCATATAAAATATGGGCATGGAAACTATATTCATACATGATTAACTTTGTATATTCTACTTGCATGACTGCTGAAATATCACTGAGGACTCAAAATGCATGTGAAAATCAGATTTCAAAACCAAACTGAGAGCTCCAAGCAAATAGCCTATACTGGCTAGTCCTAGGCCCCCTGCATATGTGTAGCAGAGGGCTGCTTTGTCTGGCCTGAGAGAGAGAGGATGCTCCTAATCCTGAAAAGACTTGATACCCAAGGGCAGGTGCAATAATACATGGGAAGAGGTGGGCATCATCTCAGGGACAAAGAAGAGGAAGAATGGGGAGAAAACTCTGTTAGGAAGTTGGCAAGAGTGACCAGCATTTGAGAAATAAATTCAAGAATTAGTTTAAAAACAAAAACGAAAGAAGAGTTTTTCATTTGATGCTTATTTTCTGTGCAAATTTTGTGTACACTGGGACTCGCTGCACCTCAAATGCTCTGTAATCCCTCCAGTATACAATGAACCTTATCCTAGATTGTCTGAGGCTTTTTTGGGAAGGCTTTGGTGTCTTTCTCATACTTTCAAAAAGTAGAGAATATAGTAACTGAAATTCTGACATGCTTATTCCTGTTCTCATTAGGCCATAAATGAAGCAACTTAAGCTTCTCTTTATATTATTCCTTTAAGTTCTTCCAAAAACAACCCCCTAAGCAATATAATCAACATTATTTTGTGAGTGCATATAAATCTGAGATTGTTTGCTCTTCTTTGTCTTATAATGCAAGCTCACCACACTTATAGTTGCCATCAATTAGCCATGAGTGATCATGTGTAAACATTATCATCCACATCTGTCCCTCACTGCAGTGGAACAAAAATATTTTTAAACATTAGTGCATATTATTCTATATGAAATAGCTAACTCCATAGATAAACACTTACAAGCATGCTTCTTGCAAAATTAGCAGGATTTGTGTCCTAGTAAGCAAAATCTTTCTAAGTCATTATGTGTTGACCACTATCAGTCTAAAACAATACTTGAGAAAATAATAACTGTCTATTTTATATTCCCTAATGAGGCTTCTTACTTGATGTCAGGTCACATTGGTTACAGAACTGTTTAGGATACATAAACTATTCAAGGACAAAAGCTCACTTAAAATCCACAAGGATTAAAAGGACAAAAAAGATACAGAAGAATTTTTCAAAACACAGAAAGGAACAAAGTCTTTCCAATGTAGAAGGTTACATGTTTTGCATCAGAAAACATTAGAGTAATATAAAAAATATTACTTCACAGTTGGTCCCTGAAGAAGAAAAGGGGGAAGAGTATGCAGGAGGGATAAGCAGGAAAAGGAGTCTCCCGGAGAATTTCTCCTTCTTCTTCTATGTACTTCCCCACTTCCTGAACATATGCACACCTAGTACCCTGGGGCGAAAATGATCGACTGCAAAATCAAGAGAATAGGTTTATTATATTGATGTATGTCAGTGATTTGTAGGAACCTGAGTTTGTATATACTTCTAGTCTCAAATCCCTCAGATAATTATTTATGCAGCCCAGAATTTTTTTTTTTTTTAGAAGAAACACTGAAAACTGATTAGGGTTAACCTAAACAATGTGCCAACAGAACAGTACAGGATGTAGTTTTTCTCATCTGAATTCATGTTCAGTATGGTTGACTGGTTCCACAGAACCAGTTTCTGCAGTTACCTAACTGAGTTTAAGTTTAAATTTAATGTTTCCTTCTTCTTAATAATATACAAACACATCATTGCAAATATCTTTGTGTCCAAATATAAGACAGATTAAATTAGAAAATGCATTTTAGTGTTCTTTTAAAGATAACATCAATTATGCTTTTAAGGTGTTTGATAAATCACTATGTTTCTAATGTTTCCTTGTTAATATGTAAAAGAATGGAAAGAAGAAAGAGAATGAATATGAATGATATATTTATAGATACTTTCTCAGAAAAATGAGGACACTTTTCTACCAATTCTTTCTTCCCATGTGAGAATCAGTAATCCTTTTATTACACAATCTTATAGGCAAACTCTGGCAGATTTAGCTTTTTGTATCTGAGGGTTCCAGCCTGGAGCTTCAACCAATATCAGATAGAAAATAATTTGCTTCTACATGGAACAAGAATATATTTTTATTCTTGATTTTGTTTTCTAAACAGCACTGTATAACAACTATGCATATAATTGGTAATACATTGGATGTTATATGAAATCCAGAAATCACTTGAAGTATAATAACTATTGGACATCCTTGTATGCAGACACCGTGCCATTCTATATTTGAGACTTGAGGGCCTGGAACAAACCTAGTACATAGTAAGGGACATTCTTGTTTCTCTAACTAGAAAAATGACTGTGGCCAACAAGAGAGCAGATTTAAGCCAAATCTAGTGTCTTTTTTATCCAAATTCAATAATACAGATACCTAATAAATCTTGAAAAAGAATTACCACAATACACATTTTATCTGCATTTTATTGTTTTTCTTATTATTTTTTCCTGGTGCTAAATTTTGTAATACTTCCATCTACTGGACCTGTGGCTTTTTTTCCAGTTAATCAATCTTTGATGGGCTACAGCCATAATTCTCAAAATATAATATTCAAAACAATCATCTGCACAGCTTTTTGAAAAATGAAGGAGCCTGGGAGAAAACTCAATGTTCATATTAAAATTCAAAAGATTTGTAAAATGTTATACCATGTTGATGAACATCCAGAGAGTGTTTGCTATGTTGGATAGAAAAACCATACTTAGTTAAGTCCTAAATGCCTGATGTTTCTTTCCTGTATGTTTTCCCAACATCACACACATGCCAGTGTATCTAAGAGCTGACTTGAGCAACAATTATTTTATTGGTTGTTTTGCTTAGTGCCTATGTATTTATTTCCAGACCTTAACAAAACTGTGTAGGGCCAAATAATCATCTTTATTAACCACAGATTTCATGGCTCTAAGAGGCCAATGAAACAAGTAAGTTACATGGACAGTATGGCAGCACCTTCTGCAGCCCATGTCTCTTGGAAATTGAGTTATGTGGACTGTTAACAACAATTTTTAGGGTTACTGTTATTTTTGGACTTGAGCTAATACTTTCTGATGTTTTGCTCAGTGATATAATTAACCTACACAGAGGCCTTCCCATACAATTTAATAATTATACTAGTTAGTTAAATAAACTAATATCAGTACTTGTTCCTGTGTATGTGCCATGGTGAATATATCTTAAAACTAAGAAAACTATGATGACATCTAAATATCCTGAGAAATATTTTATAGAAGTAAAACCCTATGTAATATGCTGTTCCTGGTAATTTTACACTGTCTACCTGTAAAGATGTTTTAAGATATGCCAAGGAAGTAAGGAAAACATTGGTTTTAAAATCAAACAAAACTCAACAACAATAACCAATTTTATACTTGCCTTTTGGGGACTTCCTGGAGTCTTCAAAATGTCCAAGTTTATACATTTACAGCGACTTAAAATCTTGGCCAATCTACTAGTTTACCCTTGGGTACCACTTCCTTTGTGTGATATATATAACCTGTATTGATGCTCCCAGTTTTCAGTTTTCATATGGCTGTATTGTAGGAGGCATTAAGAACTTCCCCCAGAAGAAGTTACCACCTTAGCCCCAATGTTAAATTTAGCTTCATTTCATTTCTATTCATGCAAACCTAATTGACATTATCAGAATTTGGTCAGTTTTCGTTTAATGCCCCAATTTGTAAATGGTAGTGAACAAATTTCAATAAATTTTTCATTTGCTTCTTTTTCTGAGAAGGCACCAAATAGCTTTTGCTGGACAATAAGGTGTAATGAAAGAGTACAGTTTTAAAGTCAAACTGATATCAGCTAGAATTCATAGACAGATTTTAGACAAATTTTGGACTTGGAACCTTTGTAACTTCACTAATATTCAATCGTTGGTTTCCTTGACTTAAATGAGTTCACACATGCAAAATGAATAGCCACAAGCACATTTACTTTTATCCAATTGAATCGGAAGATTTGTGTAATGGTCCATATAACTCAGCACTTCTGCAGTCCTCTTTTATATATTCCTACCTACAAAGGAATTAGGAAGCTACCGACTTTCCTCTGAGAATGTGTTATGATATATTTTGGACATGATCAAGCAGCAAACAGCTATTTAAATATTTATATTCTCAATGTCATGAGTGCCAACCATGTTTGCTCTCTTTGTTTGTTTATTTGCCAAGGAGGCATGCCCCCCCCAAAAAAAGGGGGGGGAGAGGAGAATATTGTAGGGATACAAAGTAAGCTTTTTCTAATGTACCCTGTAGAGTTGGAACTTTAATGAAAAGAGTAGAGAACATTTTCAGGCTACACAGGATACGTTGATTAACTAATCAACTGGGAACAAAGCTACTCTATAAGCCATTCAGTTTAATATATTTTTTATTTTAAAACATCAAGCTTCAAGTGAAGTAGTATTAGTTTTTGATATATTATTCAATGGTAATATACTAGACAAATTGCTCTTATGCACAAAACAGACATACCTCCACACACAGTGTGTGTGGGGGAATGTAAAGTCAAATAGGAAGATTATATGAGACATTGTGAAACCACTCATGGGAACTCTACTTTTCATTCATATTATAACTGTTGATTTCCCTTCCAACACACACACAGCAGTAGGTTTGAAGTCCTACTGCTCCCAGACACCTCCATATTCAACGCAGGAGTCAGCATGAGTTACATTTTGATGAGTTATAGTTTACATTACCACATAGCAATATTATATGGCAATATTTCTATCCTGCTACAAATTAGTACCATTTAAAAGGATTCTACGTAATTAGTTTGACAATAAGCCCAGAAATTGACACATGGGTTGTGAAACACTGAAGTAGGATAATTTTCTTTTATGATATTATGGTCTCTATTGTTAAACTATCCATGTTTATCCCTATGTGGGCTGCAGAATACATGACAAAAATTACCTGAGGTCATACTTTGAAATTTTCATTCATAAATCTGAGTGTTGTCGCTCACATCCATAATTACTACACTTGGTGCAGGAGCATTGGAAGTATTGTCACTACAAGTCTGTGAGTTCAAGGCCAGCTTATATTTGATAGAATTCCATGTCAGCCTTGGGTAGACAGTGATACATTGTTTTGACAAACAAACAAAACACGTCTCTATGCCTTTATCATATGATCATCTATCATTACTAAATCTTGAGGTGTGTGTGTGATACATGTCAATGACTGAATGTATATGTTTGAGTGTTTGGAGGACAAGAGTGCATAGGACATGACAGGCAGAAGATTAACACAGGGTTTACCTAGAGTCTTCTTCATGTTTAAAAATATTCAATATAATTTCAAATCAGTGTGATTCAATTATCATGTTCTATCACACAGGTTTTTGCTCTTGACAATGACTTTTAATTGAATTGAAAAGAGAAAAGAAATTATTTCCATATTATATATAACTAATATTTTGAAAAGCTGTAAAATTATAGGAAATAATTAACATCAATTAGGATTAAAAAAATGATCCTCTATAAGAAAGACATACATTAAGGAATGTGATATCTATTTAATTGTACTATAATTAATTATATGTAAATTCTATTAGACAATAATTGTTAGTCATTGACTTGTGGTGATTATGAAAAATATTAATGTTTATTTTTCTTTCTCTCTCCTCCCTTTCCCTCCTATGACCCACTCCATCCTCTTTCTCTGTCCATTCCGTTTCCTTCTCTCAATTATAGCATCAGATGAAGAAAAGCCTACTTCGGCAGGTAAACTTCCTAAATGACAAATATTTGTTTTCCTATTTTATCTAATACCTTATTAATGGGAATTTGGATTGGGGATATGACTCACTTTCACAGGACTTGCGTAGCCCTAGTTGTAATCTACTGGAGCATCCACAGCGTCCTCAAATGTTTTTTAAGTCAAGGATGATTATATAGACTTCTAATTCTGGCTCCTAGGAGCTTGATATAAGAAATCACACATTTACAATATTCAGAACATTTCTGTGGACAGCCTGAATTGCCTTCATAATACATTATATTAATATTAATGTTCTGTCTCAAAGCAAACAAGTGAACAAACAAAACATGAAAGGCCAAGTTTTGAAGTATATTTTCTTCATGTTACAACCAGAAAGTTAGCAGTTTTGCTTGCATTTTTATTTCATAAGCAGGCTATAATAAGCTAGTTTGAATGATGTTCTCTCAGAAATGTGAGTAAAAGAAAATAAACTCAAATGAACTAAAAGAGAAAATGATATGAACATTAAAATTAAACAATATGGAAACATAGAAATTTATGATATTGAGAAAATGCTTAGCAATAATCAATGTTAAGTATTTAAATTAAATTTTTAAAAAGAAAATTATAAACTTCTGAAATAAAATCTATGTGGTAATATATTGAATTACCATACATGTACAATATCAGGCATGATATTCAAGCTTGAGGATGAAAATTATGTGATTGGCTAAGTCACATATTTAAATTTTTTAATTTCCATAACTTTATTATAATGATCTTTCAACCTCATAGCATGACTTTGTTTTCATTCAACTGACTGTCATTTTAAGCACAAAGTAAGTCTTAAAGTAACTACCACTGAGCTGGGCGGTGGTGGCGCACGCCTTTAATCCTAGCACTTGGGAGGCAGAGGCAGGCGGATTTCTGAGTTCGAGGCCAGCCTGGTCTACAGAGTGAGTTCCAGGACAGCCAGGGCTACACAGAGAAACCCTGTCTCAACAAACAAACAAACAAACAAAGTAACTAACACTAAAATTGCCAATGTCTGTATTGGTAGAATGAAATGTGGGCTTTTCAATATGCTCCCTGGAGTGTGAGACAAGATCAAAAGGAAAGAGTAGAGGAGAGAACATAATTCAATAAACAGGGAACATCTTACTTGGTTGACATTAACCAAACACCAGAACTACAGAACAACCACATGGAAAGAAAGATGAAGGCTTAAGATGAAGGCGTTAGAGGGTTTGAAGAGGAAAGGATTAATGAAGTCAGTACTAGACAATTTCCTCCTAAGTCAAGGAGGGAAGACATAATAGGAGAAAATGGTTTCCAAACCTAAAAAGAACTTGGGTTGACTGCATGGCAGATATGATTGTAGCTGTGTGCTTAACCTTGATTATCAATATGATTTGACTGAAGATATGCCCAGAAAGGTAGCAAACCACACTACTGAGTGAGGATGCTTCAAAAATGTCTCATTAAAGCACAAAGATGTTTTGTTTTGTTTTTTTTTTTTTTTTTGTCAGCTCCAGTTAACAAGCAGGGGACTGAATGGAATGAGCAAGCAGAAGGAGAAAGTCTCTGTTTTATAGACATGAGATGAGCCTCTCTAGCCACATGGCCCTGCTATTATAGACAGACTTATGTAACAAATGAATAAATAGATCTCTTTACAATTTTTAAAAAATATGAAATGTATCATGATGCAAAGTAAGGCTAACACTGATTCTGTTGGTGCTCTCATATCAAGTACAGTCAGTATGATTCATAGAAGATTTTCTTTGAACTATCATGCCTCATGGTTTGCTCTTTTTTGTTAACCTGGGGAAGGATATTTCTGTAAAAAATAGAGAAAAAGATCAAAATAAACTGGATTGTGGCGAAATAATTAATGTATAAATTTCTTTGATAAATCACAATGATACATGAAAAATATATCACACAGTACACATTAAAACTTTCCTAAAAATGACATTGGGAAATTTAGAAAACCACATAACTTATGTTTTGAATTTATACCATCATACTTTTGTACACTAATTGGGATGAGGGAAAACACTTTGCCCTTTTGTCTACCCCAGCTTGAATTGTGTACTTTTTCTTAAGCTTGTAAAGTTCATGACCAAGTAGCAGATTCATAGGTTGTTGAGCCTCTTCTGTCTAACTTGCAACTTTTCCCCCTTAACTTCAAATATTTGATGTTTAGAGGTTTCAGTAAAAATGACTTCTTATTCCCAAACCACAATTTTATTTATCTTTGGATATTAACCCTTACCTGTTCCTCTACTTTCTAATGCCAGTTAAAATCTAATTTTTGCTGACATACCACACTTTGATAATGTTGGCTGCAAAGGTTGTTGCCCCCATTGCAAAATAAATCTCTCCTTGAGTCAACAGGATTAATTATAACTAGGAGTTAGCTATATTTAAGTGATTCATTGTTTACTTATTTAGAACATTTTTCTTACAAAGACAAGTGTAACCAGACATGTTTCCCCTATGAATCCTTAATTTACTTTAGAATTATCTAAACATTATAGATTTTATAATTTATATATATTTGCTTTCATATATATATGAAATATATACATATATGTACATATACACACATATATACACATATATGTATACATATGTATATATGCTATTTGCTTTTGTAGCAAGTTTTTAATACAAAGTTTAATGCTATTGTCTGTGGCACTCTTGTTGTTTATTATCTCTGTAGATGGCCATCCTCTAAAATTGAGACATAAAACTCTTCCCTTGCTACAATGCTAGCCAGTGCACCAGTAATCCCTATTCGACTTTCTGTTTCTATATATGCAATATTGCAATTAGCATAATGTATGCAGCCATAGAATTATCCACGCTATTACCAATGTCAAAAATTCTTTGCTTAACATTGAATTTTACTTCACTGTATGTTTTAATATGTATGATAATTTTTTTCTACTTCTCTATGGGTGAACTCTCAGGTTGTCTCCATGCCTTAACTATCATGTGATGCTGCAGTGACTTGGTAGTGCACATATCTTTATGAAATAGTGGTTATACATTGGATATACCACCAGAAGAGAATATTGTGACAAGAGGTAGTTTTATACATGTTTGTTTGTGGAAATTTTGTATTAACTTCAAGATTCATTCTGAGGCATAATCAACAGGGTCTCCTGGACCATTCACTCAACAACTAAAAAATCAATTCCAAATATATTGATACCCATAAATATAATAACTAGAACACATCAAATCATAGAGTAAATGGGGTAGACAATGTTCTGGATTGTGACCTAGAAATGATTGTTTGGCATCACAATAAGGCTTGGATAGGAAAAGAATTAAACAGTGTGAGTACATTCAATCCAAACCT
Organism: Arvicanthis niloticus; assembly: GCF_011762505.2. Lineage (NCBI taxonomy): Eukaryota > Metazoa > Chordata > Mammalia > Rodentia > Muridae > Arvicanthis > Arvicanthis niloticus. The sequence continues at coordinate 13,667,644 of NC_133437.1, forward strand.
TCACAGGATGATATAATCATGGCAATGAGAAGGCAGCCCATGAAAGTAATGTAATACTTGGGACACATATACCTTCTATGAACTTAATTTAATTCAGTAACAGATCCCAAAAGAACAGATTAAAAACTAGTCAAATGAATTCTCAAAAGCTGACAGAAATATGGCATGGGAAAAGGGGTTAACCACCAAGAATTGTAAAGAAAATATAAATCAGAACAACAGTAGTTCAACATTTCAAGTGAGTTAGGGATGGCTTTCATCAAAAGGCTATAAAATTCTTAACAATGATAATTATATTACACTCGGTTCAACCTATACTCTACTCCATTTATTTATAAGTTTATCATTTTGTAACTTAAATAACATTCTGTGTATTTTGTTTTAACCTAAATCAGGAGTCATGATAGTAACATACTTAGATTTAAACATTTAAACAGATTTCTTACAAACTCTGTGATATTCACTTTAGCAATGGTAGTATTTTCTTAAAAGTTTTAAAATATTTTTAAATTATGATTTTAGCTATTTAGAAAAAAAACACCTTATCACATATACTTTATACACATATATATGTGTATACATTTGCTTTCATATATATGTATATAGTTTACACATATGTATATATGAATATTCCATATACATATACATGTATGTATATGAATATTCCATTAATAATATTGTAAGGTTATAGCATTGTTCTATTAAATCAAAAGCTAGAAATAAAACAATGTACATCTATACCAAAGCTCAGTGATCAGATATTTCTCTGTAAATTTTGACATATTTTATTAGTCTTATAAAACCATTACTTCTGTTTATGGTAATTTTTTTTAAACTCTAACATTTATTTTAGGTCTTTTTTTATTTTCTTGTGGAGGTTAAATCTGCATGGCTGAATATGCTCAATTATTCTCTAATTCATACACTTTGGAAAGAAATGCTATCTTACTCGACTGTTTCCTAATGAGCAAGAGCTTCCCCCTCATTTTGATCTTTGGGCTTTGTTTCCTTGGGGCCTGAGTTAGAGCTCTGAATTTTTATACTTCTTTGTCTTGCATTTGTCATGAATTTTCTGTAATCCTTTGTAGAGAAATATAAATTTTCTCTCCATTGCCTGAAGAAACTTTACTAATTATTTCATCAAGAATGATCTTGTTCATAAATATATTCAAAACAGGCTTACATATTAAAACCTAATTTATAAAAACCAAAATTTATTGCTACACATTGTAAAGCACGAAAGAATCAAGTATTTCTATATTCTCAGAGAAATGAAAAAAGATCATTGTTTATAAAGATTTAACTTGACTTTCTAGTCTAGGCCTTAATACAAAGGATTATAGGACAATCTAATTTTAGTAATGCAATTTTCATTAGTGTAATCATGATGTTGATGTTTAGAAAATCAATTGTAACTTTTTCTTTGTTTTATGTACATAACATATTTTTCATGTATGATTAGGATAAACTTTGTAGTAGACTAAGAATATGGTAACAGTAGGGACATTTTGGATATCCTGGAACTGGAGTTACAAGCAGCTCCATAGTGCCATGTGGGTACTGGGAATTGAACTTTTGTCCTCTGGAAGAAAAAAAAATGTTCTCTTAACCACTAAGCTATCTCTCCAGCTCCCTAGAATGGATTTTTTTTTTTTTGAAGAATCATGCACTCTATATTGCTGTATACAGAAAACTTTATGAATTACATCACTAAAGCACTAAAAATGTATTTATAGCAGAAAGATTTGTACCTTCTTCTACATATTTATAAATATATGCAGCTATGTCATATATAATACCACTTTCAAAACTTACAACTGAAACAAGCAGATCATATCTTATTGTCAAGTATAATCTTTCAAGGTACTATAAAAATGATGCTTATTTTCTAGGATATATATGTATGTATCTCAAAATACATCCATTTGAAACCAGTCATGTGTTGTGACATGGTTTTTAGTTAGAAGAACAGAAATTTCCTATTTGAAATTGTTTATGGCTTATTTGTTACATGTCTGCCAATTAGCATGCTTTAAGTTACATATTATACAATTAGTATACATTAGATGATATATCTATACCATGTTTATAAATAATCCTATATATTCCATCTCACACTCAAGACTTTTATTTCTTTTAAAATTTATTCTTCTCTCATGCAATACATCCTGACTGTAACTTCCCTCCACCCCTCCCAGTTCTCTCTCTAACTCCCCTCTCTGGCCCCCATATCCACTGTTCTTCCCTTTCACTTCATAAAAGGACGGGCTTCATAGGGATATCAACTGAACGTGGCTTAACAAGATGCAATAAGACTAGGCACAAACACATATCAAGGCTGAATGTGGCAAATCAGTCGGAGGAACAGGTTACCAGGAGCAGGTAAAAGAGTCAGAGGCACCCCACTACCACTGAGGAGTCCCATAAAATCCCTAAGCTAAACAACTACAATGTATATGCAGAGTATCTAGCACAGACTCATGTAGGTGCAATGATCAGCACTTCAGTTTATACCCCTCCACCCCCATGAGCTCTGCTTAGATGATTATGTGACCCATGTTCTTCTGGTGTCCTGGACCCACCAGGCTCCTACAATCTTTCCTCCTCCTCTTCCCCAGAGTCCCCCAAGCTTAACCTAATGTTTACTTCTGCTTCCGCTTGCCATCTTCTGCTAGAGGAGCCTCTCTGATGACAAATGGGCTAGACACCATCTATGATTATAGCACAATATCATTAGGACTCATTTCATTGACTTTTGTTTGCCACTTGTGTTTGATTTAACCCTAAATCTCTGTATCATCCAGCTTCCGGTTCCCAGACACGAAGGTAGTGTGGTGCATGGTCTCCTTTCATTGTTTGGGCCTAAAGTTAGACCAGCCATTGGTTGGTCATTCCCACAAGCTCTCAACCACCATTGCTCCAGCGCTTCTTGCAGGCTAATAGTTTTGTAGCTGGGTTGGTGTGCCAGTCCACCACTGGAAGCCTTGCTTGTTTACAGAAGATGGCAGGTTTGCCCTCCATATCTTCCACAGCTAGGAGTCCTTGTTAGTATCACTCTCATAGGCTCCAGGAGATTTCCACAGCACTAGCTTTCCAATTGCCCTCTAAATGTTCCCAAATTCCACTCATCTCTCCCTATACGTTCTCTCTGCTCTTCCCTCCCCTACTTGATTCAGGGTAACACCTGGAGACATAAAATGTTTAGTTGAGACGTTGTATTTCTTCTTATTTGTTGACAACATTAAGCTTTTCTCATATAAATATGTACTTTAGGAGGCTTCATCAGAATTACCACATGGGCCCTCAAATTCCCTTGGTTTAGTTGTCCTTCCCAACATATACCAAACACTGATATAGCTGAATCTTAAGGTACCACTATTCCCAGTTTCCTGAGGAATCACAACCCACACTTCCATGGTGATTGCATAAGTTGGCACTCCAGCCAGCAATGAATGAATGTCCCCCTTACCCTACATCCTTGTCAACATGTACTGTCATTTTCTATATTGATTTTGGCCTTTCAGACAGGTGTAAGATGAAATATCAAAGTAAGTTTGACTTTCCTAAGAACTAAAGATACTGAACATTTTCTTAAGTGCTCCTCAGCCATTTGTAATTCCTCCTGTGAACGCTCTGCCTTTTTCTGATTTAATCAGGGTCATTTGTTTTCTTGGTATTTATTTATTTGGTTGTTTATTTTAATGCTGTATGTATTTTTAGATTCTAAGCTTTTATTGGATGTAAATGAAAGGTGAAGATCTTTTTTTTTTTTTTTTTTTTTTTTTTTTTTGTAGCAGGAGTTTGTCTAAATAATGGTGTAATTTGTGACACAAAGCTTTTTAGTTTCATGGGATTCTGTATATTAGTTGTTGTTATTACTGCCTGTGCTATTAGTGCCATGTTCTGAAAAGTGAAAGTGAGTTCAGGACCATTATGCACTTTCTACTCTATCAAATCTAGTGTATCTAGTTGAGGTCCTGATTCATTCGGAGTTGAGTTTTGTGCACGGAAGTCAGTAATGATTTATTTGAATTTTTCAATAGTGATTTTTTGAAGATGCTGTCATTTCACTAACGTGTACTCTGGCTTCTTTATCCAAAATCATTTGGCCATAGTTGTTTCAACTTTAGTTTGATTCTGTTGATCAATGTGTCTGTTTTTAGACCAACATCATGTCAGTTTTTTTTTACTGTATTTGTTACTATAGTTCTGTAGTACAACTTAATTCTCTCTTAGGACTGTGGTCTTGACTAAGAACTGCCTTCATGTATCCTATAGTTTGTGTATATCATGTTTTCATTGTTTTTAAATTCTAAGTTTTTATTTCCTTTGATTTCTGTTTTGACCCACTTTTCACTCAATATTGACTTCTTTGTTTTCCATGAATTTATAGAATTTTTGCTGCTTCTGTTGTTGTTTATATCCATGTTAAATCCATGGTAGACCAATCAGATAAGATGTGTGTCGTTGAAATTTTCTTAAATCTGTTGATATGTGCTTTGTATCCAGGTATGGTGTCAGTTTTGGAGAGAGTTACTTGAACTGTTGAGGACAAAAAAAAAAATCTGTATTCTTTGTGTTTAGCTGTAATGTTTTATAGAACATTAAAAGCCAAACCTGATATGTCCATTTGATTTATAATTTTAATCAACTCCAGCATTTTTCTGTTTGTTTGCTTGTTTATTGTCAAGATGACTTGTTTGTTGCTGTTACTGGTGCATAGAAGTCACTAAGTATACGTGACTTTAACTGTAGTTGAATTTATTGTATATACTTGGTTATCCTTCTGTTTGGTGCATAAATGTTTAAAATTATAATATGTTCTAAGTGATGCTTTTCTTTAATGAGTATAGAGTGTCCTTTGTAATCTCTCTACTCTAATCTCTACTAATCTAATTAGTAATGGTTGGAGTCTACTTTTCTAGATATTAAAGTGGGTCACTGGTTTGCTTTGCTTGCTTTATGTTTCTATTTTAAGATTCCTTTTAGCACCATTTTACCCTAAATTAATACTATTCTTGATAGTGATACTTATTTCTTAGATGTGAAAAAAGATATCCTGTTTTCTAATCCAATCTGTTATTCTGTGTCTTTTTATTGTGAAATCCAGACAATTATTGTTATTAGTTATAGTCAACAGTGTTTATTTATTCCTGTTATTTTGTTGTGTTGTGGGTTTTTCTCTCTGTTTTGATTTACTGATTTGAGATTACTTATTCCCTGTGTCTTCTTGGATATGGTTACAGTCTTCAGACTTAAAATTTCTTCTATTACCTTCTAAAGTGGTAATAGTACTTTATATTAATTTATTAATTTTATTAATTATTAATTATATAAATTATTATATAAATAAATTAATTAATTTATATAATAGAACTGGTAGATAGTAGTTAGTTTGTAATTGTTGCTTTTATTTGCTGAGCTGAAGGTATGTGATGAGAGCTGTACACAAGCCACATGAATACATGCCTTGGGCTAAGCTCAGAATATTCCTATCCCTACGCCTTAGGCTGGAAGCCTCTAGTCTCAGTACAATGTAATCTTCTGCAACCCTGTACCTTAAAGGTTTCACTTTCAGGCTTCTGTCACTAAACTAGGCCTAGAATGTTTCAGCCTCCAAGATTCACTGCAGAATAAACTCACTCTTTCTAGCTCTTTCAGAATCCTAGCTAGCTATTCTGGCCCAAATTTCTCTCCAAGCTGACTGATTTAAATTGGCTTTCTTCAGCTTCTGACTGAATTGTTCTACTTTTTTAAAAACAAATGCCTCTAAAGTCCATGTTTTGTTCTGAACTTCACTCAAATGAACTACACTAAACTCTCTCTCTGCACTGCCTTTAAGCAGCCCTTTTTTCTTTCCATTCTTTTGAGATTTGGACCTACCCTATCTCTGACTCATTTGGTCAAATCTTTGATTGCTCACTTTGTCTGCCCCTCACGTAGATTCATTGTTTAGAATTAAAAGTAAACACTAAGGGCAAGTCTGTACAGTCTGTATAGATTTACTTCTTTGGATGTGATCCCTTGCCAGAACAGACGTGTTGCTGGACTAAAATTGCTCTACATTGCCTAACTTTTTTTATTGTGGATTTTGGGGGGTTGACAAATTTGATATATACTTTGGCTGAATGTAGCAGTCTGGGATAGCACCTGTGATGTCTCAGACTTTACAAAACATCTCCCCTGGACTTTTTGGATTTCAGTGTGTCCAGTGAGTAGACAAATATTATGCTCACGGTCTTCTTTTTACATGTTACTTGATTTTTTTTTTCCTTGCAAGTTTTAATATCCATTGTTTTGTAGAGTTGTTTTTTTCTGTGTAAAATTTATTTTCTACTCCTGTATATTTGTTTTCCTGAAAGTTTGATTGTAAATAAAATATATTTTTGTGCCCTTGACATGGATTTTGTTTTCTTCAATTATCCCTATTAGTTGTAGAATTTTTCTTTTCATGGTGTCACATATTCCCTGCCTGTTTTGTACCTAGAGGGTTGTTTGATTGTATTTGTATTTGTATTTTTCTCTACTTTTTAGTTTTAGTGGTTTTATTTTACTGAAGTACCTATTTATTCAACTATCAATACTGAAATTCTCTCTTCTATGTCTTTAGTCTGTTGATTTATCTTATCTCAGAAATTTTTGCATGAATTATTAATTTTTTCCTAGTTTTATTTCAGTTTGATTATATGTAGTGTTTTTATTTCTATTAAATTCTACCACCATGTAATAGATTATTTTCGTTATTTTTTTTTTTTTTTTTGGCTTAGAGTAGTTTGTTTATGGTAAAATATCTATAATTTCACATTCTTTAGAAACTATAAGTAAAGATTTTAGTTGTTTGTTTTGTTTTTCTTTCTGTTATGCACATTTAGGAAACTGTCTTTTACACATTTGCATTTCAGATGTGTTGAAAAATACAAAATTAATATTCAGATTTTCTTTGACTAGTTATGTCGCAGCCCAAGCAAAATGTTGAGGCCCGGGCCAACCCACGTTTGGGCGGCCACTGTATCCCAGCCCAAGCTGCCGCTCCGGTCAGTGGGTCGGGGTTCAGCAAGAGAGAGAGAGAGTGAGGTCGGACTCGAAGAATGCAGACCAGACAGAGTGTAATTTAATCCTGTTTATTCTTCAGTCTAAGTCCTAAGTCTTGAGTTCCTAGTGCCTAGTCCCTAGCTCCTAGTCCCTCCAAGTACCAAGTTACTTCTTCCAAGTTCTCTTCCAAGTGCCTGCTACCTGTCTTCTCTCTGCTGTGTCTGGTTCTGTTCTGTTCTGTCTCTGCCTTTTATATGTCTCACTTCTAAGCCATGCCTTTTGGTCACACATGCCCTTAGGTCTTGTCTCTAAATCTGATCTCTACACTTCTAAATCACTCTTAAATTACACACCTTTAATCTCACACACCTTTAATCTCAAGGTATCTAAACCAAGATTATCGGAGTGTGCTCAGCTGTTGTAGGCTATTGTAATCCAAGTCTCATGTCAGGGTATATGGCTCAAGATGGCTGCAAAGCTGATAGCCGCTTTCTGCTAAAAGTCAGCCCCCAACATAGTTAAAGGTAAGACAGCTTAGAAAGGAAATTTCCCTATAATCCCCAAGGACACATATTCATTTCTTTTTTTTTTTCTTTTTTCTTCTTTTTTCTTTTCTTTCTTTTTTTTTAAATTTGAGGATTTTTTAATTGGATATTTTATTTACATTTCAGATGTTATCCCCTTACCTCATATTCCTCCCTCTGCCCAAGAACCTCCTATTCTATCCCAGTTCCTCTGCTTCTATGATCTTCCTGCCTATCTTTGTACCAATACCATTCAGTTTTTATCACTACTGCTCTGTAGTACAGTTTGAAATCAAGGATGGTGATTCCTCCAGAAGTTTTTTAAGTGTTAAGAATAGTTCTTGATATCCTGGGTTTTTTTGTTATTCCAAATGAATTTACAAATTGTTCTTTCTATCTCTATGAAGAATTGATTTGGAATTTTGATGGGGATTTCATTGAATCTGTAGATTGTTTTTGTCAAGATGGCCATTTTTTTCTATATTAATCCTGCCAATCCATGAGCATGGGAGATCTTTTCATTTTCTGAGATCTTCACCAATTTCTTTCTTCAGAGACTTGAAGTTCTTGTCATACAGATCTTTCACTTGCTTGGTTAGATCGACACCAAGGTATTTTATGTTATTTGTGACTATTGTGAAGGATGTCATTTCCCTAAATTTTTTTCGCAGCCTGCTTATCCTTACAAAGACCTAACCTACATTATCTGTACTGAACTTTTTTTTTTCTTTTGCAGCTTCCTTTATCTGCCTCTAAAGTAGCTACCAAGTTTACACAACATAATGTGCTGGGTACTCCTGATTTTATGACAGGGCTCTCTGACGACTCAGAGATTTACATCAATTTAAAAGACACTCCTGCAATTCAGTTTTTGAATTGCATTTATGAGATTATAATCTGCTATAACACTTGTCCCTTACCTTTCTTCCCCCAAAACCTACTCTGAGTTGGAGGCCACCCTTTTCTATAGAGCAAGTTTCAGAACAGCCAAGGCTACACAAAGAAACCCTACCAAAAAAAAAAAATACAAATAAGAATAATAATAAGTATTTTTTAAGGTTCCTAAGAACAATCCCTGGTCACATTACAGCCTGACACAATGTCTTGTGATCATGACCAAATATTGCTTGACAGTCAGGAGCATGACTTATTATTCTTCAGGATCTCTAGTGCTGTAATTGGTCAGTCAGTAATCTGCTGGGTAACAACTGCAGCCAGTGAAGCCAACTCTATAGCAAGGCCATGCAGGAACTTTCTATGTAGTTAACAAGTGTGAGAAGATAGTGACCTTGGATTTGGGTGGAACATTACATGCTACACAGGTTTAAAATTTGGACTATGCTAAGGGAATTCATATATCAGTCTCTTAACAATTTGAACAAACGATAGTACCTTCTCATGTTTCTTTAAAGTTTATCTCTACATTTTCATAGTTTTATGCCCTGTGTTTTCAATATTAATATTCATTTTTTATTTCTGTTCTTTTTAAACTTTAGCTTATAATTTCTGTATCTGCTGACATAAACAAACTGCGTAGGGTTTTTTTTTTTTTTATTACCTTAGTTAGTTGCTACTGAAACATCACCACTATAACTATATTAATGTTACATAGTAACTATGTAATAAATATGCATGGTTTGATCAAGCCAGTGAACAAATTAAAACAGAATGATTTAATATAAAGATTTCAAAAGCCATGCTAATTTAAGAAACTATTTCTCTTTTTATGGAAATTTCACAGTTTGAAAAAAAAATGATGATAGAAACATTTCCTTGATGAAAATACAAAGGAAAAGATAACACTGATTATTACTTGATACAAATTTTAAACATGTTTTAAATTACTATTTAAACTCCTCAGCAGAATAAAAAGGCCATTATATTGATCTCTTTTTTTCTGCTTTTGTTGAGGAGAATACAGCTTTTTTTTTTCCCTCAGTAACTCTTTCAGTTAACAATACTAGTAATTTAACTATTGTTAATAATTGTTAGCAGGAAATCAAAGCAATGAAATATGACAACAACCGGCAAATTTCCAGTGCTAAGAGTTGATAGAGCTGCATCAGAAGCAGGTACCTCAAAAATGAGCTCTGTCATAGAGGGGCCCAGATTAAATGTCCAGTTCACTTCTGAATTAGAGGTCCAAGAGGACTGAAAAAGACAGAGTTCTTTGATGAAAGGTGATAGATACTTAGATCTGTGGAAATAAGGATAAAGATTATAATGAACTTAGTAATTATAATAATCTAGCAATGTCATAAAAGTAGATTCTCTTCTAAGATCCACAAGTTTACTTCTCAGAAATTTGGCTAGGTCTCTCACATCTGACATAATTTACCCTTACTGTGTGGGTCTAAAGTCTGATTAGATGGCTGTTGGTTACCACTAATATGTGAATTGCCACTTATTGAACATTTATGAATATCTTGCCATGGTGGTCATTGGTGTGGATAGCAGATGATAGAGCTAGATGGGACTATTAATTGCTTCTTCTCCCTTGGATACTTGTACAACATTTTCTGTTGTCTTAGAAGCTAAAATGAGGGTGATAAGATCAGATCCAGCTTGAAAACTCAGAGTCCTGTGCTCTAAGTATGCATTGTCTTCAGCAATAGGAGCGTACCATCAGTCTTTCAGAAGCAATGAAAAGCAGAACCACATTTTATATTGTTTTAGGCATCTCTTGGACTATTCTTACCAATTATTCTGAAGGGTATTTATTCTGCCTAGTATTGGGAGTTTTGTTAGCCTATGTGCTTCTTTTGGAGAACTTGTCAGCCCTAGTGGCAAAACTTCCTATAATATTTTATGTATTTTTATATATTATATAATATATAATATTAAGTATATAACATTTTTAATATAATGTGTTTAAGTATTACATATTACTTATATAATTATATACATATGCAAGCATCTATCAGGAGGTTAAGATAGATGTAGAAGGAAGAAGTGGCAAGTCAAGATTCTTTAATAAAATCTCAAGGAATTTTATGTTAACTCTATTTTTGAAAAAAGGTTTTGAAAAAACTGAAAGCCATACCTGTTCATAAGAGATCGTATGGTATAATTCAAGATTTAATGATTTATTCTACATTTACTCAGTTATCTTTTTACATCTCTAGTCATAAATCAAATAAAAGTGTTTAATATTTAATTTGAGGTGGAGATGTTTAAAACATCGTTGATTGTTTTCGAGGTTGCATAAAGGCTCTTTGTAACAATGAACAGTAAGTTCTCAGAAATAAAAATAAGGAATAAGACTATAGCACATATTAGCCAAGAATTCTTGCCTATTTGATTATTATTCTTAGATATTGTGAAAGTGGCCTTAGAATTAAGCCCTTTCAACCCCTTTTAGCTCTTAAGTTAGTGACTGAATGTGTTGGAGTTAATGTGTAAATAGTCAGATACTAGAAAAACAAAACTGAAACAAAAATGGTTAGAACACAAGTGAATGGCATGTTTTAATATTCTATGCTGGCTATACTGACAGCATAAAGACCACTGAAACGCCTGAGTGGTGTTGAGTCTAACCTGTTACTATCCCTAGCTTGCTACCCTCAAACCTCAAACACTGACTCTTTTCAGTTTCCGTGAGTTTGTGTCATCTGATGAATATTGTGCATCTGGTCACATCATTAAATTGTGGTAGCCGAAAAATGAATCTGCTCATACACATTTAATTGTATCTTTACAATCGCACAATCTTTACCATGGTATCATATTTGGGAAATGAATTGATCACTAGATATGATTCCTTGAGATATACTTTCATTTCACTACAGAAACTCTGTGCCTAGTTTTAATGAGCCTCTCCAACCATACTTCTATATAATAGATAGAATATCCCACTGCACTGCACTTTGTACATGTCCAACACATTGCTCTAGAAAGGTATAATTCATGTTTCTCTGGTACAGCTTGCTACATGTCTGCAAAATCTAACTGTTCCATTCATCTCTTGTCCCAAAATGCTGTAATCTATCTTCAAATTTGGAGATTATGCATCTGTTTAATGTTTTGTGGAATAGGTAACTATATTTAGCATGGCTGCAGTGTGGGTTTATTTATTGTAAAGTCATAGGTTTGGCATTACTACTTTTTACATGAGTAGTGCTTCTTTGAATATGTCATAGACGCTTGCCTTTTCATGTGAAATGTTTTAAAATCCTTGCCTTGGCATGCCAAGGTGGCTAACATTTCTGCTTTTACATGTTGGGAATATTATAACTTATGATATGTATTCCTTGAACACAAGTAACAATGATACTGAAAACACTGATCTTGTTACCTATGTAGCTGCATGCTGACTTGAGTACATCATGTACATACACAACGGACAAAAGGATTATTCAAATCCCAGGCTGGAAAACAATGCTAGATTTCTTGAGGTTTTTCAGAGTTGCATATAATTATATATCAGCGTATTTACTTTTAGTATTTTGCACTTATATTTCGAACTATACTCAACTGAATGTAACTGACATCCAGAAAACAAGACTACATATAAATAGGACTACTAGGTTCTGGGATTATCTCAGTTTGAATTATGCTTGCTCAGGATGCATGATGTCTAGGGTTTGACACCCATCATCCCATAAAACAAAGAATAGCAGGGAATAATTAAAATCTCAGAATTTGGGAAGTGGTAAGATGAGGTACATAGTAAGTTTGAGGGCAGATTGGCATATATGATAGCATATCTAAAATGGGAGGACATGCCCGGCTAGCATAGAAAAATGGAAGAAAAAGAAAAGAAAAAAGAAAGCCAGACTACTCTCAGAATTATGGAGGTAAAAATTCTAAAATCAAGGTGTCAATGAGGCTAAATCCCATTGAACCACCAAACTCTGGAATCCATTTTCACTTAGTTTGTGGTGGATCTTGGTATTATTTGATGTCACTAGTTGAAGCCACATCACTACAGTCTTAGCTGCCACCTTTACATTTTATATTGTCTTCTGCATCAGAGGAATACTTGTCATTGACTTTGGTGCTTCTCTGGGGAACCTAGAATGACATCTTTATATTCTTAAGTAGCACTTCTTTGAAGGATTTTTTTTGAGTAAATTAACACTCATTATTTATTTTAAACTCCAAATTTTATTTGCCTCCTGGTCCATCCACCTACTGTTCTACATCCCATACCTCCTCCCAGCCCCTTGTTACCACGAGGATGTCCTCACCCCCTACTCCCCACCCCACCAACCCACCTGACCTCTAAACTCCCTGGGGCCTCCAGTCTCTTGAGAGTTACATGCATCTTCTCTGACTAAACCCAGACCCAGCAGTCCTCTACTATATATGTGTTGGGGACCTCATATCAGCTGGTACATGCTATCTAGTTGGTAGTCAAGTATTTGAGAAATCTTAGGGGTCCACATTAATTGAGACTGCTGGTCCTCCTACAAAGTTGCCCTCCTCCTCAGCTTCTTCCAGCTTTTCTTTAATTCAGCCACAGAGGTCAGCAGCTTCTGTCCATTGGTTGGGTGCAAATATCTGCATCTGATTCTTTCAGTTGCTTGTTGGATCTTTTGGAGGGCAGTCATGATAGGTCCCATTTTTATGAGCACTCCATAGCCTCAGTAATAGTGTCAGGCCTTGGGACCTCCCCTTGAGCTGGATCCCACTTTGGGCCTGTCTCTGAACCTTCTTCTCCTTAGGCTCCTCTCCATTTCCACCTCTGAAGTTCTTTCAGACAGGAAGGATGGATGAAACTCTATAGTTCTTATAAATTTCTTGCATAAAAAATTGGTAATGAAATGCAATGAAAAAGTGAATACCTTCTAGAATGCATAGTGACTTGTGTAGTATAATATCTGTTAATAAAGCCCAACATGAAATTATAAATTTAAAACATTATGGGACATGTGTTTGTGTATGTGTGTGTGTATGCATACCTGCATCCATCTGTGTTTTCTTTTGTACCTTCAGTTGTCCAGTTTCTGAGTGTGAATCATGTAGATAACAATATATCCTGTTACAATGTTGAAAGGTTGAAAATGCTTGTATGATATAATCAATATCATTCATAGTCCAAATATAAGTAAAACTATTGAAAATATAAAAAAAATAAAATCCCAAGAAACATATAAAGCCTCCAGATATTTTCAATACTTTAGACAATGAAACTCAGTAAAAGGGCATTAACCATCATTTCAATGACAGTTGTATGCCTTTAAAACTGAGTTTGCCTAAGAAGCTAGGTATCAGTTACAGTAATGTTTCTATAACTATAATCATAAAATTTAAAAACCTGTAAAGACTGGAAAAGATAATGCAATAATATCTTAAGCATTCATAATATCACTCTTTCACTTCCCATAAGTAAAATTGACCTTCATAAATTGAGTATTTCATAATTTAATATAATTTTATCACTACTATGCATAATATTTTCTCTTTTACTCCACACAGAGACTCAAATTAGATAAAGCTTTAACAAAATCATAATTTAAGTAGATGGACAAATAATTGGAAAGCATACAAATGAACCTTACATTCTATTTATCTGCCTTTGGCAGATAAGCATCAGCTCACAATAGTTTGTCAGTTTGTAATGGAAAACAAATACGTGGCATGATACATGCATATAGTCTTTGTCTAAATTTATTTTTATCAATTAAGAGTCAAAATTCAATCTTATTATAATGAATTCATCTTTTAAACTATTCATATCCGAGTTTTACCTTCATGACAATTTTAACATGCAAATCCTGTGGTTCAACCAATGTATATTTGTGCACGTTAAAATTTGCTTCTAAAGTGACTGACAATAAAAGGTAAATTATAATGTGCTTAGACACAAGTCCAACCTCCAGATTCAGATAACAAGAGCCAAGTGTTTCAGTGTGATGTGAATATGACTCCTGGGAAATCACCATGTGGAGTAGCTTGAGAGATAGAGCAGAAAATACCAGTCAATGGCTGTGAAAAATGTGTCAAGAAAACATTTTAATGGAATTCTTTCCACTTTATTTACCAGCGAACAGGATAACCAATAAGTACATGTATCTCTATTGCTGAGTGTTACAGCATTGCCAATTTCTCTACCCCGTGATTGATAGAAACCTTGCTGTTCACCATCTGTTATTAAAGAGCCACATTCCTCAAGCATAGTTTCTTAATATCATTTTCAATATTGTGGGCATTATACATTTCATACTACCTCTGTGAAAGACATACAGGCTTTGAATATAACATCTGGTTTCATTGTTTGTCTTGCTCTTTATCATGTTTCTGACATCTTCACTGTTTATTGGCATGTTTCAAGATTATACATGAAGCTTTTGGAGACTGTCAATTGCTTTTTGAAAAAACCTAAAATGTGAGGTGAACAGGTTCAAATGCATATGCATACACCATAAAAGTCTCAAATTTAATGAGTAAGCCTGCTTACAGGACCTCTGCATTTAAAAATTATACAAAAAGAACATTGGTCCTTTATTGCATGCATCCATTTTTTGATAGTTTATGTTTGACCAATTAACTTACACTTATAAATGGGCACAGCAGAGCAGAGAATCTTAAGATCTATTTTGAGATGACTCACACATTACTTCAAAGAAGAGCAGAAGATTCTTTGAAGGAAGCTGATATGTAGTTATAAAGGGCCTTCAGAGTTTCCAAATTAATTGAACTCAAGCAAATGAGGGAAGGATAGGTTGTATATAGAGTCAAAGATAAAAAATAATTGGATAATGCCTAACCCTGATGGCTCAGTGGAGATCTATGAACATTTTTAAATAGAAGCAGAGACATTGGAATAATTTTAGTTAAATAAAAAATAGAATAGACGTCAATGAACACAGTATAAAAAATTAATTTTATTTTACCCTATATTGGGATGAAAATAAAGAAAACAATTTCTGTCAATATAATTTTTCAATTAAAAATATTTTAATTCTAAAATGTGGCAGTTTTTCTGTACTCAAGGGATATACTCTAAATAATATTCTGAAGTACATAAAAGTGAATTTCACTAGCCAAACTACAGAAATTTGTAATTTTTGCTTGAACAAAGCAATTATTTTACAATTAATTTGTACTAGCACTGAGGCAATTGTAATGGAAAAAGGAGGTATAATGTGACCAGAGCTGCTTAGGTATGTGCACCTCCTGCTTTATATTTAAGCCTAAATCTCATACCAAGACCCCGAATAAAAATTACAGGACAGGGAGTTACTGGATCTGGATCTCTCTATTTGTCTTTTCATGACTGCCACGTTGAATAAATATCCTTTCTCTTTCTGAAAACTAAATAAACAAAATATTAACTTTGTAGTCCAGGAAGTTAGGTACTTCGCGTGGTGTTAGCGCCTTTAGCTTCCACTAGTTTTCCTAGTACAAAACTAATGTAATTCTGCATTTTGATTGGTAGTGGTTTTCAGTAAGAATCTCCATCTGTTGCAAATAGAAATTTCTTTAATGTGGGCGAGGACCACAATAATCTGTAAAACTGAGGACAGCTACATAGAATGTAGTTAGGGTTTAGGCTAGTTAGATGAAATGATATTTATATGTTCTCCTTCAAGTTCCATGACTTCATTAGCCTCAGGGAGTTGGCCAGGTTTATAGTACCAGGCATGACTTTTCTCAAACGGTATAGGTCTTAGTTCCAATTAGAGAGTCATTGGTAATGTCAAGATATGCATGTCACTGCTACACCCTGGGGGATATCATGCCATGCTTGTCTTTAGCTATTCATAGGCACCTAAGCTAGAAAGGACACTTGGTTACTTTCCTCTTTTGGTAGCCTCTGGTACCATGAAAACCAGTTCAGGGAGACTTTCTTTCTTTCTTTTCTTTTCTTTTTATTGGATATTTTATTTATTTACATTTCAGGGTGCTTGGCAAGAATCTGATGTGGGTCAAGGAAAAAAGAAATGGGCTACTTGGCAGGAATATGACATTGACCAAAGACAAGAAAGTGGACTTCAGACAGGAATCTGACATTAGGCTAGAACAAAGAGGTGATTTCAGGCAGGAATCTAAATTTTAGGCTAGAATAAGGAAGTAGGCTTCAGACATGAAAAGGACTTTGGTCTAGGACAGGGAAGTAGGCTCAGATATTTTGGTCATCCTGATAAGCCCTTAACAGTGATCAGGGGAGTGTTCTATGTTTATTGTCTTGCTTGTTCCTTGACTATTTGCATCAATTGTATTGCTAATTTCTCAAACTAGAACTGACTTTAATACTTGCATGTAAAAAAAAAAGTGGTATAAAAGCAAAAAGGAGGAAGGGGATGGGATAAGGGTTTTCTAAGGAGGGGAAATGAGGAAAGGGGATGGCATCAGGGAGACTTTCAAATCAAATCTATCTCAGTGGCCTCTGGGCCCAACATCTGAAATGTATAGTGTCTTTACCCTCCATTGCTGGAGGAAAACCAAGTGAAATAGCAATGACCTGTTAAGCTTGCAGAGTCTTTTGGACAACTGAAACCAAGAAGTACAAAAAGAGCTTCTCATACTTGATGCTGAGGCTTTTGTTGGGTGGTCTTTGGCTCTTGGTGAGAGTACTGACAGTTGTGAAGCCCAGTCCCAGTAGATAGTCTATAATACAATATATCTCATGCTCAGGGAACATTGAAGAAGAAGAGAATGAGGGATTGGAAGGGGCAGAGGATCACAGTTTTCTTTAAAATTGTATCTCCTGTGATTTTCAGAAGCTAAACACATAAAATCTTACCAACATGATACCTAAATATGAACCAACCAAGGACAACAACAGGAATGCTAACATGGAGGGTAGACTGGAGACCTCAACTTGACACCAATAACTATAGACACTAAAGAATGCTGAGAACAGGAGAAATGGTCTTCCCCAAGGAGGAGTACACCAAACGTGTTTTCAGTGCCAAACAATCACCCTTGAAAACATTAATTCAAGTTAATGTACATACAATGAACAGCTTGTACTTATAGTTTTAGGTATATATATGTATACACTTATATGCCTATAACAACTAATGAGAAAGATGAATTTCAAAAAGAACAAGAAGAGATTAATGGGATGGTTTGGAGTCAGAAAAGGAAAGAGGAATGATGTAATTATATTATAATCTCAAAAAACCCTTTATTCATAGTTTAATACATACTTTATATGTATTAATAAACTATATTTTACAAACACACACACACACACACACACACACACACACACACACACAAATACAGAGGTGGTTGCTAGCAGCCAACCATCAGACTGAGCTCAAGGTCCCCAATGTCAGAGTTAGAAAAAGGACTGAAGGAGTTGAAGGGGTTGGCAACCCCATAGGAAGAACAATGATATCGATCAACCAGACTCTCAGAGCTTCCAGGGACTAAACCACCAACCAACGAGTATACATGGAGGAATCCATGGCTCCAGCTGCATATGTAGCAGAGGATGGCCTTATCAGGCATCAATGGGAGGAGAGGCCCTTGGTCCATGCCCCAGTGTAGGGGAATGCCAGGGCAGAGAGGTGGGAGTGGTTGGGTGTGTGGGGCAGCACCCTCATAGAAGCAGGGGGAGGAAGGATGATATAGGGGGGTTCCAGAGGGGAAATTGGGAAAGGGAATAACATTTGAAATGTAAGTAAATAAACTATTCAATTAAAAAAAATTTCCAACAAATAATCCAAATTTGTTTCCTAGTGATTGAATCAATATTTAAAGGTTGTACATAATTTCTAAGGAAAAAACGTCAGAAACAAATAATAAAAGCATGTTTATAGTTACACACCATTAAAACTTAAATTTGTGCCTTTTTTCAATTATAGCATGTATAAAATGTAAATTTTTTTATTTTATGTAATTCATAAGATTTTGTTTCCTTGATATTTTGGTTTCAGGGTCACTCTGCAAACCACACAAACACTGATCCCTGTCAGACAGGAATGGTTTATTGAATGCACACCCTAGAACTGATTAATCAGGAGCATAGCTTATAATTTGGGACTGAGCAACGCACAGCATCAAACATTTCTCAGAGCAAGCTTATAAAGGGTAAAGAAAGCACACACACACACACACACACACACACACACACACACACATACACACAAAACCCCACAATGAGCTCATCTTCAGTTGCAGGAAGTTCTTTTCAGCTCTAAGTCAAGCCATTTTAATGATAACAGTTCAACTTGATGGATCCTATGTAGAGTTTGTGGAATTTCTTACTTTCATTTCTTTCTCTTTTTTATTAATCATTTTATTCATTTACACTTCAAATGGTATCCCCTTTCTGGTTACTCCTCTAAAAACACCCCATCCCATCGCCCTTATCCCACCTCCCCTTTGCCTCTATGAGGGTGCTCCTCCATCCACTCATCCACTCCTGCCTCACTACTCTAGTACTGCCCAACACTAGGTCATCAAGCCTCTACAGGACCAAGAGCCTCCCCTTCCACTCATTTCAGATAAGGCCATGCTCTGCCAAGTATGTATCTGGAGCCATAGACTTCTCCGTGTTTACTCTTTGGTTAGTTGTTTAGTCCCTGGGAGATCTAGGTGGTTCTGTTAGTTGATATTGTTCTTCCTATGAGATTGCAATTCCTTTCAGCTGCTGCAGTCTTTTCCCTAGCTCTTCCATTGGTCCTCAGGCTCAGTTCAGTGGTTGACTCTGAGTATATGCTTCTGAGTTGGTCTGTTGATGGTAGGATCTCTCAGGGAACAGCCATACCAGGCTCCTGTCAGTAAGCAATTCTTGGCATCATCAATAGTCAGGGTTCAGTGTCTGAAGATGGGATAGATACCTAAGTGGGGTGGTCTCTGGATAGCCTTCTCTTCAGTCTCTGTTCCAATTTTTGTCCCTGTCTTTCCTTTGGAAAGAACATTTCCAGGTAAACAATTTTGATATGGGCGGGTGGCACAATCTCTTAAAAAGGGGCTGTGTCTATCTACTGGAGGTTGTCTCTACAGGTTCTGTCTCTCCTTTGTTGGGTATTTGTTTCAGCTGCAGTAATCCCCATTGGGCCCTGAGAGCCTCTTGCTTCCCTGGCATCTGGGACTTTCTAGTGCCAACCCCCAGTTCCCCATCTTCCACTGCTACACATCAATTTCTGGACCCTCTGTACTTCTCTCCAGTGCCTTCTAATACCTGATCCTGCTCCTCCCCATTTTTCCTCCCATTTCTCTCCCCCTCACAGGTCCCTCCCTTTCTCTATCTCCTGTGATTTTTTTTTTGTTTCCCCTTCTATGTAGATTGAAGCAATAACACTTTGGTCGTTCTTCTTCTTAGGCTCCATATGGTTTGTGGGTTGTATCATGGGTATTCTGAGCTAATATCCACATATCAGTGAGTGTATACCAGGTGTATTCTTTTGTGTCTGGGTTACCTCACTCAGAATGATATTTTCTAGTTCCATCCATTTGCCTGTGAATTTCATGAAGTCATTGTTTTTAATACCTGAGTAGTACTCCATTATGTAAATGTACCATATTTTCTCTATCGATTCTTCTGTTAAGGAACATCTAGGTTATTTCCAGCTTTTGACTATTATAAATAAGGCTGCTATAAACAAAGTGAAGCATGTGTTCTTGTTATATGCTGGAGCATCTTTTTGGTATACGCCCAGGAGTGGTATAGCTGGGTCTTCAAATAGAACTATTTCCAATTTTCTGAGGAACCCCCAGATTGATTTCCAAAGTGCTTTTACCAGGTTATACTCCAAACAGCAATGGTGAATGTTCCTCTTTCTCCACATCCTTGCCAGCATCTGCTCTCACCTGTGGTTTTTTATCTTAGCCATTCTGATTGGTGTGAGGTGGAATCTCAGGGTTGTTTTGATTTGCATTTTCCTGATGACTAAGAATGTTGAACATTTAAGTTTTTCTCAGCCATTCAAAATCCCTCAGTTCAAAATTCTTTGTTTAGCTTTGTACCCCATTTTTTAATTGGATTATTTGGTTTTCTAGAGTCTAACTTCTTGAGTTCTTTTTATATCTTGGATATTAGCCCTCTATCAAATGTAGAGTTGGTAAATTTTTTCCCAATCTGTTGGTTGACATTTTGTCCTATTGACAGTGTCCTTTACCTTATAGACGTTTTTCATATTATGAGGTCCCATTTGTCAATTATTGATTTTAGAGAATGAACCATTAGTTTCTGTTCAGGAAAAATTTCCCTGTGATGTCTTCAGGGCAACTTCTAAGAAAGTGAAAGATCTATATGACAAGTACTTCAAGTCTCTAAAGAAAGAAGTCAAAGAAGACCTCAGAAAATGGAGAGATTTCCAATGCTCATGGATTGGTAGGAATAACATATTAAAAATGGCCATCTTACCAAAAGCAATCTACAGATTCAATGCAATCCCCATCAAATTTCAACTCAATTCTTCACAGACAGAGAAAGAGCAATTCTCAAATTCATCCGGGATAACAAATTCAGGAAAAAAAAAAAAAAAAAAAAAAAAAAACTATTCTCAACAATAAAAGAACTTCTGGGGGAATCACCATCCCTGACCTCAAGCTGTACTACAGAGCAATATTGATTTTAAAAAAATGGCATGGTTTTGATAGTTTGATCTGGGGAATAGAATTGAAGATACAGAAATAAACCTACACATTTATTGTCACTTGATCTTTGACAAAGAAGCTAAAACCATAGAGTGGAAAATAACAAATATTGCTGACTCAACTGGTGGTCTGCATGTAGAAGAATGCAAGTTGATCCATTCCTATCTCCTTGTACAAATCTCAAGTCCAAGTGGATCAAGGACCTCCACATAAAACCAAATATGCTGTATCATATAGAAGGGAATTTCTTAAGATTATCACACCTCAGGACATGCAGAACAAAACAGAATGACTTATGGGCATGTTATAGCAACAATATGAAATAGCTGGAAAGTATATAACAAAAAGGCTACAGCAATTCTGGCGAGGGTGTTCGGAACATAATACTTCAAGAAACTTTTTAAAAGTAAGGATCGTTATCTCAAAGTCTATAAAAGGGATAATACCTTGACTTAAATTCAACAGCCTCTTGTTTTCATTATGTTGTGGATTCTATTCTAGTTAACTATACAGTGTTTTAATTAAATTATTGGAGTGAATTCTAACTCAGGATTTCCCTAAAGACCACTTTTAACATTCACCTAATTCAGAATTTCCTGTGCACCTCATTAAGTATTATACCCAACAGGAGCATGTGTTGTTGGCACATCAAAATCAGCACTGCAATTCCAATGCCGTTTGAGAATAATTTGTTGAATTAATTTACATATATGATTTAGTCTCGTTAAGGGGTCCATTCAACACCTGTTGGGTCATCTTCGCAACAAAATTTTATTTGAAGAAATAAAAGTCTTTCCTACTGGTAGTATTTACTTTATTCCCTGGGTTTTAATTTAGGTAAACATGAGGTAAAATGCTCATAAAATAGACCTTATCTGAGAGTTGTTCTGCTTTATATTGTGCAAAATATAAATATATGCAACACAAATAATATTTATGACTTAGATTTCTTCAAGTTACCAGTAAAAGACAAAAATCACAGCAGTTTGAAGATAGTGGATCTAGTTTATTCATCAGCAATATTCATCATGTCCATGATTCTTTGACATTTCCCCTGTTTGGTTTAAGTGAACTCTGTCACTTGGGAACAATGATGTGTGTTTTAGTATACTTTCTACCGGCCCATTTGCTGCCGCTTGGCCTCTTCTCTGCAATGCCTCCTAGGTTCCCATTAGTCCTTTTATGGGTCATGTTTTTAAATCTAAGAAACTAAGACCTATGGTGCCTCCATTCTTTCTCTGAAATGTAAGCAGTGACCACTGGAGAATCAGTATGAAAAAGCCACAGGTATGGCCAGTTCGCAAACGTGGGGAAACATTTTTCCTTCTTGTTTGTGTCTCTATAGCTGACACTTGCAGCCATATGTAATTGTCTTCACTTTTTCTTCCTTCTTCTTTGTATTTAGCCTCTCTGTGTATACATAAGTAAATTCTGTGTTAGACATAGTGCATTAAAGCAACATTTAATTCCCTCTTACTTAGCGTTGCCTTGTACTCTTGCTAGTTTCTTGTCTCAAATGCTGTCAAGTGTAGGCCTGATACATGCTCCTGGCTGGTACAATTTTAAAACTGTCTCTGTGAAAAAAAAACATATTTGCTCCCTTTAAGTCCTAAGAAACAGTACAGTTTATTTATCTTAATACAGTCCAAATGTTGTCCTTTTTTTCCTGCCATGTTTATAGCAGTCAATGGTTCTTTGTTTCTGCTGGCAGAACTGTTAGACAGCACCCACTAAGTTGGAATAACACTAATTTTTAAATAACTAGGTAAGCCAAAGTTTGTCTTTTGTATTAAATATATCATACTTTTCTCCATTTCAGTATTTTCATGCATATGCTTACTTCTTTAGAGCCTAAAATTGTTATTTAAAAAGACTACTCGAGATTCTCATCTCGTTACTCCTTTCTCTTTGTTAGTCAAGATGATCTTCGTAATTCTGCATTAGTAGAACATAATTAGACCTAAGCTATTCAAAACAGAAGTAAGATTTTAGAATATCTAATACCAGTATGAGACAGTACAAAGTCTCCTACTTGTAGACACAGAGAAATTTCAATTAGGCTACATCTCACCAGAAGGCTCTACAGTCACAGGAGCAATTGCAGAAAGCATTCCTAATTGCCTATTTCTTTCTTAACATGTCTGCCAGAAATCACACACATCATCTCTCACACTTTATGAAGAGAAACTACCATTAGAAATTCGAATAACAAATTCAAGATTTTACTCTGTATTAGAGCTTGCTAATATTTTTAAGAAGCAGAGGCAAGCCCATGGGTTTAAGAACACTGAAGACAACTGCAAAATTCTTCCTCTATAGTGGACATGTGTTTTCTGACTCTGCAAAAACAGATTGAAACACTAAATGTGGTGTGTGAGTAATATATAAGTGTTCCATGAATAATGAATTAGAAATACATATATTTATATCACTATATATATATATTCACATATCTATAAAATCCTCTTGCCATTTCCCTTACATCTATATCTTTTGTCACCACAGATGCACAACAGATGTTTACAAAAACTGATCATCCTTCCAGTATTCCTTCTATGGGACCATGTATTGATAATAAGATAGAAGTGGATTGAAAAGCAATTTTGTAACATCTTCCTGCAAATGATTCAAGTGGTGCATATTTAAGGATTGGTATTCATTTTTCATATTATTTTGATGAAATGTATATTTCATCAAATATAAATTTCATATGCAAGAATTATATTTCATCATTATTCAGATACGTCATATTTAAAATGCTATGAACTGACCTTACTCCAAGCTCCAGTAGCTTTTGTAGAATAATCTGTAAGCTACCAAATGTAATTGCTTGAGAAAACATTTCCATTGGTTTGTTTTGTGAAAGCAAATTACATCTTAAATCTTGCCAACTGGATTTGTTAATTTCTTCACATAATCTTAGCTCTATTTGAGGCAAATCTTTCACTTCCAAGGAATTTGTTTTCTTTTGTCAATTTCTACCTACTTAGTATTGCCTTTTTGTTACATACATTGGCCTTGTAAGTACTTAACACTTTAGTTTTGCTAAGCTAAGAATAATATAACATATAACTCCATCAGTGTGTGTGTGTGTGTGTGTGTGTGTGTGTGTGTGTGTGTTTTGTACTCTCAGCATACATCTGGGTCTCTGGTTCTTCAAATCATTCCAACACTTCTTCCAAGATCAGTATTTAGAACATAGTTAGTATTATATTGGTTTGGCAAAGTGGCACTTGTAGCTCCTACTGTAAAGTTTTGGGCCTCACTAGCCATACCTAGTTGACTAGATTTCCAGTGACACACAACAGCCCTTCTGTTGAGTGGGCTTTAATTCCAATGAAATGGTTGTTGCCTTCCTCCACTAAATAAATGTCATTGCTGCATCTTTAAAGATATATATGATACTGGTCAGTGTTGTGACTCATAGGCATCACAACAGGATATGACAATTGGTTCATCTTCTCTCTTGTCATCTTTCATATTACTGTCCAATACCATGACTATTATTATTCAAATAATTGACCTATAAAATTACTGAGGCTGTGGACTATCTATATCAATATTTCTCAATATACCTAGATTCTGACATATAGTAAGCTCACAACCTTTGTTTCTGAGTAATGTATACAATTTCACTGATTATTTCAGCACTAAATAGACAATCGTAAATCTTTTTATTTCTTTGTCTATATCCCATTTTAATTAGATTTATACAATAATTTTTAAAGCTTTTCTGCAAGAAACATCCTTCTATAAGCTATTCTATATTAACCAAGTAGAAATAACACATTTGCCACTAACAGGTAATGATGGTACTTTGAAAATACTTTGCCCCTGTTAAACTGATTTGAAAGAGAAACATAGAACTACTATAGTTAAATAGTTGATTGACTATACCACATCTTATTAATTACTTAAAACATTTATTAAATTTTGTTGTTCATTTCTGATATTGTATTTTAATTACATTTTGCCCCTTTCTCCCTCCAAAACTTGCCATATAACACCCCTTTACTCATGGCTTCATTTTTCTTTAATTGTGATTACATGTGTGTATATGTATGCATGTATATGCCTGAGTATATGTATATATGTTTCCATGGCTATTCATTTGTACTGAACAACCAGTTGGTGTGGTCTTTTCTAAGGAAGACTACCTCTCATGCACACAGCTTTACTCAGTTACATGTAGTACTTTGTGTGTGAGTGTGTGTAATGTTGAGGGCTTGTGGACTTTCCCTTGTCCAATTTGGCATGTTTATTGGTATTCTCATTTTTCAGTTCATGTATTCTAAGTTATGTTAGTAAGACTTTATAGTCATAGCTTCAGATGTTAATAGGAGAATCTCACTACAAAGTCCCTAATCCTCTGACTCTTACAGTCTTTCTGCACCCTCTTCTGCAATGTTCCCTGAGTCTTAAATGTAGGAGTTTGTATAGATATATCCATATGTATCAAGCTCCAGAACTCTTCATATTGATTGGTTGTGGTTTTCTGTAGTGTTCTCTGTCTGCTGCAAATAGGTTTTCCTTATGAGGGATATATGAACCCACATATAGAAATGATGGTTAGGGATTATATTGGTTTATTAAACTAATAGTTGCAAATTCTCCTCTAATAGACACAATCACATTAGCAGTAACTAGTTGGGTAGATTTCCATACCATGTATGCTATCTCTTTTAGTGAGTGTGTCTTAAGTCAAGTTAGAGAGCTATTGGTAATTATTACACTCTTTGGGTTATTGTGCCATACAAGTCATTGACGTAGTCCATGGACATCAAAGTTGATAGGACTCTTTGTTGTTGATTGCTTCCCTCCTTTGGAAGGCGCATGGCACCTTTTAGTAGCATAAAATCTATAATTTGCATGTTGTGTGTTATTTATTTGGACTCTATAACATTTTATAAAAAATAAATTTATTGGAATAAGAAAAGATAATAGAATAAATCCATAGCATTTTGAGTTAGGGAGTAAACTCAGCTTCTGTGTCATCTACATGGTGCCATTTTGGTTATGTCAATAAATTTTACTTAGAACATAAAAATATTATAAATATTAAATTGCAACACTGCAAAAACTAGATTTTGCCACTTATTTTAATGTTTTATAAGCATATTTATTACAGTATTAAATATAATGTCAGAGTCCAAAGAAAGTGATATTAAAGTGGAATATTTATCTTTTTATCATTTGAATTAGAATGAGGTGGGCTTCAAGGTTTCATAACTTTCATAAGTGGATCTATGACATTTATGAACTATAGTCAATCTTAGTAACATTCAGTAGAAACTGTGAGCTGCAATAGTTTCTTTTAGAAGGAATACAGTAATTATTGTGGTGCTGTGCAAAATTTCCATATCTATATTCATGTGATTAATGTAACATGGAATTTACAATTTTAAGTGCATAATACTGGAAATGTAGAAATGAAGATTTTATAGTAATGCAGATCTGGCTATATATATTTAATACTTATGTGGATTATAAAGTGAATTGAGCTTAATAGCTCAACATTTCTAACTGAGTTTGCAATGATAATATATTGTTACATACATTAAGTGAATTCTTAGCTTCTCCATAATTATCTACTATACTTATAGGCATATAGGAGCTGTGATACATTTATTTATTTATTTATTTATTTATTTATTTATTTATACTTTTTTGCACTGGTTAGCTGCATGAGTGAAGCTTTGCAGAACATTTCTCATTACCATGGTATAGCAGTGTAAACTGGCCTCTAACCAGAATGAATTCATAAGAATCAGTCTTAGATGTACAGAAAGACTTCAGGGTTATTGAATGATAGTAATACCTACCTCTAAAACCAGCAGGGGACAGATAACAAAGATTCAAATGAAACAGGGCAAAAAAGGGAGAGGAGCTCCATACAAATCTAAAACCAAGAATCATTCCTTTGTGCATTCTTAACTGCTTATTTTTCATTTTCATTGAACATTCTTTTATTTCTCAGGTTTTCTCTTATGGGCCGAATGAGCCAAAATTTAATAGCTAAATATATTGATATGATTTAGATTGTATTTGTAGCTTGTCCTGTATTAATATGAAAGTAACTCTCCAGATTAGGAAAAGGAGCAAACAGAATGTCCAGTTGAATTTAAATAATGTCACTTAAAAGAGCATGCTTCCTTCACCTAACTCTTCATTAGCAGCTGTGATTTTCTTACATTCAGTAGGTGTGTGCTGATGCTTATACATGTGTAAAGCAAAGGATGCTTATAAATGCATGTACTAAAATAAAATTTGTATATGTCCTGGTGTTTAGTGTTTATTTTGGATGAAAATCTGTTTGTAATTAGCAATTACTACTGGACAAAAGTGTTATTTCCCTGATAATTTTTTCCTTGCCTATAGCTGTTGTGTTTACGTTAGTTATACCCTGGCATTAGATGGTATAATTCCATTAGACTTCATTTTAGATTGTTTCCACTTTTCTCTGAGCTATTTCTTTTAATTAACAGGCACATCCATCGACATTAATTTTTTACCTACATCAAGGAACACTTATGCTCCTGAGGCACATTCTCCACATCTTACCAGTGTCTAGCTTATGAATGTTATTTCTGCAAAGATTTCTCATCTGTTCTCTCCCTGCTTTGCTCTGTCAGCAGGTGGCATCAATGCTCATACCCCAAAATGTTATTTCTGGAAAGGGGTCATTCGTAGACATTCTGTCAGCACTTCTCATTACTTCATATCTTAATCAATCTAGTCCAGGCCTCCTTTTGTGCCTTTCCTGAGCAAGGATAGCGATCTTGAACTTGTTTACCCTACCTTCACTCATCCTTTTCAAATATTATCTATACTGCCCAAAGAATTTTCTTTCAAGTTGAACCTAGGCCAGGTATCTTATTTTTAAATCTTTTTTGTGCCTTTCCTGAGCAAGTTTTGTGATCTTGAATTTGCTTACTTTATATCACTCATTCTTTTCAAATTTTATTTACACAGCCCAAAGAATTGTCTCTCAAGTTGAATCAGGACAGATATCTTATTTTTAAACCATCTCAGTGTTTTTCTTACAGCAACTTTTCCATATATGCCTGTAAGGGATTTCCTGATTCAGTTTCTTTCTATCTCTTTAACCTTGATCTGTTTACTCAAGCTACACAGACCTCCTTATAGCCTTTTATTTTTATCCAACTTCTGCTTCCATAGTGATAACATGGAATATGTATCTTTCTTTATTACAGTTTTTACTTAGTGTTTGGCTTTTAATTTTGGTTTTGCTTTCTTCACACTACTTCTAATATATTGCTATGTCACATTACACTTTCTTGAGAGTTCTATCTTGATGTGGTTATTTGATTAGTCAATTGCTCTATTTCTGGTCATTATATAATATAAAAAGTACTATTAAGAAATACCTGTGTCTGGAACTAATAACATTATTCTGACATGAATGATTAGGCTAACCAACAAATGTGTGAACTAATGAATCTACACAAACTGATAAATATTATATTGGGGGAAATAAAAAGAAATAATAGGAAAGGGCTGGTGGAAATGTAATCTTAGAAAAAATAGAATTACTTTTACAGAGTAAAATAAGAAAAACATTTAGAGGTAGGAAGATATTTAAAGAGTGTAAAAGTAAATTATATTCACCATAAGTAATTGTTATCTCAGAGGCTTACTGCTGAATAAGCTCACTCTTTCTAGCTCTTTTGGAGGTCTGGCTAGCTGATTCAACTAAGCTGTTCTGGTCCAAACTTCTTTCCAAGCTTACTGATTCAATTTGGCTTCTCTTGGCTTCTCACTGAATTGTTCTGTTTGGCCTAAAACTAATTCTGGCAATCTGTTCTAATTGTCTGCCTTTTCAGTTGCCTTCAACTGTGTCTGCTGAATGAACTGAATGTAACTGAACTCAGATTCATTACACTGTCTCCTGTACTGTCTGACTAATTGAACTCAATTGACTCCACCCACTCTTTCCTTGCACTCTATTATGTATCCCCTTTTTCCTGTTTTCATGAGAGTTGAGCACATCCTATCTCTGACTCATTCTGTCAACTTTTTCTTTGATTTGGTACTTTGTCTGTTCCTCAATTAGACGTCAATGTTAGGGATTAAAGGTGCATACTAAAGACATGTCTGTATTCCAGCCAGATTGTACAGACCTACATCTTTGGATATGATCCCTTGCCAAAGAAGTCATGTTGCTGGATTAAAATTACTTTACAAAACAGAATTCATGGAGTACAGCTGACTATTTTGTGTTAGAAGTTTAAGGTAACATTACTTGGTTAAATATTATGTCTCAAAATTTTGAAGAGTTGAATTAATATTACCCACATAAAATTGTACAAGTGGATATGTTTTGGACTTATAGATCGCATGAGGTAACAGAAACTCTTGATTAGCAATTGATTAGAAGTATCTCGATATTATAATTTATTAAATGAACCATTAATTACCCATTTAAAGTTTTTTAAGAATGTATGTGTGTATGTCTCTGTGTGTGTATGTGCTGATAACATGAAAGCACAGATGGTCTGATAGAGGAAGAGAAAGGTGTTTATTTAAATATTGTTGTATACAATATATTTTGGTCATTTTCTCCTTCACCTACTCTTCTAGATATTCCCCACTTCCCTTTTTACCCATTCAACTTTGTCCTCTCTCTCTTTCTCCCTGTCTCTCTGTTCTCTCTCTCTCTCTCTCTCTCTCTCTCTCTCTCTCTCTCTCTCTCTCTCTCTCTCTCTCAAGAAAGTGAACAAAGAACCAAAAGACCAGTATCAAAATGAACACCAATAAGACTAAAAGAGCCCAAACAGTACAAATTACACAAAAGATCACAATAAACATAAACAAACAAATATACAGAGTTTGATTTTGTTGACCATATCTACTCCTGGGCATGACACATGCAATGGAGTGTGGTTGATTTATCTTAAAGGAGGATAGGAGGAGTTATATAGAAAGGATAATGAAATAAACCTGGAAAAAAATTATTTGGGGTAAGGGATGAATTCATCCCAGGATGGGGATGGGAGGGCACTGGAACAAGAATCAAGGACAGAGGATTAACTGACTGTGAAGTATAATGATACACACGTATAAAATGGCATAATAAAATCCATTAATTTGTATGGTAACCTAAGAAATTAAATATTTTAATGTTTGCATCATTTAAAAAGTATAAATGATGGAAAGCTGTGTTTCTCAAATGGGATAGCTCAAATGATGTTTTAAAAACAAGAGTACACATCTCACCGGTAGCAATTTTTAATAATGGTATCCTTGATTGTATGACTTAATTTCATTTATCTTTTGAAAAATCTTCATCCTGACTCACATAGTGGCTGCACCAGTATGCATCACCACCAGCAGTGAATACGAGTCCTCATCAGTCCCCACATACTAACTACAGTACATTGTAATTTCTTTTCTAATTTACGTTTTCTGATGCCTAAGGATGTTGAACATCTTTTTCCAGAATTTTTGAATCTTTTAATAACTCTCTATTCAGTTCAGAAGCACATTTATTGGTAGAAAGATATGGTACTTAGGAGCATTTAATTCTGTGAGTGAGTTTGTGGGGGGTCTGGGGGGAGGGGAGGAAGTAGAAGGTTGTCCACACAAGTAAATCAAGGATCTAGGAAGGAGAAAATGTGGGAAGTAAAAATCTTGAAAGCATAGGTAAGAGAATTGAGTATATGTGACATGAACTGGTAACGAGGTGGGAAAGACTCAGTTTTCATTAAGGGGCTGGCCACTGGGAGTAGCATCATGCTTCAGTGAAGAATGTGGACAATAGAAATGGACTTGGAGCCGGGTGGTGGTGGCGCACGCCTTTAATCCCAGCACTTGGGAGGCAGAGACAGGCGGATTTCTGAGTTTGAGGCCAGCCTGGTCTACAGAGTGAGTTCTAGGACAGCCAGGGCTATACAGAGAAACCCTGTCTCGAAAAACAAAAACAACAACAACAAAAAAAAACAAAACAAAAAGAAATGGACTTGGCATAGTTTTCTTCTTGGGGCAGTGAATCTAGTGTGTACTTGACAGGAATGGGAACCAAGTGTGATCAGGTGCATTATATGAAATTCCCAAATAATTAAAACATTATTTTGGCGGAAAAAAAAAAAAAAAACACTTTTATTGGAAGATGGGGTTGAGTAAGAAGGGCTCAGAACAAGAAGTAGAACCGTGGTTCTCAATCCATGGCTCGCAACCACTTTGGGTTGTCCGATGACACATTCAGAAGGGTCACCTACAACAATCTGAAAACACAGATGTTTGCAATATGATTCATAAGAGCAGAAAACTTAGTTACAAAGTAGAAGTGACAATAAAATAATGGCTGCGTGTCACAACAACACAACAAACTGAATTAACAGTCTCAACATTAAGAAGGTTGAGAGCCATTGACCTAGAGGGAAGTAGAAGAGGATGAGTAAGAGCAGTGTGTATACAAATATCATAAGGAAACACATTCTTTTGAATGCTCTTTCTAAAAACCTAGCAAAAAACAAAACCAGAACAGTTATGTATGATGTATTCTCTGCTGTCAGAACAACTTATTGTTTCTTATCAATGACTCACAAAGTAAATGTCTTTACTTCAGATGACATGATAATGCCACTCACAAATTCTCTTAGCATCTCTCTTTAATATGTTTGTACAAAATGGAGTACTAGGACCTCTGGTTGTATTTATGTAACTCCTAGCTGCCCTAGACAATGTCCAGCCACTTCTGTTTGGTATGGTTTCAATATAATGCAATGTGAACATGCAAATGGAGTTAATGATTTTTTTTTTCTGGCTATTCACTGTTTTGATATGGGCTCTGTTTTGCTTTGCTTTGCGTTTTGCTTTAGATGGATTTGGTGACCTTTTCTGTGTTTGAGTAAGCTTCCCCAGTGCTTTCATTCTGTGATTAAGAGGCTTTCACTATGCAACCAGTTTGACATGGTCATTACTTAATGCTCACTTAACAAAATTCTACAAGACCAAATTATCACAGTGGGTGAAGGAACAGATGGCCAGCTGGCTAGAATCCATGCTTGCTTTGTTTGATGATTTCTCAAGTCTGCCACAAAGAAGCCACATGTGCGACCTTAGGAGGCAGTCCAAACAGCAACTGGCCTGTCCAGCTGTGCTTCAGCATCCTCAGCTGTGAAGTTTGAGTCTGTGCCTTTCCCATCTGAATGAAACTGGAATTACCTCCTGCAGGGGCCTCTCTGCTCAGTAATTAAAATGGCAATCAGGAAGGACAGATTTCAAGAGGTAACACAAATTCTTCCACCACATCCAATTACTGTCTTCAAAGTAAAAGGGATGGTGAAAAAGTGCATCTATTTTAAAAATTCATTAATTGATAAGATGGTGCACCATCTGATACTTTAAATACTGCAACATAATTCAACAAAGAAATTATGGCTTGACTCCAAGCTCCAAATGGGTAGTATAATAAATAGGGTTACAAAACCTATATCTGTTCTGCAACCATTACTGTTTGCTATTGATTGTGATAGAAGTTTAGCATACAAATTGAAATTATAAATATTTCAGTCACCATCCATGTTTGAAGCGCTATCAAGTGTGTATTATATTAGGATCTGATGATAAAGAATTAAGCTCAGAGGTATACTTTGTACAAGCAGTTAATAATGGACTCAAGGAAACAAAGGAAACCTATCATACAGTTACAAATGAAACAGTATTCAGCGAGATGTTGAGAGGTACAGCCAGCAAGCTGAGTAGGAGGTGAATAAGGTGAAGAGCTGACAGGGAAAGATTGATGAAGAACATGGAAATTCTCTAGTTGCTTAGAGGTGCATGTAACATAGTGAGATTGCCTATGCTCCAGAATCATGGGCTCAAATATTTCTATAACAATCTTATAGAAAACGGGTCTCTATTCTATTGTTAATATATTCCTCTTCTGCTGACATATGGAAGATAATGTAACAGTTGGTAGCTGAAGGAAATCTTGAGTGATATCTTTGGGCTCTATACCACCTGCTAATGTGAATCCTTAAGTTTTTCTTCTGCTTTTATTTGTGTTTCTGCTTCTGCTTCAGTGTTTGCCAGAATGTGTCTTCATGTGCTAGCAGTGACTGTAGAGGCCAGGAGAGGGTGTTGAACCATTTAACAAAGAGTTGCAGGCAGATGAGAGCTGACAAGTAGGTTCTGGGAATTAAATCTCATTCATTAAGAAGAACAGACAGGGATATTAATCCTTGAGCCATTTCCCCAAGTTTCTTTTTTTTAGTACATAGCTGGTGAACTCTGATGCACATCATTATTATAGAAATGTCCTGCACAGGTTTTTCTTTGTTTTTGTTGTTTTTGTGTTTGTTTTTTGTTTTGGTTTTTTTAATCATCCCTCTAGATAAAACTCTTTGACATGATTTCTTTACATTAGTTAAAAATTCTTGACCACTGGGTTATAAATTATGTACATTAGAAATTTTCGTAGAATTTATAACATTGAAACTCTGATTTGTTTTTCCTTTCTATGCTTATTTTCTATATCTGTAATCTTTATACCATTGATAGTGAAGGAGCTTAAAAATGTCCCTTGAGCTTCTATTTACTAAATTTAATAATGATATAAAAATATAGTGTGATATCTATTAATTCAGCAATGATTTCTAGATGGTAGGTCTTCTATTAATTGGTATTTGTAGACCTCACTTTATAAGATTCTTTTAGAAAGTCATAGATAAACATTGTTTTGTCTTGTGTTCACTACACATGGACCTACAAATAAAATCACACCATCTTCAGACAGTAAACATATGCCCAGAAATAACATCTTGATGACTTTTTAAAAGCATATATAGTAAGACTACAGAAAATGCTACATTTCTGCTTGGGTGATAAAATATTCAGAGCTGAGGTTTCCCATCATGCAGGTTGGGTTTTAAGGCTTGTTGCCACCATTGTGAAAGATGGGTGACTATGGGAAAGGATAGAGGTCACTTTACAACAAGGTAATAGCTGGCATTTGAAATGGTAGATCATATTGCTCAAATGTAGTGTCATATTTTGAAAGTTTACATATATATATATGTATATATATATATACATATATATATGTACTTTATTGATGAGTAATGTATCATGTGATATACCTGTGCCACAATGATTAAATATATTTACCAATGTGGTATGTCTAATAACTTACTCAGAAAATTTATGATTTTCAACCAACAAGCCGAATTCTAAAGAGTTTTGAGAGAATAGAGCTCAACTGAAGAAAATGTTTTTTTGTTTTTTGGGGGTTTTTGGTTTTTTTTTTTTTTTTTTTTTTTTTTGACATTCTCTTCTCTTGTACCATTTCTTGTCCTCCTTGATGAAACCCAGGTCATCTAGGGGAATCATTAGAGAATACTCCTTAGTCACTGCTGCTAAATTGGAGTGCTTTCTTGGTCTCCCTCATTTGAAAACCCATTTATCACTGCACTATCAAATTAAGTTACTTTTACTGCTGAAAATATAAATGTTATCAGTTAATACAATATTAATAATAAATTAGGACTGTGGTTCCCGTCATCATCTCCATTTACATAAGTGAGCAGCTAACTCAAGGAGTCTAGCTAGAGAACGTTACCCTCTTTGAGAGGAATGAATATCAGGAACTGCAAAATATGAAGAGTCTTCTATGATAGAAATGTACATTCTCAAGTTCCTGAGGTTGAAATTCCAAATACAAGGTGTTTTCTTGTTGTCCTCACTTAGCATTTAGGTGAGACAGAACCATTTCTCACCTTTCGTGTGACTAAATACAGTCTCCTAGTGTATACCAGATGAATAGATGAGGGCATCCACATATGACTCCATTCAACCTTGATCATTTCCTTACAATTTCTGGGTCCCAGCATACTCTCGTTTTAAGATCCTAGTGATTAGGGCATTATTAGTAGATTGGGTATAAAATGGCCTTTAAAAGTCCCATAGATTAAAGTCTTTGCTCCCAGAAATGTACCTAATCTGTGAAAAGTGCTAAGATCATAAAAGCACAAACTAAATCAATGGATTAATCCACTTACTAAATCATTGCAATAGGAGGTAGGGGCTGGGTCAGAGGGATCTGTCACTATCATTGTTTTTCCTAAGTGACCTCCTCCTTATATCTACTGCTCCTCTCCCTCTTCCCTTTCTCTCTCCCTCCCTCTCCCTCTCCTTCCCTTAATCTCTCCCTCTCTTCCCCTCTATCTCATGTGTGAGTGCATATGTGTATGCATGTGTGTGTGTATGTATCCTGCCACAAAACAAGACTTGTGGTTCTATATTTTTATTTTGACCTAGTATTAAAAAGCAGTATTTTTATTATTAATTACTTGAGAATTTCAGAAAATATATTTTGAAAATATTCAACCCTTCAATTATTCTCCTTACCACCCTCTCAAATACTCCTGCCCTTCTCACCCAGCTTTCTGACTTTGAGACTTCTTTCTTTCTTTCTTTCTTTCTTTCTTTCTTTCTTTCTTTCTTTCTTTCTTTCTTTCTTTCTTTTGTCTACTCCACCTCCTTCAACTTCTCTTTCTCCTTCTTCTTTCCTTCTCTATGGAGTTTCAATTTGTGTTGCTGAACTAGTCTTGGGATTGGAGCTTGATCTGGTATATGGTCATTCCATCAGTAATCATATTTTGTTTGTTGTTGGAAAAAAAAACAATCAAAAACCAAATAATCAAAGACTTCCACTCTCAAAAGCCATCACATGCTAATAATTCCATAGCTAGTAGTAGACTTACATATCCACCTCCCACACTTTATTTTGAGATTTTTCAAGGCCTTGCCCCTAAAAAACCCCAATTAATCCCTGTCCTTTGTGAATGTTTTAACTAGAATAACTGAATATTCAAAGATAAGATCTGAAAATGAGAGAAAATATGTAATATTTATTTTTCTATGTCTGGATTATTTCAGTCAAGACTGTTGCATATAGCTACACCCATTTACCCTTCTTGTTATTGCTCAACAACCATGATTTACCTCTCTTCTTTTCAAGGCCCATCTGTCTGAATGTCTCACCGTATCACAAAGGCCTGTGCAAATGAGACCACACCACCATTGACCAAAGCTTCTGAAAAGAGTGTTTGAACAAATTTTTGTTCTTAAACTTTTTTCTCTTAAATATTTTTAACAGGAATAAAAAAATTGACATCTCAGGCATCAATAAATAAAATTTGCAGGGCACAATTCATATTTACAAGGTCCTTGCAGTTATAAATTGATAAACATTGACTCATGGAATTATACTGTATTTAGAGTGGGCTGCAAATATGTGACTTGTATGGAAAAAAGAAGAGGGGAGATACAGTGAGAATTTTGGTCTCTTTAAGAAACATAGATAGTATGTTTTCATTTTAATCCCAGGTGTGAGTTATGGCTGTGTTTCAGATTATTCACAGTAGCTCACTATGATGAGCTACTTTGGTTTCTAGCAGAGACATGATTTTGCTAGCTGCAGTTAGTTTCTGCAATTGTGTGACCTGGGAATTTGGGGGACTTTTCAGAGAACGTATTATAGCCAAGGCCCCAAAAGGTTGGGAGTGGGTTGTTGTTTGCTTGCTCTTGGTTACTGTTGGTTTTGCTGATAGTTTCATAATTAATCATGCATAATGAAGAAAGAAGAAGAAATTAGATATCCTGGCTGCAGTGATCAAACTTTCCCCAAAGAACTCAGTGCTCCTCCTAATGAGCAAGAAGTAGTCTAACTACAGCAATGCCCCCCTTTCTATTTCTATCCTTTATTCTCTCCTATCTAGTGTTAGGGGGTTGAAATGACAGAAAAGGGGTGTAAAAGGGTAGAAGAAAGAAGAACCACAAGGTAGCAAACACTACTGGAGGAAAACAAGGAGCAAGAGAAGATGAGTGTGAAGACAGGTGGGGATTGACAGGATGTTCTGAATAACCAAGTGATGTTGCCAGTGACCTTGTGCCGGTGCCAATGACCACATGACATCATTATCAGGAGCCCCCCCCCAATGTAATTTTTTTTTGAGAGAGACAGAGAGAGAGAGAGAGAGTGTGTGTGTGTGTGTGTGTGTGTAGTTAATGCCTTGGTGTCTATTTTGTATCTTCCAGAGCTCAGAGGGAATGTTTTTGCTGTTTCATGCTACAGAGTGAGTGGAAATTAGCTGCAGCTCTCCTAAATGAATACAAGCCCAGGAAAGCATGCTGTGCAAGCAGTGGTCAACCAGGGCCTCCCGCAGACCTCCCACAGACACTCGCATACTGACATGGTGTGTTCTGCAGGGGACAGTTTGTCAGCATGAACTGGAAAAAAAAAAAGCCTGCTTAGCACAGATTTTAATTTGCACGATTTTCCCCAGAGCTTTTAAAGTTTGAAGAGAAATCTTATTAATCTTGCTGGTTTTCCTCAATAATGGATTTTTTAAATTTTGTTTAGAGTAGTTTAATTATTAACAAAATTATTAACAAAAACAGAAAGAGACTACATAGAAGAGAGTTTTAAGGCACCTATTCTGTAAGCATATCTGAAATAATTTCCTTTTTTCAATAGGGTTTTTAATATATCTTTATTCTTATTTTAGATGTGTTTTGGTGTGTGTGTGTGTGTGTGTGTGTGTGTGTGTGTGTGTGATTAGGTGTGTCTGCAGAGTATAGAAGAGGATGCTGGATACCTACAGCTACATGGGTCTATATGACTGGCAACAGGGGTACTTCCCAGTACCGGAACTCATATGTTACAAGAACGGTATTAACTGTTGAGTCATCACTGTATTCTGCCAACTAGTTTGAAAAAATAAATAAACACAGTGTGAAATGACAACAAGAAAAAAATCCAAGTCTTAGTAAATGTAAACACAATACTTAGAGAGTACTTCCATATGTTTATTAAGAGTTGTGACTAACTTTTGAGTCTTAACTATTTCTCATTCAAATGTCCAGCAACACTTTGAAAGTCCAAATTTAATGACAACATTTGTGTTTATTTATTATGTAATTTAATGTACACCTTCAATTTTAAGTACTAACGCCAAGATTTTGGAGGCATAACATACAACATAGACCAATCCTGAATGTACATCTTCGTGGAAGTGATAATGTATTTGCTTCCTAATATTCTGTCTGTTCTCTACAACAGTCATAATTGGGGCACAGTGTTCATGTTCACTGTTTAAGAGGATAACTGTGTTACACATATGAAAATAATTTTAACTCTGCTATTAACATTATGAAGAGATGGAAGCAAAACAGCACAGTATTTGAATCTATTGTTTTTGTAAGCAATTAATCTTGTTGACATACTTATATGAACTTGCATAAAGATGCCTGGAAGAATGTTGCTGAACTCAGTTGTTCATTAATTTTGATCACATGCTGTCCCCATTATGTTAGGAACTACTTAAAGATTCCCCAGAAAAGTATTAAAGCATTGATTTACAAATTCCCAGAAGCCTTTTGAATTTGAAAGTTCACTTATGTTTTTTTTTTTAAGAGTTATATCACCAAACGTATTGGTCTAGTAAAATAGTTCATAATAGCAGCCATAAGTGAAGCACCAGTCTCTGTGTTTCTTAATGTCTGTAATTCAAAACGGTGCCAAGTTCTTTAGATTGCTGTTTTGAGTGGAAAAGCATTGAGGACAGATTTGTAAGTGTTCTTTCTCTTAAAACCTCTAAGTGGCTCAGAAACACTAATTTGTTTTCAAACTTTGGTTGTGGTTACATTTTTTTTAATGCTATGTATAAGTCACCTGAACCAGTGGCGACGAATTACAATAGACATAGGAGACATGCTTCAAATATAACAAAGCCTTGGCTGTTAAAGTTAGCAACATAGAATGTAAGGGGAGAGGGGAGAAGAGATGTAAAATGGCTAAAGTTCATTATATAAATGTATGAACCTGTCAAACAGTAAAAATTTTTAAAAGATTATTATAATGCCTGGGGGAAATCTCAGAATTAAATTTCTAGAAACCATTACCTAAACAATGAAAGGTATTAATCCTAAGTGTGTACCACTCACAGTACCGGTGAGCTGTGAAATTTTCTTTAAAATCAACTGCACAAAGTTGAAAATGAAATGCACTCTGATATTATGAGCTGCTTCTTTCTGGTGCCGTCAATCCTAACTCCACTGAAAGCATTGATCACAAGGTACTGGCACAGTGCCTACACCACAGTTAGTGCCTTGGGAATAGATACTACTAATGGAAGGGCCAGTTTTATTCTTATCAGTACAAAAAAAAACTGCTTCACATTTTATAAGCAGTTAATTTTATTTATCAGTATACCAAGATCTAAAATAATACTTTCCGTATCAACTTGCTATCTGGATGTGACTAAATGGCACAAAAATAAAAGTCTCCCCATATCCCTTATTTGTATGTGATTAACCTTCTTATCACTTGGAGAAAAGATAACGGGAAATCATTGCCATATTTTTTGTTCCTGTCCCATATCAAGTACAAAACAATTTTTACCACCAAGCAAGTTTTGTGGGTGCTCACCTATTTTATCTTTATGTCCTAACTTATTTTATAGTCATCTCTCTTTATTCAGGTTCAAAGTATATGGCTTTATTGTTATGTGGATTGTTTGATTAACAAAATAAAGCTCTATCAATAATGTTATATGATGCTACATTTTTAATAATAATATATTTGTCAAAGAACTAGGATATATGCAGTCATAATGAATATTAATACAATTCTGCAATTTAAAAATAGCAGTTTTAAAGCTTCAACCATACTAGAAAGATAAAAAGAGATCCTGGTTACAAATTCTGAAGGCCTGAAACTTGTAAAGTACACAGAAATCAAAGAAAAAAAAGAAAAAAAAAGAGCAACCAAGTTAATTTATGAAAAGAAAGAGTAACACTATTGATATTTTAAAGAATAAACCTAAAAGGGGGTGTGGTACATAGATGCCATTACCACTGGTTATTGACATGGGTTCATTTTGTCAGATGTAACAGAAGCCCAGAAATCTACTGTGGAGGAACCAGGATTCTTCCCATATGATATTTATGGCCTCAAGCAAAGGGGATAGGAAGCCTCTCATCTCAGCACTCAAGCTTTCTGCCTTGAGAAATCAAAGAGTGCATGAAAGGTGTAGAGAGACTGGAGGCTGGAGCTGACTCAGTGGTTAAAAGTGATTGCCCAATAATCATGAGAACTAGAGTTCAGATCTCAGCACCACATAAATAAGTCAGGAATCCCTACAAAACCCTGAAACGAGCCTGGAGGATTGCTGCGGCATGTTTGCTTCCAGCCCAGTTAGTTGTACAGGCTGAAGAAACACCAGGTTCAGGGTCAGACTTGCCTCAAAGGAAGGAGTGAGAAGTGATATACAAGGTCAAAATAGACTTTTTTCTAGATGCAGGAATAGATGATCCCAACTGAGAGAGTACACACACACACACAGAGACAGACAGACAGACAGAGAGACAGACAGACAGACAGACAGACAGACAGACACAGAGACATGGAGACATAGAGGAGGGAGGGAAAGAGGGAGAGAGAGATGCACACAGAGACACAGAGACACAAAAACACACACACAGATATAGACATAAGTACATACAAAAATAAACAAATCTAAAGAATTTATAGAATCAGGCATACATATAATTATGATTAAAATCTACTGGTGTAATTGAATTCAAAGATTATACTAATGATAAAAAGTATCATTAGCATTAGAGCCTTTCTATCTATATCTTCAATATCTAATATATTCATTCTGATCCAATTGCTAAAGACTCTGAGATGCTTACATTAGGGGAGGCTTTTGAGTGCTGTATTATTTATAGAAATATGCTCTGTGAATTCATGCTGGCTGTTTACATCTGTCATAACTAACATTAATGCACAGACTGACAACTTGGGAGCAGACCTGGCTTGCTAGAAAAACTGTGAATTTTGTAGTCAGGCAAAGTATGATAAAAGATTTGCTTTCTGATTACACGTGTTACTTAACCTCTTTGTGTCTGTTTGCCCCCTAAATCCAGGGTATATTCTTACAATATATATTTAAAAAAAAAAATAAGAACTTAACTGACTCTAGAAAAAAAAAATCCTAGTCCCACGTGATTTAGTTCATCCTTGTCCTTAAAAAACAAAAACATTGGATTTCATGGACTGAGAAAAATACCAGCAGTAATGGTAATCCTTTCCTAAAGCCTTGGTGGCAGCTGAGGTCATGATCCCCTTTGGGATGCAAATACAAAGAGCTCTAACTAAAAAAACTCTCATCTGTAGAGAATCCCAGAGACTGAAACAAGACTACTCAACAGAACTGTGTTCCTAGGCAGTTTAAGACTTAGGATTCTTCCATCAAATCTTTCTCCAGGTTTCTGTTTTTAACTGGAGTCCACTGGACTGCATACCCCGCACCACTTCTTCCCTTCTACTAGAATGAAGGGTGTAAAAATGCCACGGATTTCCCTATTGGCTTTCTCTAACACAGCCCAGAGACTCCGGTGGTTAGCTGATGCTGGTGGAGCTAGATCACTAAAAACATAATTCACATAGCATCTGTGCAAATGACTTAAACCTGAATTACAGGCACCACGATTTCTTATTAGATATGTTTCTTCATGAATTAACCACTCAGGACTTTGTCTGCCCTCTCATCATGGAGACTTTATTTTCAGCCTTGTTACGATTCCTCCCCATTGTTCTCTTCTGTATTTCCTCAGTTCTTCCTTGTACTAAACTGTCTGATCTCACCTTCTTGCCTAGTCTAATCTTTTAAAGCTTGTGCTCATAAATGTGCCAGGTCATCCAGGTTCCTTTGCTCCCACTGTTCTTCAGAGAGACTTTCAATGACCCACTGGTTTGCATCAATTTTATCTCCAAGCACGGCCAAAAAAAGGTCTTCCATTCAAATCTTTTATTAATTCCCCATGGAGTTTCTTAAACCTAAGTGAATGTGGGAGAGGTTTCTACTCTCTCTGCTATAATTACTCCACTCTCTCGAGGAAGCAAGAATAGCTTCATTAGTTTGGGTTTTAATAACTATTTTTTTCTCTCAGGTATAATTCCTTAAATCCAATTTTCTTCATGCATAGTATTTTTTAGATTTTGCTGAATTCTTATTATATTATGTTTTTTTATCTGCTAAATTGTAAGACTTTCACAGTGCCCTATTTGTTCAGAATTTTATAATCATTTAAATATATTTTGTGTATTTTTATGTAACATATATGAGTAGCAGTTACCATTTATTGAAAACATGCTTTTGCTTTTTTTTTTTTTCATATTTGGAAGAGAATTGATGCAACAAAACTCTCAGTGTTAATTTTGTTAGATTCTCCCCTCCTGGAATCACAGATACTGAGTTTGAGAGCTGAATGCATCACTAGGAGATACTATTGATCTGATGAATAGCATCAAATTTCTCTAACCTTCATCTTTAAATACCAGCACAACAGCAACCAGGGACTGTATAAGAGAACAGTAACCACTACCTTACTGTTTTGCTGTGAGAAGTAGATGAGACTATTTTGTAAATTACTACGTTCCCACAGTATGATGCATTATAAGATAACTTTTAGAAAACATAAGAAACAGAAAGGAGAACTGGAATGTTTAACACAATGGTTAGCAATGAGGAAAAATTGTTTCAATTGCATCTAAATTTTGTCACGGGTCTTATACTTACTTCATTCTCACAAGAGCAGACTATGTCCCCACTTTAGGGAAGTTACTAAATTATTTGATTCATAACCACTACATGGGACTAAACTATCTACTTTAGGAAACA
Organism: Arvicanthis niloticus; assembly: GCF_011762505.2. NCBI lineage: Eukaryota > Metazoa > Chordata > Mammalia > Rodentia > Muridae > Arvicanthis > Arvicanthis niloticus. Next base: position 13,710,416 of record NC_133437.1, read on the forward strand.
TATTGTTTAAATAATTTTATCATATACTTGAGATTTACAAATTGATAATATGTGAAACACATAGCTACTAAAATGGTTACCATTTTATGATTAATTTTGAGTAAAAATAGTCAGCTTAAATATACTTAATAATTGTCTCCATTGTAATGCAATAGTACTGACATTAATCTTCATGTTGTACATTAGATATCTAGGTACTTTTTTTTTCAGGGATATGAAGATATAGATACTTGTAGTAAAAAAAAAAAAACAGATTTCACAATTTCTTTTCAGTTTTTAAAAGAAATGCTAAAGATGAAGCCTGAGTCTAGGTACTATAGAGTGCCTATAGACTATTTCATGTAATTTTTTTTCATCCAGAAAACCAGAAAGAAGTGGAATGTTTTTCCATATAAGTTTTCTAGAGGAAACAATCAAATCATAATTCTTTTTCTAACATAGGAGCATGGTACCTAATCTCTAATCATGTTAAAATCTAATGTGAGTGAAGATGGTGAATGCCCTCTCTCCTTAAAGTCTACTTTTTCCATTGCGCTCTGTGACCAACATTGCTTGATGTATCCTTTAATAGATGTTCTAAATCTTCAGTATTACTGTAATCCAGTGCTCTGCCTTCCCTCTTGTCCCAGCTGAGAGCTCTTGCTCTTCTCTTGATCTTTTTCCAGGACCTTGGATTTGCTCCTCATGAATTAGCAGGCATTTCATTTCATAACTCCAACATTCATTTTCTAGGATCTGCATATAATTTTTCCCTCGCTAACATGTTCTATTATCTATAATTTAAAAAGTGAATCCCTCTTCTTTGGTCTCCCCCGTCTTCCCCCAGTTTTTATCATCTAATAATGGTCAATTTGACTAACCCAGCCTCACCTTGATGTCTAATCTACTTTTCCAAAAATAAGTCTGAATAAATGCACCTTCTCATCTAGACTCCCTTTCACCTACTGTTCATCAGGGAGACTTTCAATGACCCACTCCTTGTCATTAATTTTGTCTTATAGTAGAACAAGGCAAAGGTCTTACATTTTAATCTTTTCAAATTATTTTGGTTTCTTGGTCATTTTTTATCTTAAGGAAAACATTCCTTGATTTCCCTAGAATCATTTAGAATCTCTTCTCTGGATTCTGTCTTCACTCAGCACTTACTCTAGAAAACTGAATGTGGTATAGAGCATTGTACTGCATGCTTATGAAGGACAAAGAACATCAGGACAGCTTGGGTTCTTATCAGAAACCCTCAGACTGTGACACAGCCTGTCACTTCTGAAAGAAGAAAACAAGGAAGAAAAGAAAGCATTGTCTACATAAAGCTTCAGATTGACAGGGTTTTCCAGCATGGCTTGGCTCTATAGAGTGGAGCATCCCAGAGTACAAAAGAGTTTTGTGCCAGGCAGGCCTGGCCCCATTTGATACCACATAGTGCTTTGTCATTGCCTCAGGGAAGTGACCTGGAGTGAACATTGTTGCATCAGATCCTACAGATCCTTAGCTGAATTGTTGCAGCAGATCCTACAGAGCAGTAGCTGGATACTGCCAGCTCATCACACGGGTAACAGCTGCTTTTGCCCAGGGAAACCTCAGAATGGGTATTTTAGGCAGCAGTTTTCAATCTTTGTGGAACTTTCATTCTCAAAGTCTACAAAATGGTTATCGTGGACTCTTATGCAACTCTTCGTGACCTACTCAGGTTAGCAAGGATGACAGTATTTTCCCTAAGGCTATTCTCAAATTTATGAAATTTCATAAATTACTGCAAGCATTACTTAATTTTTTCTATATTGGTAGATTCAAATTATTTTTGCATCAACCAGGTCAAAAGCTCTTTTGAAACTGCAATTCACTATTAATTGTTTAACATGTGGAAGGTATTCTACAATTCAGAAATTCTGATAATAATAATTGAATTAGGGCGATTTTTAATGCATAATATGTGGTTGGTACTGTTCTGCATATTTTAATATATGAACTCTTTTCAACTGTAGTGTAACCACTAATGATAATTTTATTGTATTAATATTTTTCAAAAGACCTAACCGGGGCAACAGGAAAATTAAATAATTTCCCAAGATTGCATAGCTAAAAGATAATGGCGCTTATATTCAAATTTAGGCCATCCATCAGAGTTCACACAGCTGTGCTTTTCCTCTCGAATATCAAGAACAAAGTTGTCAAGTGAAAATGTTGATAAAAGCACCTTTTATTAAGCACATGCATTCTGAAGCATTTGTCGCTGTCTTTCAGGTCCCTGTGTCCCCAACCCATGCCATAACGGAGGAACCTGTGAGATAAGTGAAGCGTATCGAGGAGACACATTCATAGGCTATGTTTGTAAATGTCCTAGGGGATTTAATGGGATTCACTGTCAGCACAGTAAGTTATTTATATTCATTGTGCTTTTATTTTTATTGATCTATTGTGTACAAGTCATTACCCTTCTTGTTTGTGGTCACGTCACAGAAATGTCGAGTAGCACAGAGTCTGGGCATTTTGTCTCATGTGGCCTTTCTTCACAGTACATGTCACCACCCACAGGGCTGTTCCAGTCACCATACTTTATCTGATTAATAGTATGATTTCTATTTCTGTTTGTTATTATTAAGTTCAATTTACGATATTTTGGCTTTCATGTTATAATACTTATCTCTCTCCTTCATACTTGTCCTTAAGCTACATTCTCCAAGCATTCGAACAATTATTCTGGTGATTAGGGTCATAGCAATGCAAACAAACAAAGAACATAATAAGGACAAGAAAGGAATACTCTAGACTCTCACCCATATATAAGCCTGTTTTCTCCTTCTTACATGTTGACATTTATATGTGAAAATCTTTGAAAATTCAATAAACACAAAAATGCCCGATGAGTGGCATGGGACCTTACACACTGTTTATCTCAGCACTCATGCAGGACACAGTGTACTCTGAGCTGCTGAAGGATGTACTTACAAAGGTGGCCACAGGCAGACTGGATGCTGAAGGAGAAATGTTGATTAGGGTGACAAGCTGAGGGGTGGAGAGACAGCATAGGAAGAAAGAGCAGAGAGGGAATATTGCTGTTGAATACTAAAGTGATCCTGACGATAATGGTTTGAAAATAGGAACAAATCTTGATATATCAGACTTAGTCAGATTTTCAGGCCCCAGGAACAGACATACCATGTCTTAGCTCTTAGACACTGGAAGCATCTTGCAATTTCCTAGAGTCCTTCCACAGTTGGGAGTTTGTACAGCTTCTGGGGAAGTTTTCTGTAGTACCTAAATATTCTTATTACTTACGACTAGCACCCAACCTCCCTTGAATGATCTCTAAGTCTCTAGTCTGCAACAAGCAAATTAGAGGCTATGTATTTTTTTTTACACCAGTTCAGAAGTATAAACATTTAATTTTCTTGGAGGTAAGATCTCAATTCATTCTCCACATGGAAACATTACAAACAAACCTAGAGAGACTAAAATGGGAAATCTCAAGTGTCTTTGTATTCATTTATTCCCATGGAAAAATATGATAAACACGTGCACACAGAGTGTGAAAGATGTGCTATCAGATGCAAGGCCTTGGGGACACAGTCTCTGTACCCCTGTAACTGAAGCATGATCTTCTTGAATGCAATACACACAATGGATTTCTCTGAAAGAAGAATCCTATTTTTATTATGGGTGTTTTCCAAAATCAGATATAGGAATTGGTCAAAATTCTTAGCTTCCTTTTTTACAAAATACTTTATAATATGCATAATTTTATTGAAAATAAATTTTTATACAATATATTATTTTTACTGTCTCCAAACTCCTCCCTGGTCCTCTCTACTTCACCAACTATGCAACTTCCTGAATTTTCTTCATCTGTCTCTCTAAAAAGCAAACCTTAAAACAAAAAAAGAACCAGAATTATCAAGTATTAAGCTCAAGAAACACACACACATACACACACACACACACACACACACTTGAAATTAAAATGTAATTACCTCTTCATACTGCTCAGTTGTGGATCTATGTTATATGCTGGAAGAGGAACCTTCTCTGATGATGGATAAATGAGACATTGATCTTTTCTTATAGCAGAATGTCAATAGAAGGTTTATTATTATTATTATTATTATTATTATTATTATTGTTGTTGTTGTTGTTGTTGTTGTTGTTATGTTCTTTTAGCAGAATAGCATTTACTTTTCCTCCAGGTTCGTGGCCTATTCAATCTAAGGCCCAAGGCCGGCCACCCAAGGTATCATGTTAAGATGCAGAGACTGAGGATTTGAGAACACTCAATTCTAAGTGGGATGTCTTCATCAAACCACTCCCTTTAGAGGTCAGAGGGCTCCCTGCAGCACTTTCCAGAACCATGCAACTTCCTGAATTTTCTTCATCTGTCTCTCTAAAAAGCAAACCTTAAAACAAAAAAAGAACCAGAATTATCAAGTATTAAGCTCAAGAAACACACACACAGACGCACACACACTTGAAATTAAAATGTAATTACCTCTTCATACTGCTCAGTTGTGGATCTATGTTATATGCTGGAAGAGGAACCTTCTCCGATGATGCAGAGGCCATGGAAGGGTACAACATACTAGTTTGTTCATCATAACTTACTCAGTCTGCTTTCTTATGGAACCTAGGACCACAAGCAGAAGGGTCCACCACCCACAATAGACTATGCCCTCCACCATCAATCACTAAATAAAAAGTATCCTACAGCGTGATTCTTTGTAGGTAAATCCTCAATTGAGGTTCCCTCCTTTCAGATGACTCCAGTTTCTGTCAAGGTGACTTGACACGAAAGGAGCTAGTGAAGGGTCGCAACACTGAGACCTGGAATTGCACACACACACATCCACCACTTACTAAGTAAGACTCTATGTGCAAAGAACATCTGCTTGTAAAGAAAACTTTTGTTTTCACAAGTGGAGTCTCATTAGACATATTAATCACTCTTAAAGTAGGGTGCATGTCCCACAGTAAGTCGTCAACTCAAAACAAACTTAGTGGTTTTTTTGCAGATGGTTTTCCTCATTTATTTCTTTGGGCATTGTTCTGTATTTTTGTCTTACAATTTCAGTTTTTGTTTGTCTATTTGTTATGGTTTTTTTTTTTGTTTTTTTGCTTGTATATTTTGTTTTTCTATGTTTTATTTTTATGAACTGTGTTGTGTGTTGAGTTTTCTTTAGTTTTGTTTTTTTTTTTTTTTAATTCTACCTTTGTTTGTTTGTCTATGTCTGCTTGCTGTCTCAAACGAGAGCAAGCAAGAAAGAGCATGGTGTCGGGTGGTTAGGAAGGTGGAAAGAATCTGTGAGGAGTTGGTTAAGGAGAAACCCTGATCAGAAAATATTGCATGAAAGGAATTTTTCATAAAATAATCAAAAATATGTTTAATTACCTTATCTTACCCATTCCTCCCTCCAGATCTGCATGCTACTCTTCTTTTGCTCCCACTCAAATTAATAATTTTTATTCATTCATTGTTGGTACATAGAAAATTATATATATATATATATATATATATATATATATATATATGATGATACATAGATACATAGATCCATAATGTCACATATCTTTCTATTATTTAATATTGCCCCATGATTACAGTTGAAGTGGTGTGAAATTTATTTAAAAAGATATTAGATTAGAAAACCGAAATCACCTTTCAATGAATAAGGTCTATACAGTAATATTATCTCACATCTCCAGCATTTAGTTTCCTAATCCAGTACAAGCTAGTTTGGTTCCTTCCCACGATATTTAGTCATTATTAGCCACACAGTGGCATTAAGTCATCATTTGTTTCTCAACAAAGTGATCTATTCTTGAAAGTTGTTAGTGAGGACTTTTCCATCTGCCTCTGGCTACTACCTATGGTTGGCTGAGCTCTTTTGTGTATATCATTAGAGATGGGGGAGTAGAAGATTGTTCTTGCTCCCATTCCCCACAGTGGGGCATGCAAGTCTTTTTTCACATCCCCTTATTTCATAATATAGTAAGATGGACATTCACAATTTATAACTGAATTCCAAGGCTTACGTTAAGGCACAAAACCTGCCCCCTTTACTGTAACTTACATCACTAAACTTTAAATGTCTCTCTGGAATTGTAGTGGAAAGCCCAAGGCTGTGAAATTCAATTCAAACCTGGTATTTTTTTGTATCTAAATTACCCAGTCTGTCTCCTGTGGCATGCATCATTATTAGAAGAAAGACAAAAAAGGGTGAAAGAGGATGGAATTTGGATTGAGAAATTGGGATTTGAGACATGACCTTTACAGTTATTGAATGACTGACCTTGACTCATTCCTTTGACCTTTCCCCAATTGAAAATACATTAATTCAGGAATTGAACTAGAAATGGGTGACCTTAGGTTCACATAAGCCAGGAGAGTATTAAGACTAAATAGAAGCTTGCTCATGGCACAAAGGTTATCAAACCTTCCTCTTTCATGAGGAACTGAAAAGGATTATACATCAAAAAAGCAGATTTAGAAGTGCTAGATCCCTGAGAGATTTTTCGAGTAGGAAAAGTAGGAACAGAGCTGGTTAATCCCTTGCTTGGACATACAGAAATTTGAGCTGGTTTTCCATTCTCGCATCAGTTTTATGGCCCACATATTTCCAAGAGCATTGATACCCAAGGTGTAGTGTGATATCAGCACTATCCAGAAGTGTTTTTTACTTATTTTTATTTATTTATTTATTTTTTATTTATTTATTTATTTATTTATTTATTTATTTATTTATTTATTTATTTTGGTTTTTTGAAACAGGGTTTCTCTGTGTAGTCCTGGCTCTCCTGGAACTCACTTTGTAGACCAGGCTGGGCTCGAACTCAGAAATCCGCCTGCCTCTGCCTCCCAAGTGCTGGGATTAAAGGCGTGTGCCACCATCACCCGGCTCCAGAAGTGTTTTAGAAAGTTAGATTAACCACAGATCAGCTGTGTCAGAATTTGCATTTGAAAAAATCACTACTTGATCAACACATCCACATAAAATTTTGAAAAATATTTTTCTTGAGACTTTAATAATCTAAATATGACCACTTTAACAAAAACGTAAAAGAAATGATTTCTACCTTTTGTTATAGGGCAACAGAGATTAGGCAAAGCATTTATTAACTTTTTTGTAAGTCAAACAATTTTGAAAGTCAATGAATTGAGAATAGTAATAATATCATAGTAATATTTTGATTGATATGTAAGATTATTTTTATTTATACAATTAAAATATACTGTTTCATTTTATTGAAAATGGATTTCTTTTCAAATACTGTTTCTCCTAACCCATGTCTCCCAAATCCTCCCAGTTCCTCTTTACTTCCCCAGCCACCCAAACCTACACCCTCTCTTTCTCTCTCATCAGAATACAAACAAGCATAACAATATTTTATTAGAAAAATAAAAACAATGCTAATTAAATTCTATATGATAGTATGTGAGTTAAATATGTCTGTGAATATATATCTATAGAAAATCAAAAATTTTTGTTTTTCATGATATGTGACTGAGTTTTGTATATGTTTAGGAGAAACATTATTATGATATAAATTGCAAAAATCTTTTTCCAGTCCAGCACTGAAATTATTAATGTTGGATTAAAATTTTAAAACTATGTAAACTTTATTTTCAGAGTAACTTTAGTTTACAAAAAAATTATGAACAGGGAATATGTTAAGTTTCATTTCTCTTTCCTACTAGATAATTTGACCGTAATTTTGGCATTTTTGCTTGCGTAATAAGTACATTGGTAATGACTTCTGATATAGTACATAATTATGTAGATCACACTGGCCTGAAATTGACAGAGATTTCCCAGACTCTGCCTTCTGAGTGTTGCAAATAAATCTCTGCATCACTATTCCCAAGTTCTTTTAAAGAACTAGTAACATCCATACCGTATGATAGGATCCACACTTTTTATCATGTAGTTACATGGGATTTGAGAAGTAGAAAATCACGTGTCCATCATAGAGCCACACAAGGCAGTTTTACTTAGTTAAGTATCCCTTGTTTCTAGCTACATCTCCTTTCTTGTTCATCTCTTTAGTACACAGTTGCTGATATTATTTGTGCCTCCATGGTTATGACTTTTACAGTATGTGAAATTGTTACCATCTTAGAGTGTGTTGCCTTTAAAGTTAATGATTATCACTTAAAAATATAAATTCAGGGTTTCTCTGTAATATAGAGTCAATATCTTTGTTGCTCATATTTTTAATGCTAAAGACGTTCAATTCCTTTTCAGTTTTACTACTTTTGTTTGTATATTTGTCTACTGAAAAATAGCATCATTTCTTTGTTGTTTTGGTTTGGGGAAAAGCAAGCAAAGTAATATGCAAGTTCATGTGCAGGTTTTTATTTTTATATTTTTGTGGACATACATTTTCAGCTCGTTTAAGTAAACTTGGGCATGCAGTTGCTGGGTTTGAAGGGCAAAAGTGCACTCAGTTTGGTTAAAAAATTCAAACTTTCTTATTATGTGGCAGACTCATTAGAATGAGTCAAAAACTATGTTCTAGACTCTAATTGGTATTTGTTGTTTTCAGTTTCATATTTGAGCCATTACATGGGTTTTTTAAAATTGTACTGAAAATGCGATGGAATTACAACCATGTGAGATTTTTATAATAGTGTTAAGTACTAGATTTGATGTGGAACTGCCAAATTATATTTGCTTTTAAAATGACAAAGGATTATGTGACATGTACACACCAACATTCAAATATACGTGTAAATTAAAGCATACAAATTGCAGTATGTATTAGGTGCCTAATTTAGTTGTCAAGACAGTAGTCTTCTAAAAGGCACTTGTAAGCAAGGAGTTCTCTACAAGATGCTGCATTGAGTATGCCAGAAGTACTCATATTTTGTTTGTTGCCTAGTAACAAATCTAATGCCTCAGAGAAGGACGATTTCTTCATTACCAGGACTCTGCCCCTCTTCCCAATGAAGCATTTTCCTTACTGGCACACAGAATTTTCAGTTTCTTCCATTTCAAAAAAGAAAAGAAAAACTGACCTTGAAACAAGCCAAACACAGGGAGTAAAATGCCTAGCTCATTAAAGACATGGTCCATGTTATTAGGTTAGCTTAGGAAGAAAGCTTAGTAAACTCTTATTCAACTGAGAAAGCTAGTTAGAAAAAAAAATAGATTATAAAATTTCCTCTTTATATATTTTGCTACCTACTGTTGATGAGATTGATCTCAATTTTATGTTATCAATGTATAGATTAACACATTGAGCTACTGATTACGCAGTACTGGGCTTGTGCACTTCATTTTTTAAAACTGAACAATTCATGTTTACTTTATTGAGCCAATAATATTTATTATTTTAATAAATACTGCAATTGAATTAATAGTGCATTTCAAAATTATAAGCATTTTTGATAGTTTCAACATAGTAAAATGAATGACTGGCCTATATCTATGCCATAAAATCAGAAATTTAGCCAATACCTTGGATCTAATGTCTTAGAAATATTTTATTATTCTTTTTACTTTTTTGGGAAATCATATAATCAAGTAACTCATTTTCCAAGTAAATCATATAATCAGATCATTTCCCCTTTCACTTTCTACATCCTTCTTGCTTTCATTCAAGTCCATAGCCTCTATTTCATTAATGCCTGTTACATATATGTGTGTGTGTGTGTGTGTATGTTTACTCCTAAAAACATAAGTATAATTTGCTGTCTGTATAATATTAGTTTTAAGTACCCATGTGACCTTTAGCTTCATGAAACACAATGACCACTAACTTACAGATTACCTATCTATATTTAGAGTAAGCAGAAGACTATGAATTAAACCTGGTTTTTGACATAGTTCTTGATAACAGATAAATGACCAGTTGCTACCTTTATCATTCTTAGCTTCATTGGATATTTTAACTGATCAGATGGTTACTGAGACATCACTGTGCTGTGCACCAGAAATAAGATGTTTTCAAACACTGGGATAAAATACCTTATCTGCTGACAAAAGATGTTTGTTAAACTATCTCTACATTCATTTTGAAAATTTTATAGCTAGTATGCTCTAAAGTTTTAAAAGATGATAGACATTCATACTGATAGTTCTATATACTCTTTCTAAATATTTTATTATTTAAAAACAATTGACGCATAGCAAGCAGAGACTTCAAATGGAGCTTTATGTTTTTCTATAAGAACTTCTCTCCTTACCTTTGGTCACTCCTAATTTTAGCATGGTTAAGTTTTTCATTTCAACTATTAAACTGGGAGCCAGTATGCCCTAATGAAAACTTCAAAATTTTTAAGAAACTTTTTTCTTTTCTTTTTTTATTGAAAGTAGATTCTTCTATTATACAATACATACAAACCACAGCTTCTGCAACCTCTCCATTCCTCCTACTTATCCCCCAACTCCCATCTCCCCAAGATCTAGTCCTTGTCTCTCCTTGTCTGTTCCTCTTTAGTAAAAAGGAAGCCTCCAAAAAACTACAGACAAACAGGACAGAATAAGATAGACTAGGGCAAGGATAAAGCCCTCAGATTGAAGCTGGACAAGGCAACCCAGTAGGAGAAAAGAATCTGAAGAGCAGGTAAAAGAATAAGAGATATCACTGCCCCCATTAAGAGTCTCACCAAGCTAACAGCCATAACATATACACAGAGGACCTGGAATAGAACGCAGCAGGCCCCATGCTTACCATTTCAGTCTATGGGAGCCTGTGGGAGCCCTACTTAGTTTAGTCAATGGACCATATTTTTGTTGTTGTCCATCCCTTCTGAACCCTAGTCTTTCCTTCCAGTTGCCCATGAAGTTTCATGATCTCCAGTAGAAATCCAATGGAGACTACCAATTTAGACTCTTGCTTGCATAGTGTCTCATTGTGCATCTCTGCATTCATTGCCGTCTCCCTGTGACGTCTCTCTGCTGACAACTGGACAAAGCACTGATCTATGAGTATAGCAGAATACCATCAGGAAAAATTTCATTGAGTTTTGTGTTTTGTTTTGTTTTTGTTCTGTTCTGTTTGCTAGTTGTGCTGAGTTCTACTATAGGTCTCTAGGCTGTGCACTTTTTATTTCTTGACCTTCCAGGCTGTAAAGGACACAGGCTCCCTCCTATATAGGTTTGGGCTTCGAGTTAAACCAAGCATTGAGTGGCTACTTCCACAAGTTCAGTGCCACCACTTCCAGTCAGGGAAGAATATAGGTATAGGGTTTTTTTTTTTTGGCTGAGTTAGTTTCCAGGTTTTTCTTTCCAGTGACTGCAGAGTACCTTCTCATGCCAAAGAGACTAGAACATAGGGATGGGGTTTCCAAGCCTTCATCAGCTCTACCTCTCTGTGTTCAGTGGGTTGTGTAAAAGTTATACTCAGCAATGGGGCCCCACTCTTAGTTTAGCCTCCTGGGTTATTTTAGGAATCTCTACAAGACTTCCTTGGCCAACAACTGAACAGAATGTAACACAATCCCACCCTCATAGGTTTCTGTAAGATTCCAGTGCACTAGGTTTCTAGGTTTCCACACTGCTTGCTCTCCAAATACTTACCCAATTTCAGCTCTGTCTCTCCCCACATTCCCTCCCTCCATTCCTGCCCCCAATCTGATTACTGCACCTTGTATTCCAACAGTCGCAAGTCCACTTGTAGAACCTATTCCATTGACTCTTCTAAGGCAGATCCATGCTTCCTCCCTATACTTCTCTTCTTTTCCTAACTTCTCTGACTCTATGGATTGTAGATTCCTTTTGTTTTTTACTTAACATCTAATGTCCACTTGTAAGTGAATACATTTGTCTTTCTGGGTCTCTGTTACCTCACGCAGAATTTTTTTTTTCTACTTGCACACATTTGCCTGCAAATTCAGTGATGCCATTGTTTATAACAGATGCCATTGTTTATAACAGATGAGTAACACTCCATTGTGTAACTACACCACATTTTCTTCATCCATTCTTTACCTGAGGAACATCTAAGTTTATTCTAGTTTTTGGCTATTATGAATAAAGCAGCAATGAGCATATTTGGGCAAATGTCCTTGTGGAAAGATAGAGAGTCCTTTGGTTATATGCCCAATAGTGGTAAAGCTGTGTCTTCAGGTATGCCGATTACGAATTTTCTGAAGAACCACTGTACTGATTTCATGGTGTCTATATAAGTTTACACTCCCACCAACAATGAAGGACTGCTCCCCCTTGTTCCACATCCTCACCAGCATGAGCAATTACTTGTGTTATTGACCTTAGCTATTCTGACAGGAGCAAGATGGAACCCCAAAGTGGTTTTTATTTGCATTTCCATGGTGGCTAAAGATGTTGATCATTTAAGTGTTTGTCAGTCACTGGAATTTCTCTAATGAAAACTCTCTGTTTAGATCTACACCCCATTTTAATTGCAGTATTTGTTTTATTAATATCTTCTTTTTTGAGTTCTTTACATATTTTGAATATTAAACACTATTGGATGTGGAGTTGATAAAAATCTTTTCCCATTTATGGGCTATCTGCTTGTCCAAGTGATGGTGTCTTTTGCTATATAGAAGCTTTCAGTTTTATGAGGTGTTATTTATTAATTGTAAATCTCAGTGTCTGCTCTATAAGTGTTTTGTTCAGAAAGACTTCTTCTGTGCCAAGGCTCCCAAGTTCATTCCCCAGTTTCTTTTCTATCAGGTTGGGTGTATGGGTTTTTTATTGAGGTCTTGCATCTACTTGAGCTTAAGTTTTGTGCAGAGTAATAAGTATGGATCTATTTTCATTCTGCTACATGCCAACATCTAGTTTGATTACCACCATTTGTTGAAGATGCTGAGTTTTTCTTTCTTTTTTTTTTTTGATTTTTTTTTTTTTTTTTTTTTAGCCACTGTGTATTTCTAACTTCTTTATGAAAAGGCATATGTATACATGTGTGTGTGGTCTTCAATTTGATGAATCAATGTGATCATTGCTTTGAAATAAAGATCTCAAAAAAGATTTTTTATTGACAGTTGACTATCAAGGTTGGATTTGGCTTTCTTTTGTTCCCCTCACTTATGGCTGTAGACTTATGTGAGATAGCTTATTTCTGTAGACCTGAGTTTCTAAGAAGCATAAGAAGCATGTAGTGATCCATATAGATGTGCATAATACTTTGGCCTGCCACAGAGACATTAGCAAATATATGTTGCTCCTTATCACCAATCTACTTAACAAGTAAAAGAGTTAAGTAATTCAAAAGATTAAAGATTTTTGGTTTTCAGCCTTGCTTTTATGTTAAATTCACATGAGGATCCATTAAAAACATGCGATTCTGGTTCCCACTCCAGATATTCTAATATAATAGTAAAGTCATCAGCCAATTAAAAATATCCTCATATGGTTCTCGGTTGAAAAAAAGATGGTAAACAGAGTTCTAGACCAATCCCTAAGGATTTTCAGTGCCTTAATGAGACTAAACAGCAAAGCACTGAAAGAAAAACCAACATTAAAATACAGAGCCAGATGTCCATTCAGGATGTGCAATACCGTAAATTGGTGAATTTGGCTGTTTTTAGTTTCATCTTTGTTAAAAATAAAGCAAGTCTTTCTATGGAATAGTAACTCATAACTGATGGAAAGACTAAAGTAAGAGGTACTAGTTTGCCCTTCTTAAGAGTTCATAACCTCTAGTGTATCCATAGTAAGCAGCTATAAAGAATTTTTAGATTCTTGTTTTATTTAATAGTCTGGAAACCAACACAGGTATTGTGTGATAGACATAGACAACAGACATGTGCACAGAAACATTCCAATACATAAACAGAAGTTTATGATGTTTCAAGTGAAATTATCTGATATACACAAAGTCCAAAATAATTTAAATCGTGATTTAGACAACAATGAATCATTTTTATTCATTTTCTTATTAAAAAAAGAGAACATTTGACTACCAGAATGGTAATACACTCTGAACAGAAAGATGTTGTTTAGTTTACCCCCAAGGTCAAATCCATAAAGGCGTTTTTCCTCAGAGTAATCGGCCTGAGCTTCTAGGACCAACTCACAAATAATTCTACAAAAAATATCTCAGGAATAGAGATGCTTTAAAAACATGTAAAATCCAATTTCCTATGTTCTAAGCCTCAAGTGATACTACATTTGACTTCCAGATTACTTTTGTGCTTTCTCACGCATCTCCGTACCTATGTATGATATCATTCCTCGTCCAAGTCTTCCCCTATCATTTTAGAAAATTCTTTATTCATACATTTGGCATTGTTCGTTAAGAAAAGTGTTCCTACTTGCCTGAGATTCTGTATGTGTTCAATGAGAAATGTTTTCTCCTGGTTTTCTTAGGGAGTCAACCTAAGACCTACTACTAAGTTGCTGACTACTCTTTTCTCTGCTCTGGTCACCCAGTCAATTAAAACATTATATGGCCTGAAGAAACAACAGGAAAATTCTAGTCCTCCATAGATCCCACTCATTTGTTAAATTAGAAAGCCATGTGGCTGTGTCTAGACCATTCAAATCCCTTTAAAAATCTAGATGTTCAGCCTTCCTGCCTGACCTGCTCTATAATACTGGCTTCAAATAGCTACCTTAGGCTACGTACTGGTCAGACAATACAACTGTATTTCTTACTATCACCTCAACTAGCTTTCTCAGAATTCAAGTTTTGAAGAGTTATAATTAATCTTTACTTTTCATAAAACAACATCTGTGCACACAAAATCTGCCTCCACAACCAGTCAAAGCCCACTAGTCCACACTTCTCTTATTGCTCCAAGCATTGTTCTGTACATGGAAATACAGCAATAAGTCACAGTAATCAAGTCTCTCTGGTCCCAGCACCTCTAATGGGGAAAACAATCATAAATTTTGCAACATATACATTACCACATAGCTAAGTGATTGCACTCATGCAATATCTGAAAAATAAAGTAAGTCTAGACAAAGATCTGTGTGTAACCTCATAGAAGATTAATTTGCAATAGCTCCATACCAGAATCTGTGCAGATGACGTTCAGCAAATTAATGGTTAAACAAACCACAAAATGCACACACACAGTGCCTTTTTGAAACGAGAAAATTTTAGAAAAGAAATGAATAATCTGCAGATATTAGCAGGGAGGAACATAGTTATAAAGGGCAATGTAAACCATTCAACATACAGATTATTATGATAGATTATCAATTCTATATAGTGATAAAATTGTATAGAAAAATTATATGTACAAATCCAATATCATTTAACGGATATTGGCATATTATAGTAATAATATTTTTCTACTGTTACAATGTTAGTTTTGAAAATGAAAAAGGCTCAGGCAAACTGATAATGTGTGCTAAGGCAAAGTATTGCCCTGTTTCCTGTAGTATAGATGACTTCATCATGATAAAAACTTTCAACTATAAAAGATTATGTGATAGTATATACTATCAAGTACCACCGTAAATTAAGAAGAATGGGGATTAAGAGGTGGAGGAAAGTAAGTGTTGTTTACATCCTGGTAAACCAATTTTCTGTCTCTATTAATATTTCAATAGAGATGTGACTTAAGCCAGAACTCTAGTCACATCAATCAATGATTAGAGAATGAAGCGATTCTGAATGGAATGAATAGTTACAGAAAGATTCAAAACCAAATCACAGAAAATAAAAGACTAGATGATGGAAGCTCTTAAAATTCATATACAGAATTTGAAATTTTCAATGTTGCTCTAGAGATACCCATTGGGAGAGTAGAGTGTTAGAGAGTAAGTCAGCTAATCACTGTTTTGAGAAAGATCCTGGCTGCCGGTGGGAAAAAAAAAAAAAAAAAGATACTAACATCACAAGAGTAGAACCATCAAGATAAGCTACTAGAATGCTGTAGAATGGTCAGAAGGATAATGAAGACTCTCATAGAAGTCTACATGTTCATATTTGGAGACTAATTTAACATGGATTACACTGATTACATAAATATTTGTGTTTTGCTAATAAACTTCAGTAGCACATAAATTACTCGTAGTTATTTAACATCTTGCTATATATTGGACAATATAATATATTCTTGTCACTTCCAGTATGTGTTTTTTTTTGAGCTTTGTTTTTACTCTCTACAGTATGATAGATATAGCCTAGAATTTTGAAAAGGATATATAAACTATAAAATACATATTTGGGTAGCCATTTTATATACATAAATAAGTATTATAAATATCACCACACATATTGCTATGTATGATTTTTATAATACTGAATTTTGTAATTTGATCTCTTTTACATTTATTTATTTGGGAAAGAAGATATATGTATGCTATGGTGCATATATATAAGCCAGAAGATGACCTGAGTGGATTTCTCCTCTTCTTCAAACATATGGTTTCTGGAGATCAAACTCAAGTAGAGAAGCATGAAGACAAATACCTTTATCTACTGAGCCATCTTATTGGCCCACACTACACATAATTGAAATCCATAAAATTCATTCCCTACATAAGAAGCTATGAGCAAGTGATGGCTGCTGGGGATGGGAGAGGAAGACTTTCTTCAGGGATGCATCCATTGAAAGACTCTCTCTGGATCAGTTCATGATTCTAGATCCATGTAATACATGAAGCACTAAGCGGATTCAGTGGATTTAAAATAGAGGATGCAGACACACATGAGTTGGGAGAGAAAAGTAGTAGTGCTTAGAGAAGCAATTGTAAGGAAGAAAATGGGGCTCTGATGAAAACATTATATGCATGTATAAAATTCTAAAGCAATAAAACATTATAAAAAGAAACCATAATACCATTACCCACACCATGCTGATTTCTATCAAGTACAGGACTGCATCTTGCCTACTGCTGCACTCTGGCACATCACTCACTACTCCTTGCAAGCTACAAATGAGTGTTTGCTTACAGGAATTCTAAAAAAGCTTCTCATCAGAAGTGTTATATTGCACTTGCTGGTTTGGTTTTCAATGTAAGTACACAAGTTGTTTGTATGCTGCTGTAAAGTAAAAACTCTGGAGTATAAATAAATAAATAAAATAAATAAATACAGCTATGATTTTTCAGCGAAGAAACAACCATAAAAATCAATTGACTAGATACATTATCATTTTGTCTTTCAAGTAAGCTGAGTTATAATTGTACAGTGCAGTCCACTTTAAAGAAAATGTTTCAAAGGAAGTATGTAAATCAAGACTAATATAATTACAAGCTAAAATACAATAGTCATTTGGGGGAAAGAAGCATAATTTACACTGTAATGGAGTATCTGGACATCATGATTGTATTGAACGAATATTTACCAATGTTGCCTTTTAGAATGTAACTTGACTTATTTTTGCTCTCATTTTTCCTTATTGATTTGGCAATCATATCACAGCCTATATATTCATAGAAATTTAAGGCAATATATACTTTGAAGATGAATTACCCTTTGCTTATCAGGGAGTTTAAGTAATTTTATATATTACAAGTTAGAACAGTTCTGAACAAAAAAAGAGTCATGCTTGATCATCTGAAAAAGACCATTTTAAGTGGGAAATGAAGAAATGTCTTGACTTTTTTGTAGTAGGATAAATACAATTTATCAGAAAGATGAACACAAGCACATTAAGTGAAATGAGAACCCATATTTACCAGCTATTACTTATGTGCCTTAGCATGTCCTACAGATTTAAATTAATGATTGTGATAAACCCTGGTTTCTTCCCAATTAGAGTTACTTTTCTCATTCCTGTATCTGGCCATATAGATAAGGAAAGAAAATTTGAAAGTAGGAAGAGAAAATTTTGGCTTAGGTTTTGAGAGTGGAAAAGTCTGCCTCGGCAGGGAAGACATGGCTGAGAAGGCAGCAACTGATAACAGGATGATAGCAGGATAGCTACAGTCATGAATCATGGAGAGATGAAGGTTGATGTTCAACTTGTTTTCTCACTTTTTCATTGTTAGTCACTCCATGGCTCCAGTGTATTCCATCTCAGCCTCAACGAGTTTAGGCTCTCTCTCTCTCTCTCTCTCTCTCTCTCTCTCTCTCTCTCTCTCTCTCTCTCTCTCATTAAACACCTTTGAAAACAGTGCTGGAGATGAACCAGGTACATGTATCTGAGATAATTCTGAGTCCAGTCGAGATATTGATGAGGGTCAGCTGACACTTTTTTAAGCAGAGCGCACTGGGTTGACCGATTATTACTACTACTCCAGATGATAATGGCCAGGCAATTTGAAATATTTGAAAGTGCTGTTGTATAATCATGTGTTATTTATTCATCATCATTTCAATCACTGCTTTTCCAAAATATTCTTTTCCTTAAATATGACAGAAGAAAGAAGTACTAAAATAAATACTGATTATATATGACCTAGTTTTAAAATCTCTACAGAACTACTAAACTAGATTTCAAAAGTAGGGTCTAATTGTGGTCTGTTCCCTTTCAATAGCATGTGTGAGAGGTAGAGTGGAGAAAGGGAGAAAGGGAGAGTCAGTCACTTACTAAACAATCATGAGAGGAAGACAACCCGTAAATGCTACTGTTATTATTTCCTCTTCAGAAGATTTATCTAGGCTGGTATCTATTTTCTGTGATTTGTTAAAAAAAAAATATCCAGATTCTGTGTATAGTCTCCTGCAGTTTCTACCAAAGCACCATTTCTGGTCTTACATGATCCTATAAGTTTTACTGTCTATATGCTTTCCCCTTGTCTATCTCCACTATAGGCACTCTAAATAACTATCTTAAATTAGCCATTACAATAAGCCATTTCTGTGTTCAAAACCATCTCCAGTTACCTAGTATGTTTGGATCTTGATGTCTGTATCATCCAAACTTCTTGCTGAGACCCAAAAGGCTGGGCCTGCTAATCTTCCTGTCCATCTATTCCTACTGTGGTAGTTTGAATACGGTTGGCCTCCATAGACTCCTGCTTGAGTAGGAGGCTTGGCCTTATTGGAGCAGGTGTGGTCTTGTTAGAGGAAGTTTATCACTGCAGAGGCAGGCTTTGAGGCTTAAAATGCTCAAGCTGTGGCCAGTATGAAACACATACACTCCTCTTTTGCTTCTTGTGGATCAATATGTAGAGCTCTCTGTTCCTTCTCCATCCAGCACCATGTCTGCCTGCACGCTGCCGTGCTTCCTGCCATGATGATAAGTGACTAAATCTCTGAAACTGTAAGCCACACCCAATTAAATGCTTTTCTTCATAAGAGTTTTCTTGGTCATGGTGACTCTTCACAGCACTAAAACCTTCACAAAGACACTCATCCCTCTTCATTTGATTTTTTTTTTTGATCCCTTCTTGTCTTCTATCACGACACACTTGGTGTCAGGCTCTGACTATTACGTCTGTGTCATTTACCTACTTTGCTTTTCACTAATTAACTGCAATGATTATTCTATATCTTGATATTAGACTCAGCAAAAGAGTTACATTTCAAGGGGCAACCAATACAGCCAATAAAATGCTATTCTGTAACACCTCTTGATACAACATTCTCTTATTATTTCTGTTAGTAGTGGTTGTAATAGTGTCCTTAATATTATTATTTATTAGCTCTAGCATTAGTATTTTCATTACTCACAACATTGACTGTACCACTGAAGCTTTTAAAATTCTTCAAATTGCTGTGTATAGATGCAGTTATAAGCTATACAGGGCCTGGAAAATGTAGCCTAATATGTGCTGTGCATACAAAGAGAGTCACTCCAGAAAAATCAGTTTGCTCATTTTAAAGCTTGAATTATGATGCAGACTTTTCTATTGTATTTGTGAGGGCTTTTTTTTTTTAATCATTTTTGTCTAGCAAAAACATAATGTTCCATTCTAGAATAAAGTGTTAATTTGCTTATGTTTTACTCTCTCTGCCTTGATTGAAAGAACCTAGGTTATAGTAACTTTTTGATATATATATATATATATACATATATATATATGTATATATATACACACACATATATATGTATATGTATATATGTATATATATGTGTATGTATATATATGTATATATGTGTATATATTTATTAACTGACTAAGTGAATATATTGCTGTTAATCAATAAATTTATGTATCATGAAATAATAGTGTGTCTTCTATGATGTTTGTCTCTGAAGTAAGCCAAAAGGAAACATTTAAATAAGTATGTGCCTTTCAGAGCTTATGAACTTAATGTGGAATGAAAGACCACTTCATCCGACATAAGGTTTATGGCCTAATGAATTTTGGAACATTGTTTAGTTTCTTATTTTTGATATTATCAATATTCATGGTCTTTTTTAATGGTTATGCCGAGTGTTTCAGTTTTTAAAGAATGATTTATAGATAAATGCTAGATAGTTTTAAAGAACTTGCGTAACTCAACTGCAAGGCAGAGGTTTGGAGCAGTATAAAAAAAATCACAAGTGGAGAATTTAATCACCATTTAGAGGAGAGTGGGCAGGTGATTGATGTGGAAAGCAAAGTTAGAGTGCATATGAAAGTTATTGCAAGGCTCCTCTGCATCGTCAGGTGTATATGTTCTACTCCAGAAACTCACTAGAAGAAAGACACTCATGCATATATAATGACAGCCTCTGTTAGTCATCTACAGTTGTCCTAGAAATAGTGAATATGTTAATGTTGTCTTGCATGTGGTGACATACTTTATCTAAAATATTAAAGACAAGGAGCTCAGGTCCCCAGCAAGATTGCCTAGATAGTGATCTGACACTTTCCTACTCGTCTGCATCATGATGCATGCCTCTGAGTGAGCACACTGATTTTCCTGGAGTGACTGACTCTTCACATATGCGAAGCAATCCTCTGCCAAGATGTGCATGCCTTATCACTACATCTGTACAGAGCAAACTGAAGGATTTTATACGTGTCAGTTTTACAGCCAAAGGACTGAATTCTGCGAGAGCAATCATGTAAGGTGGCACTGAGTAGTGTTGGAGCTGTGTGCAAGTCCAGAGTTATCTTTGGAAGAGAAAAATGCCCAGAAAACCCAAGATCAAATTGAGAGCCACCCAAAGTGATTTGTCACATAACTGGTGGTTCTGAATACATGCCCTTTCACAACTGTGCTGACCTCCCAGGTGCCTCCATTTTGGAGTGCTTTACACCAATCAGTAAAGCAAATCTGTGTGGAAACAGTTCAGGGGGAGGCTCTTACATTCATCTGGACATGTTGATTATAAAATATCAATTTCTTAACAGCGAGAGGCCTGCTATACATGCTTCCTGCATTGCTCCCAGTAAGTGGCACAGTTCACTACATCCACAAACTAAGCCTCAGCACTCTGCCAGGCTGATGGCATGTTTTGGGACTGATAACACTTCTTGGTATCATTTGTATCCTCTTATGCACCAAATATTTCAGCTCTCCACTTGCCATTTTTCTTCCACATTTGCTGCTTTTCCATATCCTGCCTGGTTCAGTTCCTGTGACCAGAAAGCGTTTTCATGATTGCTCAATTCCAATACCAGGTCTATGGTTTCTCTCTCTCTCTCTCTCTCTCTCTCTCTCTCTCTCTCTCTCTCTCTCTCTCTCTCTCACACACACACACACACACACACACACACACACACACACACACACACAAATACCCCTACCTTCATTTTCCGTGTTGCTTTGACCCATTTCTCAGATATATGAAAGTTATATGCTTGCCTGAGATGTACTTGACACATAACAATATTGTAAGATTGTATTTTAAGCATGTAGGCACTCAAATATATTGGGCACATTGATGATCAAATGAATAATAGCAGGAATTACTGCTTAATTTTAGACAATTAAAATGGAAACCAGGAGGAAACATACTGAATGCCAAAAGAAATCATTAATATTTCTTTAATTTACAGTGGAACTGTTGGAGTCATCTGCTGACTGGTTGATGCTACAACTGCTTCACCTAGGAATTTATCCCATATTAGAAATGTGCCTGCCATATAGTAGATTATAACATATATTTGTTTAATAAATCAAAGGGAAACATCTATTTTCGTATTTTTCATTTTTCTTATTTCATGGAAGCTTATAATGCCATTTCTGGGGAAAATGGTGATTAGAACCATGATCTAGACAAACAATGTTGAAATCCACTGAGTGTCTTTTTTAAGTTCCTATGACTCAAAGACTACAATATAGCTTTAGATTTCTGTTCTTGTTCATAGTTTTTTTTTAATATTTAGAGACTTTACTATAATTCATTTGAACAGATGTGTATGAAAATGATGTGCATTAAAAATAAATCAATAGTCTTCGGTTCCTCATTTGGCTTTCATGCATAATGAGAGAGTCACAGCATGGAATATTCAGAGGTAAATAGAGTCCCTCGGGACATCTTCAGAATATCCAGTCAGTCTACTCACCGGCTGGAGATCATTCCATGTTTCTAAAAAATCCTTATAATAATAATTTTTCATTTTTAATATAGTAAAAATGGGGTTCATTTAGATTTAGCTGGGTGTTGTTATTTGATGATAACATGGATGATATTTTTCAATGTGGATATTCATTTTATATCTCTATTCAAAGGTCTTTGATATATTTAGTATTTATATATTAAATATGTACTAAATCTTGGTATGACATTATATTCCTATAAAACAATTTCTGAGATAATATATCCTTGCTGATTTTATCATAAATTTTATTCATTAATTGACTCAATTTTGCTGAAAAAATCTTTTAATTCCTGAGACATTGGCTTCTTGACTCTTAACAACTTTCTTATTTATAAGATCAGTTAAGATACATAATAGTTAGATTTATGGTCTCCTATGTAAAAATTAAAGACACATGAATAAAACTTGGTTTCTTAAGGTAGTTGAAGCTGTTTTTAAGTGATACTTGGAGCTCAATGTTATATAATTTGTTTTTCAACTTGATGTGTAGCCATTCAAAAGTTTATTGACATTTTTAATCTAAAAACACAGTGTTTTTCTTTCCTCTTAAGATCAACTGAACTGAAGAAAATATTTATAGCTTGCTATCCTTCTGCTATGGTTTATAGATTGACAATTTCAATTTGTTAGGACTATATTTAAAGTTCACCTCCTGGATATTTTCTAGGTTTTAGAGATTTTGGTTGATTCAGTTTTGTCATTTGAAAGTACAGTCACTCTTTGAGGTTCAAATTCTTCGTCCAATGTTTAGTTTCTCCTGTCTTTTGTCAATTCAAATCCAAGAACTTTGGTAGCTTTTTGAAGCAATTCATATTGTTTCTTCCAAATGCTCTCTTTAAAGTTATGTTAAGTATATAGTTACTGATAAAGGGACCAGAACACAGTGAATCAAGGTTAAAAAGAAATAAAAGGCTGGATCTTGTTTTTATGTTGATTAAGGTTGCTTATAATATATTAGATTTAAACTGGTACTTTTGTACCTGTGAGATGTACAAAAACTAGAAGTTGTGGTTGATATCAATCCAGATTGAAACAGGGCAAAGGCAGGAAAGTTTAGGAGATGGAACTGAAATCCCAGACTGTGACAGAGGAATGCATCCAGATTTGCTGTGGAACAGCTACAACTCCCTAAACAAAGCAGCTCTAACAATGAGATGATGAAGTTCTAGAGCATCATCTAGGGAATGTCCCAATCTCCCTGCCTCGTGGTTCACAGGGACACAAGGCAAGATGGCATAGTGACAAAACATTGAAGACGAGCTATGGATGGGGAGCTCTCAGTGGTGAAATAGCACTAAAGAACTTCCAAAACATTTCTCCCACAAGAGAAAGAACCTACGGTTGAGTTTTGCTGAAGCTACAGCAACACAACCATCAAGAAAGCATTTCATCTCTGATACAGAGATTAAAAAACACAGTATTGCCGTGCAGTCCTGGCGCTCGCCTTTAATCCCAGCACTTGGGAGGCATTGGCAGGTGGATTTCTGAGTTTGAGGCCAGCCTGGTCTACAGAGTGAGTTCCAGGATACCCAGAGTTACATAGAGAAACCCTGTCTCGAAAAACAAAACAAAACAAAAAAACAAAACAAAAAAACCAAAAAACCAAAACAACAACAAAAAAACAAAACAAAACAAAAAAAACCAAACAAACAAACAAAAAAAAGCCGGGCAGTGGTGGTGCACTCTTTTAATCCCAGCACTTGGGAGGCAGAGGCAGGCAGATTTCTGAGTTAGAGGCCAGCCTGGTCTACAGAGTGAGTTTCAGGACAGCCAGGACTACACAGAGGAACAACAACAACAAACAAACAAAACAAACAAAACAAACAAACAAAAAACAGTATTTTAAGGAAGGTAGTCTATAATAAGAAAAACAAAGGCATTCTTCATTCTTTCCTAGTTCCATTCTTACCCAGTGTCAGGAGTGTCAAAAGGAGACCTTCCTCTAATATCATAAGCTCCATAGTACGGTGCTGACAGGCACAGGGAGCCCACACACCTCAGGGCATATATTGTATCTCAATGGCAGAATATTTTATCCAAATCACACAGAGTACACTGACCTTGAACAAGTGTCTTATTCATATGTGTTCTTTGATGGATAGACCATATTAATATATCCATTCCTCAGCGCTGTAACAGGTATAGACAAATGTTAGTTTGAGGATGAATCAAATAATGGAGTTTGAAAAGTAGCATCTTTCAGGAAATTAAGTGACACATGTTTTTATATAATTTATTACTTTATTTATAAGTGTTTGCTATTTATTATTATGAGAAGGCTGCCGTTTTGATGCAGATCTGGCAATGCTCTGAGTCCCAGCTTCTTGTAGCATGTAATGAACCCCAAATGCACCAGATGAAAGGAAAAAAGAAGTCCCAAATCTAGTTTCTTGTGAATTTACACAAATACATGAATTATCTTACTATTTAAGCTACAATTGTATTCTTGCTTCTTAAAGTAGGCTCAAGACTTTTTTGTTGTTTAAAAATGAGCAGAAATTTTACTCTAGTTGTTTAAAATGATACAATCTCAGAAACCAACAAAAATCAAGTGTTTATCTAAGAGCAACTTTTGGTCTGGCTTTGTTTATGATTTTAAATCCTGGACAACTCTTTAAATGAAGACCAGCAGTCCTTCTTAGTTTTGAGACTGTTCTTTCAGGCATCCAGTGGTCCTACCACATCCCAAGTTATCTAGACCTAAGTGCAAGCTTCTGCTAGCACACCTAGGTTTCTATAGCAGTCATCCTGAAGTACAAAAGAATGTTTTTAAATATTAAAATGTTTTTCTCCTAAAAAAGAAAATCGTACTAAAAAGAATAAATAATAACTATTCTTTCTGTAAATCTATACTGAAATATAGGTGAAGAAATGTGAGCAAAGTAATTCTACAACCACTGGATGGATATATACCCTTGTTTTTTAAATCTAATTAATTACTTTATTTACATTCCATTCACTGTCCCTTTTCCCAGGCTCCCCTCCCATAGTTCTTCATCCTGTTCCCCCTCACCCTTGACTCTGAGAGGAATTTGCACCCCCAACAAACATACCCCTTTCCTGGGACCTCATGTCTCAGAGAATCAGGCACATCTTCTCCCACTGAGGGCAGAACAGGCAATCTTCTGCTATGTATGTGCCAGAGGGGACAGACCAGCCTATGTATACTGCCTGGTTGGTGGCTCAGTCTCTGAGTGCTCCCAGGGGTCCCAGGTTAGTTGAAATATTCTTGGTATAAATAGTAATTCATGACATAATATACAAAACAAAACCAAAACATGAGCCATAAAATAATTACTTTATAATTATTTATTTATTAAAATTACATTACACACACACACACACACAAATGTTCCTCAAAATTTGTCTCTGATTTTAATATAGGAATTTAAGATGACCTTAATCACAAATTTAGTTCATTTATTTAGATACTAGTTGCCTTTTAACACTTTGTATTAATGTAAATTTCTATCCAATAAATTTTATTGCAAAGATGCAGAAAGTAGTTCTCTTGAGAACCCTGTGGCTAAAATGTTCACACATGTCTGTTCACACAGAGACAATGGAGATATCATTAAAACATCACAAAAGTGCTTGTTGTTTATTTTCATTTTTCTATTTATACATAGTAGGCACCCAGTATATGATTTTATAGGTTTATTTTAATAACTAGGTTTGGGATGCATAAAATGACTGTTGACATTTCAAAGATGATATTAGTACTCCATAAATTCAGGATGGATTAGAAATGCAAAAATATAAAATTACAGAATTGAATTCCCTACACTGAAGATTAAAAAATTAAGGTAAATTACAGAATTTATTCTGAAGTACATTTCTTATTTGACAGTTTTTCTGAAGATCTTAGGAGGATTACAGAGGATAAAGACAAAGATTATCATATTATTTATGTCTTATTTTAATTACCTACTTTTATAGAAGAATAAACAGTAAATAGACACAAGCTTGCCTTACCATAAGGTAGCACTAAACTGTGTTGCCTCAGGTTTACCAGCAACTTCAAGCTCCTGCTTTAGACAACAGTGTATCTCATTGCTAATGTTCTGAGTGCCTGCCCATCTCCAGGGTTTTCTATTTGTAGCATAATTCATGACTTGTCTCTGAGAAACAGCTGACATGCTTAAAACTTAGGAATGCAATGGCAGTTTTGTGTTATCCTAGTTGAAATTGAGTAAGTTATAACCCCAGAATTCACTTAAATTTTTTTCTGTGTCGATACTAATCATGAAACCTTCATAGCAGTGTTCTCCTTCTCTGGTAAGAAGGAAATTGCTAAGACCCTGAAGGTTACCTACTTTTGTGAATTGGCAGATAAGAGTGAAGAAATGAGAATGCCAAAATGTTACATTACCCTGCCCACTGTAATTGAGAGATTCATAAGCCAGTCATATTTCAATTACTTTCACTGTCAGTTGTATATCTGGTTTTATAAATGTGTTACTTTTTTCCTCAGATGTAATGGAGCTTGTTGTGCCTAACAGTTTTGTCTGTGTACTATCTTAATGTTTTAATTAAATGCATCATGCTGCTTTGTTAGAGAAATACTTTCTTCAGTAAAACATTCTAGCTATCATTGTCTAGAAAATTTCAGAACATTCTTTTTTATTGTCATCAAGATATGCAATATTCTAGCCTGAGACATTGTTTAATTTTAGTTATCTCTTATGTATATATATATATATTCATTTGATAAGTTATACACTTAATATTCTATATTCTGTTATTTTAAATTCATCATACAGCTGTATAAGAACTAATTACAACAGAAACGCATATTTGCCAACAGAATTTATAAAAGTTAAAAAAATATTCATCCACATTGTCATAGGTATTTCTGCATGGGCTTCATACAAAGATTAGGCACACAGGAAGCACAGCTGTGGTCACAAACATGAGTTAGTTATATTATGTGGGTAGAATGGAAAGGGCAAACAAATACAGAAACAGGTTTTATATATAGAAACAGGTTTTATATTTCAAAAAATACTATCACATAAAACAGAATGATAAAATAATGCCAGTAAAAATATGTTGATATACACATATACATATATAGATGTATTTTTACAATTTTCTATTTTTTTTTATCATTTTGAACATTTTAACACTTGAACACCTAAAAATTTTGTGGGGTTCCAATCCCCTTCAGAGCTATCAATACTGCCCTCAACTCTTTCATAACAGTCTCTGAACTCTGTCCAATGTTTGGCTGTTGGTTTCTGCATCTGTTTCAATTAGCTGCTGGGTAGAGTCTCTCAGAGGACAGCTATGCTAGGCTTGTGTCAAAAGTTCATTCTGGATCCAGTCTCAGTCTCTCTCTGTCTCTCTCTGTCTCTCTCTGTCTCTCTCTCTCTGTCTCTCTCTCTCTCTCTCTCTCTCTCTCTCTCTCTCTCTCTCCCTCCCTCCCTCCCTATGCATTAGATCTGGCTCTTAGATTTTGCCCCTATGTCTACATGAATGTCACAATGCTCCCCAATATGATGGTAATGTGTCAAATCTCTGAAACTATAAGGACCTGCCAAGACTGAGTGCTTTCTTTTATAAGAGTTGCCTTGGTCATGGTGTCACTTCACAAAAATCAAACACTGACTAAGACAGGGTGAAAGCATGTAGCTGTTCTCTTTCCATATTGCCATATCAGTGTTACTGTCATTGTGGTGGTCTCGTTCAGACACAGATGTTATTGAGATTTTTATGGATGTATTTTCTCTTCTTCTACTTAGAAAACACTATCTGGCAACAGCCTTCTTGGTCCATTGGCTTTTAGAAATGTACTGCCCTTCTTTCTCTATTATTCTTGAGTCTTCACGAAGAGGTTGCCTTATAGATATAGATATAGATGTGATATAGATAGATATAGATATAGAATTGGTATTGTTGGTATCAGGCTCGGAACATCAGCTATAGATAGATATAGATATACAACTGATGTCTCAGCACCCCAGATATTCTCTGCATTGTACCACTTGCAGCTTTCTGTAACATCCTCTGTTTGGTATTGGTACAGAGACAGGCAAAAAGATCAATGGAATAAAATTGAAGAACCAGAAAAGAACCCACACTCCTATGGTCACTTGATCTTTGTCCGGTGGAAAAAGGACAACATTTTCAACAAATAGTGATGGTTCAACTGGAGGTCAGTATGTAGAAGAATGCAAATCGATCCATTCTTATTTAGTTGTACAAAGTTCAAGTCCAAGGGGATCAAGGACCTTCACATAAAACCAGATATACTGAAACAAATCGAAGGGAAGGTGGGAAAGACCCTCGAATACCTGGGCACAAGGGGAAAGTTCTTGGAAAGAACACCAATGGCTTATGCTCTAAGATCAAGAATTAACAAATGGGACCTCATAAAATTGCAAAGCTTCTGGAAGGCAAAGAATACTGTCAATAGGACAAAACAGTAACCAACAGATTGGGTAAAGATCTTTACCAACCCTACATTGGATAGAGGGCTAATATCCAATATATATAAAGAACTCAAGAAATTAAACTCCAGTCAACCAAATAACCCTACTAAAATGGGGTACAGGGATAAACAAAGAATTCTCAACTGAGGAAGCTCAAATGGCCAAGAAGCACCTAAAGAAATGTTCAACATCCTTACTCATCAGGGAAATGCAAATCAAAACAACCCTGAGATACCACCTCACACCAGTCAGAATGGCTAAGATCAAAAACTCAGGTGATAGCAGATGCTGGTAAGGAAGTGGAGAAAAAGGAACACTCCTCTATTTTTGGTGGGATTGCAAGCTGGTACAACCACTCTGGAAATCAGTGTGGTGGTTCCTCAGAAAATTGGACATAGCATTACCTGAAGACCCAGCTATACCACTCCTGGGCATATACCCAGATGATGCTCCAACATATAACAAGGACATATGCTCCACTATGTTCATAGCAGCCTTATTTATAATAGCCAGAAGCTGGAAAGAACCCAGATGTCCTTCAACAGAGGAATGGATACAGAAAATGTGTTACATTTACACAATGGAGTATCACTCGGCTATTAAAACAATGAATATGAGAAATTCTTAGGCAAATGGATGGAACTAGAAAATATCATCCTGAGTGAGGTAACCCAATCACAAAAGAACACACATGGTATGCACTTACTGATAATTGGATATTAGCCCAAAAGCTCGCAATACCGAAGATACAACTCACAGACCACATAAAACTCATGAAGAAGGAAGACCAAAGTGTGAGTGCTTTGGTTCTTCTTAGAAAAAGTAGCAAAATACTCATGGGAGCAAATATGGAGACAAAACATGGGACAGAAACTAAAGGAGGGAGAGACTGTTACACCTGGGTATCCATCCCATGTGGAGTCACAAAAGGTAGACGCTGATGTGGATGCCAGAAAGTGCATGCTGACAGGACCCTGATATACCTGTCTCTTTAGAGGTCTGCCAGAGCCTGACATACAGAGGTAGATTCTCATAGCTAACCATTGAACTGATCAAGGGGTTCACAATTGAGGAGTTAGAGAGAAGGCTGAAGGATCTGAAAGGGTTTGCGACCCCATGGTGAGAGCAACAATACCAACCAACCAGAACTCCCAGGGTCTAAACCACCAGCCTGGGAGCACATAAGGAGGAACTCATGGGTCTATCCAGCTGTATCTGTAGGGTAGGATGGCCTTGTGGGGCATAGGTGGGAGAGGAAGTCCTTGGTCCAGAAAAGGTTAGATGCCCCAGTGTGGGGGAATTCGTGTGTGGGGAGGTGGAAGTGGGCAGCTGGTTAGGGGCACATCCTCATAGAAGCAGGAAGAAGGGGAATGGAATAGGGGGTTCCTTGTTTGGGAGAATGGGGAGAGAAGATAACATCTAAAATGTAAATAAAATATCCAATAAAAAAGAAAGTGAGAGCAGTCTTTCTTAACAAAACTGGAAGAAATGAAAAAATTAAATAAAGTACATTGCCTATTTTATGTCTTCAATATATAAATGATGCTAGTTGGTATAGATAAATTGTGGGAAGAAATATAAATGATCATTTGAAAACTATTTTTGATATTAGAAGATTATATATATAATCATTAATGTGACAGTAGAAATAAGTAAAATAATAAGAGGATAAATATATAACAATTAAAAGCAGTGACGTGAAAAACTACACTCTAGCTTTACAGAATCTTATGCCCTCTTATGGCCTTTGTGGACACCCATACACAAAAATGCACACACTTTCACATATATCTATGCACAGACATGTAAACACAATAAAATAAATCTTTAAACATAGAAAGAAATGAATGAACTAAAAACAAGGAGAGGTTGTTATCTCCCTGGATGAAGGCATGTGAAAGGTTATGTTGATTGGAGAAGATAGCATCTGCATTCCTACCATGGTAGAATAAAGAGAGAAAAATGTTCTTTACCTGGTAGAAAGAATCCATGAACTTCTAGACATCGGACCTAAAATACCATGCAATTTGACAAAAAGCCTGTGCTCTGTGCAACTATCCAAAGGTGTTAATCGTATTTCAATCAAGCAGAGAGAAGCCCATTCATGAAAACAAACCCACAAATGTACAAAAGAAACATGGCCAATTAACTGAAATTGTTACCTTACTTTTTGATTTATATAATTAGGTAATCAAATTTTACCAGACATTTGAGGTAAACTGGTCAAGTCAGAGTATCCAGAGAATCTTGAAAAATCATTTTGGCCATGTACTTTTGATTGCCATAGTCAGCAGTTGTGTGAGCTTCATGAAAGAAAAAGCCCATTCACCTTACACATTCTCAGGTCCTTTTATAGCTCTCCAGAAGTGTAGTGGGACCAGCTGCAGCGGGAACAAGTCTTCCACACTACATTTATGATCTAGTCTCTTCGAGAACCATGGTCACAGATACACTTAGTAATCATGCTTTACCATTTATCTCTATATTCTTTATTCCAATCAAGTTGATGCCTGAAACTTGATGTCATGTGATCTAACTTGCTAACTTAAAAGAAACAGAACTTATACTACTCTCAGCATCTAAAATATTTATACATCATATTAAAAACCCACAGACATCAATGAAACTTTCTCTTTCTAGGTATACATGAATCTGTTCTTAGACTTTCTCTTGGCAGACCAAAGTTTTCTTTTTTTAAGTTAAAACATAATTTTAATATGCAAAAAAGCAAGCAAATAAGAATCTTGGATGTTTTATTGATGATAATTTAAGAAGAATGACATGTGCAAAAGATTTCTAAGGTAGCACTAGTCATTGAGAAAAGGGCTCACATTTGTATTTTTCTTACTCATTTTATGAAAACTCTTCTATATGTTCTATAGAAAATGCTCAGGTGACTAAAGAAAGAAGAGATGTGGATCAAAAGATAATATCGTAAGTCCAAGAAAGAAAAGAAATGACTTCCCAGGATGTAACTTGCAGCATCCCTAGAAATCAATCGGCTCAAGTGAAAGCAGCAAATCAGAGGGCTATTGTAGTGTGTCTTCAAGAAATGTGGGAGCACATTTCAGTAAGAATTTATAGAGATTGTGATTATATGATAAATCAGCTCACCTTTTCCACGTCAGGAAAAAAATTAACTAGATACTGCATGGAAAACCAAGCAAGCATCGATGAAGAAGTATCCAATGAATCATAACTCTAACCATTTGCTAGAGTCTATAAGAAAATACATTTACATACAGTGTTAGAATATCTTCTCTGGTTTGGTGCATTCTGGGTAACACTTAATTCTACTTAAGTCCTAAAATTAATAATATTCAGATAATTGCAGTTTTGTAAATTTTCATCTTTCATTTTAGAAAATCAACCATAAACAAGATACTGAAACATTATTATGCAGGTGGTAGCATTCTTCATTTATTAACCTTCCCTATATTTTTGATCTCTCATATTAATTTGAAGTTATGATATAAAGGAAGAATACAAATGTCTCATCTTTAGACTTTCAGCTTGGAGATATAGTTCAATTTGAGTACTGCATAAAAAACTGAGTACGTAAAGTCTGAGAGACCACACGTTCATTTGCTTTTTATAGTTCCTACAGTTGCTACAGCAGAGGTGTAAGAAGTAGCTTCTGGTCCTCAGCTTGATTTGAGTGACATGGAAGAAACACACTTGAGTCCATGTCTCATCAGGAAACAGAATCAAGCAAATTTCTTATTCAAAGAAGAGCTTATCGTAGCACACCATAGATCTCTAGCCATGATGTAAACGGACATTTAAATGAAAATCTCCCTGCTTGGTAAGGGTAATCTCTTCTGAAGGTGTTAACTAAAGTGGTTCTATGAACCCTGAAACATTACAAGTTATTACCATTGTTTGTGGTTTTATTCCATAATTAATGGGAAACCAGTTGCTGAAGACAAAATATGCTTGAGTCACATAAAATAAAAAACTCAAGGTTCTACTGATCTAAAAGCTTCATACCTATGAACTAATTTTTATATTGCTGAAAAGTACCATCTAGAAGGCAAAAGTAACTATGAGTCTTACCAATTTATGAATCTGTGTGACCTACAATAATGACTGATCTGGAAGGATATGCCCTCGAGTACAATAGCAGAAGGACTGTCAAGAACAACTTTCCAATTAGATCTAAGCTCCATTTTATGAGATGGAACACACACTTACTAGGGCCAAAAACTTATTGTAAGACTGGTCATATACCATAGGGGAAGGCCTACTACTATTATTATGATAAATTGACATAGTATTAAATCAATCTGTAAAGACTTATTATTGTACCCTTATACTAAGATAGCTCTCAAACCTCATTAGAAAACCAGTTTTGGTAGTAAATGTTAGTTAATACAGAGTCCTCTAACTGATGAAGGTGCAGAAAATGAGTCTGGATGCTAATCCCTTAATTCAGTGTCTATATAAGACACCTCCTCCAAAGAATCAGAGATCATCACTTCTGCATGTCAACTAAAATATTTCAAGTATTACATCGCTTTGCAAAATATTCTAGTTTGGAACAATATTAGCAATGCTTTTAAGTATAATCCTCTTGTATGTTTAAATGAGACCCCATCATCCCTCTTTCATCCTCAGAAGCACAACAGAAGGAGACTTAATGCGTGTGTGGAAGATGCTGCATAAACCCAAATAGTTAGATTCAGGACCACATTAAACAAGCACATTAAGTGGATGGAGCTACGCATATACTACTGTTTACTGGTATTTAATGTAATTCACGAGTCATTGAATTTTATTAGAGAAAACTAAAATTTTTCATGAATCTTATACTGGAATATTACTGAAACACTGTTTCTATTTGGAGAGCCATTTCGGTATGACAGAAGGAGGTCCATTTGTCAAAGCACTTGTTATGGAAATAGCTAATTATTTTAATCAGGTTCAATGGAAAGGATGCAAATGATGTCCCTGAGGCTTACACTGCCAATGTGAAATTACATGGTAAGTAATTACTGGATATGAGATCTCCATCTTAATATATATTAAAAGAAATAGTAAACCTCCTAATACACACTTGCAGTTTTAAAAGGCTTATAGACCCAGAGAAAAGTATTTCATGCTTCTCACATGAAAATTATGTCTTAAACACATCATAGAAATACAGAGAGCTTGCTCATAAATACACATAATGAATTTTCCTCAGAAACCTACTGGTATTAAAAAAACTATTAGGAGAAGCATTAGTAACCCCACTTAAATTCCAGAGCGTTTCAGATTTCTGAAAGTCAACATATCAGAAGGAGATGCAGTCTGAAAGCAAAAACCTAAGAGCAAAAAAAAAATCTCAGTTTCCCTGGCTTTCATCTTCATTTAGAGCTTCCTGGAAAGCCTCTCTTGAGAGACAGAAATAACCTGTAGAGAAGCACATGAACTACCTCAAAATTAGACTTGTTCTTACTTTTATGAACTTAGCTCCCTCTATCAGCTTGTTTGATTACACTACTCAGTCTTCCTGGGAAGTCCTGCCTCTTTTCATTTGGGCTGTACGGATCATTTTAAGTCAAAATGTTGGAAAGGAAACTACCTCTCTGTTATAAATATGAGAGTACTTGAGTTTCTTCATCAACTTTATGGGTCAATTGGTGATATAACAAATGTGGTTGTGGATTTGTGCACGTGTGTATGTATTTGCATAGCTTTCTGCTCATGGCCAATAAATATAAGGCATGGTCACTGTTTCTGCAGTTTTGTTGGGGAATAACCAACACATAATAAGATATTTTTAAGATCTTGCTGTGTGTTTCATTCTGACACCTGTGGGCACCTGTAAAGCCAGGACCCTTACTGATGTAGTGAACCTTCCCCTGAGTCCTCCTATACTTATTCATCCATGTCTTGTGCCTGTAAATTCGTCCCAACCTCTGTACTTTCTGCCAAGGCAGATCAAATCATTTTCTAAAAATCTAAAAATAGAATCATATAACAGGTACTTTCTGTTTGGTTTCTTTATCAAGACTAATTCCTTTGAGATTTCTCTCTGCTACTGCTTATATCAAGAATTCATTTAACTTGTGAACAGTGATGAATGATATGAATATGCAACCGTTTTAAAAAATACACATGAATACATGATGAAAACCAAATTTGGGATGATTTTAAATATAGATGCTTAAAAAGTATCAACACTGGACTGTTCTACAGTTTCTATCAAGTGAGTCTTTAGTGGTGTGAGCATGATCTTAAATTCTTTTTCAGGCAAATAAATACCCAAACCAAACATATAGAAAAGTGTTGTCTGTTCATAAGACTACCTTATTTGTCATCACAGTCAATGTTTGTGTAATTTTTTCTTGCTTAGGATCTGTTAAGCTCTTTGCTTCAGGACATATATTATACAGGCTTAGTGTAAAGGTTTCCTGCTTCTTCTTTGCAAAAACTCAGATTCGAGAATGCATGGTCCCGAAGTCTCTGAAGCTCAGGGTGATTTGTCCCTCTGTGTTTATTGTGTGCATTGTCTCTTAGTATGTGTTCCTCATTCATTAATATTTAGTTGATATGGAATTGTGTGGTCAATATCTAACTCGCTATTTTTTTCTGACTAGTTTACTGTTTACTTGATGCATTGTAGTTTGCATTTCTAGAAATCCAATGCTTTTCTCTATTTACCTTGTCACTACCTGACACACTCAGTGTATAGAAGGTGTTATAACAATTGTTTTCAAGTCAGTTATTTGTTAATTCTAACAAAGAAATTTTTCTGGTTTTCCATGTCTATTAAATTTGACTCAAGTTCAAATATGTCCCATATCTGAATGTCCTGTGCTTTTGGTTTTCTGTATCCACTTGAGCTCATTTGTCACACACAATTTTTTTTCTCAGAAATACTTTGTCCTTCTGGATTTTGTTTAAATGATTTAATAAATGAGACTAATTTATTTGTTTAATTTATAAGACCTTTGTTTTTCTTTATCTGGAATGTTTTGCTTGGCATGGTTATTCCCAGATCCATTTACATTCCCATAAACAGGATTCATCCATTTCTAAAGCTGAATGGAATTCTGTTGTAATGATATTCTGCACTCATGAGTTGGTCCTTATTTGCAACTTCCATGTCTTGGATTTTCAAATAACATTGCAATGATTATAAACAAGAAGATTTTTTTTCTCATGGACATATCACTTCCTTCTGATATATACACTATACTGAAACTGATAGCTTATATAGTAGTTCTAATTTCAGGTTTCTCAGGGATAGTCATATTATTTTCCATTCTACTATGGGAGTTTACATTCAGAATTTGTTCCTTTCTTGTAGAAAGTGTCAGGCTCTGTCTAGATTCTGTCATATCATGTTGTCCTATGGGATTCCTTTCAAGAAAGTAACCTGACAGTGGTGCAATACATCTATCTGGATATTGCTTTTTCAGACAAAATAACATCCTGAAAATTCTCATCCATATTACTAAAGTCAGGACCAAAAGCAAAGTTCTTTTGAATCATCACCTACCATAAGTATCATTCATATAAACAGTGAATAGTTGGGTTGAAAGAGATGCTTTAAAAGAGAACTTAATTGGCAGATATTTTTTTAATTTATTTCTGCCAAGAATACCTAAAACATCCTGTACTTATGGAAACAAGATTCTAGAATGAATGGACTCCAGCTACCCCTTTCCCTTTCAAAAGAAACTGAAGCTACTTATAGTTTGTGGTGTCTCTATACTTGTGAATGTTAGTTTAAGTCCACTAGTTTGGTATTACACTAATTCATATTCCAGGGTTTACAGAAGGTTAATGTACAAATTAATAATATACAAGTAAATGTCACAATTTTGGAAAAATACATGAGATTTCTTTACCTACTTCTATTTGGTTACAGTTCCATGTGTTGTGTGTTCTTTTGGATCAACTACTGTCTTTCAAGAAAATCTAAAGAAGAACTACTCTTCCAAAAATTAATAAAAATCCCACCCATTTCTGCA
Organism: Arvicanthis niloticus; assembly: GCF_011762505.2. Classification (NCBI taxonomy): domain Eukaryota; kingdom Metazoa; phylum Chordata; class Mammalia; order Rodentia; family Muridae; genus Arvicanthis; species Arvicanthis niloticus. The sequence goes on from NC_133437.1 coordinate 13,747,100, forward strand.
CTCTAAGAATGATGCCAAAAAAAAGTTTCTGAATATGTATACCTTGTCATACTTGTACCTACCTTTCTCCCAGGGATAAATTGAAATTTTCTATAAAACTGATTGATTTTGTTTGAATTCTTCTTGAATAAACAGGAATAGTTCTTCCTGAGCTCTGAAAGTTTATAAGCTCTAAACTTCCTTGCCATCAACTACCTTAGCTAACCTTCAGACACTAGTTGTGTCTAATTTCTTATTGTGGACCATTATATTTATTTAATCATATTCACATTTAGAAGATATTAGAATTTACCATAAGGACTTAATCATATTCCATTATATTTGCAGTTGAGAGTCCAGTTGTAGAAATCACTTAAAGAAAGTTATTAAAAGAGTAGGTTGAGATTATATATATATATATATATATATATATATATATATATATATTACAAATGAGTGTCGAAGCCTGATATCTAAATGAATATTGCTTACAATGTTTGAACATTTGTAGTATAAAGTTACTAATATTAAAAAATTCAAGACCATTGAACAAGAAAAGGGTAATTTAGCTTAGTAACATGAAAGTTCGAATTGATTCACATCAAAAGATCCTCTTAGTGAAACTTTAAAAGGTATGTTGGCATTAAAACATTTTACTCATAACTTGTACATGACATAAGCAGTCACTTGTAAGTTTTGTGTAGTTCCTCTCTTCAAAATTACTATGAACTACATTGCTGAGACCAGAGTGATTCATGCTACCACTTTGCAAAAAGTCTTGCATTATCAATTAAAATTGAATGTGTGTACAGAAATGATCCAGTCATTTCAATCCTAGATATATCCAGAACTCATGAAATGCAATTATGCATCAAGAGACATTTACCAGCAGGCATTCTGATCTTTTTATTTGCAACAACACAATGCCAATGGAAGTAAAGCAGGAAAATACCTGTGGTATACTTCACAATAACCACAGACTGCAATGGAGAACAACTCACTGCATCCACTGTAACAACCATGTGATTGAAGCCGCAGATGGAGATGCACACACTGAATGATGGATGTTTGAAATTGTGATGTTAAAAGGCAAATGAAAGCTCCTGCTTGTATATACATATTTACTCTGTAAACCTATACATTATAAAAAGCCATAGGATTGAAGGATAACAGGAAGGCTGCGGAATGCTTAGGACAGTTCTAATACTTTGACTCAGCAATGGCATAATTTTTTTTCTTTATAATTTCTCATTAACTTTATTGCTCTGTATATTTTTCAACATGGACATTTTACTTCAAAGAGATATTTTAAAATAATATCAATTATCACTCAAGGTAAATAGCAAAGCTCCAAAACTATGAAATATATCTATATCATCTAAAAAGAAGTAATTAAATAAAAATGAAGCTTTTTTTTTAAAATCAGAGTACAAAGCTAAATGCCATGTGAGAAAGAAGGCAAAATCCAAATAAATTCTTCATTTAAAAAAAAGCTCTACATTGGTACCAGTTGTGGACTTGATATTCAAATTTGTTTAAAGCCCATGATACTCAAATAATTTAAAGCCTTTAATAAAATTAATAAGAGGAATAAAAGAACCGAGAAATTCAGAGGTATTCAAATTTTGGAAACGTTGACCCTGAGAAAATGTGCTACTATTTCTCAGTTATTAATAACACTGGGATATGAAAGTTGATATTTTCCTCATCCAGTCTCTTCGCAGAACAACGCAGCTCTTAAAAGTGAAGTGTGGACGGAGAGTGGATGTCAGTGCTGAGAATGAAAATAAAGAGAAATGCATGAGTTTTCATTTAATGGTACTGCTGCTTACCTCTAGGAAGGCTGCTTAGATTTGCAACATTACGATTCCCTTCTTCCCTTGTTTATAGAATATATATAGTAATAGTAACTTTTCACATAGATATGCATACACACATATACAAGGAAAAAAACAATATTAAGAAGTGTTCATTGTTATCAGTCACATGCTCCTCTGATGTGCTGCTCTCCTGCTGAACTTATTAAAGTTCACACAGAGGAAACTTCTGAAGACTATGAGCTTCTTTTAGCTTGAGCAAAAGCCTAAGGAAGATGATTCATCAATAATGATTTTTCTGCTGTATGTCGTTATTCTCAATGTTCTGCTGAATGTACAAAACTTGAAGTACAACCATGTGCTGAAAGCTAAAACGCTTATGAGGATAAAAAGAAAAATATGAGGAAATCGCCTTCTAGTTAACAGTTAGAGTCATATGACTGAAGGAAATACAGATTTCCAGGATAGTTTTCATTTCAGGTAAACTGATAAAACCATAGGTGAATTACACAACTGCCCTGAGTATTCTGCATTTATTTGTCATATCTAACAAACTAGAATATATGGGCTACTCATGCACTTTAAGCCATGCACAGTGTTGAAAAATAGACATCCTTAGTAACCAGTATCTATCTTGAGTTGATTAATAAGGAGTCAACATGTTAATCTCTTACTTTTAGAATGATTTTTCCAAAATTGTATTACTATCTTATACTGCATAAACCAACTTTCTAAAACAGAGATTTATCCACAAGCATGCCTTCTTGTGTTCCTTGAGTTCCCTGTTAACTTTTCAGTAACTACAGACTAAAGTTCAACCACTGAAACTTGGTTCATAAAGCCATCAAACCTAGTCTTTATCTACATAGTAACCACCAACCTTCATGGCCCCACCTTGCCAGGCAAATCCAAATGGGTGCATGCTCCTGTGACTTAAAGTGGTTGACCTTCTCAAAAGCATTGTGTTCTTCCGTGTTCCTTACCAATGTACTAGATCTCAAATAAAGCCCATTGCTCATCTTTTGGCACCAAATAGATTTATTCCATCTTTTAGGGCACATTCTACATTTCTTCTAGGGAAATCCAGTGTGTTTTTATTATTATTATTATTATTATTACTATTATTATTATTATTATTATTATTATTAATTACACTCCTTTTTTACATAATGCTAAAGGTTATGAATATCACTAGTACTGTCTTTGTAGTAACTCCTGCTGAGTAGAAAAAGGCCATCAATTTGAGATAGAGTGAAGTGGACATTGCAGGGGTTTCATATAGGAGATGTGCAAAGAGCTGGAGGGAGCAAAGAGAAAAGAAGATTGATATAACTTTTAAATTAAAGTATGTTAAATAGAAAACATCTTGAAACAAAAGAAACAATATAACCCCTTTCTGTAACAAGGCCATCCTCCCCTACATATACAGCTGGAGCCATGGGTCCTTCCATCTGTGTTTCCAGACTAGCTGTTTAGACCCTGGGAGCTCTGGTTAGTTGGTATTGTCGCTCTCCCCATGGGGCCACAAACCCCTCCAACTTCTTCAGACTTCTTTTTGACTCCTCCATTGGTGACCTCATGGAGGGTTCAGTGTTTAGCTGCCAGCATCCACCTCTGTATATATCAGGCTCTAACAGAGCCTCTCAGGCAACAGGTGTATCAGGCTCCTGTCAGCGTGCACTTCTTGACATCCACAACAGTGTCTGCATTTGGTGATTGCACCTGGGGTGAATACCCAGGTGGGGTAGTCTCCGAACTCTCCCACCTCCTAGTCTCTCCTTCCAGTCTTTGCTCTACACATTGTCTCTGTATTGGCTCCTGTGAGTATTTTGTTACTGCTTCTAAGAAGGACTGAAGCACCCACCCTTTGGTTGTTCTTCTTGAGCTTCATGTGGTCTGTGAGTTGCATCTTGGGTATTGTGAGCTTTTTGGCTAATTTTACTTTAATTTTGCTTGCTCTTTGACTATTTTTTTTTATTGTCTTGCTTGTTTTTTGACTATTTTCACCTATTGTATTGCTAGTTCCTCAACCTAGAACTGACCTTAACCCTTACATGCAATTAAAATGGTATAAAAGCAAAAAAGAGGTGGAGGATAGGATAGGGAGTTTATAGGGAGGGGAAATGGGGAAAGGGGATGGCACCTGAAATGTAAATAAACAACATATCCAATTAAAGAAGAAAGAAACAATATAACCATGGGTGTATGTGTTTGTGTATGTGGGAGCCATGTGTCTGTGTAGAACTTCATGTGTCTGAATGCAGATGCATGTGTAGAATTCAGATGACAACCTTGGCTACAAATCCTCATAGTCTATTTTGTTTGAGGCAGGGTTTCTCTGTTGTTTGCAGATATATTCACCAGGCCAGCTGGTCCTCAAGCTTCTAGGGATTCCTGATTGTCTGCCTCTCCTCTGCATGTGGTAGTACTGGGAGTGTAGACCTGTGAAATTACATCTGGGTTTGGATGGATTCTGGTGATTTGAACACAGGTTCCCATGCTTACATGGCAAGTGCTTATCCATTGAACAGTCTCTCCATCCTGAAAATAAAATCTCTTAAACAGGAACCAACCAGAATCACTAAAATATCTAATTATATATTTTAGTGCCTGATTCATAGCTTGATTTAATACATATAAAAGCTTATAGAAATGCTAAGCTCTCAGGTAAGAATCTCTAAAGATAAGAGTATGTTAATTGTACCTGTCATCATTAACCCTAAAGTGTGTTCTAGTAATGCATTAGTAAAACATATTTGGAAGTAAACTCCACAGGTTACTTTCTTTATTACTTGCTAGTCTTACTTAAGCTACTCATTAGAATTTGAATAAGTTAATAAGTGGGAAAGATTGCTGAATGAACAAATGAATGAAGACAAACTATATAAATTATAGTTAAGTTTCCCAAATGAATCCTACTTTACATAGCTAGTTGCAGGGATTTTATTATCTACTATAGATAGAAATTCCAAGATGTTGTCATTAAAGTTGACTGCTCAAACTAGAAAGAGATTCAAGCAAACTGTTTTCATGTGCAGCTGACAAAATACAATGGTCAATATTGTATTAAACAATCAGAATATACCAAACCCTATGATTGATAACACATCAGAGTAAAAGAAGTAACCTATATGATTTATGCTTGATGTACTTGGAACAAAATCCTTGGTATAATGAGGAGTCACACTTGGATATATAGAGTCCTAAAATACAAAATAATGATGTATCCTAATTTTAGAAAATAACAGTAAATTATCAATTAATATATTAAATATAAAAACATGTTTTTTTTTTCTGAATTCACTGACTCCTGTAAAGCTCACCATTCCCTAGGCTACTAGTTAGATTTAGATGTCAATATTTGGAGTTCATTTGAGTAACTTCTTTTTTTGTTAAGGAATATACCACTTAACACTACCATTCATTATTTGTGTCCTTTTCTATCTACTCTCTTGTCAGAGCCTTGGTAAAAGTTAGAGACAATGACATACTAATTATGATAGCATTAGCAGCTTACAATGAAGCCATTGTAGACAGATGGATGATGGATAAATGGATGAATGGATAGATGGATGGATGGATGGATGGATGGATGTATGGAGATAGGGAGGGAGGGATGGATGGATTAAAACATCATAAGCAAAGGCTCTGTGAAGTGTTTGTGAACACTACCTGACTATAAGAATCACCTGATTTTTAAAAACACAATACAATTATTTTCATTCCATCCAAGGGCACTTAAATCAGGTTTCCTGGTGTGGAACTTTAATATTTTTACAAAGTACAAACTTTTAAGAGAAAGCATTGGCTAGAGATATTACTCAATAGTGGAGCACTTGCCTTATATGTGTAAAGTCGTCGGCTCCATCAACAACACTTTAATTCCACAATAAAAGAAACAAACAAGTAAACAAACTAAAAACATCAATAATAATAATTTTATACTTTGCATTTTTTTTCTTAATAGAATCCCTTTAAAAAGAAACTGGATCACTTAGCCAATTAGAAATCTCTCTCTAGTAATACATATTGTGTGGTTTTTTGTATCACCAGCATTCCCAGTTTTCTAAACCAATATTTTAATAATAAATATTAAATGTTGGACAAATTATAATGATGCTTAGTGGAGATAGAATGAGCTTTGGAAGTAGATCATTTTTGTGAAAATTTTTACCATAAGAGGCACCTATTCTTTTTGTCTTCTATTGACTAAACTTTTTTCTTACTACTTTATAATGTTTTGCCAAATATTTGATTTTTAGAAAAATAGCATCCTTTAATTAACTCTAGCATCTTCTCCATTAACCTCCATTAACTCTAGAATCTACCAACTTTGGGCTTAATAAGGACATTGGTATGCCTATTTTTGCTGTTGTTGTTGTTGTTGTTATATTTAACTATTTGACAATTTGTAAGAAATTCATACAATAGCATCACATCTATATTATGCCAACCCTCCCTTACCCTTCCAACTTCTCTTATATCCCCTACTCATAAATTCATGGTTTCTTCTTTGCTTATCACTTATCATATACATACATGCAAACATATACAGGCAAACACCATACATATAAATACATATGGGTAGTCACAAAAATACATATAGCTCACTGATTTCATTTAGCTTTGATTTAAAGTCCAGGTTGCCATGGTCACCACTTGTGATTAGACAGCCTGTGCAAGCGCTCTTCCTGGTGAGGACTGATTCTCCCTCTCTCAGTAGGCATTGGGGTAGACACTGTGAATCATTCCTCTTCCACATTGTCATTCCACCTTGTATTGTCATTACTCTGATCTTGCTCTTGCTTTCCAAATGCCTGAACATAGAGATAAGTTTATAAGGTAAATTTGCAGAATATTTGAATATTCTTAATATTAATGTCAAAGGAATTTTCATCTAATTTGAAGTCACAAAATAAATTAAATGTTTTCAGGGCTTACATGATACAGAATATGATGTTTTAGGAAAAATGGCCAGAAGATGCATTATTTATTTAGAGCTTTTGTTAATTAGTTTTTTCATAAGGAAATGTTAATTACCTAGGTATCATTATAAAATATTGGCATACAGCTGACTCTTATTGAAGAAACTTCTTTTAATTTGGTACTTTAAGATGAATTACTGGTAATAAGCCAAAAATCAAGATCAAAAGGCACAAACGCATACAAGATTAAAAATCTATCTTACTGTTTCAGAAATGTCTGGGAAATCCTCTAGGTAGTTCTGATTATGACATAATTAAAGTCATTATGCAAGTGGCAGAACAGAATTCTAAGAATTCATCAATAGTTTTTAAACTTGAAGGAGAAATTTGAAAAACTAAAGACTAGAGGTAAGACAAAATATCAAATGGCTTATTTTAAGAGCAAGAATCATTAAACATTCTGTGCAATATTTAATAGTCAGTGGAAAAACAAGAGAAGATACGGTCTTAAGAATTAATACTGGTAGGATCTTGAAAATAAGCTCTTGTAACTAATTAGCTGTCAATAATAATATCCCAAGGAAAAAAGACATCCCTATGTAAACACAGAAAATCAAGAAATCTGATCTTTGCAAAAAAATAATAATCTTAAATCTTTTGGGGCTTGGTTTATGCATGAAGAATAAGGGATATATACTAAGAAAGAAATTAAATAAGCTACCAGAAAGTATCTACAAGAGCTTGATGCAAGAAAGAGACCTCCAGTCAGTCAGCTTTCCCTGCCTGTTCCCCTATCAGCCACCACCACCACCACCCTGCCCCATACTGAGAATTCTGAGGGAATTTTAGGAAGAGAATTACAGAGCCTGTTACCTTCCTATCCACAAAGCCATTTCACGAAAGCTAGAAACGGAACCACATGTATCTGGACACTGAACCCTACTTGAGAAAGACTTTCAACATCATTCACCTTCTCCCTACCCTCCCTGCCTATTCACCTAACTTTTCTGTTGAGCTGGCAACTCCTTGCTGTCTGAATCTGAATTTGAAATCAGAATTTAAGGTAGTATATCTCAGACCAGCAACCCCAACCCCTCCTATTTACAGCCACTTCACTAGCCACTCAAGATGTTTTCTGCTGGAGGAAAGTATTAGTAGAGAGATTGATTTTGAAAGAAATGAATAAGGAACTATCAAATACAGCTTAGATTTTCAAAAGTTAATTGACATCCTGTCACTCCAAAGAAAAATCTATAGGCTTTAGGCTATTGTTTATACAAAGTATGTGAGAAAAAGACGCAGGCTAAAAAAAAAATGAGGAATAACTGAATCCTTCTCAGAGTGTTAGTGTATATAAACTGAGCTCTCCCTGGATGAATATTCACATTGACTGTGGTTTTCGTGAGAATGGTTCTCACAGACTAATATGTTTAAAAACTTGGTCTCCAGTTGGTAGAACTGTTAAGGAAGGGTTAGGAGGTATGGCATTGATGACCCCTTGGAGGAGTTGTGTCACTGGGCTGAGGGGAAGGGGAAATAGGATTTTAGATTTCAAAAATCCCAGGCCTTTCCCAGTTTTCTTACTGGCTCATGCTTGTGGAACAAGACATAATCTCTCAGTCACTGCTGCAGCATCATGCCTACCTGCCTGATTGCCTGACTGCCTGCAACCAAGCTCCTCCCCAGGATAATTATGAGCTCTAAATAATTTGAAAGTGTTAATCCCAGTAAACTCTCTCCTTTATACTTCCATGGACATGGTATAATATAACAACAATACAAAAGTAACTAAGACAGAACTTTGTAATAGAGTGAGCCATTGCTCTGACAGACCTGGTCATGCCATGTTTCTGGCCTTAGAGTCAGGAATGATACAAATTAAGGAGTGTTATGCAATAGTTCTCCTCTGTTAAAACAGCTGTTGAAGACAGCTGGGTGGCAGGAGAATCCCTTCATGAAGGCTCTGAGAGGCCATTGCATGTAGCTGTGAACATGAAGTATAGATTGTGGTAAAAACCATGAGATGTCAGAGGTTCTAGAGCTGTGGGAAATCTGCCAAAAAGAGCTGCAGACAAAAATTGGAACCAGGATATGAGAGAAATGTGTGGCAGTCAGCAAAACTGGAAGGACAGAACCATCTAAGCTCTGTGACATTAGACATAGAGGTACAGGATTTGGATCTTGTTCTGCAAGGATTTATTTTGCTTTGGGTCCAGTATTTCCTCACTAGTTCTCCCAAGTTCTTCCTTTTGGAATCAGAATATATAATCTTTCCCACTGTATGTTGAAACTATGTAATTTTATTTTGACTACACAGATGATTACAATTATGAGATTATTTTGAGTCTCAGAAGAGACTTTAGACTTTGAAATTTACAAGTGTGTTGTGTTGTGACCGTGAAACTTACAGAAATTTGTGAAGGTGAAATAAGACTAAATGCATTTTGCATTTTGATATAGACAGAAGCCTAAGGAGTTACAATTCATGGGGACTTGAATATGGTGGTTTGAATTGTTAACACTCCCCCATAGGTTATTTGAATACTTACTCCCAAGTTATTTGAACTGTTTTAGAAGTCTAGGAAGTATAGTACTATTGAAAGAGGGTCTTTGGAAATATGATTTGAGGATTCAAACCCAGGCCATCCCTAGTTAGCACACTCTGCCTCTTACTTGTGGATCAAAATGTAGACTGTCATACACTGTTCCCGCCTGCCTCCCTGACATCATGCTCTGCACCATGGTCGCCTTAAACTATAATACTATAGTAAACTCTCCCTTCTATGATTTGGCTTTGTCAAGAAATCTTATCAGAGCACTATAAAAGTAACTAAGGCACGAATATCTGAATAAATTGTGAGTTATTAGCATATATACACATACATACATACATACATACATACATACATACATACTTACATAGTAGGTTACAGTATTGCTAGTCTTAGGTAATCTCAACTGAGTAAATGCTCTAAGACATTTTTATAATAAGTGATTGATAGGGTAGGCTCCAGCCCTATGTAGGTGAGCCTACCCCTGAGATAGTGGTCCTGGGTTCTAAGAAAGCTGATTGATCAAGGCATGAAGATCAAGGCACTTAGTAGCACTCTTCCATGGCCTCTGCATCAGCTCCTGCCACCATGTTTAGGTCCAACAATTGCCTTCTTCACTCTAGAAAGTCTACACCAGTAGCTTCTTCTGCATCCACAGGACTAGATGATGTTCCATTTAGTGGTGAAGGGAGGATTTCTAGAGAGCTGTGGGTTTTTGTATTTATGTCCGAAGGCAAAATAAACTAGGTGCTGATGTCAGCGAAGGATTCCAGTAGCAAGTAGCAGGGTGAATGTATTCACTAATAAGGATCAAAAACAGGCAGTCAAAATATCAGCCTCTTTTCTCTAGGATCTCTTTCTATGTGGACATCCATGTGAAAGGCACTGCCCTCTAGAGGAGGCTCTACCCCTTTAGCTCATCTTTTCATAAAATACCCTTACAGACATGTGCAAACATGTGTGTCTTATTCAATTACAGATCAAATCCAGTGGACAACTAGGATTAACCATCATTGCTACCAGCATTTACAGACCTGCAGGAAATAAATACAGCACAAAGATGAAATGTAGTATGATCCAGATAAGAAGAATGAACCCATAAGATTACATACTATACTCAGAAATTCTTGTTTCATTTCATGGAAACTCAAACATTCACCCTCTCATATCTTCCCTACTTTGTTTATTTCTTTTACTTTTTCTTCGCCAAAAAGCAAAGCAAAACAAAACAAAACAGAAAAAGAAAAGTGTATATGAAGAAGGGTGAGTCATGAGATTTTTCGGGAAATTCACATGCAGCATGGCCGCTGGGCACCAAGCACACTACATGGGAAATAACAAAGTTGTGTGTTTTCAGAAGTCAGTTTTCTGCCTTCATTGAGAATACATTATGAGATCACAACATATTTCTACAAGGTAGTCACAGAAGCACAGCCTTTTTATTATATGTTAGCTTTTAATTTCTTAGAGTATGGGGATTTTTATTTACAAAAAGGAAAAGACTACAATGTCAAGTACTTCTTAGATACAAAAAAAAAATCCTTCATTTCATTACATTGAAAATAGATGTGAACATTTTTTTTCTGAAAATGGTAATGCTTTGATCTGTGACAAAACTAATCTATTACACAGATTTCATTTTCATTTTACTACATTGTAGCCCATGAACATTTCTATCTAGTCTTTAATTAAACATGATTTGCAGAAATTGAGGTCAGTTTTCATTTAGACTGCTTGCAGTGTTAATCACAGTGCAAATAGCCTTCGTCAATGAAAGAGCTACATTACACGTAAGCATTTCTGTGTAACTGCTGTCTGCTCTTTAATCCTGCCTATTACTAGATAAGTACACATGGAATGATTTGCTAAATTTTCTATTGTATTGAGTATATAATTCATTTACATGTTTTTATGAATTTAGATTTAATATATTTTATTTTTTAAAGAGCCAAGTGTATACTTGAGTTATGAAAAGATCCTTAATTGCTATAGTTGGAATATGTCTATAAAACATTTCGAGCTCAACCTGTTCAAATCTACTTTTTCCTATCTCATTTTAAACTTTAGATAAAGGTGTTGACTTGCTTTTGAAGAATCAGATAGCTTTAGTTTCAAATTGGTTTGTAAACAGTTATCAATGGGCACTGAAGTACCTATAGTTGAAAGGTTTAAAAGCTTAGTTGTTTCTTTGATACATAAGCAGATATTGAAAACAGTATTTATTGTGCACACATATGGAAGACTCACTGAAACAAAGAGTGCAGTGTATACTCATCATTGCTAACATAGAAAACTGGTTATCCTTATATTGTCAGTGATGAAAATTACTGTATTCTAGAATTAAAGCAGCAACAATGTCATGGTGTATTTCAAACTTCAAATGCTAATACTTAATGTCTTCTACTCCAAAAAGAATTTGCATATTATAACTATTAACACAAAATCTTAAATCAGTCTCTGTGCTGTTGTCCTGTTCAGTTCTCAAGTCCAGAGCTAAAAAGCTTCATTAAACCTTCCGGACGTGTAAGAGGAAACTGCCTTGCAATGGTTCAAGTCAATAGTGCTAAAACATAAGATTGAGTTAGGTCAGGTGGCAACAAGTGGTCCTTGTAATCTGTTCACTTCTTTGTTTTTTTAGATGCAGGATGCCTGTATTCCCTCCCAATATAGAAGGCCTGTGAGCATGATTACTATTTAATTTCTCCTGCTAGAAACTACCATCTATATCTTGTCCTTCTTTGTACTGAAGAAGTTGTCTCCTCAAATCCAAAATCAGATTATATTTTTAAATTTGGTCTTCTTCAGACATAAGTACACAGTTTATTCTATATTTCTGTAAATAAAAAGACAATATTTATTTATTTATTTTTACTTTTTATTAGATATTTTCTTTGCAATTACGATGTTAACCCCTTACCCCACTCCACGCACCTCCCAGAAACCCCCTGTCCCATCCGGACTCTGCCTGCTTCTATGAGGATGTGCCCCCACCTACCCACCCACTCCTACCTCCCCACTCTCAAATTCCCCCACACATGGTGTCCAACCTTCATGGGAACAAGGATCTCCTCTCCCACCTATGTCCAAAAGTGCCATCATCCCTTACATATACAGCTGGAGCCATGAGTCCCTCCCTAAGTGCTCCCAGGCTGGTGGTTTAGACCCTGGGAGCTCTGGTTGGTTGGTTGGTATTGTTGCTCTCCTCATGGGGTTGCAAATCCTTTCAGCTCTTTCAGTCTTCACTCTAACTCCTCCATTGGGAACCCCTTGATCAGTTCAATGGTTAGCTGTGAGAATCTGCCTCTAAATATGTCAAGTTCTGGCAGACCTCTAAGGAGACAGCTATATCAGGCTCCTGTCAGCATGCACTTCCTGACATCCACATCAGCCTCTACCTTTGGTGACTGCACATGGGATGAATATGCAAGTAGAATGCTCTTCAGACAGCCCTTCCTTCAGGTTCTGTCCCATACTTTGTCTCCATATTTGCTCCCTTGAGTATTTTGTTACTCCTTCTAAGAAGGACTGAAGAACCCACACTTGGTCTTCCTTATTCGTGAGCTTCATGTGGTCTGTGATTAGAATTTTGACTACTTCAAGCTTCTGGGCTAATATCCAATTATTAGTGAGTGAATACCATGTGTGTTCTTTTGTGATTGGGTTACTTCACTCAGGATGATATTTTCTAGTTCCATACATTTACCTAAGAATTTCTCAAATTCATTGATTTTAATAGCTGAGTAATATTCCATTGTGTAAATATACCACATTTTTTTTTTATCCATTCCTCTGTTGAAGGACATCTGGTTTCTTTCCAGCTTCTGGCTATTATAAATAAAGCTGCTATGAATATAGTGGACCATATGTGCTTGTTATATGTTAGAGCATATTCTGGGTATATGCCCAGGAGTGTTATAGCTGGGTCCTCAGGAAATGCTATGTCGAATTTTCTGAGGAAACACCACACTGATTTCCAGAGTGGTTGTACCATCTTGCAATCCCACCAACAATGGAGGAGTGTTCCTCTTTCTCCACATCGTCACCAGCATCTAATATTTCCTGAGTTTTTGATCTTAGCCATTCTGACTGGTGTGAGGTAGAATCTCAGGGTTGTTTTGATTTGCATTTCTCTGATGACTAAGGATGTTGAACATTTCTTTAGGTGCTTCTTGGCCATTCGAGTTTTTCTCAGTTGAGAATTCTTTGTTTAGCTCTATACCCCATTTTTAATAATTTAATAATTGGGTTGTCTGGAGTTTAATTTTTGAGCTCTTTGAATATATTAGATATTAGCCATCTATCAGATGCGGGATTGGTAAAAATCTTTTCCTAATCTGTTGGTTGCTGTTTTGTCCTATTGACAATGTCCTTTGCCTTACAGAAGCTTTGCAATTTTATGAAGTCCCAAATTTCAATTCTTGATCTTAGAACATAAGCCATTGGTGTTCTGTTCAGGAACTTTTCCTCTGTGCCCAAATATTTGAGCTTCTTCCCCATCTTCTTTTCTCTTAGTTTCAGTGTATCTGGTTTTATGTGAAGGTCCTTTATTCACTTGGACTTGAGCTTTGTACAATGATAAGAATGGATCTATTTGCATTCTTCTACATGGTGTCCTCCAGTTGAACCAGCACCATTTGTTGAAATGAACCAGCACCCTTTTCCACTGGACAGTTTTAGTTCCTTTGTCAAAAATAAAGTTACCGTAGGTGTGTGGGTTCATTTCTGGGTCTTCAATTATATTCCATTGATCTTCCTGCCTATCTCTGTACCAATACCATTCAGTTTTTATCACTATTGCTCTGTAGTACAGCTTGAGGTCAGGGATGGTGATTCCTTCAGAGATTATTTTATTGTTGAGCATAGTTTTCACTATCCTGGGTTTTTTTGTTATTACAAATGAATTTGAGAATTTCTCTTTCTAACTCTGTTGATAATTTAGTTGGGATTTTAATGGGGATTGCATTGAATCTGTAGATTGCTTTTGGCAAGATGGCCATTTTCACTATACTAATCCTGCCAGTACATGAGCATGAAAGATCTTTCCATCTTTTGAGATCTTCTTTGATTTCGTTCTTCAGAGACTTGAAGTTCTTGTCATACAGATCTTTTACTTGCTTGGTTAGATTCACACTAAGGTATTTTATGTTATTTGTGACTATTGTGAAGGATGTAATTTCTCTAATTTCATTTTCAGCCTGTTTATCTTTCATGTAGAGGAAGGCTACTGATTTGTTTGAGTTGATTTTATAACCAGCCACTTTGCTGAAGGTTTATTTATTTATTTATTTTTAATCAGATTTAGAAGTTCTCTGGTTGAAGTTTTAGGGTCACTTAAGTATACTATCATATCATCTGCAAATAGTGATATTTTGACTTCTTCCTTTCCTATTTGTATCCCATTGAATTCTTTTTGTTGTCTAACTGCTCTGGCTAGGACTTCCAGTACTATATTGAATAGATAGGGAGAGAGTGGCTAGCCTTGTCTAGTCCCTGATCTTAGTGGGATTGCTTCAAGTTTCTCTCCATTTAGTTTGATGTTGGCTACGGGGTTGCTGTATATTGCTTTTACTATGTTTAGGTAGGGGCCTTGAATTCCTGATCTTTCCAAGACTCTTACCATGAAGGGATTTTTTTTTGTCAAATGCTTTCTCAGCATCTAGAGAGATGATCATGTGGGTTTTTTTTTTTAATTTGTTTATATAGAGGATTACATTGATGCATTTCTAAATATTGAACCATCCTTGCATTCCTAGGATAAAACCTGCTTGATCATGATGAATGATTGTTTTGATGTGTTCTTGGATTTGTTTTGCGAGAATTTTATTGATTATTTTTATATCAATGTTCATAAGGGAGATTGGTCTGAAGTTCTCTTTCTTTGTTAAGTCTTTGTGACATTTAGCTATGAGTGTGATTGTAGCTTCATAGAATGAATTGGGAGTGTTCCTTCTGTTTCTACTTTTGTGGAATAGTTTGAAGACAATTAATATTATTTGTTCATTGAAGGTCGGATAGAATTGTGCACTGAAACCATCTGGTCCTGGACTTTTTTTTTTAGGAAACTGTTAATGACGACTACTATTTCTTTAGGGGTTATGGGAGTGTTTAGATTGTTTATTTGCTACTGATTTAACTTTGGTACCTGGTATCTGTCTAGAAAATTGTCCATTTCATCCAGACTTTCTAGTTTTGTTGAGTATAGACTTTTATAGTAGGATCTGATGATTATTTGAATTTCTTCAGTTTCTGTTGATATGTCTCCCTTTTCAGTTCTGATTTTATTAATTTGTATATTGTCTCTGTGCCCTCTGGTTAATCTGGATAAAGGTTTATCTATCTTGTTGAATATCTCAAAGAACCTGCTCTTGTTTTTGTTGATTCTTTGTATAGTTCTTTATGTTTCTTCTTGGTTGATTTCAGCCCTGAATTTGATTATTTCCCACCATCTACTCTTCTTGGGTGTATTTGCTTCTTTTTGTTCTAGAGATTTCAGGTGTGCTGTCAAGTTGTTAATGTATGCTCTCTCCAGTTTCTTTTTGTAGGCACTTAGAGCTATGAGTTTTCTCTTAGCACTGCTTTTATAGAGTCCCACAAGTTTTGGTATGATTGTCCTCATTTTCATTAAATTCTAAAAAGTCTTTAGTTTCTTTCTTTATTTCTTCCTTGACCAAGTCATCATTGAGTAGAGCATTGTTTGGTTTCCACATGCATGTGTGTTTCCATTGTTTTTTGTCATTATTAAAAACAAGCCTAAGTCCGTGGTAATCTGATAGAATGCAAGGGATTATATCAATCTTTTTGTATCTGTTGAGGCCTGTTTTGTGATATGGCCTATTTTGGAGAAGGTACCATGAGGTGCTGAGAAAAAGGTATATTCTTTTGTTTTAGGATGAAATGTTCTATAGATATCTGTTAAATCCATTTGATTCATAACTTCTGTTAGTTTCAATGTGTCTCTGTTTACTTTCTGTTTCCATGATCTGTCCATTGCTGAGAGTGGGGTGTTGAAATCCCCCACTATTATTGTCTGAGGTGCAATGTATGTTTTGAGCTTGAGTAATGTTTCTTTTATATAAGTGGGTGCCCTTGCATTTGGAGCATAGATGTTCAGAATTGAGAGTTCATCTTGGTAGATTTTTCCTTTGATGAGTATGAAGTGTCCTTCCTTATCATTTTTGATTACTTTTGGTTGAAAGTCAATTTTATTTGATATTAGCATGGCTTCTCCAGCTTGTTTCTTGGGACCGTTTCCTTGGAAAATTTTTTTCCTGCCTTTTCCTCTGAGGTAGTGTCTGTCTTTGTCACTGAGGTGTGTTTCCTGTATGCAGCAAAATTCTGGGTCCTGTTTGTGTATCCAGTCTGATAGTCTACATCTTTTTATTGGAGAATTTAGTTCATTGATGTTAAGAGATATTAAGGAAAAATGATTGTTGCTTCCTGATATTTTTGTTATTAAAGGTGAAATTGTGTTTGTGTAGCTTTCTTCTTTTTGGTTTGTTGGAAGATTACTTCCTTGCTTTTTCTATGTTGTTGTTTCCATCCTTATGTTGGTGTTTTCCATCAATTATCCTTTGAAGTGCGGGGTTTGTGGGAAGATTTTGTGCAAATTTGGTTTTGTCATAGAATATCTTGGTTTTTCCATTTACAGTGATTGAGAGTTTTGCTGGGTATAGTAATTTGGCCCTGGCATTTTTGTTCTCTTAGGGTCTGTATAATATCAATCCAGGATCTTCTGGCTTTTATAGTCTCTGGTGAGATTTCTGGTGTAATTCTAATAGGTCTGCCTTTATATGTTACTTGACCTTTTTCCCTTACTGTTTTTAGTATTTTTTCTTTGTTTTGTATATTTGATGTTTTGATTATTATGTGACGGGAGGTATTTCTTTTCTGACCTAGTCTATTTGGAGTTCTGTAGGCTTCTTGTATGTTCATGGACATCTCTTTCTGTAGGTTAAGGAAGTTTTCCTCTATAGTTTTGTTAAAGATATTTACTGGCCCTTTAAATTGGGAAACTTCACTCTCATCTATACCTATTATCCTTAGGTTTGGTCTTCTCATTGTGTCCTGCATTTCCTGAATTTTTGGGGTCAGGGGCTTTTTGCATTTTTCATTTTCTTTGACAGTTGTGTCAATGTTTTCCATGGTATCTTCTGCACCTGAGATTCTCTCTTCTATCTCTTGTATTCTGTTGATGTTGCTTGTGTCTATGACTCCTGATCTCTCTCCTAGGTTTTCTATCTCCAGGGTAGTCTCCCTTTGAAATTTCTTTATTGTTTCTATTTCAGTTTTTAAATCCTTGATGGTTTTGTTTAATTCCTTCACCTGTTTGCATTTCTTGCAATTCTTTAAGGAATTTTTGTGTTTTTTCTTTAAGGGCTTTTACCTGTTTACTTGTGTTCTCCTGTGCTTCTTTAAGGGAGTTACTTATGTTCTTCTTAAAATCCTCTATCATCTTCATGAGAAGTGATTTTAATTCTGAATCCTACTTTTCCAGTGGTGTGATGGGGTGTCCAGTGCTTGCTATGGTGAGAAAACTGGGTTCTGATGATGCCAAGTAACTTTGGTTTCTGTTGCTTATGTTCTTGTGTTTGCCTTTCGCCATCTGGTTAATTCTAGTGTTACCTGCACTCACTGTGTCTGACTGGAGTCTGTCTTTCCAGTTATCTTGCTTGTGTCAGAACTCCTCAGAGTCCAGATGTCACTGTGATCCTGTTATCCTAAGCTCCTGGGTGAAAGAACTCCTGGGATATGGGCTGCCTCTGGGATCCTGAATTCCTGCTGCTCTGAGTGCAGTGGTTCATCTAGGATGATTCAGGATATGGTGTCTTCACAGGAGCAGATCAGCTAGGTGTTCAGTAGTCTGAATGAAGAGACTCCTCTAAAATAGCTCAGGGTAAGATGTCCCCTGCTCTGTGTGCAGTGGCTCTTCTAGGATGACTCAGGATATGGTGTCTCCACAGAAGCAAATCAGCTAGGTGTCTGCCCATGGCAAAAGGACCAGGCTTGGTGGGAAAGGAAAGTGGTATTCCAGAGGAGCGGGATTTGGGTGGCTAATGGGTCCTGAGCACCCCCAGCAACCAGTTGTAACTCTGGTGTGTGGGGTAGTGGAAAAGGGTTCTTACCTGCTGCTCTGAGTGCAGTGGCTCCTCTAGGATGGCTCAGGCAGGATTCAGTGTCTCTCCATAGGAGCAGAGCAGCTAGGTGTCTGTCCCAGCCAAAAAAAAAAAAAAAAAAAAAAAAGCAAGCAAGCAAAAGACAATATTTATAGCTTACTCTATTAAAAATGTAATGTTTTAGAAATGAAGCTTTAATTTATCAGCTATTGATATATGTTCATTTAGAAGAAATTTTGGTACATATGATATAGAGAAAAACATGTTATCTGAATTTATAACAAAATGAATGGTACAGTGATTTTAATCATATTAAAATAATTTGAAGTTTGATAGAACCAAGAGCTTAAAATTTCACACGATTCTAAAAATATAGTATGGATGAAGAGATGGTTCAGCCATTCAGAGCGTTTGTTGTCCTTTCAGAGAATGTGACAATCTTCTCAACACTTACATCAACAGGCTCATAACTGCCTGCAAGTCCAGGAAATTCAATACCTTCTTGTAACTGACATTTCTGCTATCCACACATGCACCCATACACATGCATAAATGAACACACACACATACACACACATATACACAAATACACATGAAGAAAAAGTAAAATAAAATTTTAAAACTCCCAATAATGTTCTCCGTTTTCCAATATTAGCATGCAGCCAAGCATAATTCACCGAATGGCTTCTTTTTGCATGGTTTTCCATCATGTATACTGATTGTAGCGCAAAGGTATGTCCCTCTAGTCACCCTAACTTTAGAAATTCATGAATGAAATTAGGAAATGATTATCATTTACATTTATTATATTTTACATGTAATGAGCTTTAGCTATTAACTCTAATTTGCTTCTCATCAAAGACAACCTATTTAGAAACTAAAACCTCTCTGTCAGTTGGAATTTTAATGAATTAAGATGAAATGAGACAGTGTTAATTGGCAGTTATTGCTGCAGCATAGATTTGAGATCCTGTAAAAGAAGCTAATTCATCTCTCCATCAGGGTTAACTTGTTTGATTTAACTGAGAATGTAACAAATATTTCCCCAAACTACTCATATTTATTTTCAGAATTAGGAAATGGTTTGGGTCTGTTGGAGATATCTATCTATCTATCTATCTATCTATCTATACATGTATGTATATGTGTGTATATATGTGTATATATATATGTATGTATATATTTTCATTTCTATTTGAAATTCATTTAATTCGTTTTTTAAAATAAATTGTTGGCTTATGAAGCATTTGTGTTATTGAAATGTATGCACATAAACTCATAAGAATAGTACTCTTCAGACATTCTATTTAAGATTCCTGCATTTTCTAAAATCTGCTTATTTGTATCAATAAGCAATCTTCTTTTCTTCTTTTTTTCCTCAGATATAAATGAATGTGAAGCTGAGCCTTGCAGAAATGGTGGAATATGTACAGACCTTGTTGCTAACTACTCCTGTGAATGCCCAGGAGAATTTATGGGACGAAATTGTCAATATAGTAAGTGATATGATGTAAAACATATACACACACCTGATGTTAGTTGTGAACTCTGCGTTTATAATGGAGTATGGACCCAAGTTATTATTGTCTGCTTTGAGAATGCATGACTGATTGAAGTGTCTCATTGAACACATGTTCTTACTACTATGAGTGTTCCCTGGAGCTATTATTCAGTGCAGAGACATGAAGATGTAATACTTGCAATCTGAAAAGAATGGCAGCAGCTCACACCCAGGCTTACTTTTTACTGGTCTCTTTTTACGTATCAGTATGCATATCACATAAACTTATGCCAACAAAAGAAGATAGTTTGGATTGAGCAGCTAATGGGACCAAATAGATTCAATCACAATTTGTGTGAAGATAAAACAGAATACAGCTTTGCTGGTACCTATGCAAGCAAGAGTGTTACATGCAAACTCTGTCTTCTTGGGACTTATGACAATAGAATTCTGAGATGATGGGTATAATGGTAGGAAAACCATTTATTTAAAATGCTAGGGAGGAAGAAATTGCACTGCATCAGTTGTGTTAGTTAAAGGTGAAAAGAAGACTTGTAGAACTATACTCAACGGACTAGGGCCTAAGTTAAGTACTGTTAACAGTAGCACAATGGCTGTCTTTTCTAATTGTTGGGCATTAAGAAAACTTTATAAATATTGATTTTATGTATATTTGCCATCTGCATTACAGAATAGCTAAATGTACATGCATAGCAAAAATTCAGATTGATATTCAGATATAGACAGCAAGGCTGACATTTAATATGGTTTTCCCCAGTTTTCACAATGAAAGTGGCAGGACTCAGGCCTCTGGCTTCACAGTTATTTAGGATCCTTTAAACTGAGTGTTCTCTCTATACACTAGATTCCTATGAATGAACATACAGTGTAAGTGCATGTCCCCTCACTCTGTCCTGCAATGGGGTTATACAAATAAATTGAAAAAAGAAAGATAAAGGGGAACTTGTGTCTCCTTTTCAGCTATGTCTGTAGAGTCATGCTTTGAGTATTTTACATCATTTACTTAGCATTCACTTCAAATAACTTAGCAGGCCTATTTGAATGCTGTGATTGAGCAACTACTACTACAACCTAGTCTTGACTGTGGACACAGTTGAGTGGTATAATACCTGCCATCTTTGGGAGTTTTGTTTTGATCATTAGTATTGACAAACTAATCATGTTCCCTATTGTTTAGGCTGACTGATTTTGCAAAGTCTAATTTAAAAATCAATCAATCAATCAAATCAATCAATCAATTAATCAAACAAACAGAAATGACAACAAAGGAGCCCATGTTACATCTTAAACTTTCTCTGATTTTCCCTTGTTTATAATAGAAATTTTCTTTTAGAATTTATTTTGAAGATTTGCCAGTACAACTAAAGCACTCGAATCATTAGTGACACAGCGCATTTAAAATATAAAAATATTTATTCATTTTAGTAAAAACAAAATAAAGATATTTATGCACAAAGTTAACATATATAAAATTTTATGAATTATTTATCATAAATTATGGCTCATTTAGTGTAGCTGTAATGCACTTTTGCTTAATGAGAGATAAATGTATAGCTAATCTTATTTTTCATGATTCGATGCACAAATATGAGATTGTCATCTTGCAAGCAACTTTTTTAAATTTGTGTAAATTTATAATTATTTCTAATGTTGAGGATGAGCTCTCTGCTGAGCATGATGGACCAAACTTTTAATCCTAAATGTAGATAGTAAAGGCAGAAACTTCCTGAAAAATTCAAGGCTACCTAATCTACACAGTAAATTTCAGACATGTCAGGATTCTATAGCAAGATCCTTGTTGTCAATCCCCTCTCTCTCACACACACTAAAAAGTAACATTCCACATTTGACACAGATAGGTTTATCAAGTGTTAAAATTGTCTAATAATAATTTCCAGTATATAATCAGCAGTTGTTTATTAGCTATATTTATAGGTATACTAAGGCAAAATAAATAATTTTAAGTTAGATTTTTCTACAGTTCATACAACACACTTGCTTTGACATGTTTTTTCTCTATTTATTGATTGGAAAATTTGATTAAAATTTAGTGTTTTTTATTTCTATTGAAATTACCTTTGATTGGCATGAATATCATTTAGGTGTTCCTCTAATGTTTATTACATATAACAAAAATTCCTCCCGTTAAAGGCTTTGTGTAGATTCCCTTGGTTATTTTCAATGACATTCTCAGAAACCCAAAATGGTATTTTCATAAACACCCAGGAGAAAAATGACAAGGTTCTACAACAACAAACCTATTCTCATGAGAACAGATCAGTTTTGTCATGTACGTTTAACTGGTTGTGATATTTAAATCAGGGTAGATAATGCAATGGGAAGAGAGAAAATATTAGTTAACTAATCTAAAAATAACTAGACTTGTTTTCATCTGTTGAATTATTCTTCTTCTCACAACAGCCATATATACTTCCCTCTTGAGTGTTTAAATGTGACATAATTAAATTTCAGGAATGACACTCAAATGCATTTTCATCACTGACACTATTTGTGGAAATTAAAATAGCTTCCCAGGGAGTGCATATAATGTTTAATTCCTGAACACTATACTAAAAAAGAATTAAGACTTGGATAAGTTGGAGAGGGGGAGGTATTAAAAACAAAACCTAAACACTTCCATGGAAGATAAAGTGACATTTGAAATGTCAAGCTGATCTAGCTTTTAAGTGAACAAAATGTGTAGATAATTCTATAGACCCTTACTCTAAAATTCCTTCTATGATTATAACAAAAGGTGGTATATGTGGAAAGATTTTGAAAATTAAAAATTAGATTTTTCTACCTTCATTTTTAAATACTCACAACCAGAACATTCACTAACAAATAAAGTAACATTTACTAATACCCAAATAAATACAATATCTACTTAGTAAGTATAGATGTGTGAATTTGTCTTTGTACTAATAGTGTGTATGAGCAAATATATTTCTGTCAACATAGTCTTACTCAGTGAGAATGTTCATTTTATAAATACACATGGAATGTATTTTGTACCATTAACACTATATTGATGACCTTGTAAAGATGAATTTTTAATGACAAACATTTTTGATAAACTACAACTTTTTCCCAATGATCATATGTTAATGTTGATCTTCATTTTAGATGTCACTGTATGTCAAGTACTCTTCTAAGTAATTTATAAAGTATCTTACTTAATCTTCTCAGAGCTATTTGAAGTAGGTCGTATCTAATTCTAGTTCCACTTTACCAAGAAAATTGAGCTAGTGAGTTATTAAGTAATTTCCTTAGGGATGCATGGATAGTAAACTTCTGTTTGGACTGAATCCCAGCTAGCTAAAGCTGCATAACCTGCAGTCCTACATATGATATGGTTCTGCCAATTGTGGAACAAAGGAATGAGTATCACACCACATACTTTCAAGCACTTGCATTTGAAAAGTGACCTTAAATAGTGCTGGCAATACTGATGAAAAGAACACAGGCTTTGCGTTCAAATAGAACTGGAATTAAAATGTTCACTTCTGTCCTTTCTCTATACTCTGAACAAGTTAATTGCTCCTCGTGAGCCTTAGATTCCTCATCTATAAATGACTTTCTACTGATAGACAGTATATTATTATCATATATAAAATATATTTGTAATATAGATTATTAATATCTGAAACCATCTCACAAGGATTTTCTTAGTTGTTAAAAATTACAATAGTAATGAACCCTTGGCTATCTTCATATATTCCTATTATAAATTTATTTTAATTTAAATGTTTATTACTTAAACAATTCACCTGTTTTAATAACAATATATTTGATCAAGAACAATGCTTATTGAAGTTAATGATAATGCCTCACAGAACATAATCTTAAGGAGCATGAAGTTAGAAAATTGTGAGACATCTCCATGTTTACAAGGATGAACACTCGTAACCAAACTAAAGTCACTGCAGAAGACATCACTTGCCACCTTTGTTCTTCTTCTTTAAAGTATGTTGTCAACATGTTTTCTAAACACTAACCCCCAAATTATTTTTGTGTTTATGTGTTGGTGGTTATTTTCAGCTATCATTGTTCTTTATTTAAATACTTAATAAATGGCAAATCGAAGCAGTACATATGGAGATGATAATGTGGTGTCTTCTTACATATTAAACATGGATATATATATATATATATATCTTAAGAAATCCATCAGTGAAATAACTCAGGTAGACAGACAATGCCTTGTAATCTCAGGCATATGTTAAGCATAAAAAGGCTGAGCTATGGAGGTTGAGAATAATATAGGTGAGGCGATCATGTTTTATGAGGGCTAGAGAAAGGTAACACGGTATGGATATAAACACAAAGATCTGAAGAGCAATTAGATATTAGAGTGATGAGAAACAAGAAGAATATAATATTTCAGATAGAAGATTTTAATGTTTTTATCTAGAAGAAATGATAACTATCTGAAGAGACAGATTTAACTTGATTTAAACCTCATGCAATATATGTATGCACTAAACATTAGGCCACATCTTAGGAGTATGTACTTTTTGCTTCTAATTTTCTATTTGAAATGGTTTTTGAAAGAATTTTTATTGAAACTTGTATTCTATATTTGAGAAATTATTATAATATTTCTCTTTTGATTTTAGCTTATTTCACCAGATACCCCATTCTCATCTTTTTTTTTTCCTGCAAATGATATAAATCACTTCTTTCTTATATGGCAGAATAAAAGTTCATTGTAAATATACTACACAGTATGTATACCATTTTCTTTCCAGTTTTCTGTTGACAGGTAAATAGATCAAGTCCATAACTCAACTCTTGTGAACATTGCAATATGGATATACATGTGGCCTTGTGGTATATTTGCTTGTATACCTTCAAGTGTATACCCAGGAGCAGTATGACTGGATCATGGGATAGTTCTGTTTTTACTAATCTGAGGAACATTCATAGTGACTGCACCAATTTGTATAGCCACCAATCCTGAGTATAAGACTCCGTTTCCCATGAAACCTTATCAGCATTTGTTGTCAATGGTTTTCTTGATAATAGCTACTATGGCATAAGTGAGCTGGAATATACTAATATTTAAGAAATACTTAAGAAAAAGAAAGTTACCACCAAGAGAAGGGAGAAACAATAAGAGAGTAATGGCTACTAAATATAATAAATGTGTATGGAAAATTCTATAATACCTTTTATGTGTGCAATTAATATGTTAATAAATTGAATTGATACAGATTTAAGGTATATTTTAAACATACATTTCATATAAGATAGGTTTTTTAAAAACAATCAGCTATAACAGTCAATGCGTTGCTTTAGGTGAGTTGTCTTCTGTACCAACATCCACATCATAGAGCTGGACAAAGATATTTACCTTATTCTTAATCTGTGCTTATTCCATGCCATAAGATGCCATATGGATACAGGAAGCTTTTTCCAAACAAAAATGGTTTTTGTATTTCATTCTTACTACGTTACCTCCATCAAAAAGAGCTTGTCCCATACTGGCATTAACAGGAATTAATGATCCCTTTGAGAGGCCAAAGTGTGCATCTAAAAAGATGTTTTTTATTGTATATTATATTTACATTTCAGATTTTATATCTTTACCCCATTCCCCCTTCTCCTACGTCTATGAGGATATGACACCACCTATCACTTCCACTCCCAACTCCCCACCCACGAATTCTCCCATACTCGGTATCCAGCCTTCATGGGATCAAGGATCTCCTCTCCCACCTATGCCCAACAAGGCCAGCCTCCCCTACATATACAGCTGGAGTCATGGGTCCCTCCCTATGTGCTCCCAGGCTGGTGGTTTAGACCATGGGGAGCTCTGGTTGGTTGGTATTGTTGCTCTCCTCATGGGGCCACAAACCCTTTCAATCCCTTCAGTCTTCTCTCTAACTCCTCCATTGGGAACCCATTTATCAGATCAATGGTTAGCTGTGAGCCTCTGAATATGTCAGACTATAGAAGACCTCTAAGGAGACAGCTATATCAGACTCTTGTCAATATACACTTCCTGATATCCACATCAGCATCTACCTTTGGTGACTGCACATGGGATGTATACCCAGGTGGAATGGTCTTCAAATGGCCCCTCCTTCAGTTTCTGTCCCACACTTTGTCTCCATATTTGCTCCCTTGAGTATTGTGTTACTCCTTCTAAGTAGGACTGAGGCAACCACACTTGGTCTTCCTACTTCATGTGCTTCATCTGTTCTATGAGTTGAATCTTGGTTATTTCAAGCTTTTAGGCTAATATCCACTTATCAGTGAGAAAATACCATGTGTGTTCTTTTGTGATTAAGTTACCTCACTCAGGTAGATATTTTCTAGTTCCACCCATTTACCTAAGAATTTCTCTAATTCATTATTTTAAATAGCTGAGTAATACTCCATTGTGTAAATGTACCACATTTTTTGCATCCATTCCTCTGTTGAAGGACATCTAGGTTCTTTTCAGCTTCTGGCTATTATAAATAAGGCTGCTATAAACACAGTGGAGCATATGTTCTTGCCATATGTTGGAGCATCTTCTGGGTATATGCCCAGGAGTGATATAGCTGGGTCCTCAGGTAATGCTATGTCCAATTTTCTGAGAAACAGCCAGACTGATTTTCAGAGTGGTTGTACCATCTTGCAATCTCAACAACAATTGAGGAGTGTTCCTTTTTCTCCACATCCTCACCAGCATCTGATATCACCTGAATTTTTTTTTATCTTAGCCATTCAGACTGGTATGAGGTGGTATCTCAGGGTTGTTTTGATTTGCATTTCCCTGAAGACTATGGATGTTGAACATTTCTTAAGGTGATTCTTAAGGCCTCAACAGATACAAAAAGACTGCAATAATCCCTTGCACCCTATCAGATCACCATGGACTAAGGGTTTCTTTAATAATGACACAAAATATGGAAAGGCCACATACATGTGGAAACTGAACAAAGCTCTACTCAATAATGGCTTTGTCAAGGAAGAAATAAAGAAAGAAATTAAAGACTTTTTAGAATTTAATGAAAATGAGGACAATCATACCAAAACTTGTGGGACTCCATAAAAGCAGTGCTAAGAGGAAAACTCATAGCTCTAAGTGCCTACAAAAAGAAACTGGAGAGAGCATATACTAACAACTTGACAGCACACCGGAAAGCTTTAGAACAAAAAGAAACAAATTACACCCGAGAGGAGTAGATGGCAGGAAATAATCAAACTCGGGGCTGAAATCAACCAAGTAGAAACAGAAAGAACTATACAAAATATCAACAAAACCAGGAGCTGGTTCTTTGAGAAATCAACTAGATAGATAAACCCTTAGACACACTAACCAAAGGGTACAGAGACAGTATCCAAATTAATAAAATCAGAACTGAAAAGGGAGACATAACAACAGAAACTGAGGAAATTAAAAAAATTATCAAATTCTACTACAAAGGCCTATACTCAACAAAATTGGAAAATCTGGATGAAATGGACAATTTTCTAGACAGATACCAGATACCAAAATTAAATCAGGAGCAGTTAAACCATCTAAACAGTCCCATAACCCATAAAGAAACAGAAGCAGTCATTAACAGTCTCCCCCCCCCCCAATAAAAAAAAAAAGCTGAGACCATATGGTTTTAGTGCAGAATTCTATCAGACCTTCCAGGAAGACCTAATACCAATTCTCTTCAAACTATTCCACAGAATAGAAACAGAAAGAACACTACCCAATGTGTTCTATGAAGCTACAAACACACTCATAGCTAAACGTCACAAAGACCCAACAAAGAAAGAGAACTTCAGACCAATCTCTCTTATGAATATTGATGCAAAAATGCTCAATAAAATTCTCGAAAACCGAATCCAAGAACACATCAAAACAATCATCCATCATGATCAAGTAGGCTTCATCCCAGGAACACAGGGATGGTTCAATATTCAGAAATGCATCAATATAATCCACTATATAAACAAATTCTAAGGAAAAGGAAAACACAAGATCATCTCACTAGATGCTGAGAAAGCATTTGACAAAATTCAACATCCCTTCATGTTAAAAGTTTTAGAAAGATCAGGAATTCAAGGCCCATAACTAAACATAGTAAAAGCAATATACAGCAAGCCAGTAGCCAACATCAAACTAAATGGAGAGAAACTTGAAACAATTCCACTAAGATCAGGGACTAGACAAGGCTGCTCACTCTCACCCTACTTATTCAATATAGTACTGGAAGTCTTAGCCAGAGCAATTAGACAACAAAAGGAAGTCAAAGGGATACAAATAGGAAAGGAAGAAGTCAAAATTTCACTATTTGCAGATGATATGATAGTATACTTAACTGAACCTAAAACTTCCACCAGAGAACTCCTAAACCTGATAAACAACTTCAGCAAAGTGGCTGAATATAAAATCAACTCAAACAAATCAGTAGCTTTCCTCTACTCAAAGGATAAACAGGCTGAGAAAGAAATTAGGGAAATGACACCCGTCACAATAGTCACAAATAATATAAAATATCTTGGAGCGAATCTAACCAAGCAAGTGAAAGATCTGTATGACAAGAACTTCAAGTCTCTGAAGAAAGAAATCGAAGAAGATCTAAGAAGATGGAAAGATCTCCCATGCTCATGGATTGGCAGGATTAACTTACTAAAAATGGCCATCTTGCCTAAAGCAATCTACAGATTCAATGAAATCCCTATCAAAAAAACTATCTTATAATCTAATGTCCTGTGACTCTTGAGTTAAAATAATAAATTTATATTTTTGAAATGTAAATATAAGTGTAACAAAGGTTAAGGAGAAAGACAAAACACAAATTGCTCATTCACAATTAGTATCACTTTTATTCCTGTTATGCTACTGAAATTTGCAAGATTATTAATTTTTTATTTTTGTTTTCATAAACATCAGCTAATTTAATTTAGGATTACTCTATTTTGCTTGAAATACTAATATAAGGATGAATCCAGAACTCCAGTAACACAGAAGAAACACCATTAATTTCAGGTTGGCTATTTTTGTAAACATAAAAAAAAAAATCCGTTATGCAGTGTATACATTTTTTTCTCAGCATTAATCTTTATGTAAATTAAATCCAGAGTTTATAAAATTTTATATCATGAATGTGCACATATTTTACTTTTTGATTTTCACATATGTGAAACAGTGGAGCAGTTAAGAACAAAAGTAAAATATTGACACACAGTGTACTGTGAGAGTGCATCGATAGTCCTCAAGGCAAGAAAGGATTCCAGCATCCCTGCAAGGTGAGGTCTCTCCAATAAACACACACAGAAATGACCTGAGGGCAATACTCAGTTGGATTTGCAATGCTGACACATAAGTTCCATCTTCAATCAGATGCCTCTGGGTGTGAATTTCCATGTTACCCCCACAGATTTTTGTAGACAATCAGAGTTTAAAAGTTACCTGCTGTTCCTTAAAATGATAAGAAAGTAAAAAAGAAACAAATATCAGATGTTTTCTAGACTTTCTAGGACTCATCAAATACCTCTAAAAAATTGAATTATATGTACATTTCTTCCTACCTTACTATCGATTTGCAAATAATGCACTATACAGTAGCTTTAAAATTTAATATATGGCAATGTTCCTCTATTATTACATTGTATATGTCTTGAAATTGTATGTTAGCCTTTTATTTACTCTCTATGGTAAATTATACTATCATGTTTCAAAATGCAAAGCAAGACATATGAGGTACGTAGAGATGAGGAATTTGTGAAAAACCTAACTGAATTTAGTGCTCATGAAATGTATAGCTTGGGTGGTTCAATAATACATGTCTCATATGTATACATAATATATTATATATAGTCCATATATATGTATATATATGTATACACACACACACACATATATATATATATTCTACTTTTCTAAGATTAAAAATATGAATTATTTCACTTATCATTTGGGCTCTCAGCATGTGAATGTATTAAAGAATTTAAAGTATATGCAATATCAAAAGGGAAAATATTACATAAGAAAAATATTTTAAAAGAAGTTATTCCAGGCCTAGAAGCCTGTACCTGATTAAACAGAGAACAGAGAACATCATGTATATTAACTGTGTGGAAATCAATCATATGCAAAAAAATAAAATGAAGTAAACATAAGACTAAATGTTTTCTAACCATAAAGAAACTGCTACTGTACATGTTTTTTTCCCTTTTTTTTTCATTTGTCATTTGTTTGCCAGAATTTAGTCACCAAACATTGACATTGCACATTATGCTCTACTCTTAGTGAAAGCACATTCTTGGACACCCAGGACAAATTTAGTTCCTGATGAATAGTGTGAACTTGAAAGTGTTAATTTATAATGAGAAATTACACCCACACCCCAAATGATTTCTACGTTATCTCAACTATAAGCAGTAGGGATTCATGCCTTTCTCAGATGGACAAAGGAAATAGATGGTCCCCAATCGTTCCCTCAATAACTACAATAACTGAAATGATAGCATTATTTCTTGAGTTCTCAAAGGCTTCAAATTGTTGCAATAAATTTTGCCTGCAACCTGGAGCCAAATTTGACAATTATAGAAATGATGTGCAGGATTCCTACACAAGGTTTTCAGTGCCTCAGTATGCTTCAGAGGGACTATGTTCAGCAGTATGTAATGCTACGTGCAAAGGCTAAGTTTGCAGTTCTGAAAACAGAGCATCTGCTTTCTGCATCCACTGAGAGAGATACAAACACAATAGACTTCTTTCTGCCTTGGTATGTAATTAGAACAGCTGAAGGAAGTAGGGCTGCTAGTTATTGAGGTGTGGGTAGTTGCTCAGGGATCCTTAGGTGATAAAACTCAGATATGGAGACCAGAGCACCCTATATGGATTAGGAACACCCTTTCAACTAGGAAGGATGTGTCTTTCCTTCACATATAAACTAACTCATGTCTTTGTTCTCTAGCACAGCCCCCAAAAGATATACACATATCTTTTGTATGTGTATATATGCACATATACACATTATGTATAGTACATCATGTATATTAACTGTGTGGAAATCAATCATGTGCAAAAAGTAAAATAAAATGAAGTAAAAATGAGACCTAACTACATTTGCTATGGATTAGAACTGTTATCTAACTATAAAGAAACTGCTGCTGTAAATACGTATTTTTCTTTTTTTCATTAAACATTTTGTTCATTTACATTTAAATGATATCCCCCTTCCTGGTTTCCCGTCTACAACCCCAGCATCCCATGCCTTTGTCTCTATGATGACGCTCCTCCACCCACTTACCCACTCCAGCCTCACTGCTCTAGCATCCCCCTATGCTGGGGCATCAAGCCTCTACAGAACCAAGGGCCTCCCCTTCCTTCTATGGCAGATAAGACCATCCTCTGCTACATACATATCTGGAGCCATGGATCTCTCTATATGCACTCTTTGATTGGTGGTTCGGTCCTGGGAGCTCTGGGTGGTCCGATTAGTTGATATTGTTCTTCCTATGGAGTTGTAATCCCATTCGGCTCCTTCAGTCCTTTCCCTAGGTCTTCTATGGGGTCCCAGGGGTCAGTCCGATGGTTGCCTATGAGTATCTGCATTTGTCATCTGTATTGGTCAGGTGCTGATAGAACCTCTCAGGGAGCAGCCATACCAAGCTCCTGTCAGCAAGCACTTCTTGTCCTCAGCAATAGTGTCAGGTGTTCAGCAGTAGTGTCAGGGGTTTGTTGTTTGCAGATTGGATAGATCCTTAGGTGGGGTGGTATCTGAATTGCCTTTCTTTTAGTCTCTGCTCCATTTTTGGTCCCTGCATTTCCTTTAGACAAGAACAATTCTGGGTTAAAATTTTTGAGATAGATCGGTGACCCCATCCTTCAACTGGGGGCCGAGCCTATCTGGTGGAGGTATAAATATGTTTTTGTTTACTTACTTGAAAGTTTAAAATAGTAAAGTTACAAGTTATATGTTTCCATTAAGATATTTGATAGTCATATATTATATTAATATATAAAATAATATATTAATAATTATATATATTATAGTTATATATATAGTATATAGTTATATATATAGTATATAGTTATTTTGCTATATAGTAATAGCAAAATAACTATTAACATACTTCGAGAATCATGTTCATTAAAATTGAGCTATTAATAAAAATAATGGAAGACTGAGACTAGACAGCATTACCAAGAGAAGAAATGACAAGTGTTAGGTACATGAGATTGCTAATGATTAGTAGTTTTTATCTGAAAGTGTGTGAGTGTGTGTGTGTGTGTGTGTGTGTAAAACAACAGTAAAAAATAATCTGAAGCTCTCACTTCAGCACTTAGGATGTAGAAACAGGAAGCTCAATAGTTCATGGTTACCCTTGCCTATATACGTCATGGGTTCAAGGCCACCCTGAGCTAATGACATCTTGTTTCAAAAATGTAAAATCAAAACAAAATAATAATCCGAAAAAATGAAAGAATAATTAACTAAAAAGAACAAGGAAAATAATGTTTACAGAAGACTTGGTCGATAAAATAGAGCCTGAGAGAAGATTGTTTTTTTTCACTTAAGATCAAGCCATTAATGATCTGTATGTACCTGTAGTGTGAGGCAGAGAGAAATTTAGAATAGAAGATTGTGCAGGCTTTAGTAAGAAGTAAAAACCACAGAGAACCTCCCAGGTTAAGGGACATGCTACTTTGAGCATATCTTAAACTCTACAGAGCCATTAAAGCAGCTAAGGTCCTAAAAATAAATTTTATAATAGTCACCTGAATAGCTTTATCTGGTCAATAATACACTTTCTTTTTAGAACTCTGAAGGAACAGACACATAAAATATCCAACCTAAAAGTAAATTGAACTTGAGGAGTATGGTTCTATAAAAAGAATGAAGCCAGCACAAAGTCAGTAAGTGCAATTCTAAACTTCAAGAAAAACTGGATCAGGGCAGAAAATAAACTATTCTGACAAGAAAAATGGAAAGAACAAGACTCGTATAAGAAAGTCTATAAATACACAGCACTATTATCTAACCACCAAACACCCAGAATGGAAAACACAGCTCTGAACTCAGAGGAATCCTGAAATTCAGTTTACATTCTCTCTAGTACATTCAAGCAGCCCAAAATTTGGTAATATCTATTAAATGACTATCATCTATAAATATCACTTCATATTTATTTACCAAATAGTAACTTAATAATATCATCTCCTTTTCTAGTGGAATTATCCCTGTATGCTAGTATAAATAATAGTCATTCTTTTATTTTTTCAATTTTTTTTATTTTTGAAATTAAAATATATCAACATTGCTCCCTTCTCTTTCTTCCCTCCAAATTCTCCCACATGCCTTTTCCATTCTCCTAAAAATGCATGGCCATTTTTATTCATATATATATATATATATATATATATATATATATATATATATGTATCTATATGTATATATATTTATATTTATATTTCTTGCTGTCATGTGACAGAGGTGGGGAGACATAAAACAGGTCTACTCTTCCCAGACAGGGATCCCATGACAAACAAAAGTACAAATACCACCAATGTCTAACATAATGAACCAATGAATTTTATTGAAGTTACTTAAGAAATATGGGTTAGGATTTACTTACAGGTACATAAATGACACAAAGACAACTACATCATCCTTGCCAACCTTAGCACAGGTGACTTCACACAATCTGAGAAGCTGGAGTACACTGCACAGCCTATAGCCAGTTCAACAAGTAAGAGAGTCTTTTCTTAGTGACTCAGTTTATTTGACTCTCTACCATTCTGCTCCGTTGTTTTCTTGTTTCTTCTAGGTACCTGATTTATGCTCAGAAGTTTACTTTGAAGCTCACCTTGTTTGAATTTTCTTTGCAGCATTTATTGTTCAGTATGGCAGAGGGAGGCTTCATGAATCTAAGATTTCCTGAAGCTGTTTTGGTTGTTGACCTTCCTGCTTAAGGAACAGAGTGGGATGTTTCAATATCCATGAAAACTGTTATAGAAACCATGGACTACCATATAATGTTATTTGTATGGGTTTTCAGAGCTGATCATTTGGCATTTGAAAAGCAATTGGTTTGTTTTTCCCTGTGGAAGACTATCTCTCTGGTTCCCAGCTCTCCTTAGTCATCTAAGGCTCTTTGTGTGTGGTTAAGGTCTCATGGGCTTTTTCCTATTCAGTTGGTATGTCCATTGTTGTCATACTGAGCACATGTTTGAAGAGTCATGTTGGTGACATTTTATGGATTTAGATTCTGGTTTAACAGAACATAAATACCATCCTGCAAACATTACTCACTGCATTATTGGTCTCATTCTTTTACATGTGTTCCACTAAAATTTTAATCCAGGCAAAGAGACCTCAAAGCATAGTGGATATAGGTACGTGAAAAAATATTTAAATTGTTAAGAGTTTCCTAACTAGACTATAAATTATATACATGTCTTATTGTTGGGCAAGTATTTCTCCTGTAAATTTCCAATCAAATGAATATGGGAAATGACATCTGAAAACATTAGCAGAATGTATGATTTTATTAGTAGCAGATATCACACACTTTTCATTTCATCCTATATGTGACTTAAATGTCTAAAAGTTTCAATGATTTTATTTCTATACAAATTTTTTCAAGCCAAGTTATTAGCTCCTTTAATAATGTTTTAATAGATATTTATATATTACACATTTGAAAGCACATACTTTATATTTACTTGTGGTCCCTTATATTTTATTGTATTGATTTATAGGTATTGCTCTGAAAAGTATTATCAACACCAGCTAAGAAACAGGTCTATGTCACAGAAAGGACTTATAATCCCGAGTTCTTGGTTAATCTGTAACCATATATGTATCCTCTGTATGAAATGAGTGAAGCTTTTGGAGATAAAAACCGTCAGTTAGAATTTTACTGAAAGTCAGTTTATTCCTGTTATTTCTACTGAGTTTTGTTTTCCTGCCCTATGCATAAGATACCCATTAAAATAAAACAGAATATGAAATGCATTAACTACATTTTTGTCATTTTGTTTACAACTTTTATTAATATGAATGATCTTTGTATGAACTCACAGAATCGGTTTAGAGAGCAGTAACCTATGAAGAGAAGATATCATCTATTAACTCTAACCTGTTACTAAAGTAAAAATTGAAGCCCACTGAAGAACACTCTTAACATAATTTCACTGCCACCATCCCTGTCCTGTCTGAATCCCTTCAGCAATAATCCACGTAGATGTTAGTATTAATTGAGTTATTGGATTTCCAGTGTCTTTTACAGATTCTGTATAACAACATATGGCTGTATGAGTTCAAGAAAAGTGTCATTGGTTCATAATCATCACTACCAAGGACCAGATTCAGCTTGGAGAGGGATTCTGAGGATAAACAGTGTGTTTGGGAGTGGTGAAAGGAATGACTGGAAGTCAATCATGGGTACAAGCTGACAGCCCAGCTCTGTCTTCTGCTCAAGACAACTTTCCAGAGATCTCCACACAGCTCAGCTCAGATCTTGCAGACCAAAGCTCAGTCTTTCATTTGCTAATCAATTCAATTTCCACCCCAGGTTTCCTTTTGATTATACCACAAATCAGCAGTTTATGACCTTAGCACCTTGATTCTCAGAAAAGACATCAAGTACATTTTTTTTTAACATAGCAAGGAATTCTGTGATCTGCCTGCCTTTGTAAGCAACACAGAGAATAAGCTACCTTGGTGGAATATGGCTCTGAGGTCATCAATCCCACCACATGTGAGCCTAAACTAGATGTGCCCCAGGCTGACCTTGAACTCAAGAATCTGCCTGCCTTTGAAAGGATAAACAATAAATTTAGCTGGGTGGGATCTTGCCCTGTGATCACCACTCCCCAAATCCCCTTTTCTCCTTTATAAATATCTTTCTCACAAGCTGGTTCATAGTGCAGTTGCCTCTGTTCTTTTAGGTCCTTGAAACCCCTCATGTAATTCATATTGCATCATTATGTTTTGCATAGTTGAGAAATTAAGTATTTTTTGTCATGATATTTATTTTGAAATTCCAAATAATACTAAAAAGGGAATGAACTTTAATATATATTAAAATGTATAAGTAAAAATTAGAGAAATTTTGAACTCTGGTTTTCAGAGTTTTTCTCCACAGCCTTAAGGGAGGTCCTGAAGGTCACAGCATTTACCATTTTTGCTGAGGAACACCAGACATACCCTCATCTCCCAGACTCCTATTGTTTCTAATTATCATGGAATCATTATGCTTGGCACAGAGAACATCTCCCAAAGAAAGAATATAAAGTAGATTGTGAACACTATTATACAAATGAGCCCCATGTCTACAACAACTGACAGTACTCAGTAGACACCCTGATAGCTCTGCTCCGTGCTCCAAGAGCAGGAACAGTATCACGCTGCCTCTTCCACATAGCAGGTCTTGAAACATCACCACAAGTATAAAAAAATGTGGATCAATTATTACCTCAGTGGAGGAAGGGATCCACATCTGTAAATGGTTTTTAATATTTATTTATTTTAATTTATGTGTGTAAATGATTACCTGCATGTGTGCTATGTGCTATAGAAGTCAGAAGAACTGGAATTAGAGGTAGTTGTGAACCACCAGGTGAATGCTAGGAATTTAACTCAGGTTCACTGCAACAGTGCCCAGTGTTCTTAACTCCAAAGCTATCTCACAAGTATCTGTAAATAACTTCCTAGTTAATATTTTTTTATCAGCATTAAGTAATTATTTAGGATGAAATATGAAATTCAGTATGATTTTGAAATTTCATTTTTAAATATTAGATTCAATTATACCTTATGCTTAATGCAGCATATATTTTGCAAATCTACATGTCTGTCAATTGCTTAAACTTTGTTTAACAAAATTAATTTACATGGACACGGATAAAAAGTAACAGTGATTGGCTATCTAACAAATCAAGCCTTTGCAAGGGTTCTATAAATGTAATTATGCTGCATGGCAAGGCTAATTGAAAAATATATATAGTATGTGATCTTTGATGCAAAGACATTTGAAGTACTGTGCTGTGATCTTGGTCTGGCATCTCTGATTTGTGACAAATAGAACCACCTAATTTACCTGAATAAAAAGAGGGTTATTGTCAAGTTATGAATAAACCAAAGCATGAAAAAAAACTGGTGCATCGCTTTGCTTTGTGCCTTTCACCTCCCTTTCTATGTTATCAGCTCTATGTCAAATATTTTGTCAGAAATTTTTATTCACACATTATTATTACATTACTATTTTGTACATGATGAGATCTATTTATTGAAATTTCTCAGTTTGACAATATTTGCACGTAAAGTGGCTTCTCCTAATAAAGTTGCATTAGGTCACCATGTTGCATATGAAGACAACACTGACAATGAAAAATGGCAATCAATTTTTAAAATATATTTGAGTAGGAAAAGAATTCATAGGTACTTTTTAACTCCTTTCCTTAGCATGGGAAAGTGCCAGTGTTTTGTTTGGTTTTGTTGTTGTTGGATTTTTTTTAACACATTTAACTGTTAAAATAGTTTGACAGAGTATCTTCTACGTGCTTCTTTGAGCTCATTAATTGTGCAAAACTCTACAAATATTGACATGAAGATAGCATTAATTGTATCATAATAGTGCTTAACATAGTTATAAAAAGGTAAATAATCTATGTTCTGTGAGTTACGGTGATATTTTGTCTTAAAATAATTTTTGAGGAGTATGCAAAACATTTTACACGGAAATTCATATGCCAGCATGAAAGGGAACAATGTTTGTCTATGGTACATTCAATACTAAATGAAAACTATTATTAACCTCTCACCCATGTTATAGGGAGAGACAATGACCCTTGGAAACCTGTTGAAATTTTATTCACTTTACTTTCATTAAAATTAATGTATATCAGAAAAATTCTTAGAAACATAAAAATATGCTTTAATTACCTTCACCTTATAAATTGAGTTCACTCAAATTCACTACATGTAACAAATCGTCAAAGGTCATGCACATAATATGTACTTATTACTATGTAAGGACTGTTGGTATCTTGTCCCAGGTGTGCCTAATCTTTTCTTTCATCTCTATTCCCCAAGAAAGACGTTTCTCTCATTGCATTTACTGTTCTGCTATATACCACTAAAATTCCTGGATCACTAGGCAAAGTATATTTTGGCAATTGTGGGGGCGGGGGGGAGAAAGACAGCAAAAAATTCTATATTATAATTGATGAAAGATAAGAAACAGAGAATAACACTTAAACATCTAAACAGACAACTATTTAATCCAAATTAAACTGAAATTTTTAAAGGAAAAAAATGGAATATTTTTCATGTTAGTCTTACACATTTTTAGCAACACAAAAATGAAAGACAGCCACTGTTTTATACTCTAGTTTCAGTTTCTCTATTTCCAAAATTATATGCAGTTTTTGGAATTATACTAGCTGCCTAGCCAAGAAATGTGGTAACAAGGCTGCTTTTCTTACTGGATAAAAATTTTCTCTTCTTTACTCTTCCACCTTAGTGACGTAGGACAAGATAGCTTCCAAAATAGATTTCTGTTAGTAATTCATGTTATTCATTAGCCATGTTTATGAAAATGGAGGATAAAAACCCACTTCCT
The DNA here is from genome assembly GCF_011762505.2 of Arvicanthis niloticus. Classification (NCBI taxonomy): domain Eukaryota; kingdom Metazoa; phylum Chordata; class Mammalia; order Rodentia; family Muridae; genus Arvicanthis; species Arvicanthis niloticus. Next base: position 13,785,578 of record NC_133437.1, read on the forward strand.
AAATGACTGTAAGATGTGAAGGTAACTATAATTAATTCACTAATTTTACACTTATTTTTAGAAAATTATAATTGCAGATGATAAGCCTTGGAGAGTCATTAAAGTGAAGGTAGTAGAAAGTGGGAGCGTAAGGGATGTCCCATTCTTGTGCACATGAATGTTTTAACTAGTGGTTTCTTACTTGTTCTATGGATTATTGTGTAAATTAAATAAAACCTACTGGAAAGAAAACTTGACAACCACACACACACAAAAAAAAAACCGTTAAGGCATGAAATACATGATAAATCATGATAATAATTTGAAAATTACGAATGACTTTTCATCCTGTTAGGACACTTTCATCTCATGCTCTATGTAGTAATATTACAAACAATCACCTCTACAATTTATTCTGTGCTGTTTTGACAAAAAAGAAATGCTCTGTCATAATGGACATTTTTATATGAAGAAATATTAAAATGACCCCTACATTAGAGTGAATGTAAACAGCAAGCAAGGAATCATTAAAGTATGCAGTTTACTATCATCCTTGCTTATGGAGCTACAGATTGAAACAATGCCAACTTTAAAATTGATCCCACTAAGCTGTGTCCTGCAGTATAAGAACTCTGTGCCTTAAGGCATGTTATACCTGTGTCTTATGCAAAGAGGCAAGAACGTGTGTGTGTGTTCTTTGTATTTATCTTTGACTTTGTTTGATAGTATTTTTATTGTTTACTTTCACAAGTGCCACACTAGCCAGCCCACAGACTTTCAGGAATTCTCCTGTTCCTAACTAAACATCTCACTACAGAAACACTGGGTTACAGACAGAGCTTGAAATCCTGTGGTTTCTAAGGATTTTAATGTTGTACTCATGATTGCATTGCAAATGACTTATTAACTGATTTATCTTCTCTTTCCAATCCACACACTATGTGAGTGTATAAAATAAATGAATAAATAAATATAATATCATATGTATTATACATATTATATGTGTAATTTTATTTATTTATTTATTTTTATATTTTATTTACATTTCAGATGCCATCCCCTTTCCCCATTTTCCCTCCCTAGAAAACCCCTATCCCATGCCCCCTTTTCCTTTTTGCTTTTATACAGTTTTTTAAAATGTTAATCAAAGGCTTTATAAGTTTGGAATAATTTAAATTTAAACTTTAATAAATTTAAAGTGTGGATTCAGGAGAGTGAATAGTGATGTTTTCTGATAGTTTCTTTAGTATACAGAGTTACTTAAAGGGAGCCATATGAGAACCAGGAAGCAGAAACAAAGACGAATTTCTGAACTTGATGGAATGAGCTCAGTTAAACAATCAAATTACTCACAGAGTTATTCGATTAAAGTAATTAATAACATGTACGCGTGTCTTGATTTCAAAATGCTACTTTCTTCCTTTTGAAACATTGTACAGTGTGACACTTCTGTATCACTTAATATTGGATTCATCTCTCTGGCAACTCTGTAAATACACAATGAGAAGAGACTAAAGCTAGTGGGGTTAGACCCAGATGACTAAGGGTGGCTCGACACAATATTCAGAGTTTGGTGGCTGCTTTACTTTTACTTTTGAAATAAACTTTACGTATGCAACTTGCAGTTGCTAGAGAATATATCACAGATTGTAGTAGAATAACCACAGCAGATTGGAGCTATTAATTTACTCTTAATATTTGGCAGCTACTTCTCCAGATTTTCTGTTGTGTCTTAGACATGCCCTGCAAAAATCTTGATACTCAGTGTCAGTCTTTATACTGAAATTACAGACTTTTGCAAAATATGGTTGCTTGATATTGTTATTATTCTTGTACTGTTTTACATTTTTAACTTTTTATTTAACACAAATTGTTCTTTATTCTATTTAAATATTACAATGGAATCTTGGGAGAATGAAACCTATGCCATTTTATTTATGATGAAAAAAATCACAAGTGAAAATTTCCTAAAAATGTACATACAAGTGACATTATACAGACTGATCAGATGGTTTGTGTATGTATATTAACACACAGAGATTCAGACACACATATACAAGTGACATTACACAGACTTGTGTGGATATCTAAATAGATAGATGATAGATACATATATACATACATACATACATACATACATACATACAAGTGACATTATACAGACTGAGCAGAAATATATATATATATATTTACAAACATATATTTATACAAAAAATGTTAAAACATACACACACACATATATATATATATAAAAGTGACATTATGTAGACTGAGCAGGACATATGTATATAAACACATGTATATATATATGTATTATATATATACATATATATAAACATGAGTGACATTACACAGATGAGTGGATTATATATGTATTCACACATGAATATATGTATAAAAGAATGTATATGCATACATACATATATACATAGAAGTAACAATAAACAGACTGAGTAGATTGTATTTATGAGTGTATATGTACACAAATATTTGCACATGCATGCACACATGCACACTTATACATATACAAGTAAGAAAAAGTAGTTAAAGAAGAAACCATGAACTTGAAAGAGAGCAATGAAGGTTTGGAGGGAGGAAAGAGAAGGGTGATATAATGTAATTATATTACAATCTAGAAGAAATGAAATAACAAAGAAGAAATATTCTTTTAGTTTCAGATCATTAAATGATTTGTTTTCCTAATGCTACTGTTAGATATTTACCAGAAGAGAAATCTCTGCCTTACCCCCAGGATCACACTTAAATATACCTAATTTATTAATTTTCTTCAGTATATCCTGTCTGTGGCCTTGAAGATCTAAAAAAGTGAATGAAAACATTTTTTCATGTTGTCGTGCTGAAGCAGAAAAGGCAGCAGTTCTGCACAGAAGGGAAATAGGGGGTTCCAAATAAAAGTACTTTATTCTCTGATATGCACTTGAATAAATGACGTATCGCTGATTGCTTCAGTTAAAATTGCCAACAGCTAAAACAGCTTCTTCGTTTATTCTAAATGTATCATTCATTGTTTGGATAACAAATTGGTTGGAAAATTCTCATCATATATGTGCTTTTTAAAGTTGTAATCTGATTTGTCACAGTGTTAATGCGAGGCTCTTCCCTAAGAGATCCTGATTTTCTACCGCTGAAGAAAAGTGCCTGCCAGACACAGACCTATTTTAAAAGGAGGCTATTTAATTAGTTATTTTTATTTCCAGAGAGGCTGGAAATATACTGTGGGGAATCATTTCATTTTCATTCATTACAGAAGCCATGGTTTATATTTCCCCCAGGCAAAAAGCTTTATCTGACAAGTTGAATGCTTTAGTGACAAAAATATCTGATGATGGATATGGTATTAAGAAGATGCCAAGTGACATGAAGCTTTGAATCACTTTCCTTAACTGCATGATTAATGGCTGTGCATATGCATGTATTTACAATTTTTATTAGTGAACATTATGCATGGAAGAGATGAGTAGCTTTTTTACTCAATTTTTATTTCTTTGAGAAGAGATGAATGCATTTAAACCTGTCGAAATCCTTGGAATATGTTTAGACCATGGGTCTCTAGGTATTTACAGTAAAATCAGTTTCAACCATCTATGAATTTTGTTCTCAGCTCTGTTTAACTGCAGTAAAACAACAACACATATACTACAATTCACTAAAGAAATACTGGCTACAATAGATGTACTAAGTTCTTACTATGTATTGTTCCTTATCTTTTGAACAAACCTATAGCTGAGTGACCTCTTGACTGATACATAGAAGATTCATCCCTTAGTGTAAATATTTTTTTGTTATACAGATATTATGTAGATGTTTAAAAATAAAGATACCAAGCTCCTTCACAGGCATTCTTAATTATAGGATGTGTTTCCTGGCACTAATGTGCAGCAAAACTGAAAAAATAAAGTATTTATCAGGAATTTCCAAAGCTTAAGTAAATTCTGCAAGGTTACATATTGGTAAGTGGGGCTGTAGGGACTCAAATCAAAACTCTTGTGGCTTCTTACCAGAAAGTAGCCAGCGAAAGAAGGCTCATGCTCAAAGCTCTGCTCAAAGTGAATATCCATTTCTTGGAACTTCATCTCCCTCCATGTTCTCAGTCTAAGAAGGGAAGTTAGCAGTAGAAAATTTGCCCAAACTCAATGAGACACTTTACCTACCTACATATAAACTATTATTAATTAAATTGTATTAAATTTTTACTCTGGTTTTATTTTTCCAACATATAGTTATGCACTGTTAAAATCTCTAGAATCACAATCAATTGTTTCTATTTTATTTTCTTCTGTGCAGATTTGGTTTAACTGAAATGACAAATTTATAAAATACTATGTTTCCAAGGATATTTTAGTACAACCCCTTCAGGGTAATTTATAATTCACAGAGTTGATCATCTTTTCTATAGCTACAGAGTAATTGGGAATTGAAGAAACAATAAGCTAATGACATATTTTTTTCCTGATATAGCATTTGTATCCTATTTCTCTCTATACATTTTATGCTGTTTATCTTTATATCAAAAGTAGTGTCTGTGTCTTTTGACTGAGTTATATAATACCATGCTTATCTTTTTTATGCATTTTAATTTAAAAAATATTTTCTAAGGAAAGCACATCACTTTTCTTTTTGTTCAGAATTTTCCAATGGTGAAAATGATAATGCTTGCTGCATTTCAGATTAATCATGCTATATTTGTGTCTTGATGGCACTACCAGGCTTCTGGTTTGTTATACTAACATATAAAAGTAGCTAACTAATGTTTGTTAAATGCAAGCTTCTGGATAGAACCCTGTTTTCTCTAATTGCACAGTGAAAGAAACATAATCTCTTTGTCTTTAAAGGAATTTAAAGCACAGCATGGCTCATACTTGAAATTCGAGAGGCAGAGGTCATAGAATCATGAGTTGAAACTTAGTCTACACACACACACACACACACAAAAGACAGTTCTAAAAAACAAAGCATACAAAACAATAAAAGTCAAATGAAAGCATTTTTATTGGATATTTTATTTATTTACATTTCAGATGTCATCCCCTTTCCCTATTTCCCCTCCCTAGAAACCCCCATCCCATCCCCCTCCTCCTTTTTTCTTTTATACCATTTTAATTACATGCATGTATTAAGGTCAGTGCTAGGTTGAGGACTAGCAATACATAGATGCAAATAGTCAAAGAACACGCAAGGCAATAAACAAAGTTCTGTGATCACTCCAATGATCACAATTTCTAAGGACTTATCAAGATGACCAAAATATATGAGCCTACTTCCCTGTCCTAGCACAGTGTCATTGTCATGTCTAAAGCCTACTTCCTTGTTCTAGCCTAAAATTTAGATTCCTGCCTAAAATTACTTCTTTATTCTAGCCTAATATTAAGATTCCTACCTGAAATTACTTAACAGTCTGGCAAGCCAAGGACAGGTAAGATTCTGCACAGAGCTTTACCAACCTAAGACAGAAATGCATTGCTTTTGATAATGTATACTCCACGATGGGTAAGAAATGTAAGGCATTCTTGGCAGAATAACCTAAGACAGACTCAGTCTTGTTTATGAAATGAAAAAGGGAGAGAGGCAGAGAACTTCTGGGGCCCCTTGGCAAGAATCTGACATGGGCCAAGGACAAGAAATGAGCTGCTTGACAGGAATATGACATTGGCCAAAGACAAGGAGGTGGGCTTCAGTCAGGAATCTGACATTAGTCTAGAACAAAGAAGTAATTTCAGGCAAGAATCTAAACCTTAGGCTAGAACAAAGAAAGCATTTTCTAACTGTAGCATTCTAATATTTTTCAAAATTGATAATATCTGTAATATACCTTTATATGTTCATAAAAGTAAATTTATCTACTGATTCATTAGACTGATTTATGTAGTAATATTGTATTGTACTACAATATACAGAAAATAGCTTTTAATTCCATATGGACATTGTGTTGAACATATCTAATACACAATTTTATTTGAGCAGCTGAAGATTTAAGTCTGTATTTAAGACTTGAAATGTGCACCTGTCCACTAAAATATAGGCATTACTGGCACAAGTTCCAGCAATTTCTCCTTCCAATAATATGTCCAACAAAATGTTTAGCTCAGACAACACATAACCTTAGGGTCTGCTTTATTATTAAAAATAATAAACCTGAGAAGAAGCAGAAGTCGAAATTTCTGTTTCAACAGCCTGTTCTCTCTCCATCACATTGTAAAACAGTTCCAGTGTGAATCTCTGCTGAATGAAAGATAATGTTTGAGAAGCTAGCCTCAGCTCTCAAAATTCATAATAAAACTGTTACTCTATTAAATTCCCTGAGAATGTTCTTCTCATAAAACTAGTAAGGCATTCTGTGTTTTAGTGGCTTTACATTTATTATGCTCAAAATTTCTCATTGAATTATCCCCTTCAGGACTACGGAAGGCATTGTAAATTCCATATGTAAAACCTTATTGGTACTGTCTTCTGTGGGGATGCTCAATTTGTAGGTGAATGTCTCAGCTGCATTCTGGAGAACCTAGCTATACATACATATATATGTATGTGTGTGTGTGTGTGTGTGTATGTATGTGTGTGTATGTGTGTGTATGTATATATGCATGCATGCATGTGTGTATGCATTTGTGTGTGTATGCATTTATGGATATATGGATGTAAGTTTAAAAAGAAGAAAGAAAAAAGTCACAGTTGAGACTTTAACTTCCAGGGCTGATATTTGAAAGAGGTTTGTGATTCTACAGTGTGCATTTGCCTTCTTTGCAGAAGGCCTAGTATAGAAGCTCTCTTGTGTAGACAGAACAGCCTCAGTCCCTTTTATTTACCTGAACCAACCCCACTAGTTCTCTGAACTGCATATATAACAGTCATTTTTCTCCTTTAATTGAAGCAAACATTTCTTCACATTGTAAGATAGAATACATAAAATAGATGTTTCTAAACTCCACAGGATCCCATCATTATCTGTACACTTTCAGATGCTGCTCTGGTTTCAGAATTCGTGCCATAATTCCCACAGTATCTAGGCGGAAAGCTCACTGTGCTGCACTCTGTTATCTGCAATAGCGTCTTTGACCTCTTGAATTTCATTTGACCTCTAGAATACTGCGATATCACATGTGACCCAAGATAATATACAGTAGAAAAATGTGTAAAAATACTGTACAGGATAGATATAGCTGATGATTAGATTTGGACTATGATTTATCTCAAGAGTAAAAATCATTGCTTGGCCAATATATTGCTTTATAGCCAAGCATCAGAAGAAATGCTTTGTAAAACTTGTCCTGATATACGTCTGAGAAAATCATTTAAAATAAAAATAGATTAAAGGTGTGGTAATATGTCTTCACCATAGGTTGAACATTTTCATTCACCATTCATGCTGTACAACAATTAAGCCCCCATTCCCCCTTAGCAGTTTATTTTGACTCTATTTTCATTGTCAATTCTGTACTGTGAAGATGTATACTTTGCAAGAAAGTAGTAAGTATAAATCTTCAGGTTTTTTGGCTGCAGGATTTTAACTATTCTGACACTTCATACCATCCTGTCAGCTTCATAACTGGGGAAAGATGTATAGTTTACTCAAAATGCTATCCCTAGTACAAGTTCCTCAAACTGTGCCTATCACCTTAAAAGCCCATGCAGTGCTTCTGATTTAAAAGCATACATCCTGAGCACACTAGGACACACTCTTTGCTGTCTTCCTGCAGCACTCTTTGCAGGGATGAGATGGTTATCATTGGACTGTGCTAAGTTCTATAAATTGTCACAGCAAGAAAAATGATCTTTGAATACTAGGGAACATGGTCTCTTCTACTTAAGCAACAACCAGCATGCTTCATAAATAGACATTAAATTTAGCTTTGAGGCATATTAAAGTATAATTTCCTGTTATAATTTGATGTATTCAAGTCTTAACATTTTCCTGAGCTAGACCAGTTAATTGAAACTAATAATATATTATAATTGGCTTGACATAAGGTGCAGGTGAGAAAACCATATCCCCACATTAAGGAAAAGTAGCTCTATGGCTGATAATTGAGTCTATAATATTATGCAGGCTTCATTTCACATTGGCATTTTTTTACTTCCAATTTTATTATTATTTATTGTACTTCTCAAGCCTCGGAAGAAAACAAAAGCATTTTTTTTTTTAAATGTTGTCAACCACTTGATCTGGTGAATCCTTAGGGCAATTATTTCTGTATTCTGAAAATTATTCCATTTCAAAGAAAGAGAATTATAGTTCCAAAATCTGTAGTTTGTCTTTACATTAACTCTGGAATCAGAGATGCAAATTTGTAAGGCATTGTGCTGCGCATTTCAAAAGTGTATATCAGAGAGGCTGGGCTTCTTTGAGAAGTATATAATCTCATTCATGATCTCACAGACAAAAAACATATACACAAATAGTTGTTCCTCGTCTTTTAATCAGGACACTTCCTGGTCTTTTTACAATATGTGACAAGAAGAAAGCAGAACTCCTAATAGAATTAGAGGAATAGCTTCTAGTGGCCCAAGTAATAGAACCACATCACTCATGATTATGAAAAATAAAATACCATAGGGCTGAAGTAAGCAATCCATCTAATACAAAGAAATTTAAATGTTATGTGCACTCCAAATAAGCTTAATTAAAAAAAAAAAAAAGGGAAAGTTTTGTTGGTTGTAGTGGCAAGTTGCCAAGGCGTGTGGTTTAAGCACTGGTGCAGAGAAGTTTGTGCTTGTGGAGGGAAACATATGTTGGGAAATGGGCCTTTCACTCTAAGGTATCTTTTTAGGGCTGCTTCCCTGAGCACGTTAAATATAAGAGAAACAGGAATGTTCCATAGGACTTGGTCAATGGTGGGTACAGGAAAGACTGCTTTGTGTCCCCGCACCTTCACATTCCCACTCCATGTCCTGGGAGGTCCTTTTCATCTTTGATGCCTCCTGCAGCCAAATCAACATGTTCATGCCCTTTCCCTGAGGTAAGTCTTCTTCTGACTACCTGTCTTCCCTCCATCTCTTGCTCTCTTTCTGCAGACACTGCTTCGTAACACCAGGGAAATGATAACCTTGAGAGAAGTCAGATCGAAGGCTTGGGGGAATGGATGTCATCAGAAATTTTGAGATTCTTTTAACCCTCTGGCCACAATGGAAGAAAAAAACAGTCTAGATGCCTTCTTATAAATTTTAGGGCCAGGTCTCAAGACAAGTAACATAAAACAAATAGTAGGAATAAACGAAAGCTCTGGTACAAGTGGCACAGCAGGGAGCTTCCATTTGAATCAGCATTAATTTCTGCAGAATTGGAGGTCAGCAGTAATCTATTTACTGGTCCTCATGCTCAGCACAATAACCATGCTGTGCTAAGCACAGCAGAGCGTTGGCTTGTATGAGAAGATGAGATGCCCAGAGGAAACGAGGACTGGAGATGTTTAAAAGAGATTTGTTTCTTACACTGCTGTAATTTGAAATCCTTTCATTCGAAAGATGTGCCTGAATACTGAGACAGAGCAAATGAAATCCAAACATCCCTGTTACCATGCAGCCATGCATCTCACTTATTTGAAAGGCTTAATCAGCACACGGAGAAGCAAGATGTCAGACATCTTGAGGCTCTGCTTACTTGCCAGCGGCAAGATCAATAGAATGCAGGTGCCATTCTTTGCCACACTCCAGAGAATGCATTTACAGAGTGAGAAGGGACTTCACACTGGATCTATTTTCCTCACATTGGACAACACTCTGGAGAGGACACAAGTCGTGGCCCCAGCTGGCTCAGCTGCTCCTGTTCAACCTGCCAGGTGACATCATTCTGTTGCTCAATAGTGTTAATCTGAACAGTAGGCCTTAGGTTCCGGAGCCATTTCCAGTTCATTCAGACAAGCAGGAGTGCAGTTATTTTAACGGACAATTAAATGAAGGTTGAACGTATATAGTCTTCACTGTTTAATGAATTCATTAATTTAGGCGCATTGTTATATCTGACAAAACAAGCACAGAAGAAGGATATATAAGCAGAACCTCACAGCCAGCAAAGATAGACTACCATTTACACTACTAGAGTCTCCATTTAGCTGTAGAATTCAGCACAGATCACATTGCTACTGTACTTACTTTAGAGGTAATAATGGGGTATTTCAGAAAACCTTTATAATGCTACTTTGCAGCTTATTAAAAAAAAGAGATCCTCCCACTACCAGTCTCACTGAAGCTCTTCCTCCTCATTGAAGATATAAAAAATTTTTTAGAAGAGGCCTCTGAACTTTAGAACATATAAATGAAAATGACTTCATTTAAAATGAATTACATAAATAAAACTTTGCAATGACTCCTATAATTTATAATTGGCATTAGTTACTTTTGTCTTAAAAAAACAGTTTCTTCTAAAGATACTTTAAAAAAATTATGCTATCATTAAGTTTATGGTAGATATGATGTGAAATAAAATCCCAGCTTGCAAAACTGCACTCCCACGGGTTGGTTGAATGGACACGCAGACACAACAAAGATGGATAGTTTGTAGGCATCAGGGTCATGCTTGAGAATCAAAGCGTGTTTTTTCTTTCATTTCTGTCCTTGCAGCTTGAGTGATGGGAGAATTTGGATAAGTGGGGTATACAGATGAGACAAAGCAGAATCTTCCGTGTTTAATCCAGCAGCAATAATCAACTTTGATGCATTTCTCAAGAGGAACTAAGTTTAATGGTTTTATATGTTGAGCTTTCGACACGTGTTCTTATCAACTAAAGAGAGCACTAACTTTGTTATCTGTAACCTGTGACAGTAAGATATCTAGTTTCCTCCCTCTACCACTCTTATCACAAATCAGTACTAGTTCTACCAAATTTACTTTTGAAAGTTTATAACTCTTCTCTTTGCCAACCTTCTTTTAGATACCCACTTTTCCACTGGGATGTGAACCATTTCATTATAATTCTGTCATCCATAATATATGTATATCCTTAACTTTAGAGTGGGAATGATCAACATTAAATGATAATATGGCCACAATTAGAATAATTCAAAGCTCTCTACAGATACAAGCAAGCTCTTCCTCAGTCTCTACTTCCTCCCACCGGCTCTTATCCACTCCCTGCAAGTCTCTGCTGCTTTAGTGATACCAAATTGCTTCTACTTCTCTAATCATCTCAACGTACGTCCTCTTCAGTTCTAGGTTAGCCCCCAATGTTTTCCAGACATTCTTTCCTCAGTCCCCAAATTGGGCTATGATTTTCTCTCCCAACAATTTTCTTCATTCAGCACAACCCCATTACAATCAACGTATGAAAAATTATTTTGATCTTTCTCTGAAACCAAATACTTCCAGTGAAAAGGACAGTAATGATACCTTAGTAGCTTTCTTTTCCTTCCCTTTCAGTTATTGCATTGAGAGTCACCTTCCAGAAAGTCTGCTGCTGATCATCTAAGTCACTGTCAATAGGATTTATAAGTACCATTTCTTTTTCTTAATTCTTATTTTTTCATAGTACTTTTCTGGTTGTGTTCATTTCTTATCATTTATTTCTTTATGGTTCATATCACCACAAAAGATACTAATTTTGTGAGAATAAAGTTTTTTACGGTTTGCTCATTTCCTTGTATGGACACTGCCTAAGAATGTGCCTAGCATGTAGTAAACTTTAAATGGCTGTGTATTTTCAAAAGCGTATCCAGTTAATGGAGGGTAGATGGATTTTATACAGATAAGCACATAATAAGAGTTCAATAAATTAGTCAAACTTGAATTGGTCTTTAATAAGATTGTCAGGTTTCTCTAGAAGAACAGAATTAATAGAATGAATGAATGTATATTCATATATGTATATGTTCAGAAATATATATTCAGGTAATATATACTCAGAAATACATATGAAATAGTAGAAATTTTCTCATACTTGAGAAGCTGAAAATCTAGTATTTGTTCATAAGGCTAGTCACCTTAGCAGTCCCAATCTTATGTGGAAAACACGGAGGTCCCTGGAGAAGGGCTGGTGTTTTGTTGTCACTGGAAAGCTGGAATTCTTGATCTAAGTTAGAAAAGGATCTGAATCAGCAGCAGCAGCATAAAGTTAAATGAACTTGGCAGCAAGAGGGAAGGCCAAGTGAGCAAAATGTAAATAATTCTCCTTCCATTCTTTGACCTTGGTAATCTGGCTACTACCAAAAAGCTTGTACTATATTTGGAGTGGGTGTTGGTGCATCAATTAAGACAATCACAACAGTTCCTCGGTTGAAGCTCTGTCTGTACTTAGGTGATACTAATTTGTGCAAAGTTTTAAATCAGCCATCATAGTTATTTCTAATAAATAAGCAAAGTTTGGGCCACTGACAGTGTCCAGCTAACGTTTTAGAGCCTTGATGAATGCTAGTGCGCACTAGTCTCCGGGGCCCTCGTCTATGCTCAACAGTCACCTCTGGACCTCACTGTTATTTTCTCTCGCACTTACTGTTTCAATGCATCTCATTCTGTGAGCACTTTCATATGCAGAGGCCCTAGCAATATTCTTTGTATTCCCTTGGTGTTCATTCCCCTATCCACTTCACAGAGAATGTGATTTCCCCAATAAAGCTGCAGTGGAGGGAATATACTCAAATTCTGAAGAATCACTCTACATTCCATATCCATTTTCATAGGATTAACTTCTGGTTCCATGTCCCCTCAGTTATGAAGTAGTGAGATACCTCTTTTTTTCTTTAAAGTACACTGAATATCATGTGCAAACATTCAGTGGGATGTGATCTTCAAACACAGAGTTGTCATTCTCTGAGCTAGTTATGAATTATTATTGCATATTTCGTTTTCGTTTTCTAACGGTGATGGCAGTACATAATATATTTGAAGCATCTTGCTCTGAATTGCCTAAGGTCACTTAATCTTAGGTCTATAAACATTTTCATTTTGAATTGTAACATCTTCCTTTATTATTATACTGTTGCATTTAATAGGGCAGTGGGGAGCACAGGCTAAAGAAAATTAGATTCTGACCCTTTATGATGATGACATCCATTTGTTTGTGATCCCTATCATTAGTGAAGGAAGCTGTTATTGTGACAATGTGTCCTTGTGGGATAAACACAAGGTTTGAGCTCATCAATTTCCAAAAAAAAAAAAAAAAAAAAAAAAAAAAAAAAAAAAAAAAAAAAACCTTCAGTAGCTGTGTTCAGCACCTATTTAGTGAGAACTTAAGCATGGAAAAATATTGTAGTGAATAATTCTAGTTCTGTTTAAAAAGGGCTAAAAGACTGGTATCACTTCAACTGGGATCGAGTTAAAAGGAAATCTTAAGGACATTATACAGCAATGTTCTTTATTTACAAATGAAAGTCATATTTTACTCTTAGCACCTTCATGACGGATAAGTTGAAAATAATCATAAGCTCAAGTCGAACAATAACATGGGGATGGAGAGATGGCTCAGCAGATAGGGAACGCGGGCTGTTCTTAAAGAGAACCCAGCTTTTATTCCCAGGACCTACATGGTAGCTCACAACTATCTGTAACTCCAGTTCTAAAAGATTTCATGCCTACCTCGGGCTTCTGTAGGCATGCATACATGGTCCACAGGCACACGGTGTATGTGTAATATTTTTTTTAAGTTAAAGAAAACATCATCAAGAATAATTAACATGGAGAATATAAGATGTTACCTTTCCAATTCAGGCTTCACTGAGCAATCCCTCACAATTTAGTTTACAATGCTGGATTTTCTTACATATTAAATGAAACAGTATAGATGCAAATGTTGTAAAAGATTGTTAGAAGAGAGCCAGCCACATGGATTTGGGGATTGGTAAAAGCAATGTTTATAAACAACATAAAAATGAGGTCCCTCATTTTAAAAATAATTAATAGACACAAATCCTTTATGAGTATAACATGTGAGCATACTTTTTAAAATTTTTATTGTCAAATGAATGATTCTGTGACTAATGACATGTTGCCATAAGTTGGGAGCTATAGCCTTCTGATTGTGTTATGGTACATACATTTTAGAAAGTTATATAGTCTAAATCTCTCAGCTACCACTGTGGACTATGCTGGCTTCACTTGGAGCCTCCTTACCTCCATGTGCTAGGTGTCCTAGCCGCTTTTTATCTGCACCTATCTACTGCAGATCATTTCCAATGTGGAAAAGAAATATTTTGATATTCTCTTTGAGTGTATGAGACAAGATCTCACGTAGGGGATGACCTGAAACTCACCATGGAGCTTGACAAAAAACCTTGAACTTCTGATCCTTCTTTCTCTACCTCCTTATGCTGAGTAAATGCATCACCACATAGTCTTTATGCAATACTGGGGATGAGAACCCCAGCTTTCTTCATGCCAACACAGCTGTTCTATTTTATCAGTCTCAGAAAAGTTTCTTGTTATGACAACTTGTACTTTTCTACATGTTTTTTGTTGATGCAAGGAAGGTGATACTGAGGGTTACATGCTTATGAAATTTCCCAGATACATTTCAGAAAGGCCCTATTGTTCATAAGACTGATTATAATTAAGATAAAGAGAAACTGAGCACCCAAAATATAAGGAAGTAATTCTACTACATATGTCTGTACCTGGTTGTCTTAGTTAGGTTTCATTGCTGTGAAGACTCATCATGACCACTGCAACTCTTACAAAGGAAAACATTTAATTAGGGCTGGTTTACAGTTTCATAGGTTAAGTCCATTGTTATCACAATGGGAAGCATGTCAGCCTGCAGGCAGACATGTTACTAGAAGAGCCAAGAGAGTTCTATTTCTTGATCTGAAGGCAGCCAGAAGGAGACTCTTCTCTGCAGGCAGTTAGGAAGATAGTCTCATCCTCACTTGGCAGAGCCTGAACATAGGAAGAGACCTCAAAACCTGCTTCCTCAGTGACATACTTCCTTCAACAAGGCCACACCTACTAATAGTGTCACTCCCTATGGGCTAAGCATTCAAACACATTAGACTATGTGGGCCATATCTATTCTAACCATCACACTGAACTGACTAAAGGTGGTGAACACAGAATTGATGGATCTTCACAACCTGTGTTTCATGAAACTCAAATGAGGATTGCAAATAATGAGTAAAATTTCCTTGGCACCGTGGGGTCCATCCTTAACTTCCCCACGCAGTCAACTGAGAAATGAAAAGAAAAAAAAAAAAAAAGAAAGAGAGAGTAACAAAATGAACATCATTTATTTTCATTCTGCTTATGATAATTTGAAAGTAAATATTTGCTGGTGTGTGTTGCCTAATAACTAGAGGTAAGTAGTTTAAGAGTAACAGTTAAAAGGACCTAATGAACAGTATGGTTGAACATCTAGACTTTTTTCAAAGAGCCAAAATACTATCAAAAATGATATAAGATCTTCAGATGAGCATTCTTAAATGTGATTCAGCTCTTGGATAGGCTGCCATGAAATTTAATTGATCAAGATAGACTATGCAACAGTCCCAATCTGTTTAGTGGTCTAATATAAATAGTCTGCAGTAAAGAACCTCCCTGCTTTCAATGTCTTAGTATCCAAACATTATACAAAGAACAAACAGGTCATTGAACTCTTTTAATGGTGTTATTCTTTAATTAATTACTTTTTAAATGTTTAATATAATATAATTATATCATTCTCCATTTTTGTTTCCTCTATCCAACCCCCCCATATACCCCCTACTTCCTCACTTTCAGATTCTTAATCTCTTTTTTTCATTAAATAATCTCACATGCAAAGTTTGTTCATGCCTAAAAATATAGGTACTATCTACACCCCAACAGTTTCTCAACCTTATACAAAGAACTACAGACAACTAATGTTGATATCCATCAAAAAGCTAGGCTCCAGCAGTTTTTATAGTCCTATCAAGAGTAATCATGAAAGTTTCATAGCCTTTTATGAAATCTGTAAAATTCTTGAGGCTTAAAATGCAAAAGAAAACAAAAGTTCACAGAATCAGCATTTAAGTTTTCCGGTGTTTAGTGTTTATGAATATAAACATCAGTTTATTATGCAGTTCCTAACACTGTAATTATAAGAATGACTGACTTTTTAATGAGATATACAGTTCTTTAAGGTAATGATAAACAGGTCAAATGCATGCAAAACTGAACACACTTGATATAACAATTCAAAAGAATTGTTTTTTAAATTGTTAACTGCAAAGAAACCATTTTACTTCTCTAACCTCGTATTTCCTAAAATAATGTGATAAGTACTTAACCATATTTTTTTCATAAAGTTCTAAGGCCATTTGGGAAGTGTTAGTAATTTTCAAAGAGCTGTTTAATTGACTGAGGAAGGATTAGGAAAAAGATATGGTCAATGACGATGAACAGTTACCAATGAGAAACAAAAGAGATACATTAATTACATTATTATTAATTATTAATTAATAATTATTAATTAATAAAGTAACTAAATTATATAAACCTAATCTTGGTAGTCATCACCTATCAAATTAATTTATATATATATTGACATTAATAAGGGCAATGTTCTCTATTCACAGGTTCATGTATTCACACAACATATTGTAATAAATATCATAATAAGGGTGACATGTAGGAGGAGCTAAGGTGGGAGGAGTACCGAGAGGAAGAGAAGGAGTAAGGAGAGGAGGAGAAGAAGGAGAGGAGAAGCTAGGTGATGAGAGAGAGAAAGAGAAAGAGGGGGAGATATCGAGGTAGATGTTCACGTGTCTCCACCAATCAAAGATAGTTGATAAATCTAGGTTGGGTATTGGGTTACACTTTTGATTGAGCATTACCAAACTTATAAAGCCTTTGATTAACATTTTAAAAATGTGTATAAATGCAAAAAGGAAGAGGGGGCATGGGATAGGGGTTTTATAGGGGGGATGGGGAAAGGGGAAAGGGGATGGCATCTGAAATGTAAATAAAATATCCAATAAAAAATATCATAATAAAATTATTATTATCTAAATCTGCATCATAAAAGTTGGGCATATGGAATGTTAATGAAAATTTAAAGTCAAGTAATAGTTTTTACTATATTATCATTTTATTAGTATTGAACTTTTAAACTAGATTTAAAATATGTGAAATTTTATGAACTGTAAAATATATATTTGTAGTGTAACTATATGAGTTTAACTTAACTTTTAATTTTAAGAACAAAACACATTTTAAATATAAGATCATATTATCTTAATCAATGCTTCAAACTTAGCAATTTAAATTTTTATTAGGAAATTTTTAAGGTTCCAAGTTATACACTTGTAGAAAATTTATAGGTGATTAAAATTTTAAATACATGGACTATGCTTTCAGGATTGTTAATTTTCATTTAAAATATTTGAGATAACATTTTAAGTTTATCACATACTCTAAGTATAAAAATGCCATATGTTCTGGTTCATAGCTATGTGTTCTTTTAATAAAAATAATTGATCTATACTTTTTTATAATTTAGATTTCATAGTAACTATTAATAAGTTTCAACAAATTTCTATATTGAGTTTTTATGAAAGCATAACTGACTTATACAAATTTAAGTTTGAAAGTTTACAGCAGTGAAAATGTTAGCATCACAGTAAATTGGTCTCAAAATTCATACGTATTCTAATCAAAAGAAAATTATCAACAAATATTTCTTAAATACTAAAGACTCCTGAGTTTTACTAATCTCTGTAAATATGAAATGTAAAATACGATTCAATTCTGTCTAATGGATTCAATATAGGCTTTTTAAAAGAAGTTGCTTTTCCATCCCTGCAGTTCTTTCAGACAGGAACAAATATGGGTCAGAGTTTTGACTGTGGGAATGGCAACCCTCTCCCTCACTTGATGCCCTGTCTTTTTGCTCTATAATTCCCTCTCCCTACTGTTGGGCATTTCATCTAAGGACCCTCCCTTTGAGTCCTGAGAGTCTCTTACCTCCAAGGTCTGTGGTGCATTCTGGAGCCCCCCACCCCCACCTCCTACCTCCCTAGATTGCCTATTTCCATTTTTTCTGCTGGCCCTCAGGGCTTCAGTCCTTTTCCCTCACCCAATACCTGATCAGGTTCCCCTCTCCCCTCAACCACCTACCCCATCCACTTTCCCTCCCAGATCCCTCCTACCCTCCTCACTTACACCTGCTTTCTTCTCCCTCCCAAGTGGGACTGAGGTGTCCTCACTTGGGCCCTCCAGATTATTGATTGACCTTTCTGAGTTCTGTGGACTGTATCTTGGGTATACTTTTTTTGTGTGGCTAATATCCACTTATTAGTGAGTACATATCATGCATGTCTTTTTGGGTCTGAATTACATCGCTCAGGATGTTATTTTCTAGTTCCATCCATTTACCTGCAAAACTCAGGATGTCCTTGTTCTTAATAGCTGAGTAGTATTCCATTGTATAAATAAGCCACATTTTCCGCAACCATTCTTCTGTGGTGGGGCATCTAGGTTGTTTCCAGCTTCTGGCTATCACAAATAAGACCACTATGAACAAAATAGAACATGTGCCCCTGCAGGTTGTGGGGCATCTTTTGGGTCTATTCCCAAAGGGGGTATTGCTAGGTCTTCAGGTAGATCTATTTCCGATTTTCTACGAAACCTCCAGATTGGTTTCCAGAGTAGTTGTACCAGTTTGCAACCCTACCAGAACTGTAGGGATGGAAATGGAAAGGAGGAGGAGAAGGTCCAGCCACAGGCCCAAAATGAGATCCAGCTCAAAGAGAGGTTCCAAGGCCCGACACTATTGCTGAGGCTATGGAGCTCTCAAAAAAAAAAGGGATCTAGCATGACTACCCTCTGAAAGACCCAACAAGCAGCTGAAAGAATCAGATGCAGATTTTTCACCCAACCAATGGACAGAAGCTGCTAATCCCTGTGGTTGAATTAGGGAAAGGCTGGAATAAGCAGAGGAGGAGGGCAACTCTGTAGGAGGACCAGCAGTCTCAGTTAATGTGGACCCCCGAGATCTCCTAAACACTGAACTACCAACCAGACAGCATACACCAAAATGAGGCTCCCAACACATATACAGCAGACGACTGTTGAGTCTGGGATCAATCAGAGAAGATGCGTCTAAAGCTCAATAGACTGGAGGCCCCAGGGAGTTTAGAGGTCTAGTTAGGTGGGGAGAGGGTGGGGACATCCTCGTGGAGACAGGGGGTTGGCAGGAGGTATGGGATGTGGAACAGTCAGAGGATGGAAGGGGGAGTAAAATCTGGAGTGTTAAATCAGTCAATCAATCAATCAATCAATAAAATAATGTAAAAAAAAGAAGTTGCTTTTGTTGACATAGCTCACAATTTAAGACAATATACTTGCACAAATCTAAACCAAATTATAGGAAAGGTAAGTTTGTTAGAAGCCAGATACGAAGCACAGAGCACAGTAAGAATGCACATCATAGTTACCATCACTATTTGTAAATGTGGTAATTAGTAACAGACCTGTCAGCTGGATGTGACTGAAATGATGTGTGGGTACAAATTAAGCTCGTTTAAACTCTCTTACAACCAAGTCTGACATCCTTATGATTTCTGATACATGTATATATATTTTTTCTGATTTCTTTTCAGAGTGCTCTGGGCCATTGGGAATCGAAGGTGGGATCATATCTAATCAGCAAATCACAGCTTCGTCTACACACCGAGCTCTTTTTGGACTGCAGAAATGGTATCCCTATTATGCTCGGCTTAATAAGAAGGGCCTTATAAATGCCTGGACAGCTGCGGAAAATGACAGATGGCCATGGATTCAGGTAACAGAGGGATGAGGCAAAGCCATTTTCCGAATGATCAGAATCATGGACGTAGGTTAGGGAGAGAATCTCCTGTGATGCTTTCTTTTGGTTAAAATGTGATTTAGTTTAGACTCAAACTGGTTGAGAATTCTAAAAAAAAATTGTGAGAAGCATGTGCATTCTCTGTCTGAAAATGTACAAACAACATCAAGATCTCTATGGTTATGTTAAAGAAAGAGGTCTGTCTTATCATTTGCATAAGTTAATTCATAAAGGAGTAATATTTAGCAACGGGTTCTGAAACAAGAAAGTAACAATTTCATCTATGTGGATTCTGTGAGAAATGGTTTCCCATATGCAAATATAAAGTGCAATCAGATCATTATAATATCAAACTTTTCATAAATGAGAAAATTTTAATTCATAGTGCCTTCTATCCTCATCAGTCAGCTGATTTTAAAACATGATGTATTAAGTGCGTTGCTAGAGAAGAAACATAGTAGCAAAACTGATAGCCATTATTCTGTCCATTTAAGCTTACTGAGCGCTCGAGTAAAAGCAGAAATTGGATCTATTAGGAAGTCAGAAAAGACGGTCTGATTTCTGTGAAATATTATACTTTTTTTTTCATGTGGTTCCTTAATATAGTCACTATCTAACAAATCATTAGTAGCAGATACCAAATTGGAGAAAAGACCAGTATACTGAGGGTCAGGGTAATCATGTTGAAACTACATGAAGTTAGAAAATTTTCGATAGAAGGTGATTTTGGAAGATTGCTTCAAGTGGTCTAGATTTTTCAAGAAACCACATAATCAACAGTGGTACATGAGAATCTCGCAAATAGCATGTAGACAATCAGAAAAAGTAGTGTTATTGGAGAAGTGCATTTAAATCCAGTGTGAGAGTTTGCCAATGCTATAGGGCTATTCTAAAGGGTTTGTGCCACATTTTGTTGTCATGGAGTCCTCTGAAAGAATTGTCTTAGATAAATCATCTTTACACTCTAATTTGAGTCAGGAAAACATGGAACATTTTGTGTTACATTATTAAGTATAACATATTTAAAGATTTATCTACAGGCATTAACAGCAACAAATTTGATTTGTGGTTGAGTAGAAAGACTTTACTACTTCACAGTTAAGCCAAACTCAGTGGCTGCCTTGGTTGGGATCTCATAGTAAATTATATGTACATTAGATACATTGCATTTATCTTCACAGCGTTATAGAGTTACATAAAGTTTATTTTTTCATAATTTATGTTGGCCTGCATTTTTGGACATTAACTCAGAAGTTACAAATTACTATTTCATTCTGTGCTACATTTTGTGCTACATATGCACAAAAAGTACCAGATTATAGCAACACTATATCTATACCATGTTGACAGCAACTGAACAAAATCCCACTTAAGGTTTAAAATGTATATAATAAGAGACACTTTATATTTAATTTGATAGTGATCTTTCTAGACACACTTTCTAGACTAGCCACTTGGCCAGTCTCAAACACATTTATAGAACTGCCATACAAAACCTTAAATATAAATTATAAAAATAAACATTAAATATAACATAGATTTAAAATAATACATAAATAAGTATACAAATTAAAATTTACTTACAGCTTGAACATTTCATATATGAGTAATTAATTCTGTATTTACATGATTACCCACATGTTTCACCATTCTTCCCCTCTCTCCGATTCCTTCATAGTTCATGGCCCTTATTCTTTAATTTTAATGGTTTCATATTACTTTAAAAATACACTTTGTTGATTTTATTTTTGCTCATCTGTGTTGCTTTTGGCTGGCTACTTGGTATAGGAAAACATATCTGAAAGCTAGTCCTTAAAGAAGTTGATTCTCCATCTCTCATCAGTGGTTAATTGCCAATATGTTATTATCAAGGACTAGTGTTGTGTGAGATATCCTCTATTAACATTGATATGTAAGTTGGTGTGGTCATTTTCAGGTCTTCTTTCTTTTTGGCAAGTATGTTGTTGAGCTTTTACGGGTGCAGATTATCTGATATACATAGAAAACATTATCTCCAACAAGATGTTTCTAAACTCTTGTTCTTAGAATCTTCCTATTCTCCCTTATGCAAATTTTGTGAAATCTTAAGTGTAGCAGATATGTTGTATATGTATCCAATATGTCTGGACACTCGGTGGTATGTTGTCCGTAGCCTTTTGACCAGTTGTGACTTTCTATAATAGTCTTTGTGTGTTTCAGAAATAAAGTTCAACGACAAGGGGTAAAATTAAGCTTATCTGTTGGTATAAAGATAACTATTTAGAATGTAGTTAGAAATTATACTGGTTTAGGGAATTAGCAGAACATTCTTCTCAGATGTTCATAGCCTTACCTGCCACATGCACTAGGATAAGCTTACATTATCAGACAAATATTCTCTCCTGCTGAGTCCAATTAAATGGCCGTTGGTTACCCCCTGGGGAAATAAATACCACTATGGCTAATTTGGGATATTTTGCAGTTCAGGTCATTATTTTGGTAGATATTATAGCGAGTTTGGGCCAGTGATTGTTTTTCTCTGTTGGAAGCTTGCATTTTTACTTCTGAAACAGTAAAAGCTGGCCCCCCAGACAGGAGGCAGGTTAGTCTGAGGTTGATTTCTCTAAGTCCTTGCCCAAGGTGTCTTTAGCAATCAGGTCTTAGCTTCAATTTCTGGGAAGAAACAAGGGCAAAGGAAATGAACTATGTTTCAGAGGTTCAATGATTTTAGTAGTTAATCTACGGCTTCTTAAGAGCTCTTTATCACCTCAAGTGGCCAAGTGGTATACCTTCATTGAAGTGTGTGAGTGTGTGTGTGTGTGTGTGTGTGTGTGTGTGTGTGTGTGTGTGTGTCTGTGTGTGTGTCTGTATGTGTGTGTAAGTAAACATAAAATAATCATTTTTCCTGTAAGTTTTTCAAACATCTGTTGTTACTTATTCTTTCTTCTTCCCTCTTTCTCTGGACTGCCTTTTTCCTCCCGCCCTAGGTAAGTCCCACCCCTATATTCTCCTACTTCTTCCACAGTACCTGTGTCCTAATATCTTCCTCTCCTTCTGTCTGCTCCCATTCTTCTACTTTACTTTCTTAGTTAAGTGGCTGTTCCAGAATAAAATATTCACATTGAAAGATTTAGAGCTAGGATTCACAAATGCTAGAGAACACCAATGTTGTTCTTAAGTGTACATTTCTACTCATTCATCTCCAAATTTCATGACTTTAGTTTTTGTTAAAGCTGACTAGTATCCCACACTTTATATGTACCTCATTTTCGTTATCCATTACTTGAAGAATATATAGATTTTTTTCATCATCTAGCTATTGTGAATAAAGAGGCGATAAGCATGGCTGAGAGAGTATTTGTAGAGTATAATGTTCATTCCTTTGGTCCAACTTAAATATACTCATCAATTGTTAGTTAAAATATTTTCTATTTTAATTTATTATTTGTTTACAAATGTTATTCCTCTTCTTGATCTCCTCTCTACAACCACCCCAACACATCCCACCCCCGTTGCCTCTAAGAGGGTGCTCCGGCTCCCTCCTACCCACTCCTTCCTCACCCCTCTAGCATCCCCCTTCTCTGAGGTATCAAGCCTCCACAGGACCAAGCATCCCCTTCCCACTGATGCCAGATGAGGCACTCATCTACTACATATGTAGCAGGAGCCACAGACTGGCCAATGTATACTCTACGGTTGGTGGTTTAGTCGCTGGGAGCTCTGGAGGTTCTGGTTAATTGATACTATTATTCTTCCTATGAGATTACAATCCCCTAAACTCCTTCATCCCTTCACCTAACTCTTCCATTGGGGTCCCCAGATTCAGCCCAATGGTTGACCTTATCAGCATCTGTGTTAGTCAGGTGCTGGTAGAGCCTCTCAGAGGATAGCCATACCAGGCTCCTGTCTGCAAGCACATCTTGGCATCAGCAATAGTGTTGGCGTTTGGTGTCAGTGGATGGAATAGATCACATGGTGGGGTGGTCTCTGGATGCCCTTTCCTTCAGCCTCTGCTCCATTTTTTCCTACATTTCCTTTAAACAGGGACAATTCTGGGTTAAAAATTTTAGATGGGTGGGTGGCCCCATCCTTCCACTGGATACCATGTCTATCTACAGAAGGTAGTCTTTTCATCCTCACTGTGTCCTGGGAACCTCTTCCATCCCTGATGTCTGGGACTTTCTAGTGGTTTTGCAAGTTCCCCACCCCCAAATGATACTTATTTATATTCGTTTTCCTGGCCCTCTGGATGTTTCTCCTGTCTCTTTCAATACTAGATTCTAATCCCTCTTTCCCTCTTCTCTTTTACCCAGGTCCCTCCCTTCCTCTACCTCCCATGATTGTTTTGTTTCCCCTTCTAAGATGGTTTGAAGCCTCCACATTTTGACCTTTCTTTGTGTTAAGTTCCATATGGTCTCTGAGTTATATCATAAGTACTCTAAGCTATTCTAAGTGGATATTCTAATATCCACTTATCAGTGAGTACATACCATGTATGTCCTTATAGGTCTGGGTTACCTCACACAGGATATTTTCTAGTTCTGTCCAGTTGCCTGCAAAATTTGTGATGTCCTCATTTTTAACAGCTTAGTAGTATTCCATTGTGTAAATGTAACACATTTTCTATATCCATTCTTCTGTTGAGGGACATCTGGGTTGTTCCCAGCTTCTGGCTATTATAAATAAGACTGCTATGAACAGAGTGGAGTACCTGTCCTTACTATATAAAGGAGCATCTTTTGGGTGTATGCCTAGGAGTGGTACAGGTAGAGCTATTTCCAATTTTCTGAGGAACCGCCAGATTAATTTCTAGAGTGGTTATGCCAGCTGGCAATCCCACCAACAATGAAGGACTGTTCCTCTTTCTCCACATCCCTGACAGCAGCTGTTGTCACCTGTGTTTTTGATCTTAGCCATTCTGATTGGTATAAAGTGGAATCTCAGGGTTGTTTTGATTTGCATTTTTCTACTAAGAAAGTTGAACATTTCTTTAGGTGCTTCTTGGCTATTTGAGATTCCTCAGTTGAGAATTCTTTGTTTAGCTCAATGCTGGTGTTTTAATTTGGTATATGCCCGAATTTCTGATGTTTCTAAATCCTTTAGCAGGATGGGGTATTGTATTTTGTCAAAGGCTTTTTTAGAATCTAGTAAGATCCTCATGTGATTTTTATTCCTTTGCCTTTTTTTATATAGTGGATTATGTTGATGGATATCTGTATATTGAACCATCCCTGAATCCCTGAATAAAACATACTTAATTGTCTTGAATAATTGTCTTTATGTGTTCTTGGATTTGGTTTGCAATAATTTTATTGACTATTTTTGCACAGATACACATAAGAGAAATTGGTCTGAAGTTCTCTTTGTTTGTTGGATCTTTGTATGGCTTAGGTACCAGAGTAACTGTCTTCCTAAAATGAATTAGGTAGTATTCCTTCCATTTCTATTTTGTGGAATAATTTGAGTAT
Source organism: Arvicanthis niloticus (assembly GCF_011762505.2). NCBI lineage: Eukaryota > Metazoa > Chordata > Mammalia > Rodentia > Muridae > Arvicanthis > Arvicanthis niloticus. The sequence goes on from NC_133437.1 coordinate 13,810,707, forward strand.
TGTTATTTGGTAGTTTTTGAAGGTCTGATAAATTCTGCACTAAAACCTTCTGGCCTGGGCTTTTGTTTTTTGTTTTTGTTTTATTGGTTAGGAAACTTTTAATGACTGCTTCTATTTCCTTAAGTGTTATGGCACTATTTATACAATTTCTTGATCCTGATTAAACTTTGGCACATGATATCTGTCTAGCAAATAATCTACTTCATCTAGATTTTCCAGTTTTGTTGAGTATAGGCTTTTTTAGTAGTATCTATTGATTTTTTAAAATTTTCTACATACTTGTTAAGTCTCCCTTTTCCTTTGTAATTCTGGTAATTTGAATACTGTCTCTCTGCCCTTTAGCTAGTTTGGCAAAGGGTTTATCTATCTTGTTGATTTTCTTAAAGAACCTTAGCTTGTAGTTTTGATTCTTTGTATAGTTTTCTTTGTTTCTTTTTTTATTTTTAAAATTAATTAATTTATTTATAATCTAGACATTGCCCCCCTCTATCAGTCCCCTGTTTTATAATTCCTAACCCCATTACTCCTTGCCCCTGTCCCTGAGAGGATGCTCTCCTCACTACAAGGTCTCCCCCCATCCCTAGGGAGAACTCATGCATCTTCTCCCACTGAGGCCAGACCAGGCAGTCCTCTGCTGTATATGTGTTGGGGGCCTCAGACCAGCTCCTGTACTCAGCCTGGTTGGTGACTCAGTGTCGGGAACTCCCAGGGGTCTGGATTAGTTGAGATTGCTGGTCTTCCTATGAAATTGCCCTTCTCCTCTTCTTCTTCTTCTATCTTCCCCTTAATTCAATCATAAGCGTCCTAACATCAGTCCAATGACTGGGTCTAAGTATCTGTGTCTGTCTTAGTCAGCTGCTGGTTGGGGCTCTCAGAGGACAGTCATCCTTGGCTCCTACCTGTAAGCACATCATAGCATCAATAATAGTGTCAGGCCTTGAGGTCTCCCCAAGAGATTGATCCTCAGTTGAGCTGGTCACTAGACGGCCTTTCCCTCAGTCTCTTCTCCATTTTTGCCCCTGCAGTTTTTTAGACAGGAAGACTTCTGGATCAGAAATTTTGACTCTGGGTTGGTGAACACCATCCTTCCTCTTGAAGCTCTGTCTTTTTACTGGACATGGACTCTTCAAGTTCCTTCCCCACCATGCTGGGCACTTCATCTAAGGTCACTCCCTTTGAGTTCTAAGATTCTCTCACCCCCCTGGTCTCTGTACTTTCGAGAGGGTCTCCCTACCTCCCACTTTCTGAGGCTACATATTTCATTCATTCTGTTGGCCATCTTGGTGTCTCTCCTGTCTGACTAGTAGGGGAGACTGGTAAAGTTTCCACCCCCTCCACACATAATACCTGATCATGTTTCCCTTTGCCCATCCCCATCCCCCTCATACCCAAATCCCTCTGCTCTCTTCTTCCCATGATTATTTTCCTCCCCTGACTAAGTGGGACACATCCTCATCTGGCCTTTCTGCTTGTTAACTTCTTAAATTCTGTGTGTTATGTCCTAGGTATTCTGTATTCTTTTGGCTAATATTTAATTATTAGCAAGCAAGCAAATGTCTAGAACTAGAAAAATATCATCCTGAGTGAGGTAACACAGACTGAAAAGGACATGCATGGTATGTTCTCTTTGTTTCTAATTGGTTGGTTTCAGCTCTGAGTTTGCTTATTTCCTGCTATCTATTCCTCTTGGATGTGTTTTTTCTTTTTGTTCTAGAACTTTCAGATGTGCTGTTAAGTTGGTAGTGTAGGATCTCTCCAATTCTTTATGAAGGTACTCAGTGCTATGAATTTTCCACTTAGCACTACTCTCATTGTGTCCCATAAGTTTGGGTATGATGTGCCTTCATTTTCATTAAATTCTAGAAGGTCTTTAATTTCTTTTTTTATTTCTTCCCTGACCAAAAGAAGTTATCATTGAGTAGGGAGTTATTCAATGACCATGAGTATGTGGACTTTCTGTTGTTTTTGTTGTTATTAAAGACCAGCCTTAGTCTACAATAATCTGTTAGAATACATGGGATTATTTCAATCTTATATCGGTTGAGGCTTGTTTTGTGTCCTATTATATGGTGAATTTGGAGAAGGTACAAGGAGGTGCTGAAAAAAAAAGGTATACTTTTTTTGTTTTAGGGTGAAATGTTCTGTAATTATCTGTTAAATCCATTTGATTCATAAGTTAGTTTTATCGTGTCTCTGTTTAGTTTTTGTTTCCATGATCTGTCCATTGGTGAGAGTGGGGTGTTGAAGTTTCCCACTCTTATTGTGTGAGCATCAAGCTGTGTTTTGAGCTTTAGTAATGTTTCTTTTACAAATGTAGTTGCCCTCACATTAGGGGTGTAGATATTTAGGACTGAGAGTTCATCTTGGTAATTTTTTTTTATTTGATGAGTATGAAGTGTCTTTCCACATCTCGTTTAATAACATTTAGAAGAAAGTATATTTTATTGGATATTACAATGGCTACTCTAGCATTTACTTAGTAATTTTTTTTCAGCTTTTTATTCTGAGGTAGTGGGTTTTTTTGTTCCTGAAGTGTGTTTCCTGTATGCAACAAAATACTGGGTCCTGTTTATTTGTCCAGTCTATTAGCCTATGTCTTTTTATTAGAGAATTGAGTCCCTTGATGTTGAGAGATATAAAAGACCAATAATTGTTGCTTCCTGTTATTTTTTGTTGTTAGTGGTGATATGTTTGTGCAGTTCTCCTCTTTTGGGTTTATTTTGAGATGATTATTTTTTTGTTGTTTTTTTTTTTTTTTTAAGTGTAGTTACCACTTGTGTTGAAGTTTTCCTTTTATTATTCTCTATAGGGTAGATTAGTGGAAAGATATTGTTTAAATTTGGTTTTGTCATGGAATATCTTGGTTTCTCCATCCATGGTGATTGAAAGTTTAGCTGAGTACTGTAGCCTGGGCTGGTATATGGGTTCTCTTAGGGTCTGTATGACAACTGTCCAAGATCTTCTGCCTTTTAGAGTCTCTGTTGAGAAGTCATGTAATTCTGATAGGTCTGCCTTTATATGTTACTTGACCTTTTCCCTTACTGATTTTAATATTCTTTTTCAGTTCTATGCTCTTAGTGTTTTGATTGTTACATTGCAGGAGAAATTTCTTTTCTAGTCGAATCTATTTGGTGTTCTGTAAGCTTCTTGTACTTTTATGACCATCTCTTTCTTTAGGTTAGGGAAGTTTTCTTGTATAATTTTATTGAAGATGTTTCCTGGCCCTTTACATTGAGAATCTTCTTTCTCTTCTATTTCTATTATTCTTAGGTTTGGTCTTTTTTGTACTTTGAACTTTCTTTCACTGTTGTGTCAGGTGTCTTCTATGGTAACTTTTATGCCTTAGAATCTCTCTTCTATCTCTTGTATTCTGTTGGTGATATTTGCATTTGTAACTTCTGATCTCTTTCCTAGGTTTTCTATCTCCAGGGTTGCCTCTATTTGTGATTTCTTTATTGTTTCTATTTCCATTTTTAGGTCCTGGTCTGTTTTATTCAATTCCCTCACTGGCTTGCTTGTGTTTTCCTGTATTTCTTTACAGGATTTAAATGTCTCCTCTTTAAGGCCTTCTACCTATTTACCTGTGTTCTGTATTTCTTTAAGGGAGTTATTTATGTCCTCCTTAAGGTCCTCTATTATCTTCATGAGATAGGATTTTAGGTCAGAGTCTTGTCTTTCAGGTGTGTTAGGCTATTCGAGCTTTGCTGTGGTAAGAGAACTGATTCTAATGGTGCCAAGTGATGTTGGTTTTTGTTGCATATGTTCTTGTGCTTGCCTTTTGCCATATGGTTATCTGAGGTGTTAACTGGCCTTGCGGTTTTTGACTGGATCCTGTTGCTCCTGTGAGCCTGTAAGCCTGACTATGATAGACCTCCTGAGAATTAAGCTGTCTCTGGGTATGAGAGGGAATCTGGAGTACCTTGGGCTGAGTTGTGGGTAGGAAGAAAGATGTGTCTCTGGCAGGGCAAGGTAGTTAATGCCTGACTCTACTGAGCCCCCCTGGGGGGTCCCAGTTAGGCCAGGTATTGGGGAAGCATGTCTCACCTGTGAACCTAGTTGTGTTGGAGCTCCTGGGAGTCAAGCTGTCTCTGGGGGTGGAAGGGGGTATACACTTATGACTTTTATTGACAAATATTTCATTCTATTTTTTAACTATTTTATTGTATACTTAATGTCCTAGGAATGCAACAATTGAATGGAATAAGAAAGTGATCTACTCAGAAAAATTTAAAGATGAGTTGATCACTTTAAACAGAATAATTAAAAAATCATCTGACTTCTAATAGGAATGATGTTAATTACAATAAAGGGGATAGCATGTGAGGATAAAACTTTTTATGTGACGTTGATAATAAACTTGATATAAATAAGCACAGGCAAATGCAACATGTTTCGTAGAGGAAGATCGCTGGCACCCAATGAGTTAAAACTGAAGCTTCTTTACTGTTATTCAATATGCAGGGATTAATTATGCTCAGGGTACATATTCCATTATTGTTTTCTTAAGAGAATCTTATTTCATGTTATTTTTCTAAAGAAAGATTGTCAATTAGTTAAAACTCATACTTAAAAAACTGACTCTAATTAGGTCCTAAATTCTTTGTGTTTTGGAGAATTCATTATTAAATTCTCCTGTTTCTTGATTCTCTTATTTGTATTCAGTATTTCAAATGAAGCTTTTGAGTACTTTGCTACATCTACTTATGAGTGCACTGTTCTCTTTATCTTTTGTGTGTATGACATAATATACTAATTTTTAATGTGCAATTTAATTTACTTCTTTGTCTTGATGAAATGAAAATTAAAATTGACCATTTAAATTGACATGCTGAGCATTTAATTATTGATGGCACCACAATTTTCATAATTGGTTCTGATTTAAATGGTCAGTACAGTAACTGTAATTCAACAAAGTTTTATTTTTATTTTTATAACTTTTTCTGACCTTCTAACTCTCCACTTACATTTTTTGAGCATTTAAATAGCAGCCACATCACATTTCAGATAATTAACACCCTAGGATATGAATTGATATTTTGGAATCATGTATTAGAAATAGGAAATTTGAACATATTAGTATGTCTTGGATTATTGGATCATTTCATTTAAAAAACTAAAACACTTCTATTAAACATTTGCATGTTTTGCTAACTAAATAGGATTACCCAGGCTGACTACTTGCTATTATTTTTTTTAAGGTTTGTCTTTTATTTCTGTATATTTTCTGTGAGTATATAATAGCGTTTAATTTCCTTCTTTTTTTCTTTCTGAAGTAATTTTGGGAATTAAACTTCTTGCTTTTTTTATTCAGATTATTAACAAACATTTACTGAACAGATGTTCTGATATTGTGATTTACTATATCACTTACTAAAACAAAGCAATGCAGTGCTTACCTTTAAAATGTCTTGAGTCACCCAGCCTTGGAAGCTTTGGCTTCTGTCTTTGAAGTTAGCCTATAGACTTAGTTTAAGAAGTTAGCATTATTAGCTATGGAATAGCTATTAGTTATGGAATACTTTTTGTTTCAAGATGACTCCTGTTTATATTATAGTGAGTAGTTCAGTGCTTGCCCATCCCCTGGATTCAATCTATAGTACCTTTCCAGGAAGTTAAAAGAGAAGCTCTGAGTATGGAGACGGTAAAACAAAGAAAGAAAACTAACAGGATAAGTTACTTGAACTTGTCTCTTATAGCTCAGTAACTTACACCACAAACACAGTATTTTCTCTTATGCAAACAGCTTATTTTAGTAGTACTTTTTCAAACCTTAAGTTGACTTAAGCATAATCCTAGAATGTGAGGAAATTCCCATTACCATATTCATTGGATAAGCATATTATTACATGTTGATATGTGTGATGGAAAAAATATAGTACAATACTTAGACTTCCATTTGAAAGTTAATTTACTGTTTGAATCTTTGTTGGTGCTAGTACTTTAACACCGATTAAAGTACATTGGATCTTTTCAGTTTTAAATCATCTATTTTACTTTATAAAAATTTGGATATGATCGTAATATGCATCTTTCTCTTGAATCACACTTTATGTATGTATAAAAGAAAGGCATTTCCTGTATTTTAATGCACTCAGAATTAAGGGTCATTAGACAAAATAACAATCTCATTGTGACTGCTCCTCAGACCATCTGTGTGTCATCCTCACCCTGGGTTGTAAAAAGATTGCATCAGCCTAGGAATCATGGGTCTTTTATTTATTTGTTTGTTTTGTTGTGATTTTTTCCCTGCCTCAGTTATGATAAAAGATAAATTAGAACAAAACAAATCAAAAAAACATAGTTGGCTTGAGTGTGACAATGGATCTGGCTTTGCTGCCTTGGAATCCCAGATCATTGACTTGAGAGGGAAGGAGGGGAAGGAAAAACAGTGCAATGAAGGAGAAGAGAAAGACAGTACAAGTCTAGCATCAGGGAAAGTCTGCCTGAGAGCTTGCTGGTAGTGTCTGCAGCATTAGAGACAGTGGGTAACTATGTGCTCTGTAATTAGTTATGGAACCATTTAACTTTATTGTCAGTGGGTGACTTGGTGTTAGCTATTAGTTATGGAATACTTTTTGTCCCAAGATGACTCCTGTTTCTTTTGTATTAATGAAAAAAGCAGTTACCTGACTTCTGCATTTTCAACGCAACTAGGAGTTAATTTAACACATTAATTACAAGTCTCCAGACTGCAAATAGTTTGCTTTTTGGTTCTCTCTTTCTCTGTCTCTTGCTGTCTCTCTCTGCTTCTCTCTGTCTTTCTCTGTCTCTCTGCCTCTCCCTGTCTCTCTGCCTTTCTCTGTCTCTCTGTCTCTCTGCCTTTCTCTGTGTCTCTCTGCCACTATTGTCCTTCTCTGTGTGTCTCTCTCTTCTTCTCTCTCCCTCCATTCCTCCCTTCCTTTCTTTCTTTCATTTTTGGTTTGTTTTTAGAGGTGTATAACAGTGAGACTGAGAGTGCTCCACAACAGTCTAGCCATCACACCTGTGTCCACAGTAGCAGTTGAAATGCCTTGCACTCCCTTACTGTCCATCTCTCTCATACACAGTTATCATTTGATGGTGATGATGGAAAACCATCAGATTTTCACCCATTTTAAATCCATTTTCATAACACTGTGAAAGAACTGGTAATGGATTCATATGACTGACTACTGAAAAAATAGGGATTATGGAACATAAGAGACACATGATTTATTTCCCATGGTATTCATACAACATTCAAAGATTCTAACAATACCCAAATAACTTGCCTTATTCTGTTCAGTTACATTCTAATATACCACTGCTGGCATATATGGGACAATGAATCAAAAAAGTCTTGCTCATCTTTCAGGGAGAGGAACCTAACTTCACATCAACCCAATGACCAACATTTTCTTCCTGATCATTGTTACTACTTTCACATATAACAATAGAGAAGCATGAAAGAAAACTGTAAGGTAATTATGGAGAAGACTGCCAGTTAAGATCTGCACCAAAATATAGCAAAGTTATACTTTTGCTTGCCTCATTTATATTTTATTCCTGAAATGTTAAAAAATGAATGTTTGGGGCCAGCTAGATAGCTCAGCAGGTAAGGGCTCTTGCTGCCAATCCTGATGACCTGAATTAAATCCCTGGGACCTATGTGATAGAAAAAGAGAGCTGACATCAGTGAGCTGTCCTCTGACAAATATTCTCTGGCATTTGCAGGCACACAGCACATACATACAGCATACATACATACATACATACATACATATATACATACTTACATACATACACACACACATACATATGTACCCCACAATGTACAGGCATACTCCACAAACGTATAGGCATGCCACATACATACAGACACAACACACACACACACGTGCACACATGCATGTGCAGGCTCTACATATATAGACACAAACATTCATACATGCACAAAAATGTAATAATAACTTTTTTCCTTGACAATTATAAGGAATCCCAGTAATTTTAAAATAATTATTTATTGAGCTTTTTGAAGAATTTTTAATAAAGTTTGCCCTAATAGCACCACAGGAATCTAGAAACCCAGACATATTCTTGTAGTATGCATGTATCCTCTTCCTCTAAGAATAATGTCCTTAGACAGTATTAAAAACCCTAGTGTTTGTCTAACAGGCAACATTTGTAATTTTACTCTTCTATGTCTAGAAATATCAAGGACATAAACATATTCTCTGTGCTGCTGTGCCTAGAATATAAAGAATTATAGGGATGAGGTTTAATGTAAATTTTAAATTCTAAGAAGATAATTTAGTAAGCCTTCCTTATATAAAATATTTTATGTTAGTGTGAAGTTATGGGCATAGCTTTTGAAATTCCTAGGAGACACAGTTCCATAGTAAACTGTCTGAATTTCTGGCTCTTACAATATTTCTGCCTCCTTTTGTGCAAGGGTCCCTGAACTCCATCAAAATAGCTAACAGAGCAACAAGTATCATTATGCAGACCTAGTAACATACATTTAGGAATATATAAAAATAGGCAAATACATATATGTATGCAGCAGATATTGATAAGATAAAGGCCTCATAATTGACAGAAAGCAAGGAGAAATATATGGGAGGGAGGATCCAAAGGGAAGAGAGGGGATAAAGAAATGATGTAATTATAATATAAAAAAAATAAATAGGATTGTTTTTCATTTTACTTTCTATACATCTTGTCCATGAAGAAATTTTAAAATTTAAATTTGTATTTTCGAAGGTTGAGTGAGATGTTAAATGGTTTATTATGGGACCACCTCCATATTTTCAGACTCTACTAAAATGGAGAAAATTTGAATCTTTAAAAGTAGTAACTCCCTTTTCATGAGAAAAGTATTGAGAATTCAGAATTGCTGGATACAGAATATATCTTGACTTCCCTTGTGCTCAGCACCCTGGTTCTGGTGTGCTACTGCATCACACAGCCAGCTAGGCAAGCTCTGATATGCATAGACCTGTTCCTGGCTTGTGGAACTAGAGTATTCTAAGCTCCAATCATCTTTGAGAGACTCTATTATCTTTCAGAGCCGCTTACAAATCTACGCAGCTAAGTGTACTCTTCAGTATTGTGAAGCAGAATCCTCTCAGCCAAGGGTGTTAAGCCTGCTTACCAGAACTCCCTCTGGGAAATGCTCTTAGTGAATAGTAGTCACTCCTGTCTCTACAGCAGCAGTTTAACAGAGCTGCATCAATGCCTTCTGCAAGAACACAGAGAGTTTCCTGGCAGCCTGTCCTCAAGTACCTACATGTGAGAAATGCAGAGAAGAGTGTGAGCCTGAAGTAACGGTTTGCCTGTCTCTTCATGTTTATCTTCTGGGAACTGGCAGTATTACTATTTGGACAGGGCTGAAGGAATCCCTTATTTCCACAGCAGACATTGAACAAATTTGTTCTGCCCCAGTGCCTCACTGAAAACCTCCTTGTGTTGAAAATATGACCAACTACCAAGCCACCTGGCCTCACTCTGAAAGCTTCATTTTCTCATAGCAGCAATTAATTTAAAACCTTTTTCTGTCTGAGACGGTTTGAACTTTCAAAACTGATTGAACATAGACTTAATAAAACAGACATACAGTCGCCTATACTTTTTAGAAACTGACAAGTTCTCCATGGCGTGATATTAGGTAGTTTGGTCTAAACAAACTCTAGTTGCTCTATGTGTCAGCTGACACTTTCAAATAACTCATTCTCGCTTTTTTATTCAGGTGTGCAGATACATAGATTAATCATTTGGCCTCCCTAAACCTGTATGAAGCAAAGTCATGATTCAAGCTCAGCTGGTGTGAGAGACCAGCTCTGATAAACACAAGATCCTCTGTGCTCTGAAGTCTACAGCTCCATAGTTCATTACTAGTCTGGAACACTGGTTCTCAAATTTTACATAAAACCCACATTAAGATGTCATTTCAAACATGACCCCTCTCTTAGAGTTTCAGATTTACTGAGGTCCTTGGATGACCAAGGGATTCATGAGGATTTTGATACTGCCACTTGTGTTGAAGTTCATTGTCTAGCAAGTGATACTTTTTTCACTATAGAGCTGTCTCTTCAAGTAGTAGAAGCAACTCCATTAATGTAGAGATGCTGGAGTACAGGATACTATACTTTGAGACATATTTTAAAGTAATGAATTACCCCACAGGACATCACAAATCTAAAACCTACTTACTTAAGATCTCTTCCTGATGCCTTATTGTTAACCTATGTTTCTCTCACTCCTGCATAAAAATCCATTGGTACACACTCTGACAATGTTCATGTTTGTTTCCAAAAGATTTTTCTGTGCAATATGAAGCCTTCAAATATTAAGCCATAATTAAATATTAAAAGAAGTGTAAAACTATCTACAATCCACAAGTCCTGGATTTTAAAGTTTTATTGTTAAATTTGCAATTATGTCCTAACAGAAGAGATTCCTACATTTCATGAGCCCAGGGTATAATGAAAAAATCGTTTACATTTTAATTTTACATAATAATTTTAATTATTAAAGGTGACTTTGGCATTGCTCCATGTTTTGGGATGGTCTTAAGTAAGTTTCTAAAAAAAACAAAAAAAAAAGGAAACCCAATAAACTAAACTAAGTCCAAAAAAAATCAGAAAACAAGAGGGAATGGTCTTATTATGCTACAGAATTTGGGGGGTTTGTCTATTTTCATCATATCATTTTGTAGTCAAATAACTTTCCCAGCAGAACTCACTGTGTGTGTGTGTGTGTGTGTGTGTGTGTGTGTGTGTGTGTGTGTGTGTGTGCAGGGCTCACAGGAAGAAGCTAACTGAACTTTGAGGTTCTGAATAAGTGAATTCATTTTCCATTAATGCTTTCAAGAACATATTTTTGTATCATATATTGGCTACATTCTCCCCATGTGTTTATTCTTAATGTCGCTGCTGCTGCTTTCCCAGAATTGATATATTTAATTAAAATTGTAGCTGTTTGAGCCTAACATTGGTACACTTAATATAGATTGCTTCATTTTCTTATGATTTTGGTTCTTGGAAATATAATCTAACTCTCTCTCATGCACAAATAAGCTCATAGTTCTCTTGCCTCTATTATGTACTTAATGCTCCAATAGTTTGAAACATGTTTGCTGTGAGGTCATGACATACAGGCAATTTTTTTTATTTCTCAGGTTTAAACAACTTTGTTAACTTCCATCTTAGTTGATTACTTCCATTACTGTTGTTAATAGATGAAATACTCAATTTAGAGGTAGATGTGCATTTTTTTCTATTTTGGTTTTCTTAGCCAGAGCCTAGCCTGAGGCATTATCTGTATATACAGAATGAAATTTTTTTAAGCCTTTAAATCAAAATCCAGTGATCTCATAAAATAAAAGTACACAATTCAGTGTAATTGCCAATAGATCTTAGATTTCCTTTTGTGAGGTGCCTTAGCCTAGATGTGAAAACTGTAAAAAGGTAAAAGAGAAGTTCCTTATTCGGTATGCTTCAGAATGCTTTTCCTGATTTTGCAGCCAATAAACTAGTGCTTATTGAGCATCTACTATTTTAATATTCAGGCAATATAGGAACATTCTAGGCTCAGATAGAAATTACTAGAATAAAAGCAATATTTCAAATGTTAATATGGAATTCTATTTAGTGGCATGGACATTTGAAAAGTAAAGCTGTGATTTAGTATTTAGTATAAGGAACAATGAAGTGTAGAGAATTTACTATGGGAGATGTAACCACATGTGAGCCCTTGAACAGGACTTTTCTCTAACTTTCCTGGCTAACACAGAACATGTGCTGCTATGACTTTCAGGTCTGCTCACATTAAGGGAATGTTCAATGTGTTCATTAAGCACCTTCCATTTACTCATTGCTATCTTAATGCACTTTCCAGAAAACTTCCTTCTCTCCCCCCCCATTTACCTATGACTGCGCGTGACTCTCCTAGTATACAATCTGTAGCTTCTTGTTCTTTTCTTAATAATGTTTGATTACAGTTATTTATTCATTTGTCATGGATGGGATGCATACTACGATTCATGTTTGGAGGTCAGAGGACAACTTGCAGGAGTCCACTATGTGTATGTACATCCATACCAGTACTCAGAATGATCATCAGGATTCATGGCAAGTTCTTCCACCCACTGAGCCATCTTGATAAATCCTCTTATAGTTTGTTTTGCAAACCATTATGTACTAAATTGTTCTGAGAGCTTACTCTATTAGGTAACTTTATTTGAGGAAAGGAATGTGGTTGTCTCACCTTGTATTCTCACCAACCTCACTCATTATTCTTTTATAAATAAAATCACATTATAATTTTTGTATTTGGTAGTATGTATTGATCAAAAGAAATAGGATATAGGAAATAATTCACAACATCAGGTGTTTGCTTTTCAATTATCATACAGGATAAGCATACATGCATAAATAATGTTATTCTGTTGATTTTGCTTCTCAACAGAGAAGTCCTTATGTAGGTTTCCAACAGACAGTGTGTACCAACATGCCTAGATCTGGGACTTGTCTTGTCCCAGGCTGACCTTGAACTTGGGGATCTCCTTGCCTTTATCTCCTGGGATTAAAGGTGTGTACTACCTTGCCTGGGTCTTAGCTTTTCATAGCCACTATGCCTCAAGATCTCCATGCCAAGATCCAGGTCAGAAACTTGTGTCTTCCAGCCTCAAGATCTGGATCACAGGTGAGCCCTCCAATTCTGGATTGTATTTCATTCCAGATATAGTCAAGTTGACAACCAGGAATATCCATTACAGTTAGTAATTGATTAAAGAATATTCTCAAAAAACCAACAAATATTCATTGGGAATTGTAGACAAGACTCTCTATGTAGACAATAATGTCTTCCAGTATCATTTGGATCTGTTTCCATACAAAGCAGATTATGAGCTGAGCATGTTTTATTCTAAAATTAAAACTGAGATATTGCAACTTTGATTTTAATAACTGTACATGCTAGTTTGAATAGGAAAGGTTCCCATAGACTCATGTTTGAGTTCAAATGCTTGGTTATAGGGAGTGGCACTATTAGGAGGTGTGGTCTTGTTGGAGTAGGTGTGGCCTTGGAGGAAGTAGTCACTATGAGAGTGGTCTTTGCAGTTATATGTACTTGGGCTATGCCCATTGTGGCACACGGTCTCCTTCTACTACCTTTAGGTCAAGATGTTAAATTCTCAACCCCTTTTCCAGCGCCATGTCTTCCTGCACGATGCCTTACTTTCTACCATGATGATAATGTGCTAAACCTCTGAAACTGTATGACAGCCCGAAATAATCAGTTTTTATAAGAGTTGCAGCTGTCATGGTGTCTCTTTGCAGAAATAAAACCCAAACTAAGACACTGTGGTTATGAGACTTTTATAAAACCAAGACTTACTTACAAGCAGATCTGTCAGAGACTGATGTCTGGAAATCTTCCTTAAGAAAGCAGAGCATAAATCCCTTCAAACCCCTATTCAGATTTCCCACTCCTCTGTTGTCAGGGAGTGAATATGGGCTGTCATCTTAGACCATGATTCAGGCAACAGTGAACAATAAGTTACAAGGTTCCTGGTATCCTCACACATTGTTCTCCTCGTCTAGTCATGAGTTTATAAAGAAGAAACCAAAATTTCTTTATATCACTGTTAGTTTATGTTTTCTAGCATCCTATAAAGTGAACTGCTGTACCTCATGTAAGTCTGCAAAGAGACCTGTTCACTAATCGCCCTAAGACAGAAGGGAATAATGCCATAAACAAATTTTTAGTGTTAGTTCATTACAAATTAACCATAAAAGTAAATATGTTTCTCTCTCCATTAGCTGGTAGGGGTGGGGGTTGGGGCACACACTGGAAAGAGATCCCCAAATCAGAAGAAGAAATTATCCTTTTCTCAGACCACACATACTCCTTATACTTCTACAGCACACAAGAATCACTTCTCTGTCAGAGCCTCTGGTCTTATGGAAGCTGAGCCAAACCTCAGGCTCTCTGTGACTGGAATGCTTAATTTTTCTGGCATGTAAACCCAAGGAAGTCCCTTGACCTTTTGATGCATTGGTTTCTTGTCTGTAGTCTACATAAATGAGCATTTTCTTCTTTCTGTAACCCCATTGTAATGTTTTAGTGCCTATCCCATGACATAGCATCTAAGGAATAATAATATAGTAAAAAAAAAAAAAAAAGAAAGAAAAATGAATCAGAATAAAACAAAACAAACATAGGAAAAGAGCCAAATAAAAAGCACAAGAAACACACACAGACATACATGTTTGTGCACATAGAAATCCCAGAAAAATACAAAACTAAAAAACATAATATATATGAAAAGGACCTGTAAGAGAAAAATAGAAAAAAAGAAGAAAAACAGAACAAGAAAGAAAGAAAAAAAAAAGCCCCAACACAAAATTATGAAGCAAAGAACCTCCAAAGATGCTGCTGAGTTTGTTTGCTGTTGGCCACCTACTGCTGGACATGGGGTTGCTCTTAAAGATAGTTTGTTTACCTGTGAGACTCCTTTACCAAAAACTAACCTTTTGGCTAAATCAAGTGAAGTATCTATTCTTATCAGTTTGACATCTAACAATTTTTACAGTATCAGAGTTTATAATGAGATACAGCAGTAAAAATAAGTTAAGATGATATTGTGGAAATTGGTAAATACTATAGTGAAAAATAAGTGTGTGTGTGCGTGTGTGTGTGTGTGTGTGTGTGCATGCACACACACATGTTGTGGTAAATCTCTGACCCAAACAAGTCCGGTCAAGGAAAACACAACTCAATATTTATGATTATAAACTGCAAGCCTAGATTGGGCAGATTTACCATTGCACTACTCTATTCCCCAGCTATGAGATCCCTTAAAACCTGCAGTTTTCTAAGCCACGTTCTTCTCCTCCTTCTTGTCCTTCCACCAACGGCTCCAATGGTTCCTCCAGCTCTCCATCACCTACATAGCCTCTCTCCTGGCAACTTCCTCTTCTGACTCCTCCTCTTCCAACTCCTCCCCTAAGCCTTTTCCTCCACCTCCCCTTCTACTGCCCAATCACTGGCTCTAGCTTTATTTTACAAATTCAATTGGACAGAAGGTTTACAAGATTCACTCCTCCTCTGCAGCCCCTCCCAGGAGTGAAAATACCATGAAAACAAAAAAACAACACACACACACTTGGGCACACGTGTGGTGTATAAGTGTGTATCTGTGTGTGTGTGTCTATGTGTGCCTGTGTGTGTGTGCCTATGTGTATGTGTGTGTTTATCTGTGTATCTGTGTGTTTATCTGTGTGTACCTATGTTTATGTGTGGGTTTATAGGTGTATCTGTATATGTGTGTGTGTTTGTGCATGCATGTATCTGTGTATGCTTATGTGTACATGTGTTTATAGGTCTTTGTGTTTGTGTGTGTGAGTGTGTGTGTCTGTGAGTGTGTGTTGTGTGTGCTTGAAAGATGGAAGAAGCTATGAATAATTTGTAAATTGACAAATATTAGGAAAATGGTGTTATTCATAGTTCAATTTGTTCTCAAAATGTGACAAGCACTACTTAATCCATTCAATTTATGTGTCCAAATGTGATTTTAATATTTTGTTAGCAGGAATTTACACTATTATGCCATTAGAAACTTAGACTTTTATCATTTTATTAATAATTTTATTTGTTTACTTTTCAAGTGATGTCCCCCTTCCCAATTACCCCTCCACAACCCTCCCATCCTATCTCCCGTCTCCCCTATCACCTTTGCCTCTATGAGAGTGCTCTTGCACCCACTTACCCACTCCAGCCTCACTGATATAGCATTCCCCTAAACTGGGGCATCAAGTATACACAGGAACAAGGGCCTCCTCTCCCATTGATGTCAGATAAAGCCATTCTCTGCTATATATTTATCGGGAGCCATGGATCCCTCCATGTATATTCTTTGGTTGCTGGTTTCGTTTCTGGGAGCTCTTGGAGGTCTGGTTATTTGATATTGTTCTTCCTATGTGGTTACAATTCCCTTTAGCTCCTTCAGTCCTTCCCCTAGCTCTTCCATTGGGCAAATTGATCTATTTTTGTCTCCTTGTACAAAGCTCAACTCCAGTGAATCAAGGACCTCCACATAAAATTTGATACCCTGAATCTAATAGGATAGAAAATGAGAAAGAGCCTTGAACATATCTGCACAGGAGACAATTTCCTGAACAAAACACCAATGGCTCATGCTCTAAGATCAACAACCAACAAATAGAACTTCATAAAATTGAAAAGTTTCTGTAAGGCAAAGGACACTGTCAATAGGAAAAAAAAAACAGCAACACAGAGATTGGGAAAAGATCTTTATAAATCCTACATCCGATAGATGGCTAATAGCCAAAGTATACAAAGAACTCAAGAAGTCAGACTCCAGAGAACCAAATAATTAAAAATGTGGTAGAGAGCTAAACAAAAAATTCTCAACTGAGGAATCTCAAATGGCTGAAAAGCACTTAAGGAAATGTTCAACATTCTTAGTCATCAGGGAAATGCAAATCAAAATGAGCCTGAGATTCTTCCTCATACCAGTCAGAATGGCTAAAATCAAAAACTCAGATGACAGCAGATGCTGGCAGGAATGTGGAGAAAAAGGAACACTCCTCCATTGCTGGTGGTACTGCAAGCTCTTAAAAACCATTTTGGAAATCAATCTGGCCATTCCTCAGAAAATTAGAAATAGTTCTACTTGAAGACCCAGCTATACTACTCCTGGGCATATACCCAGAAGATGTTCCAACATATAACAAAGACACATGTTTCACTATGTTCATAGCAGCCTTATTTATAATAGCCAGAAGGTGGAAACAACCCAGATGTCCTTCAACAGAGGAATGGATACAGAAAATGTGGTACATTTACACAGTGGAGTATTACTCAGTTATTAAAAACAATGAATTCTTGAAATTCACAGGAGCTTAGAATTTTAAATGTAAGCATGTAATATGTAAATAAGCTTCACTTTTAATAAAATAAACTCTAAGACAGATGGGATAAAAACAAACAACTGTGGTCTGTTGCAAGCATAATGCAGCTTCTCCAAACTGAGCATACTGATGATATCACAAGGACAAAAGTATACATTGGCTTATTTTAAAATATTTTATCCTTAGAGACTTGGAAAATGTTACATACAGTTATAGTAAGGTAGTTAAAATTTTAAATTTACAAAAGATGTAATGTATGGATTTTAAAATAATTTCTTAGGTTCCAACATTTATTCAGCAAGATTATTTTAAAACCAAGTACCATGGAGCTGAGGAAATGTCTCAGTCAGGAGAATGCCTGTCACACAGCACAAGGCAATAACCTCAGTTCCCAGTACCCGTGGATGAGCTGACATGTGGTTTATGAAATGATGAGGCAATTTTTGTTTGTTTGTTTGTTCGTTTGTTTGTTTTTGAGACAGAGTCTCTTTACGTACTCCTGCTTGTCTGGGAACTTACTCTGTAGATGAGAATAGCCTCAAACACGTAGAGATCTGCCCACTTCTGCCAAATGCTAGTATTAAAGTCATTCACCATGCTCATATTACTACTTTTAATATTTATTCAAATATCAAAGTAGGAAGTGTGAGGTTAATTTGTTCATCATCACCAGGTAAATTAAGCCCTGCCCACACACTCCAGTCAGTTAACACAAGATGCCCACATTAGTGTCAGTTAGCACAGATTGCTCACAGTAGTGTCAGTTAGCGCAGGGTGCTGGCTTTAGTGTCAACACAAGATGCACACGATAGTGTTAGTTAACACAGGATGTTACTGTCAGAGAACATAGGATGTCTACATTAGCATCAGTTACACAAGATGCACATGTTAGTGTCAGTCAACACAGGATGCCACATTTAGAGTCAGTTAGCATAGGATGTCCACAATAGTGTCAGTTAGCACAGGATCCCCACATTAATATCAATTAGCACAGGATGCCCATGTTAGTGTCAGTTAGCATAGGATGCCCATGTTAGTGTCAGCATAGGATTCCCATGTTAGTGTCAGTTAGCACAGGATGCCCATGTTAGTGCCAGTTAACACAAGATACACATGTTAGTGCCAGTTAACACAGGATACACATGTTAGTGCCAGTTAACACAGGATATACATGTTAGTGGCAGTTAACACAAGATACACAGGTTAGTGCCAGTTAACACAGGATGCACACATTAGTGTCAGTTAACATAGAATACAAACATTCTGCTCTGGTATTTCTCATCTCTCCAGTAAAGGTTCACACCAACCCATCATTACATTTTCCTGAGAATGGGAGAATTTGAACTTATAACCTCAGTCCCCTAAACACTATTTCAGGCATATTTATTCAAATTGGTTTTAAATGTTAAGAGAATTTGGAATATTTTGCTGTTTTTAAAATATGCAGTTAAATGTACTTTAAGTATAGTACCAACAGGACCTATAGAAAGAAAACATTTGTGATAAAGATTAATCCTCACTACAAAGATGAATAACAAGCAGGTGGGGGAATTAAAATATACTAATCTAGAAAGAATTTATTATAGGCTTCACTGAGTCGTTTGTAGGATTTTCTTAAAAATTATGAAACATTGTCAAAGTAGGTCTGATTGAAGGCACCATATTAAAAATGTATTATAAACATATCTAATGAAAGACTTTAAACAAATCATTTAGTACCATTCCTAGCAAGTGTGTTTACACCTAAAGGCAGACTAAATAATAAAAAAAAGTTGCCTGCTAAAAGTATAGTTTTACAAAAATACAATTTTAATAATAATTCTAAGTTATAAAGAGAAGACTTGATATGTAAGTCCTGCGTGCTTTCATGTACAACTATATTGATCTACAGGAGGAACACATAAAGAATGAGGGAGTGGTCATTTAGTTTCCCTTAAGTTCAGTAGTGTAAGAGTCAGAATGTGAAGTTGTTGCTTGAGGAGAGCCATTAGACACAAGTTTCAGAGAGAGGCCCCTCCTATTTAGCTCTCTTCTTTCTCTGTTTAATGAACTCACATTAAATGAAAGCAGACAATAATGATGTAGACCTTATTAATTTGCTTGCCACTCTTTGCAACACAAAGCACGCCTTTAAACTTTGCCATCATGTTCTGCTTGCTTGTAGTACCTGTTAACACTTCGTTGCATGATATTTTTCCTGTCTTGAAGGGTATTAGCTTCAAGTCTCACTGAAAATTTGTAGTCAGCCCCAATACTGACTTTCATACACGGAATAGTATAGAATATTCTAGTGGCAGATCCTGCTAACTGCTTCATGGCTCTGCTTTTATATGCACAGGACAAAGAATAAGGTGAGTTGCAAACAATGAGGGAGGGCCACAATGAGTGCATGAACTTCATCCTGCTGATTCTTCACTGTCCTGGACACCCACCGTTATGACCATTAGAAAATTCTGCTTCAGCTGGTGCTAGAGTAATTAGATATTCCATTTTGATTTGCCTTTCTGGAGTTTCAGCAAAGTCTTTGCTTATACTACCTTTGAGGTCTACTCAGAGAAATGGTCAAAGTAGTAGAAAGAAATTGTGTGAACCCTGTGTGAGATTCCTCATCTTCACTATTAAAACAACTCACAAAAGTAACACACACACACACACACACACACACACACACACACACATATTTTACATGCCATTTTTTGTATCTGCAATGCCCATATCACACCAGCTCCTGACCCATTACTGCCCATTGGCAAACTCGCCCAGAGGAATTTCACAAAGTGACCTGTGCATAGCCTCCCTCTTCTTTTTCTCTCTCATAGCACACTCTCACACAATAAGCATACGAATTTTGGCAGCACCTCTGTGTGTGTGTGTGTGTGTGTGTGTGTAAATAAAATTCCTAGTATGCTTTGCTTAGAGTTAGAGTCAGCATTTCTAATGATGCACAAACACTAGCTTCTTCCTTATTCATCTCTCTATCTCTCTTCTTTGGCGTCTACTCTCACTTTTTCCTAGTACTTAGAGTGTCTTAGTTAGCGGAGTCTATTGCAGCAAGGAAACACTATGGCCAAAAAGTAAGTTGGGGAGGAAAAATTATTTATTCAGTTTATATTTACACATTGCTGTTCACCACTGAAGGAACCAGAGCAGCTCAGGATCTTGGAGGCAGGAGCAGAAGCCACTGATGTGTGTTTGGCGATGGAGACGGGCAAGGGGGGGGGGGTGGAGTGTGTGCTGCTGTTGCCTGCTGGCTTGCCTCTCCTGGCTTGCTTAGCCTACTTTCTTATAGAACACAGAGCTATGAAAACAAGGATGACACCACCCACCAAGGGCTTGGTCATCACCCATTGATCACTAATTGAGAAAGGACTTGCAGCTGCATTTCATGGAGGCATTTCCTCCACTGACGTTCCTTCCTTTCTGGTGACTCTAGCTTGTGTCAAGTTGACACACAAAACCAGCCAGGACACAGAGGAAGCCATGTCATCACACTCTCATACTTGTATTTATTTACTTTACTTTTCAATGAATCTCTTCAAATTAGCAGATTTTTACATTGACAATAATTCAATTTTTGCACCATCTTTAAGAGTTAATAAGAAAAAAACATTAGAAAAAGACAAAATTCAGGGCTCATGAACTTAAATCTCTATATCAGAAACTAAGATGTTATTTGCGAGAGTTCCAGCCTACTTTAATATATATTTATCCTCCATAAAGCAAATTAGACTCAATTGACTTTTTTTTTTTTTTTTTTTTTTTTTTTTTTTTTGGCTAGAATGTGAACCAGGAAATGACAAAGAATGTAAAAAAAATTCGAGCAGCATCAATGGCCAAAAGAGAGCAGACAGTACAAAAGAGAGGAAATGTTTAACGAACAGCTGGAAAGTAGGAGTAATGTAGTCCTGGCCAAAGTTCCTGAAAGAGCCAGCAAGCCCAGCCCTGCTGGGGGTTACATCTAGTGCATGCTGTGCAGTGAATGGGGTGCTCTCCTTAAATGGAAGTTTTACCAGGTGCAAAGAGTCACAAGGAGACAGCAGTAGTTATGTTTATACACATGTTCTTTTCCCATCATTTACCTAAGGGAATAATTAACTGGACACCTACTGAAGACTGATCAGTATACAGGTCAATGGAGGATAATTTAGTCACCCTTTGTTTGAGCCCTTGAGAACCTGTGTAATTAATATCAATGATTCTTAAAAGAAAAACATGTTTTAATTCTATTATTTACATATTTTCATTCTTGAATCTACCTTGCCAGCAGTACATTATTAATAATTAGGTGATTGTGTCTTTTAAAAAAATATATTAGTAAAGTTGTTCAAGTGTAGAATCCTGAATGTTAATACATTTTCCCAGAGTCAGAGGTTTTTTCAGTAACTTGCTATTTTGCAATATTTAACAAGAATTTTTCATGCTTTTACAGATTAAAATAATCTTTACTAGCACAATTATAGTACACCCCCATATAACCATAAAGGATAGCTTATATATCCTTTTGTCTTCTAAACAAAGCACCCATTTGATGGACTAAATTAGGTAGAGTAAGAGATTAACAACAAGTAAATGAAAATAAAACAATTTTAATAATTAGTAGAGTTAAATACTTAATATTTCTGAAATATAGTTTCAGTTTAACAATTTCAAATCCCAATTGGCCAAAGAAATGAAAGAATAGAAAATAAAACTGGATAAATTGGAGACTACTGTTTAATTAAATTACTGAGTTATATTAACACACACAAGTACAACTTGTAAATATCTGCACTGTATACATGTATACACACAGAGAGAAACACACATGCACTGTCTTGGATTAAAAAAAAAATGTCAGACTGAATAATTTGACTCAAAAAGAATGTTGTGCTTACAGGCATAAACCCAACTTACAATAGTATTAAGACTGCATGGACATATTGTATTTATTTGACTAGAATTTTTGTAGATTTTGATTATCTTGATAAGATTGTCATATAGCTAGAAAAACTAGTCAGATACACACAGGAAACTCAGATATAGCTTTCATCCCTTCCTAACCACCTCTGGAGCCTTCCTACACAGTCATATCTACAGCCTTATAACCCAAGCCTCGGAAGAAGATGTTGATATTGTTCTATATGGTAACACTGTACTATATTATGTATTATATTATTCCATATTATATTTTGCTATATTATATTATTATGATGTAAATGGAAAAAAGGAGTTTCAATTCAATTACATACACTTTAAGTTAAAGTTCTTCCAGAACTTTTGGTAATAATGTATCCTTATTTATCTTTTAATTCTTTCCAATGCAAAGTGAAGGAATATATTATGTAGAACTGTCTAGGAAGCTCAAAATATTATCTATTATCAAACAATATAGATGATTACCTGCTTTGGTTTTGTTGTTGTTATTTTGTTTTGTTTTGCCTGAAGTGTATATTTATTGACAAATGCTAAAAGAACCCCTCCGAGGGGGACTGTTTTCAGGTATAGTGAAAACATAGTTATCTGAGGGAGACACAATTCTTACACTCAACATTCTATCTCTGGTCACCAAATGTGCGAAATTTCTTCCCTCCAAGAGACAATTTCTCCAGTGAAGACTGTCATTTCTTTCTAATAATTTAACTTAATTGTAACGCTAGCCTGAGTTAATACTTGGCTCCATAGGTTAAAGGCCAGGAAAAATCACCTTGCTCTTCAGATGCCAGTCAGAGGAAGCAATTTCAGACCAACTAGCAGTAAATCAAATTCCCACTACCAGAAGCTTGTGTGAAGAATGATTTACTAGGATAGCTCAGAGAACTTTGTCAAACAATCATGTGTGCCAATTTATTGCAAAGGTTACTTGAAAGGATGCGGATAAACAGCCAGATGAAGAGACACTAAGTAAAGTATGGGAGACAGTATGCTGAGTGTACTTGCTCTTTCTAATTCACCCTCCTCCAGGAACCTATTCATAGTCTTCCATAGCCTGGTTACATATGCATGCTTTGTTATATAAACAGAGTTGATGACACCATTGACCTGGGAATTCAACTCAACCTTAAATGTCTCTTGCATCCTTAGAGGGTGTTTAACTTAGTAGAGAAAGTTCCAAATCTGTGATGATGACATGTGTGGATCCCCTGGCAATCAGATCCTATCCTGAAAATGAACCTAGAATGAATAGCCTCATCAAGACAAAGAGGCTTTATCTAGTAGCACTCCAGGGAATCCAGAATGGAGGAGGGAAAGGAGGTCACCTTTAGCATACCTAACTCCCGGCCAAATCTCATGGCTGTGGGGTTTCTCATTTTGCAGGAAGGCATATATATATAGTATATATCTAAAGATATTAACTACTCCCAAGAGAACACATACCACAAATAATCCAAAAGCTACAAATAAAAAGAGGTAGAATAAAACACCCACTCCAAAACAACAAAATAACAGGAATGAGTATAAACTACTTGTTGATAACTTTCGATAATAATGGTCTAAATTGTGCAGTAAAAAGACAAACAAAGACAAGTTTTTTTGATTAAAAAATAGGATGTATATATATATATTTGTGTGTGTATAATATATATATATTATGTGTGTATAATATATGTGTGTGTGTATATTATACACACACAAATAAAGATACAATTTAAAAATATAAAAAGACATGTTATATATTTACATTCTGTACTTTAAACAT
This sequence comes from Arvicanthis niloticus, assembly GCF_011762505.2. Taxonomy (NCBI): domain Eukaryota; kingdom Metazoa; phylum Chordata; class Mammalia; order Rodentia; family Muridae; genus Arvicanthis; species Arvicanthis niloticus. The sequence continues at coordinate 13,834,278 of NC_133437.1, forward strand.
ATCACCTGGCTTGGTAGATTTTTTGAAAATACATTGATATGGATACTTTTTTAAAAAGAGAACATTATTTTCCAACATTTGTGCTGATGCAAGGGTCCAATATAGATTTCTATAAAACCACACTTTTAAAATATCTACCAATAAGATATTGCCTTTGTATAGCCGTAAAGACATAGAGATAAAGATGGCTAAGTGATTTTTTCTAAAAATGATCTTTAAAATGATTTCTGAATCAAGTTTTTTTTTCTCTCTCTCTCTCTCTCTCTCAACTCATCATTCCTTGGAAGTGATTTGCTACAGCTTCACTAATAAAATATTAATTCTTTGTTTATCTTTTAAGTATTAAAATGTTTGAAATTAATGAGAGGCCACTTAGTCTATGTTCTCTGGTTCTAATCAACCATTCCTCCTAGATAATATCCATTCAATTGTGCCTTCCTACAAACTTGAGAAACCCCACAGCCACGAGATTTGTCCAGGAGTTAGGTATGCTAAAGGTGACCTCCTTTCCCTCCTGCATTCTGGATTCCCTGGAGTGTTATTAGAAATGTTACTTCTCATCTGCCAGAGCAACTCCTCCAGATCACCTACATTCTGTTGGAAGAAGAGGAAACCCAGGTCAAAGGCACACAAAATATTTTTTTTTTGTTCGTTTAAGATCATAGTAGAAATTTTCTTTAATTTAAAGAGGTAGATACTGGTCAAGATGCATACGTAACACAAAACTGGCTGGACCAAAAAGAAAACTTCCCATGAGACATATTAATCAAAACATTGAATGCACAAAATAAAGAAAGGATGTTAAAAGATGAAAGAGAAAACAACCAAGTCTCATATAAAGGCAGGAGCATTAGAATTAGACTTTTCAATGAGACTGAATGCCAAAAGGACCCAGGAGGATAATTTACAAACTCTGAGAGACTATATATGCAGGACCTTATGCTCTGATACACTAGAACTTACACTCAAAGGAGAAAGATAGCATTCCACAGTGAAACCAAATTTAAGCAGTTTCTATCACTCCAGCTCTACAAAAGGAACCAGAAGGAAATTCTCAGTCTAAAGATATTAACTACTCCCAAGAGAACACATACCACAAATAATCCAAAAGCTACAAATAAAAAGAGGTAGAATAAAACACCCACTCCAAAACAGCAAAATAACAGGAATGAGTATAAACTACTTGTTGATAACTTTCGATAATAATGGTCTAAATTGTGCAGTAAAAAGACAAACAAAGACAAGTTTTTTTGATTAAAAAATAGGATGTGTCTTTCTGCTTCATCACCATCACCATCAACTCACCATACCATCAACTTAAGATTAAGTTAAGGTAGAGGGATTAAAAACAGTATTCCAAATAAATCCATATAAGAAGCAGACAAATGTAGCTATTTTATTATCTGCAAAATAGACATTGAACCAAATCTAATCATAAGAGAAAGAGAAGTAGCTACATGCTAATAAAAGAAAAAATTTACCAAGAGGATATTATAATTCTAAACATTTATTCATCAAATTAAAAAGGGATTAAAGTTCATAAAAATAAGCACTGCTATAGCTAAAATCACAAACTAATTTTCAGATTATAGTTGTTATTTCAATAACCTCTCTCACCAATAGGCAGGATATAAAGACAAAAACTAAACAGGGAAATTAGATTTAATGGTGTCATAAATTAAATGAAACTAGCAGATATCTACAAAACATTACACTCAAATACAAAATAACATTTATTCTATTCAACAGTTCATGAAACTTTTTCCATAATAAAACCATCTATTAGGACACAAAACAAGTCTCCGCAGATATAAGAAAGTTCAAGTAACTCCCTATATTCTAACCAACCAGTACAGTTTAAAGTTCAATATAACAAGAACATGACACTTAACATCTAATGGAAACTAAACTACCAGATGAAAACCAGGTCAAAGCAGAAATGAAGGAAGAAACTAAATATTTTTAGAATTAAATAAAAATGAAAACACATCATACCCAAACCCACTGAACATAGTCAAGAGTTTTACGAGGCAAAATCATAGCACAAAGTTGTTGCATCAAAAACCTGGAGGGATCACATATTAGTAACTTAAACACATATCTAAAATATTTAGAACATTAATGTAATGGTTTGTATATGCTTGGCCCAGGGAGTGGCACTATTAGGAGTTGCAGCCCTGATGGAGTAGGTGTGGCTTGTTGGAGTAGGTGTGTCACTGTGAACATGGGCTTTAAGACCCTCATCCTAGATGCCGGAAGCCAGTATTCTCCTAACAACCTTCAGATGAAGATATATAGCTCTCAGCTCCAGCTGCACCATGTCTGCCCCAATTAAATGTTGTCTTTATAAGAGTTGCCTTGGTCATAGTGTTTGTTCGCAGAAGTAAAGTCCTATCTATGACAACCAAGACGAAATAATGTCCAAAGAGATTAAATGGGAATATATAAGGAACTTGGGGCTGAAATTAGCAAAGCAGAAACAAACAAATATACAACCACAAAAAGGAGGTACCATGAATCAATGAAATGAAGAGTTGGGAGAAAAAAAAAGGGGGGGGGGATTGCAAACCCTTAACCAAATTAACCAAAAGATGGAGGTAGAAATGTAAACTAATAAAACCGGAAACGAAAATAGAGACATTGCAAGAACAAGAAAACTAAAGAATCACAATACACTTTCGAAACCTGTGTTACAAACAGGAAAGGTTAAAAATAATTTTAAATCAAAATGAAGTAAGTAATTTAAATAAACCCATGAAATAGCAGCAGGGATATACTGACACTATGCTCAATCTTCACATCTTAGCAGAAATCAAGACAGTGGTAGCAGACTATAGTTACTGTCACTGGATCATCTCTGTCATGCACATTTAGGAGCAAAGCAATAACACACTGCTCATTTAAAATTTCCCCTAATGAAGCGGTAATGATAGCTGACTTAATTAACTGTCAGTCCCTGTTAAGCCTTTCACATTCTGCGCAATGCAGTGGGAATTGTATGAAACGTGCTCTGCTGAGAGCTGCTGTTTGTATGATTATGTGACTTTCTGTGTGAACTCCTCTCCCTCATGACTGTAGTGCCAGGTTTATGTCACAGAACAATTGTCAGATAAATTATAGCCTTAATTCCTAGTTATTTGTCAGAGTTGCTCTACGCCAGGGAAAACAGCTGACAGTAAAATCAGAAATTTCAGGTTCAAATTAGTGCTGGGAAACTTCACACCAATGTGATTTTGATAGTTTGTAATAAATGAAATTTTCTGTTTTAGTAAAATTGGTGTTGATATTTATCAGTATGATTTTTTTTGAAATTAAATAACATTAACCATCATCACTTGGAAAGATCAGCATAGCTTAATGAGCCAGTATGTTTGAAACAATCAGTGCATGATTCTATAAGATAGTACATGAGGAAATGAATCATTTACAATGTAAGAAAATCTATAAACTTTGACACACAGATAAGAAAATTTCATTCGGAGAATTTAGATTTTAGAGTAAAATTGAAGAAGTTACTTTTACCAAAAAAAAAAAAAATAAAGACAAATATTTCATGCTTTAATGCGGTATCAAAGTAAAATATTCACAATTATTAGATAAATTATTAAAGTACATCATCCTTATTCATGTGTATATAAAGCTACATTTTCTTCACATAACTCTGGCAAAAGAGTACATTCCAATGGATTTAATATGGAAGTATGAGAGTAAGCTTTCTCAAGTCATATCTAGGAGAATTTTAGAAAAATATAAACAAACTTCTCAGTAAATTTTTTTTTATACTTGTATAATGCATTTTTTTTTCACAAAATTTGATACATCTTGTAGCTTGGGACTATTTTATTATTTGTACATAATAAATATTTTTACTTGAATTTAATTTTATTTATTATCTCTGTATGTCACATGTAGAGATTAGAGGGCAGTGCTCTGTAATGAACTTTGTACTTTCATCTTTCCATGGGCTCTAGAGACTGAGCCTGGTCCATCATGCTTGCTCAGCAAGTGCTTTATCTCCCAACCCACCTCAAGGCCTAAATTAATCAACATTTCTAAAACGTTTTACTTAAGTGTCTAACACAATCTGCTCTGCTCATACATATTAAAAAGCACACACACACATCGTAATATTTGTGCTTTCAATGATTTTTAATTTGAGTATTCTAAGACTAAAAGTTTGAGCTATGTTTTCGGACAAAATGCATCCTAGTTCTTATTGGTTTTGGTTCTCGTTCTGGTTCTTTTTCTGGTACTGGTACTGGTTCTGGTTCTGGTTCTGGTTCCGGTTTTGATAGAACCTTCCTCTGTACGCCAGTCTCAGTCGTAACTCATTACGTAGCCTACAATGGCTTCTCATAGCAATGTTTGTCTCAAGTGCTAAGGTCAAAGACATGACCCACACTGCCGTGCCAGTCAACTTTAGATATTTCAGCCATTGCTATAAACTTTCCTTGTGATGTATTGGTATAACAGAAATCTTAAGGTGTTTGGGGTTTTTGGAAGTATATAAGTCACTGTAGGTTAATGAAGCCCAGCGTGTTTCCTGCATCAGTGTGCTAAGATCTCTCTATCAGTCTCCCCCTCGGTCTCTCCCTCTCTCTTTTCCCACTCCATTCCCTTCCCTTTTAATTGCCTCATTACTGCTATCCCTAAAACCTTCGGTCTCTCACTCTTGTGCTTTTGTTTTACAACTCACCAGTGTCCCATTTTCTGAAGTTTTACATCATGAAAATCCTTATTTATCTCTTGATAGAGCTTTCCAATTATGGGAAATTGTGTTTTCTGAGACAAGGTGCTGAAAAGACCAGCTTTGGACTTTTATCAATCTACCTATGTGTGACTATGCTTGTGAGCAACATTCCTAGACTACAACTGCAGAGTTGCATAGACATTTTAATTTCATTTTGCTTTATGTAACCATACAATGATGCCATTTATGTTCACCAGAAATTTGTAAATTTTCCATTTACCTATTTTTCAAGGTCCTTGTTGATAGTATAGAATCAATGTTTTTGTTTTGTTCCTGATAATTAAGTTGTAGTAACTTATATATTTTATTCAATGTCAACCAAGTAAAAGTTCCTTTTGAAATAGATTACATTTTAGCTATCATGTATAAGGTTATCCATGAATATCCATGAATTTTTAGATGAATCACTTCGTTATGATGTGAATTGCAAATGATTAGTCTTTACTTGCCATTTGAGCCTTGATTTTTTTCTTGAAGAAATTTTTGTTCCATATATGTATATTGTATATATATATATATATATATATATATATATATATATATATATATATATTCACATGAAGGTGCATGTGAATGCCCAAGGTCAACACTGAGTGCTTTCCATGTTTGCTCTCCATAGTTTCTTTCTTTAATTTTGAGACACATTCTCCCACTGATTCGAGAGCTCCACTACTCATCTAGAGAGGCTGTTCATCCAGCTCTAAGAATCCTTGTTTCTTCCTTCCCAGTTCCTGCTTTACCTGTTCAGTCCCTAAGTGGGCTGTGGAGTGCAGAGAGCAGAACACACAGGCTTCCTCATATCCATAGGCTCCCCGTCCAGCCCCGCCCACAATTTAAATCTGATCTTTATGAGCGTTGGCTGGTACTGAGTGGATCTCATACAACAAACTGAGCAAGAGAAATATGTCAAGAATTTTTATATCCAACATCCCTGAGCCCTTGGAGTTGTACTTCCTATTCTTCAGGCAGAAAAAAAAAATACTGAAATCTGAAATGTATCAAGTACACTAAAGATTTCCCATACTACTGTTAGGGCTTTATTCTTGCTTGGAAGTGGTGTGTGTGTGTGTGTGTGTGTGTGTGTGTGTGTTTCAGATTGTGATTAATCTCAGTTATTTTTCAGCAGTTTCTTGAAATAGAATGTTAAAAGTAAGTCACAAAAAAGAGAATACTGTTCTAACCAAAGTTTCTGAACAAGGCAGACTTTACTCTTGAATAAGAGTATGTGCTCTGATAAGGTAAACACATACTGAGACAAAAAGTACTATTGTGTTTTATCTGAACTTAGGTGATGGCTGTATCTTTTCCCGTTGTCTGGGTCTGACCTCACTCACTCTTTTATTTAGCTGGATAGTCTGATAATGCTTTGTGCACAGGAAGTAGAGGAAGAGGGTCACAACTTCAAGTAGTAAGGGATCATTGCTCCAGGCTGTCACAATCTTAGGATTCAGTAAGGGCCTTTGTATAAACACAGATTTTACTGGGTGGGGTGGACTAAAACATTTGCATAACCCTCTTACAGGGTGGGGGGAGGGTGGGAAAATATTTTAATTTCTTCTCCTAAACACAACGTTTAGAGAATTTGATAGAAAAAGCTTGTATCTGATAATTTCTTACAAGAACATCTTCAGTATTGGGTGCAGTTTAAGCCCAGAAGCCCATTTGAATTGCTATCTTTTCAAAAATATTTTAGAGTTCCCCTCTACATACCATATTGAAACTCATGGTCATATTTACACAAACACATACATACACACAAATACACACATACAGATACACATAAATATATACACACAAATGCTACCATACATATTTAAACACAAAGATACATAGTATACATTCCCACACATATGCACACCTGCACATATAAACACACACACATCATACACAATCATATTAACACATGTATGCTATACCCTTAATAATTGTAGCCCTAAGTGTCTTAGTGATGCAAAATTCTCAAAGTCATTTACAAAAGTAGTTTGGGGTTGTTATTATGAATTTTAAATCATAAAAATAATGTCCCTGAGAACGAAATACCAGTGGAATGCTTTTAACTTAACAACCCCCTGCTAAACAAAACTCAAAAATCAAACCAAATATGAAATATTTTTAAAGATTTCTAAGTGGCTAATTTTTCATGTGTATATGGTATAATGTTTATGTATCAAAATCCTATTAAATTCCCCTAAACAGTTCACAAAATTAAGCTTCAATACTTGACAAGTTGAACATTACATAGGTAGGAAGTAACACAGTAGGTGTGAATAGCCAGTTCTTTCTGTTGCTGCCTGGCCCCTGCATGGGATCTAGGTATTCAAAGCTGCATGAATGTTCCTATTCTCATTCATTAAGGGACACAATGTGCTTCAAATACCTCCAAAGTACTTTGGTTTTTTATGGTCACACAGCAAATTTACTATTCTGAGTAGAAATATCATTTTTGTAACCATTTATATAAATGAAAATATATTTTTGAATATAAGGACCCGCAAAAAAAATCCAATGTGATTTTCAAAAGTTAATATAATGTCCACTGTTTTTCACAAGGCAGGATAATCTAAGAATAGGTTGCCTGGCAGGAGTCAAACATAGAAAGATTTAATGGGATGAACTAGGTCTGTTTGCAGCACATGTTTAAAGTGGGAATGCCTCTAAAATCATGGCTTAGTCTCCCTCCAAGGCCAACTTTATTTTTTATTTTTATGCAACAACTTAGATTCCGAGTTTTAAATTTGAGTGCCATCATTAAAATGAAATTCTCACTCCATTGTATTGAATTTCAATTTTCCAAGCATAATGATTCCAAGTATATAATTATCAGTATTCTAGAGCCCAATAAAATCCTAGAACCTATACTACAAACATAACTTTTAAAAATTTTATTTTCTTTATTATTTAATGAAAACATTGCTGATATTTCATTGCAAATTTTTACTTAATGGGAACAATCCAAGTGAGATGATGCTTTACTAACTAGAGTTCTACATTCTTAGAATATGTACTTAGATCTTGTTATATACTGGAGAAAATATGAACCTTTTAAAACAATTTCTAATAATTTGGACAAAAACTATTTCAGATGTCTATTGTATAATTCTGTACAATTTTCTCATTTAAGCTTTAGAAAATTACTGTATATCTCAACAGCCAAATTTCTAGCTGAGATAATGTGGCTGTCTACAAGAGGCATAAACAAGATAATTGAAATGAGATAAACCATAATTGAGAAAGGAATTCTCCGCAGTATGAAATGTGGTTTTAAAAAAAGGCTGGCTTCCAAAATGGGAGGAGACATAATTCAAAGTGTCCACTGCTTATGTTGCATGTATGGGGAAGGTTCGGGCTCAGAAAACTCCCTGGAGTAAATAAAAAGAGGAAAAAGTTTCACAGGCAAATTGGTTGCATAGCAACTTGCAGATTTACTTAACATAATGAAAGGGTCTATCGGGGTTACCTAGTATACAGTACACAGTAAAAGCACCACATCCAACCATCAGAGGACTGAATCAAATGCAAATAAATACTAAAGGTAATGAATAAAACTTACATTTGAGGAGTGTGTTCACTTTCTGAGCCTCTGAACAAGAATGGAGTTGAGAATACACTCACACCTATAATCATTGTGATGTCTGACCACAACATGAGAAATACACAGTTGAATGTAAGGGTCGATACACACAGTGTTGTTGAAGAAACATGAGACCATTGACAGTTTCATGACAGAAATATTGTATAGAAGCCAACTGCGTTAGTGACTGTTAGTTTCAGAATACAAGTCTCCTTGATTATCTGGGAATAAGCAATGTTAAACTTCACTGAAACATGGGATGTTCTGCTCAGCACATTGAGGGGTAGGAACTATCTCATCTCTTTCTCTCTCTCTCTCTCTCTCTCTCTCTCTCTCTCTCTCTCTCTCTCTCTCTCTCTCTCACCTATCTCTATCTATCTATATATCTACCTATCATCTATCTATATCAGTCCTTCTTGATTCAAAAATAAGACAAAGCTTTACAAAAGGTGGCCCTAACGTCATGATGTTCAGGAAGGAGGGAGACATTGGGACAGTTGTTTGATATAGTGCCTCTGGTGCTTTCTTTCACAACCTCTGTTATTTAAATGCTAATCTCAAAGGCTTATCAGATCATAGAAAAGCCTATTCACAGATATCTGGGACTTTGATGACTTTTCTCAGGATAAATGTTGCTGAATTAGTAACTAATGTAAATGTTGAGAGATATTTAAATTACCTTTATTTGTAGTGGTAGAGAGACTGACAATTTACAGCAATTTATTTAAAGTGGTAATTTTCTGTTAAATATACATGTGTAAATATAATGGAAGCACTGAGAGAAAATGAAAGTTCGGTGTTTATTCTGTAAATTGAATCAAGCATGTTTCCATCCTATGGTAAAATTAATTATTGTAAAATAAGAGTCAAAAGGTGCTTTCTATTTAAATAACGGAATCATATTTTTTAAATATAGCTATCTATGATTCCTGTAGCAAACATTGATTTACAATGAGAAAGACATATCAATTAGAAAGTTGCCATGTGAGAAACTGAAGAGAAAAGCAACTGTTAGTTGAAGCTCTAAAGCTCCCCCATCCCATGACCCTTTGCCCACCACAGCAGAGATGAAAGAAGAAAGGACTGGAGAGCACAGATCCTTGTAGTTGGTTCTGGCATATTTGTGCTTTTAGCTTTTCTTTTTCTAACATTCAACATTCCAGTGGGCTTGCTATGCTATGCTTACTTTCAGTGTCCTCAGTCAGTGAGATACACTAACAATCAATCACATTGACATCAGAATTTCACAGTGGTAACAGGATTACTTTAAACGGAACAGTGTTTGCATCATTGAGTAAATAAAGGAGCCTTGCATAATATGGCCAACCAAAGTCTTTCTGTCCTTATATTGGGCAAAGAGGTGCGCTAAAAAAGTAATAGTGTTTTATATGCCATCACTGGAAGATACTTTGAATTTAAAGTTAATATATCACTGCTTGATATATTTCCATGAAAAAATACTGAATATTCATTAACATTTCATATCAGTTAAATTTATGAAGATAAGTAAAATGTGCCATTGACAGCATTGATATTGACCATATTGAAACCCTGACTGCAACAAAAGAGGTTTTCATTGATTATATTTGTCTCCTCAGATAAATTTGCAAAGAAAAATGAGAGTAACTGGTGTAATTACCCAAGGAGCAAAAAGGATTGGAAGCCCAGAATACATAAAATCCTACAAAATTGCCTACAGCAATGACGGGAAGACCTGGGCAATGTACAAAGTAAAAGGCACCAATGAAGACATGGTAAGACTAACTCATGCTATGGAATTTAACTAAGATTTCACAATGACCACGTTATCAAGTAACACTTGAGCCTTCTGCTACAGGCTTATGTTCAAATACACTTCTACAGCTTTTAGGATTTAATTGGGTAAAAGGGAGCAGGGCTTCCCAAAGTTAGAAATTTCTAACAGCTGCCACTTAAAACTTTTCTCAGATTTTAACTGACGCTTCTACAAATACTTCTCAAAAGTTAGCAGAGTGTTGTACATAACAGTTAAGCTACTTTAAGGGCAATCAGTTTCCCAATTTATTCTCCTTGATTTTACAGATTGCTTTTTCCTCAATCAAATAAATTATTGTACAAACAAGAATATCAAATAATAGAAATGATGGAAATCTGTACATATTTTGCATTGCTAATGTATGTTACTGAAAAGAATAAAATGCTATAAAAAAAGGAACTTATAGCATCTAATATCTCCTTTTCCTTTGGTGTTCAGAATTTTAAACTAATTCATTTTGTAATAACACTTGAAAGTCTGATTAAGAAGCATAGAAAGAATGGCTCTACCTGAAAAGTTTATTCATTTGCAAGCGAACAGACTCAAGTTAAGTTGAAGAATTTAGGGTGCTAATTTTTAAGAGACAAATGATAGATAGACAGACAGATGGGCAAACAAAAACACAGCTGATAAATAGGTAGCCAGATAGATGATGGACAAACACACAGATGGATGATAGATAGATAGATAGATAGATAGATAGATAGATAGATAGATAGATAGATAATACATAGATACACAGATAGATACATAGATCAATATAGATATTGAGAGTCAGAGCCAGAGAGAAGGACTTCCTCTGTTTCTACAGTCCTGGCCTTTAAAGTGGTAAATAAGGGGCTAGAGAGATGGCTTAGCAAATATGAGCATTTAATGTTCTTGTACAGGACTTGGCTGAGATTCCCAGCACCTACACTGTGGCTTATAACAATCTAGTTAACTACAATTTCAATGGATCCGATGTCTTTTTCTAACTTTGGTAGGTACTAGGCACACACTCGGTGACCATACATACATGTATAGAAAACACATGTACAAATACAATAAATAAATCTTTTCTTTAGTCAGGGGACCCAGTACAAAACATTTTATAATTTTAATTTCAATTCAGACTTCATATGTGGTTGTTGTTGCTGCTGCTGCTATTGCTATTATTGACTGCTGATGGCAAGGCACTTCCTAAAATCCCAATAATATTTTATTATAATCTTTTAATATTGTTTTGAGTGAACCATAGAATACATATGTGAAAATGATTAAGGAATATATATATATATATATATACACATACATATATATATATATACATATATATACATATACATATATATATATGTGTATATATATATATATATTCACTCACTCATCTGTGCACATGCATGTGCATACACACATACACCTTTAACAAATAAATGTACACATATATGAATAACAGGGTCTCACTCTATAGCATAGGCTGACTTTGAACTCATAGTAATCCCCCTGTCTCTGAAATATCCTCCTATCTCAGCTTCTTTAATACTATTATTCAGACATGAGCCACCATGCTCAACTTTTAAAATCATGTTTATGTCTTTACATACAGGTCTTCCGTGGAAATGTTGATAACAACACACCTTATGCTAATTCTTTCACACCCCCAATCAAAGCCCAGTATGTAAGACTCTACCCCCAAATTTGTCGAAGGCACTGTACTTTAAGAATGGAACTTCTTGGCTGTGAGCTCTCTGGTAAGTTAACTATTTTCTATGATGGAACTGCCTTTAACGAGAACAGAAAACACAAAAAATCTCTATATGAGGTCAGCTACTAATCTAGGTTTTCAGCACTTACTTGAGTTTATTTCTTTTACAGAATAGGTAGGGCATGGTTCAGTAAGGAAAAGCAGGCTGTTTATGTGTCAAATAAAGTTGTAATGTACCCTACAGAAATAGTATAACATCAAGTATATCCCTGTGTAATAAAAAGAATACAGGGAAATCTCATGAGAAACTGTTGTCAAAAGATATGCTCAATTGGTTTTGGTTGTAAATATGATTTATGTTTGGTAATGGAAATTCAATTTAAGAATACAACCTTCTTGACCTCATAAATTGTGCAAATTTAGGCTGCAAGTTTCAAAGAAAGAAAGTTTTATCTTTAAACTAGGTGCTTTCTTTTTAGGTGTTATGAAGCATGTAAATTTATCATCCCACTCTAAGGAACAATACATCAACACCAAGAACACTACCATAAATTCATTTTTGAGCATTCTCAGCTAGCAACCTGCTTATTATATGTCATGGTTATCAAGCTCAAGGATAATCTATCAAACATCATAGAGTTAAATAATTCTCCTCCCGGATCATCAGAACAAGATACAAATATAAAAACTTTATGTCTGTATTCCATTTTATTTTTCTAACTATATTTTGAACTAAATAGAAAAACCACTTCTGCATATTCAACTCAATTATGTTTTAGTGGACAGTTACTGTATTTCATGCATTTATCTATCTTTGCCACAGTGGCAAAAGATTTCTTTTGATCAAATAACTTTGAATAAATTAGAATGTTCACTTATGTAACAGTTTAGCATAAGTCCCCAAATACAGGGAAAACACCTTCCAAATTTGAAAGAACAACGCCGGTTTAAAAAATTTAGTTCTTAAAAAAAAAAATCGTTCTTTGAAAATGTCATACATACGTTTAATTTATCTAGTTACTCTCTCCCCCATATTATATTAAATCTTCTGTCTCCCAGGAACCCACACTTCTCCCAACCTGTCCATTACTAGAATCTTTTCCCTGGAAAAAGAAAACTCTGAGGAACTTCTTCAAGGGTTAAACTTCATACTTGATGTCTGTTAACCTCCTTGTGTTCATTTGTGTTGTAGAAAAAGAAACCAATTTTAAGCAAATAAAATATGGTATTAAAATAACCAGTCTTTATGATCATTGAAAGAATTGAGAGTAAATACTCCATACCAGTGAACTCATCTTATGTACCATGTGTATATATTCGACATTGCTGGTGTTTATGAAAGAATAGTTTCACTGTTATTAATTTATCTTTGCGGAGAGATTGTTCTGAATTATTTAGACCAGATTATTGACTGTCAGTAACTGTGAGCAGAATTATTGCCACAGAGAGTTTGTATTGCATGTCACCGTATCACCAGAGGCCATTGTCATCCCTAAGCCATTCATCATAAAGCAATCACAAGGAAGCCTCTGTAAGATGAGGTTTGCAGTAAGCCCTGTGGTTTTCTGCTGTTTAACATCACCTTCCCCAATTCGTCAGTTCTTTGATTCATGAGGATCAGCGTCTCATACATGACACTGTTACACCCTTAAGGTGTAAATATATTTTGCTTTCAAGCTTGACAAAAAGTTACACCTGACACTTTACAGGCTTTATTTTCTCAAAAGGAAGTGGTGCTCCATCTCCCAGCCCCACAAATTGATTTTAAACTTGGGTGCAGAGAACAATGTATCTTGCTGACTGTTTTTAAAAAGGAGAATTTCACCATATATACAATCAATGCTAATGTTAATACTTTACAACCACGTGCATGCAAATACACACACACACACACACACACACACACACACACACACACACACACACACACACACACACAATGTTCATACTGGTAAAAGAGTTAATTAATTTGTGTTCACAAAATCACATGAATGAGACAGAAAATTTTGTGAGATATTAAGTCCATTGCTAAATAATTAAGCTGTGATTCTTGGAAATAAGCATTGGCATACTTTATAAAATTCTAAGATATTTCTTTAGGGTGTGCAATACTGGAAGCCCAAGATCCCCTAACTTTTCAGCAGTCTTAGATCTTTTACCTTGCCTAGGAGCAGCTAATCTTATTCAGACACTTGAAAGAAACATGTTTTACACTGTCAGAAAAATATCTTGCTACATTTGGAAGGAGATAGATCATGATAATAATTAGAGAAATAAAAATCATTATCCCGTTCTTCTAATTAATAATTACTTAGCACTTTTTCTTAGCTATGTACTGGACATCAAAATAGATATTAAGTAAATTGTGTGATTAAAAAGAAATAGTCAAATACATTGAATTTTTCAGATAGTTTATCATAAAGAAATAAAAAGTAGCTATATTTTTATTGTATATCTTCTGCAAGCTAACTAAAAATTTTTACAAAGATGTCTACAGCAGGGTCTGAGGACAGGATCTAAATAGGAGAATTCAGAAGTTTTTTATTCAGACAGTCCATATTGTCTTGGAATTGTCTGAAGACAAGTATCATGCATTATGGTTATTAGAACTTTTTAGAATTTTGAATCTCTGTTAAAGAAATCTATTTTTCTGTCAGAATTTGCATTTTAGTTTTAGGCTTTCATTACCATTGTGTTTAGGATGTAGGTCCTTTTGATATGATTCTGACTAAGAAAACAGCCTTCCATGCCACTTCTCATCACACAGTAGAAATAAAGACAGAGGTACAGACCAAGCAGAGCAGCCACAGGAAGGAAAAAGCTGAATCAGATTGACTAGGGGAGACAGCAATTAGATAAAGTTGATTACTATAGAGAAGCGTGCTATACTTTCTCTTAAAGCCAACACACAAAGTAATATATGTTGAATAGCACTGCCCAGTTGTACCATGCTATTTATCGGTCACTGATATACTGACACTTGGCGACTTAGCATTTGTTTCTGCTGGAATGAGTTTTATGGAAATAGTAAGAAGAACTAACTTTTACTGAATGTTGATTTTCCCACTAATATTTCTAAATACTTGGCAATTTATCAACTAACTTCTTAATATACCTGTCCAAGATAGCTTATACTGTTATCTCTTTTGAACACTGAAACAGTAAGGTACACACACACACACACACAAACACACATACACACATTCCTTTTATCTTACTTGTTTTTCTATATTCCAATTCCACAGCTCTACAATGTCTGGCACAGGGTAAATACCAAATAAATAATCCCTCCCCGCCTTCTGAAAGAAGCCATATTTACGCTAGAATAATAAATGGTATAAATTAGTGTTGAGGATTTCAGCACATACTTTTCTTTCCACCACTTAAAGCCTAAGTAGGGATTGCTAGAGGAAAGGCAGCCTGACTGCAGTGTGAGACACCGTCTCTAAACCATAAGAGTAGTGCTTATTTCTTAGACAACAAAATACTGTCCAGTTTAGAATATGAGTATGGAGCAATTTGCAAAATGACTCTGTGCTGAGGGAATTTCCATTGGTGATATTATGAAAACAAATAAAAGAAAACCAAATATACTTTATGAGGAAATGCCCCATTCTCCAAGACACAATAAAATTGTCGAAAACTGGGGAACAGTCTTGAGGCTTCCAGTAATGAGACAGGAGAGAGCATTTCAGCAATGTTTTCATTTTGCAAAATCGTCTATCACAGAAAAGTAGTCTGAATTGTCTGTCTTGTTTTCAATTTTTCCAAAATATATTCAGACGAAATAACTTGAATTGGCTATCTTGTTTTTCTATTTTTTCCAGATTTATTTCTGATTATAGCTTTTTTTTTTTTTTTTTTTGAATTTAGATGTTCTCTCTTTGGGGGAATGAATAGCATTATTTTCCATCTTCTCTTGCCAATCTGAAATGAACAAGGAAAAAAGTTCCTAGATGATAAGTTGTTTTCTTCATAGAGTTCTTCTTATTCTACCAGGCTGTTCAGAACCTTTGGGGATGAAATCAGGGCATATACAAGACTATCAGATCACTGCCTCCAGTGTCTTCAGAACACTCAACATGGACATGTTTACTTGGGAGCCAAGGAAAGCCAGGCTGGACAAGCAAGGCAAAGTAAATGCCTGGACTTCTGGCCATAACGACCAGTCACAATGGTTACAGGTAATAAATAGTCTAAGATTATTTCTTATGCCACCACTCTTGCGTCTTAAACGATTTCTGAGTTGCTAACTGGATGTCAGAATCATTATTTTTGACTGTTTTAAATATGCTTTCGTATTTGACTTTCGTATTTGACAAAGGAGAAAAACAGGAATTTCATATGAAATCATTTCTCTGGCCTGTGTCTACTCAGCGCTGACATATAGATAGAGGCTGTGGGTAAGTTGGCTGGTTACGTTGTACCAGATCACACTGAACGTGCTGGATACAATTTGAGACAATCTACTTTCTGTGTTTTATCTGTTCTGATGGTTTGTATCATATTTGATTTTGAAAGTTAACATCAGAATCCAAAGACATTGACATCATGAGGGAGTCTCATGATATCATGACTCATGACAAAGTATCTCTTTACCTGTAGTTGCTAAGCAATGGGATAATTTTATTATACTGTCATACAATTAGCTTATAAAAGAAAAATGTAGATTTTTCAGTCTGTTTACAACTTGCAATTAAATAAGGTTACATCTAATTCCTTTTAAAACAGACCTCTTGAAATGCTTTTATTTGTGTGATATCTTTATGCATACATAGTTTTGTCAATGTCTCTTGTGGTGACAGAAATGGGATGGCTGAATTTCATAAAAAGGTATCTTTGATGCTCCATTTTGATTCCATGCTTGATCAATGAGCTTAGAAACTTGTGATAAACAAGGTCTGTAAGCCACCACCACCACCACAACAACAACAAAAACCACACTTAAACAACAACTTACCAAGTCACATTTGCCCTTACTAAGGTCACCTGAAATTTCTAATACTCATTTTCAGTTTTCTCATTGGGTTTTACAGTATTATATTCACATCATTAGAAATGGCCATTTTTTTTCTTTAGTTGCCTTAAATTTTACTTGAACTATTATTTAGGTTACAAACATTTTAAGTAGTTATATATGAGTTTCTCTTACTATTTAAATGAGGAGTGTGTTTTTTTGCTTTTCCTATGTCATTCAAACTGCTGGTCTCATCTAGCCAATAGCAGTACATTTAATCACTAACATAACTAGTGGTCATATGTGATGTACTCCCAAAGCCTCTTCTGTACTCAAGTGTCAGCATGCTTCAGGTTCTGAAGACGTCACTTGATTCTTAGAGCTCATCTTTAAATTGAAAATGTGACAGCAAACTTCATTTTCCTCTTTCCTGAAGTGGTTAAATGTTTCTTGCTGTCACTGCCCCTCATTTACTGGTTCTCTTCTCACTAATATGCCAAGGCCTTGGATTTACTGGCTTACCAGTGACTGGCGATTTTAGCTACTGAAATGGAGACGATGTCATCTTGACATTATGTCCATTCTTCCAATCCTGCTGTCACTTTCTGATCTAAGCCACTCCTATTTCTTGGGTTCCTCTTAAAGCTCATTAACCACAATATTAGTTTCTATTCTTATGTTTTTATTTTAAAAATCTGTTTTTTAATCATATTATGTGAATATGTGAGTTGGACACATGTTCATGTGTGCATGTTACAATGCAAATACAGTTTTCCCTCTTACTAGAAAAATTTCAATTGCTTTCTCTAGGCCAAAGAATAAAATATAGATTTCTAATACAACCTAAAAGTTTTCCCCAGTTTGTCCTCATTAATCTTTTACCATACTCATTTTAATTTCTTCAAGTTCCTCAAACGTAACACCATCTGGCTCTCCCTGTTCTGTTATAAATTTATTCTTCCCAAAGATAAGAAGAACACAAAATCATCAGCCTTCTGACACCAGGTCCTCTAGCTCAGCTTTGCATGTTGCTTATTGCAGAGAGGCTTCTATGTTGGCTATGCCCATTTGTATCTGATCTAGGCTCGCCCTATGTACATTAGTCTCACATTATCATGGGTGAATACCATCCCAAAAGCCCATGGAGGCCTAAAACCACAGATGATACTGAATCTATATCTGTATCTGTCTCTAATCTATATCTAATCTATATCTATATATCTTCCAATATGCTTTTCAGTACTGTCAATTAGTAAAAGAACTAAATCTGACCTGTCTTTGCTTTGTGCTTTGGTGCCTCCTTTCATCATACTTGTATTTGGGTAAAACTTGGGAATAAAATAAAGCTTACTTGAACAAAACAATTTCAACACAGTGACAAGTAATGTAATCAACATGAGTAATGACTAATGAGCAGGTAGCTCGCACAAAATAGATCCACTGAACAAGGACATGACCCATGTGTTGAGCAAAGTATACGTCAGCTCAAAAGCCCACAACAACACTCAAGGAGGATTGCTACTTAAGAGCTATGAAATATTTATTTCTGGAATTTCTACTTAATACTTTAATATTGGATTGGTTATACATGACTGGAACAAGAGTAAGAAAAGCCATAGAAGATAAGACTGCTGCTTTACTGTGATTTCAGCAATACCCTTGCTGTAGTAATATAAAGCAATTTTGAAGTTGTAATCTAGTATTAGATTGTTAGCATCAGAATGTCTGGTTTATTGCAGTGACTTTCTGTTTGCTTTCTCAGCTTGTACTCCAGTACCTAACCAAATACAAGAATTGATACTGACATGTAGAAAATATGATATAATGACTTGTTACATGGAGATAATAATTTTGAGAGAAATTCAAGCAATGCATTTTGCTCTGTATAGTATATATTTGATCCTCAGTATAAAAAAAGTCAGCTATTACATATTTTAAAATCATTATTCTAGGTATCAGGTATATTATGTAAGAATTTTGCCATTGAATAACAACTGCATACCTAAAAATTATCATATATATATATATATATATATATATATATATCAAAGGTCAAGCTTCTAAAACACAATAATAATGTATGTCATTTCAAATTCATAGTGTGAATTAACCACAAACAGTATTCATTACCTTTCTTAGGATTAACAATGATAACGATAAACAAATTTTTACATTTGACTATAAAATATTTAAAATTGTTAAGTATCCAAGTAACCTCTAAGGTAGTCTGATTATAAATAATATTATTCATGATTCATAAAACCTTGTAGAGCTGAAAAATATTATACACACAAATAGCAACTTAAACAGATGGGTATATTCTAGAAATATGCACACAAAGAATAGCTAAAGGCAAATTTCTTTAGAAAGATAAAAATGAAATAAATATATTTACATGAATAGATTTGAGAGTTTTTAGAGCAAACCTCCATCCATCATTTTGTTTAAGATGTCTTCTTAAAGGCTCTTGCACACTGGCATCGATTTATTCTCTCGATGACATATTTTCTGTCAATTCTGAGACCACTTCTTCAAGTGGATATCTAATTTTTATCATGTCAAAACATATCCAGACTCTCTAAGGAAAAAAATAAACTGACAACTTCTATAATTTATTTATTTTCCTGGCATTGTACAAGAAAAACTTCCAGAATTGGAGTATTTTCCCATGTTTTCTACTTAAGGGAATGTAATCTGTCCACTGCATACAGTTAGATAGCATTGGTGCTGGTAAGTGTTTAGTTGGAAGTATGATTAATGTTTTATGAAACAAAAAATGTATATAGTGGGTTTTGAGCTGTTGATACATAGACTACTTTTTTTTATCCTTAAATGAGGTTTCTGAAATCATTAATTTAGTTGCATTTTTAAATGTAATGCATCAGTGGTGAGCAATAGCTTTTCAGAAGGGAAGCTATTCTGTCTTCTCAATTTCCTTCCTTCATTGTTCATCCTTTTTAAATTGAGTTTTTAACAGGTTACTTTCACATATGAGCAACACTTGCAAGAGTTTTATTCAAGATTAATGTTTTGTTATAACTTAACCAAATAGTACTTGTACATGAAATTTATTGTAAGTTAATCTCATCAAATATATTTGCATTTGATTATGATATGTTAGACATAGTTTTTATGTGTTCCTTTCGAAATTCCTATGCTTTAAATGTAACTTCAATATGCAATGCCTATCAGTCCTCTAAATGATCTTGCCTGTGTCTTCTATGATATCAAAGTGTCTGGAACACTAATGCAGATACTGTTAGTGTTTCATGTGTGAAAATCATGACTGATAAACTTCCTGAATTAATGTTCATCATGAATTCTTATGAATGTTCTGCCTAAAAATAACAAAACTGTGTTTAGGTTCACAGTCAATCTCCATGGAAGCATTTCTCTGAGATCCTAACCAAGAGTCGTCTACCATGCTGTGGTCCTAAACTTGATACATAATCAAAACTTTGTACAAAAAGCCCCATCAAGATTGCTAGTTCCTCAAACTAGAACTTACCTTAATACTTACATGTAATTTAAATGGTATAAAAACAAAAGGGGGAGGAGGGATAGGATAGGGGGTTCTAGGGAGATGAAATGAAGAAAGGGTATGGCATCTAAAATGTAAATAAATAAAATAACCAATTTTAAAAAAAAAAGATGGTTTCCAGGCCAGTCCCTGATGGCAGAGAAAGCTGGATCTGCATTCAAGGCCAATTTGATCCCCAGAGCAAGTACCAGGACAGCCAGGGCTCCATAGAGAAACCATTTCTCAAAGACCAAACACAAACAAACAAACAAATAAAAATATTGGCTAGGTAGCCCATCCAAAGTTAAAGGATAGTTTCTGCTTCCTAAAACGCTCACCAAAGATTCTATAGTAATAATATCTGATTTACTGATATCTCTCACTCATAATAGGGTTATATAAAATCTTTAGCCAGAGAGAGAGAGAGAGAGAGAGAGAGAGAGAGAGAGAGAGAGAGAGTATCCATTGCCACTGGGATCTACAACTCCATATTTGATTAGTTGTGATTTTCTGTAATAGTCTTCAATTGTTACAGAGAAATTTCCTCAATAAGGGGTGAGGACTACACCTATTTTTGTGTATTAGGAAACACATTTAGAGTATAGTTAGAGATTATGTTGGTTTAGTAAAGTGGTGGTTTATGTCCTCCAAGACCTATGATTTTACTAAGAAAATTGTCTAGGTGTCCAGAACAAGGCATGCATTCACTCTTAAATCCAATTACAGAACTTTTGGTTACTGCCACAGGATATGTGTGCATCACTGCACCCTTGCAGTTATCACGCCATGCTGGTCACTGTTGAGGCTCATCGGTGTCATAGCTAAGTATGACTCTTGGTTGTCTCCCTCCTTCTGATACTAATAAAGCTACCCCATAGGAAGGAGGCATTCAGGTAAATTCCATCCAGTTCAGGAGCATCTGAAGTGCATCTGGAGTCTTAAGTATAGTTGCTTATCTTCCAATACTGAGAGATTCTCTTGGACATCTCTGACCACCCACCCAAAAGACAGCTTCTTGTCTGATATTGGCTTTCAGATAAATGATCTTTGCATTTTGGAGAGATCATTGTCAGTACAGATGAGAATTTTTTAGTTAAACTGTGTATGTGTGTGTGTGTATGTGTGTGTGTGTGCATGTATATATGTATATATATGTATGTATATATAAATATATATTCTTATGTATATAAGAGGTTATTTTTAAGTAATCATTAACTGTAAGAATCCTTATAATTTTTTCAGACATCTTGTCTTTTTTTTTTTTTTTTTTTTTGGATTTATCGTCTTCCTACATAATTAAAGCCTATTTATTTTTTCCCATTTCCTTAGATCAGGTCATTTGTATCTATATATTTTCCTCTGTATTACAACCAACCTCCACCTCAGTAATGGTCCCTTTACGCTCCTGGTTTCTGAAGTTATTCAAAGGCATGTATTCACATCAGAAGATTTGAAGCTAGGTGCCTCAGAGAAGAAACAATATGTAATTTGTTGCTTCAGTGTCTGAGTGGCCTTGATAAAACACTCCTGCACTAGCAGCTTAGAGATCACTGAGGACAGAGGAGCTGAAAGATTGCAACAGCCAGAGCATCAAGAAGCTTGACATAGATTGTATCTCCTAGGAAGCTCAGAATTTATACCCATAAAGTCTCACAAACATGACTGCCTGAACACAAGCTGAACAAAAACAAACAGACATGCCATAGTGGACAAGAAAAGACAGCAGAGACCTCAAGCCTACCCAGTGAACCTCAGGCAGTTACTTAGCAGTGCTCAGAGTTGAAGGAATAGTCTTCTTCATATAAGAGCATAATTGGTTATCTGAGACCAACCCTGAAACAATCCATAGGCATAATAGGAAGGAAAGGAGAAATGAGGTAATTATATTACAGACTCAAAATGTAAAATAATATTTTAAAATTAAAATAAGAAGTAATAAAAAGCATATTTCAATAACATTTTGGCTTCATAATTTAAAACCCTCACCATAAGTTTGTATAGTTAGATTTCAGTAAAGTAGTTGGAACTCATGTTGGATTCTCAGTTGAATTAAGAGAAATTACAGAACCACTGTCTCATAATCCCTTCCTGTGGTTTGTATAACATCAAGATGTCATCTTAAACACTTCCAAGTTTAATAAAATATGAAGACCTGTATGCTGGTTGTTCATTTGTCACCTCAACACAAGGCAAAGTCATCCAGTAAGACAGAACATAAAATAAGAAAGTGACTGTAGGGTTTTGGAGGTGCAGACCTGGAAAGGGGATAACATTTGAAATGTAAATAAAGAAAATTTCCAATACTTAGGGTAAAAACAAAGGCAGATCCCAATAGGCTCAAGTCCAGCCTAGGACAAAACAAGTCCCAGACCCAGGCATGGTGGTAAACACCCTTTCATCTGGGCCACACTTTCTGCTAGAGGACTACATAAAGACACTGGAAGAAGGAAGGTTCCATCTTTTTCACCTACTTGCATGTACTTGCCAGCACATCTGTGGGAATCTCCTACTGAGGAGAGGCTGAAACAACTAGCCTCTTGGGACCGCCCACCTGCTTCAAGTTCTCTGACTCTAGAGAACCTGGCTACTACAGAAGTTGGTATTGGGATTGGTCCTATAACTCAGACTGTTGAGGACGCACCACCTGAACGGACCTGAGGCATTTGGTTTATTGGGTCAGCTGACAGCAGAAAATGCAGAGGTGTGTGGCACACATGAGACAGTCATCCCGTGACAGAAGGGAGCTCCTCCCCAGAAGACATATACACAGAACAAGAATGTTCTTCCCAGGGCCAGAGAACATTCTGATCACAGCCTGTCAGATTATGAGCATTCTAGAACACGATACTCTTATGGTGACAGCATGGAATCACGAAGTAGAGACCAAGAGAAATGTAGAGAAAGAGATAGAGATGCAGATCATCAGAAACGGTCCTGGAAATCCTCATCTCCTGAAAGAAGGAGCCCAGACCGAGGAGTAACCCCAAGTTCTACTCAGGAAGAATGTGCATCAAAGAAGGGGACGAATGAGCTGGATCTACTGCTCACATGCACTGGAGGAGCATATACTCCTCTCACAAAGCTCAGGACCATGCAGGAACAGATTACAGATAAAAACAGTTTAGCGTACCAGAGGATGAGTTGGGAGACTCTGAAGAAGTCAATCAATGGTCTCATCAACAAGGTCAACATCTCCAATATCAGTATTATTATCCAAGAGCTCCTTCAAGAGAACATCGTCAGAGGGAGAGGATTGCCGTCCAGATCTGTTCTGCAAGCACAGAGTGCTTCTCCAATCTTCACTCACATTTATGCGGCTTTGGTGGCAATCATCAACTCAAAATTCCCAGAGATTGGAGAATTAGTCCTCAAGAGACTAATTCTTAATTTTCAGAAAGGATATCGAAGGAATGAACGATAAGCAACTTTGCCTGACTGCTTCCAAACTTGTGGCACATCTTATAAACCAAAATGTGGCACATGAGGTTCTGTGCCTGGAGATGCTAACTTTACTACTAGGGAGACCAACAGATGACAGTGTTGACGTAGCTATTGGCTTCCTCAAGGAGTGTGGACTCAAATTAACCCAAGTGTCACCAAGGGGAATCAATGCAGTCTTTGACCACCTGAGAAACATTCTACATGAGTCTGAGATTGACAAAAGAGTCCAGTACATGATTGAAGTGATGTTTGCTGTATGGAAGGATGGACTCGAGAACCACCCGTTATTCTGGAAAGACTTGATTTAGTGGAAGAGGACGATCAGTTTACACATACGCTCCCCCTGGAGGATGACTACAATCCAGACGATGTCCTTAACGTTTTCAAGATGGATCCTCATTTTATGGAGAATGAAGAGAAGTACAAGGCTATTAAAAAAGAAATCCTGGATGAAGGAGACAGTGATTCAATCACAGACCAAGAAGCTGGAAGCAGTGAAGAGGAGGAGGAGGAAGGAGAAGAAAGAGGAGGAGGAGGAAAAGTAACTATTCATGACCAAGCGGGAATCAACCTAGTCTCATTCCGCCATACAATCTATCTTGCCATTTGGTCAAGTTTAGACTTTGAGGAATGTGCACACAAGTTTCAGAAGATGGAGTCTGCTGAGAGCCAAACAAAGGAACTCTGCAACATGATACTTGACTGCTGTGCCCAACAAAGAACCTATGGAAAACTTTTTGGGTTATTAGCTGGGCGGTTTCATATGCTGAAAAAAAAGAATACATGGAATCATTTGAAAGTATATTCAAGGAACAGTACGGCACCATCCATCGCTTAGAGACAAACAAATTGGAAAACGTTGCTAAGATGCTTGCTCACCTTTTATACACAGAGTTGCTTCCATGGAGTGTTATCTGATGTATAAAGCTGAGTGAAGAGACCACGACATTGTCTAGTAGGATTTTTGTCAAGATCTTCTTCCAGGAACTGTGTGACTACATGGGTCTTCCTAAACTGAATGCAAAGTTAAAGGATGAAACTCTTTAGCCATTCTTTGAAGGACTGTTACCCTGAGATAACCCATGCAACACCTGGTTTGCCATTAACTTCTTGACCTCTATAGGGCTCAGAGGTTTGATGGATGAACTTCGAGATCATCTGAAAAATACGCCCAAGGTCATTCATTTGTAGGCCAGAAACCAGAGCTGAGCAAAAGTAAGCCGGCCCTGACATTCCTTTCTTAGCCTGTTGGTTTAAGGGCATTAGAAGCACAAAATGGCTGTGGGGGGGGTTGGGGGGGCGGAGTCTCAGCTTCCAGTTCAATGAAATGTTTGTGTTGTGCCTCCTGGTAGGAGTAAAACTTGTAGGCCAGCAGTACCTAAGATTGTGTGTGGGGACAGGAAGCAAAACTTTTCCTAGAGCGTCATTAGGAGTGAGAGTGAATGGAACTATTTTCAGGCATGAAAATGTCACTGATACTGTAGAGTGAAAAATTATAAAGACCATTTTGTAAAATATATACAGGCTTTTTTCTTTACCCCTGGACCTGAGTAAAAAGAATGCAGGTTCCAGAAAGCAGAACTGAATGCAAGATTTCAAGCCTTCACTGCCCCCTGCCCCGAGATACATTGGAGAAGAGCAACATTTCTCAAGCCTCAGGGAAGAAAACCCTCCTTGGGTGGGGAAGGCCCAAAGCAGGAAGACACATTCCTGACCACAGAGAAAGATGCAAGTCATCTGGGTGGTTCCAAGAACTAGCTAACTTTCCACTGTTCTTGGTTACCCCTTCCCTCCATTGAGGTCTTCCCAGTGTTACAGCCTGCTGATGTTCAAAATTTGTAAAGCAACCAATCATGTGTAACCGCGCAAAAATGCAACCAATCATGTATTACCATGCGAAAATTCCTCCCTTTCCCCACCCCGTGCTATAAAAAAGCCTCTCAGCTTGCTGGCTGGGGTCAAACTCTACTCCTGCCCTGGCATTCCTCAAAGATAAACTATGAAATAAAAGTATAAGCTGCCAAAGATCAGCCTCAGCTTGGAGGGGGCTTCTGAGAAAGGAGTATCTGTGGGTGGTAAAAACAAATGACTTGCAGTCAAATCATGGGTCCAAGGAGGCCTATGTTCTCCTTGAGATAGCTTTCCAGACTGCTTTCTCTGTTGTACTCTCTCTGGAGATCTCCAGACAACCCTCTCTATTTTCTGCTTGAGACCCTTCTCTAAGCAGTTCTATCTTGCTATTCTAAAATATTGTTTGAATAGATTATTCCTTGCAGACCATAAACCCAGTCATTTATTTTACATAACAATCCAGACATTTATTCCAGGTTGCCTTTTGATTATCCAATGAATCTGCATCCTATGACCCCAGCCCTTTGATTCTTAGTAGAGAGCAAGCACACATTTTCTTTGAACATTGCAAAAGAATCAGAGATCTGCCTGACTCTGTTAAATACAGATGATAATCTAGCTGGGTGGAACCCCATCCTGATATTATCATTTCTACCATATCTGGACCTAACTTTGCTATGTCTCAGACCAACCCTGAACTCAGGCCAACCCCAAAATTAGGAATCTGTCTCCTTTTGTAAGCCCAAACAAACATACAAACAAACAAAAGAAAAAAACTTACCTGGATAGGCTCTCCTATGATCACCAATTCCTAAAATTAGTAATAAATATTAACAATTTAAAGTGCATATTATGTTATTTTAAAATCTTCCTTACTGAAACTCTACTGTTGAACAGCCATGAGTTTTAATAGTCTCATTATTAACTTTCAACAGCTGAGTAAATTTCTCTAACATTTATGATATTAGTTTCCCAACTGATTCAACAAGCAGAGAAAATATTTAACATTTAATCAATCAGAAATGAAAGCACTCCTTATCATAATCTGGTAAATTGTAAAATTTAATTCATTTTGGTATGATTCAAGAATCTGAGGGAAATGAATGGAATTTATTTGTATTGATTAGAAAATACATTTTAGAATAATGCATCATAAGTTGTTGACAGTGGACTATATAAGTTTTCATTACCTTATTGGTGATGACTGTAGAAAATGCATATGCATTGTCAAAATACATTTACCAAAATTAATAAATGACATTACAGTATAATGTATTAAAAGCAAAAACTGCTATGGCAAGGGAAATGGTATTTTTGGTCTGTTGTAATATTATTATTATGAATTTATTAACTCAAGGTAGTCTTACATTATTATCAACCAAATAAGTAAAATTATTAGAATGGTCAGGGTATATGTATTAGTGTTGACCTATGCTAGACAGCATCTTAACCCAGAGAGATTCATTTTAATATTAATTTATTGGATATGTGTAAGAAAGAAATTAAGTTTAAGCTTAATTAAATAAGTCTCATTTAATTTAGAATATTTCTGATTGTAAACGTATGTCATGGCCATAGAATTTATATCTGTCTTGCATAGGTCTCTCAACTATTGGCTTACAAAAGAAGTGAAGAAGGTGTTTTTAGAGATTAACTAACCATGGGATTCCCAGAAATTGTCAGTGAGGAAGTATTCTGATTTTCAATGCACACTGCCACTATTATGTACAAAGCAGCCATATGATGAAAACATCCCTAGAGAAGATGAAAAAAATCTATTATTATGGACATAGATATGAAACAAATACCATGATTTATAACACTTGTATATTTGAAGTTAATATAAGGAATCAAAAATGACCCTTTATTTAAAAAATAAAGAATCTTTAAACATGTTTGTATCCAATTCAATCAAAGGAATTCACCATTATTGCACTAAAAATAATACAAATAAGCAAAGCATAGTTTAAGAGTTATTTAAATAAAAATATTACATAAGATTTTAGATTCAACATTTAAAAAACCATGAAAAATGAAGGTATTTGGAAGCATTTGTTAATAAACAGTATTTAAAACATTGAAAAGCTGAATAGCAGGACTTATGTTAGATGTGAGTTCAGCAGACCCATTCATATTCTTAAATCAGGGACATTAAATCTAATTTGTCTCTTCATATGTATGTGTGTATAATAAACTTTAATTTGTGACATTAATTCTATTTCTACTTGTTAAATAAGAAATTCTCTTGTTTAAACAATGAGTTGAAAAGCGTTCCTGTCAGTAAAAACTAAACCTTGAGATTACTATTTGAAATCAAATGAGCATTTGGCAAGATTTATAAGAAAAATTGAGTCACTGTTAATTGGTGATCCTATTTGTCTGAAATGGCCCTTTCGGTGAGCTAACAGGGTTTTTTTGTTGTTGTTTGTTTGTTTGTTTGTTTTTTAATAGTGAGGTTATAGAGTCAGAGAAGTTTGCTGAAGACTGGACAGCCAATTTTCAATGCTAAGAAGACACAACACATACTAGACAGTGCATGCAGTGATATTTACCACAATATTTACTAGTGTGTCTAATAAACAGAGTGACTGCCTTTCTCAGGGGGCAATTCCCTTGGTTAGTTCTAACCAGATGAGCCCCAGCCATTTATTGTGATTGACAGCTTTTAGTATATCTCTTGATCTCACTTCTTCACTTAATTAATGGTTCTCCATGATTAAAATTGTATGCAGTTATAACATTAATAAACATTGGACACTGAACATTTGAAAAGTAGTTTAGTTTTTAAAAGAATCTATAATAACTAGGAGGAATAATTATACTCTTCTCACAATTCAGTGATATGTAGCTATTACATGTATATCACATTCTAGCTATTTGTTTTTTTGTCCAGCAAACTTAGCCATGATTAAATTCACATGGTCTCTTGGTTTGGTTTATTTCATAATTTTTATTTCAAGTCAAGGATGCTACAGTGTTTGGGTGATTTTGTTTTGCTGATATGCGCTATTGTATGGTATTCTGTCTGTTTTAGTTGTGAATAATTTAGTCACTAATTAATATCAAGATAAAATACATTAATTTATAGAAAATATTGTGGATGGAGAGACATAGCTGTTTTTATATCTCTCTGACTTGCTTGTTTTGCGTATTATTTACAGTTCAATATTCTAGCTCACACTTTTACAAGCTTAGTTCAGCCAAGCACATTATAGTCAGAGTTGTCTCCAAATATACATATTATATTCATATGTGTGTATATATATATACATATGTATATATATTATATATTAATATATGCCCATATAGAATATATACATATGTATATATTCTATATGGGCATATATTAATATATCATATATTTACATAATTATATATTTTCTAAGCATAAAGATATAGATAAAAATCATTTTATGAAATAATATGGCTTTGTATGAAGCACAACATAGAATGATTATATGACTTAACCCTGAAAATAAGAAAAGTGTTTTCAAATTCTAATTTTTGCTTCTAGTAAGTATAATTTCTAAACCCATTTATATTGAATAGAATCTAATATTAGTGGTTTTTAGATTAATAATATATATTTACAAATTCACTTTTTTATTTACAATATTCTTCCATTTCCATTGTATACGATATCTAAGGTGATTTCTGTCACCTCTTTGTCTATATATTTTTACGTTTTCCAAATGCATTCTATGCATTGATTTTATCTCATCTTTATGCACTAGAGTTATCACAATTGTAACTGAAGACTAGCTGATGCCATCTAAATTTTAATGGGTCATATCTATTGACCATTCTAATCAAGGAAAGTCATAAAGGATACCTGGCTAGTTGAGAAATACTTCCAGTGATCTAAAGAGCATAGCTAGAGAAGTTTAAATGCATAATATTTTCACTCCAGTAGTTAATTTTTGGCTTTTGTTGAAATTGAATAATTTCCCCTGTCCCTTAAAACTGAGTGTATCAGTGTTGTGCTGTTTATATAAGTTGAATTTTATCCTATAAGTACCAAAAATCTGGATTTGCCTTCTGGTAAAAGAGTCTCTATACCTGATGGGCATACAATATTCTATAGACTCCCTATTTGGATATTCTTCAATTTACATTAAAAATAAGACACCAAACTTAAGCAGTATCCATCTTGAAATACGTCTTCCATGCTCTGTAACAGGAACTCTAACTTATAAAAGTATCCTTTATTCCTTGCAGGCTTTCACATACTTAGCATGTTGACAACAGGTTTGTTGAATAATTGATTTATGTTTTTGCATGTGCCTTTTCATCTATTGCTGGTTGTTTTTTTCTTACTCAGAAACATTTAGACAAAGCTAGACTACGTATTTTTTAACTTTATTCAATAAAACCGGTTCTCAGACTCATTTAATTATATTTTATACAACATAAACATACTCATGCAAAGGTCTTCAACATTATGAAGAGTGAAACCAGCAATCATTTAGCTAGAATCATGATTAATAACTAGTTCTGTGTTTTATAAATGCAATATACATTAGAATCTTGTAGTAATTGTATTCAAGTTTGCATCTGTCTTAAATGGTTTTTATCCCTAGTGTTTATACAACATAATTGACAGAAACAAGTGTTGTTAGTAAATGAATAAATAAATTAGGTTTCTTTCCTTCCCACATGGTGAGCTTTTCAATCCTTCACAGTAAACAATGAATTATTCTTTTCTTAAAATTTGAGTCACCTTTTCCCCTCCTTTTAACTTTCTAACCCCTACTGGGGCTTCAGCCTTCATTTCTTGTGAAAAGCACCTTAGAGTTTTAATCTCCAAGGCTACCATATTTGATGCTCCATCGTGAGTACCACAAGTCGCGTCTGTTCTTTTCGACATATGTCTGATGATATGGGAGGAGCTGCAATGCAAGATAATGGAATTGAAAGTACTTTAGAATGCAACACTAAATATATATGCATATGTTTCTACAGCTGCTTCAAACTCTCTAACGGGATATAGAGACACTTCTAAAAATAAGACAGCTCAAAGCTCTCAGTGGAGGAAAGTACATCAACAGCTGCTTGTATTTTCCAACATCCTGGGTGTCAAAGGCATTTTCTCAAAGTGTGGTTAAAGGCTGGCTGCATCTGAGTCTTCTAGCTGAATGAAACATTCTTAACTCCATCCTCTGAGATTCTCATGTTATAGGGGGTGTGTTGCACATAGAAAAGTGAGTTCGGAGACAAATATATTTGGATTCTTTATGAAAGATAAAGCTAGAAAAAAATGAATTATTCCTAGGGAATTATTTTAATTAGCTTTGCATATACGTAATTAAAAAGTACTTGGATATTAAAAGTTCAGGCTTATGCTGATTTGACATTTATTAAATGAATGAATTTGACAACAAAATGAATTATTCCTCACACTAGACAAAATAAAGTCTACCAAAGATATACATTTAGAGTCAAATAAGATCAACAAGAAAGTGAGTCTATATTGGCAGTTGTAGTTGTGGTTCTCACTGGCATGCATGTGATGGAATCTATGTAACATTTTAAACATTCTTTTAACATGTGCACACATATACATAGATATATTGCTGAATATTCACAATGACAAATCGTCTAAAAAATGGTCATGAGTATTACCAATAACTAAAAAGGCCTAGAATAAAGTACATATATTTTGCATTGAAAATTTATTAAATAAAACTGTTTTAAACAGCCAATTTGTATTTTATTTACAGGACTTTTTAAATTTTATTTTTATTGGATAATTTCTTTATTTACATTTCAAATGTTATCCCCTTTCCTGCCCCTCCAAAACCCCCTATCTCATTCCCTCCCCTCCCCCCCCGCTTCTATGAAGGTGTTCCCCCACACATCCACCCTCTCCTGCCTCCCACCCTTGCATTTCCCTACACTGGGGCATCGAGCCTTCACAAAACCAAAGGCTTCTCCTCCCATAGATGCCCGACAAGGCCATCCTCTGCTACATATGCGGCTGGAGCCATGGGTCTCTCCACGTGTTGGTGGTTTAGTCCCTGGGAGCTCTGGTGGGGGGCAGTTGGTTGATATTATTGTTCTTCCTATAGGGTTGCAAACCCTTCAGCTCCTTCAGTACAGGACAATTTTTAATGAACTGATATATTTTATAAGAACTCACTATAATCGTTAGAGCATTAAAGTCTACTGCAGACCCTCTGGGTCCGAATGACTTTCCTACTAGTAACTAGTTGTGTGAACTTAGTCAAGTAGTCCGTCTACTTTAACTTATCTCTGTAGTCTGATTTGCTAAATAGGGAGAATACTGTATATGGCATAGGGTATGTTTAAGATTAAGCAGATTAACATGTATAAAGTTCAGAGGAGATCGCTACTGTAAAAATGTTAGCTACTGCGATGAATGATTTAATACCTAATTCATGGCAACTCTTGTCTTTTAAGGTTAACAGATAAAAATACAGGAAACAGCTGAATATGAATTGCAAATAAATGACGAATAAATTTGAGGATAATCTTGGCCAAAAATATTGTTGGGAAATAGTCAGAAAAAAACATTCTGATTTTTAAGAAATTCAAATTAAACTAGGAGTCTAATATTTTATTTTGCTGAATCCAGTGATCTTGTTTATTTCTTGGAATAGCAAATCAAAAAAAGAAAAAGCTAGAATATTGACAGAGGGATGATGATTAGCTAATCCATGGTGATTTTAGTAAATTGCTTGTCTGGTACCTTTTTACACTCTGCTTCTATACTTCAAGAGTAGGTGTTGAAAACATTGATAGTTTGTTAACATTCAAGCAAATATTGTCAAATTGACCTCCATGTTTAGATTATTAATCTCCATTATTATCTGTGGAAGATGAAGCAAGTTATTTTTTTAAATTCTGGCTACTTGTATCAACTGGAAAAGAATCTCTGTCTACACATCAATGTGTGTTAAATTCTATAGGCAGTGTCCTTCAATATAGGGAAAACTTCATTACAGTATTTCTCATCTCAGGAATGAATTGAAGTTGCTAGGAGCATCACTGTGTTAAAGTTCCTGAGCCTCTTGTATTTATAGTTTGTAATGTTGTTTATTTGATGACATTTAAAATTCTCTAAGATTTGTGTAGGTTTGTTTTCTTTTAGGCCTAGTGGGTTCATATTTTTACATAGCTCATGTCTTTTCTGATTTGAACTCAAGTCTTTATATTTTTCCCTTACCAAAGTTTTTTTTTAATCTATGAAATATAGTAAATACCCATTTCACTGGGCTATAGGAGTATATCGTATATTTTATATTGTATATACAATTTAATACAATTACACTAACAAGCTTTCTACATGATGCCCAGAGAATGTAAATATTCTGGGTGAGTGCTATCTTTTCAGCATTAATACAGAAGTTAGCAGTATTAGAGATCATTTGACCCATACTTTCAGAGGACTGAAGAGATAATTCAGTTAGAATTTTTGCTGCGCAACATGAAAAGCTGAGTTTTGACCTCTAGACAACTCATGGGTAATCTCAGTGCTCTTTCTTTGGGATAGGAGGTGGAGACAGATACATGTACACATACATACATACATACATACATACATACATACATACATACACATATACACAAACTCTCTCTCACACATACATACACACTCTCTCTCTCACATACACACACACACACACACTTACACATGCATACACCTACACTCACACATACACATACCCAGGTACAAGAGCACACACATGTACTCAGGCAGGCACACACATGCTTCAAAATAAAATAGGAACGAAGGAAATAAATGATATTTTCGTGCTCAGATTTGAGTTAAATTATTTCATGTACTCCAAATTTTTATAATTTTGTCTTCTTCTGTGACAACTCTATTTAGCTACAAACAGAAAATGCTGCGATTCACAGTCACATCTGTTTTTCTGTGTTTTATGATGCAGCTTTTCCGCCTCTGGAAAGGCGCTTGGTCAAAGTAGTCATGTACAACCACGAACTGCCAACATACCTATGTGTTCCATGGCCACAGCTACATTCTTCAACGAATACCCCAAATCTTCCATGTAGAAAGTATTTCAAGTAGTTTCTTTCTTTTTTTTTACCCCAGAACTGGTCCTGAGGAAGGAGCAGACCGTGGTAGACAAATAATTAAGTTACATTGGTAGAGCAAGCTTGCCATAACTTATGAAAGCAGAAGATAATTGTGATGGGAACTGAAGCAAGAAGCAGAAAAGTTTCAGCTTCTATATCTTGGAACCAATGATTTTCTCTTAGATGGGAAATTAAAAAAAGCAACGGTGTAGATTGTCTGTGATCTGCTGTACATCATCTGAGCTTGATTCTCATGTCAGTCCTTCTCCACACTTCACACATTGCAACCCTCAAGAGGTAGGGAATGGCAAATAACTAAGAAACAACCATGGGAACTGTTTTATGTTTTAGAAAGTTCTACCCACTGGTTGTTTATAGATTGTTTTTGTTTGCTTGTTCAGCCATGAAGTTTCTTGGGAATATAATTGGAGAACTGCCGGACTCTGCCTATTATTCAGCTTCTGCAATAAAAAAGCAACTTAAAAATACAACACGTTAAAACTCTATTTATAAATAATATCAGGAATTAAAATACTAATAAGGCTTAAATATAGAAAATATAATATCTAAAGTACAGACATTTTATTCTTTGGGGTTCTTTAGTATGCAGAAACCAATTTTTATATAGCACAAACATATTCTTCTCCAAGATTGTTACTTATTGTTTCAAATAAATGTGAACTATATTACAGACATCTGTCTTGTTACTGCCTTCTTCCTAATTTGAGATGCTTGCCTAATTTTTGGTATTTCCAAAACAAAATAGAAAGGACAAATAAGCTGTTTCCTGGGCGGGAGGGGGGAGGGAGAACAATTACTTGCATTTTTTTAATTTAATCATTATGAAAATAGATCTAGAAAGAAAATGGAAATAATCAGTATCATTAAACTAGTCAATTAATACAACTTTCAGCTAATGCTATTTATCGAAGAATTTCCATTTTCAAGTGGAGTACCACCTCACACCTCCACACAACAGTGGGCTTTCACTGTTGATGGTCTATGAACTGTTTAAAATCATAGATTCTTCGACATGGACCACTCACAGTGAGCTCACCTCAGTGACCAAAGCTACCAAGCTTTTCACCACCACCATGATACTCACGCAAGCAAGTATTTATTAGTAGGTAGGACACAACCTGTGCTACCATATGCCATATCTCTCAGCCGACTAGAGTAGGTCACAACAAGTTATGGTGATGCAGTGCTGAACTAGTAGAGGGTAATCCTAGAGTTCATTAGTTACAATACAAGCCTTAAGTATTACTTGGGTTAGCCATACTCATTCACAAAGGAGTAAGAAAATATAAATTCAAAAAATGTTCAGAAATAAACATTTATAATTCTATCTATAAAACAATAAAAAAAAAATCCAAATAGATTGAGAAGCAAGAAGTTCAGTTAATGTCGACTTCATAGGAAGCTTTGTGGTACTAAACGATGTACATTGCATTACATTTTAAAAAGTAATATCGTGTTTATAAAATGAAAAACAGAATTTTTCCTGAAATAGTTTATCAATGGAGCATCCTGTTTCAAATGCCATCCTGTAAAGTTTATTGTGAATTAAATGAAAGTAATTTTCGAGATCGTCATCTTTTAAAAATGCAACTGGTTTTATTTCTTGGCACATTAGCAAAGAAATAAAAACATGTAATTTAAGATGAAAAATAAAAAAGTTCCTATAGTAAAACATGAAAAGAATGGAAATGAAATTATCCTTCTTCCATAAATGAAACAATGACATCTTTGCTGAGATTTGGTTGCTATAGCACCCTGAAGGTGAATTTAAATCCTTGCTCTCCTGAAATTGAATCAAATTCTAGCATTAAAAAAAGTAAAAAGTGGAAACAACCATAACAAAAATAAGCTTGATTTATCTAGATGTTCAAATGATTTTTTTTTCTAATCTGGAGCTCATGGTATTGAGAATTCAGGTATGTGACTCAATTTAGTCTTTCCCAACATCATATTCACTTGAGAATTCATTATAATTTTAATACAGTCTTACAGCCTATGATACAAAGTAATGTCACAGATGTCTTTTCTGCAAATAATAAAACCTATTTTCCAAAACTGTAAGTACAAAGAAAAAGTAGATCAATTCTGTCTTTAGGATTTACGGGATTTTATATCATTGCCAGGGTCATGTTTTACCAAGCGAGAAAAAAACTGGGGCTTCTCAGGGGGCTATTAAGTGGTAGATAGGTGAAAAGAGCAGATTAGAGTCTGACTATTGTGATCTAAGATGTAGCTCTGATCATTGTGTTTACTGGTTATGTGTACACATTTCCCATCTCAGAATGCTTTATCTTCAAATCGAAGCTGGCCTTACAGCAGGGATTAGTGTGGATTTGGAGTGGCCTGGCATCCATGAGTGTGGCTTCTTTGTTGATGATATGTAAACAATGATGAACTTCCTGCTCTATCTTTGCTCCTCATGTGTTCAGTAGGCAAAATTACAGTAAGAACCATAAGAGATCAATTGAACGATATCTTTCTTGTGTGTGTGTGTGTGTGTCCAGATTCTCCCTACAAAGCTTATTGTGGAGATGTGATTATGAGTATAGCTGTATCAAAGATGGCTAACCTAAAATGATGTCTCTTCCTTTGATACATGCAATGACTTGATCACTTTTTCTCTCCGAAACTGTGGAAAACACAGCAATACATCCTTCAGCCTTTGAAAAACAAACACATAAACAACACCACAACCCCATTTAATTTTTTTAAACCAAAAAATGTGAAATGTGTAATAACTGCCATTCTTACCTCAATGAAATTATTCTTTCAAATTTAGTTGTATGCATCTGTGCTTATATTTAATGACAAGTGTAATTATGCACCTGCAATGTGGGACATTTCTCATTTAAGTAAAATTTATGAAGCTATTTTGAAAATACACATCTAATTACTCTTTTAAAATGTGTAACTTTGAATGTTGGAACCTTTCTAATCTGTCAATATTTTGACTTACTCCCTACATGCAGGAAAGGTACACACATGTTGTCACCAGCATTCCCTCATCTATGTTGATCAGTGGATTTCAATCTGTGGGTCCCAACCTCTTTGTGAGTTGAATGACACTTTTACAGGGGTCATATATCAGATACTGTGCATATCAGATATTTGCATTATGATCTATAACAATAGCAAATTACAGTTATAACATATCAACAAAAATAATGTTATGGGCTGTAGAGATAATTCAGTGGTTAAGAGTATTGACTGCTCTTCTAAAAGTCCTGAGTTCAATTCCCAACAAACATCTGTAATGAGATCTTATGCCCTCTTCTAGTGTATCTGAAGACAGCTAAAGTGTAATCTCATTAAATAAATAAATAAATAAATAAATAAATAAATAAATCTTTAAAAAATAATTTTATGGCTGGGGATGACCATAACATGTGGAACTGTATTAAAGGGTGCCATCATTAAGAAGACTGAGAGCCACTGCTTTAGAATCTAGGATCTTGGAGTCTTAAGGATTGACAGCAGTGAAGAGCTAACCAGTGTTTCTCCTCAAAATAAAACCACTCAGGGAAGAAGACAGCTTTGATTCTTGGGTCAGAAACAAAGGTGTAAGGATTGAGAGAATCTCCATTTAAATTTGGTTGTCATGGTAAACTATTTAGTCACAGACAACTCAGTTTCTGTATTAATTAAACCAGAGTATTCCCTTGAGGAGAACTGTCAGGGAGTACCTGGTATCTCACGGGGACCAGCAATAGACTTCCATCAATACCTTGGACTTTATGCATTTCCTCCAAATTTTATATTATATAACCAATGTGAATAGTATGAACCATGTAGTAAACTTAATATTAATTTTGAAGTCAGAAGAGAAAAGAACTGAATAAAGTATGTTAACAGGGAAGACAAGTCACTTACATGATTTTTTTTCACTTTATTGAATTATTTTATTTTTAACATACAAAACTGCTGTATTTTAATCAAATACAGCAGTATTTGATATTGTGAAAGAACTCAGTACCATAAGAATGAGGCAAGAGGTGGTGCACCAAGAAGGTGGAAGCGAATGTGTAAAGAGTAATACACCCTATATTGCAATGGATGAGCAGACACTCACACTGCATATATCTAAAAGTACACTGAGATGAATGAACAGACAAGCAAACTAAATCTAAAAGTTGGTACAAAATCTAAGATATTCTTTTATGGGCACAACATGGCTGACAGGTTACTTACCTTGAAGTGTGCCCTTCTTGCCAACAGAGGAACAGTTCAAATGTAAGATTCTCCATGTGTCAGTGAGCACGCCCAAAAGGAGACCTCTCCAATTGATCTCTTGATCTAGCTGAACACGGCTAAACACTCCATTCTCACATATCAGCAACCGTTCCCTCCTCAGTCTTAGAGTGCACATCAGAATGTATTATTTTTGAAGTAAGACAACTAATAGTGTTTATTTAAAACTAAGTCATCACTTATATTTCTGAAAGTGTAAGAAATATTTTTACAAGCCATTAGCAATTACTATCTGTCAAAGCAGCACAGTCCTCATCAAATCCCCTATGCCTTTTTCTTTTGTTCCCATTTCTTGAAACATTTCCAAATGTTTCAGAGAAGTGCTCAGTAATAGATGCTTTCTTTCCAGGCTATTATTAACATTTATAAATTTTCTTTTATTTCCAAATAGCTGTGTGACTCAGACATATAAGGCAAATATTACAGAAACCATGACTTGAAAGTTCATTTTGTCAAAGAGGATGTGAACCTGAAATCTCTCTTATATTTGTTTAATATTTCACTATTTTAATTTATTCTTCTCTCATATATCCCAACCACATTTTTTCATCCCTCCTCTCCTCCCAGTCTCCGTACCTCCCCTCTCCCTCAGATCCACCTCTCCTCAATTTCCCTTCAGAAAAAGGCAGGCCTCTCAGGGATATCAACCATACATGGCATATCATGTAGCAGTAAGACAGGGCAAGTTTGCTCACATCATGACTAGATGAGGCAATCCAGTAAAAGTCCCACAAGAACACCAAGCTATACAACCATTCCATATATGCAGGGAACCTAGGTTACACAAAAATAGGTGTCTCCTTGATTGTCAGTTCAGTCTCTGTGAGTCCCGATGAGCTGGGGTAAATTAATTCTGTGAGACATTTTCTTGTATCTTGGATCGCTCTGGCTCCTACCATCATCCTTTCTCTTCTTCAGTAGGACTGCCTGAATTCTGCTTAACGTTTGGCTGTGGGTCTCCTACATCTACTCGCATCAGGTGCTTGGTGAGACCTCTCTGGTGATGGTCCCTGATGCCATGAGAGGGAGCTCACGTATTACATTGCCTGGAGAGGGCCAGGAACCAGAGTCTGGATAGCCCTGAGATATAGGAAAGAACAAACATGACAGGCACAATTAATTGACTAACTAATTAATTAATTAATTTTAAAAAGACAACAAAATGATTCCTACTGATGATCTGTTATACTTGTAGACCAGAACTTAGCATAATATTTCGCCTCTGTATACAAGTGTTTAATTTACCTGTATCATTTAGAAAAACCAAACTTCATGCAGAAGACCTAGACATTCAAAAGTACCACTTTTCAAATAAAACATCACAAACCCATCACGAGTACTAATAGTATAGTACAGTAGTTGGGTGAGGTTGTTCCTGTTTATTTGTTTGGATTATAAGAAAATGGCATACAGACAGATTGTAAAGGCCAAGTGGATTTTAAAGGTTATGTCAGTGGATCACAAAATATGCCCTCTAATGACCTTCAACACGAAACAGAATGTTAATTGATCTTCTAGGAATGATCCTCTTAAAGGTTTTTGGTTTAATTAAACAGTAGTGGTGTTTAATCCAGTTCAGATAAAACTTTGTTTTTAATTAAATAGGAAAATGCATTTTGCAAACAGAGGCTCAGTCTTCACTGAGTGGCTGACTGTTTCAGTATAGACACAAAACATGGATTTTTTTTTTCCTATGCTTCAAAGACAAGTATATTTCTCTAATTCTGATCTCTATTCTTTCTTGTATGGTTTGGAGGGAATTTTAACTAACTTCAGTGAGGTTCTGTGTTAATGAAATTGCAAATGAAATCCTTCTCTAATGTTTTGAGTCCTTAGAGTGACATTCTGTTTTCATCTCTTGTTAAGAGTTTTATGTCACAGTGGTTTGGACGGCTGATAAGAGTACCATAGATGAGTGACTAATAAGAAAGTTAAGTACCTCTCTCTGGAGCCTGAGAACCTGAGATTAAAATGCCAGTGTGGTAGTGTTAGAAGAGGGTAGACTTCCTGACTCATACACAGCTAGTTCCTTGATGTGTCTTTATGGTAAATGAAGAGTATGTGAGGGTGTCTTTTATCTATAATAAGAAGAAGACTAGTCTAATTCACGATGTTTTACTCTTATGATCTAATTGCTTCCAATAGGTCCCAAAAAATGTCATTATGTTGGGATTAAGCATTCAATATTGAATTTTAGATAACTAGCTATAACATCTAGTAATAATGATTTGGCAGAAGGACCAGTGAAAGCATTACTAAACCACATCCAGACAACTACATGAAACAATGTTTTCTTTCTTTCTTTATATCATCTAAATATTAGTAGAATTTACAACATGCCCCTATTAAACCGTTAAGCCCAAAGTGACATGGTGAAATCTTTCTCTGGCACCTCAGATCAGAAGGAAACATCTTTGGAAGCATGTTCAAACGACTCCTTGGTTAAAAAAAAAAAAAAAAAAAAAAAAAAAAAAAAAAAAAAAAAAAAAAAAAAAGTTAAAATAAGGTCAGCTGACCTTCAAGGCTTTTAAGAAGATTAAGATAGAGGCCCACATGTTGGAAAGACACTGTTAGAACACAACCGTCTTCAAGCAATTGACATATTTGAGAGCAAAACAAATCCTCCAAGACTTGAGCTTGGATTTCTAGCCACTGAGGATGATAAGGATGACCTTTTGGGTCTTCAATCCAGAGTCTGTGGTGATTTGCTGTGATATCCTTGGATGCCCATATTGCTGCAAAATCAAATCATTCCATGAAATGAAGCAGTGGAAGTGAGTCCTGGAAGATTCTGAGCAGTGGTGTTCTTATGGGAATTAAGAATGGGGTTCATGTGACCTCTTTTCAATCTCACGAGGCCCATCCCTCCACCAACACCAGTCTCTTATTGTTCTACTACTGTACAATCAGAAGTAAAATTCCAGTAACCTTTATGCATAGAACCTGTAGTGGAGAGAAAATGTCATCTGGTTCATGGTTTAAAAATATTATAGAAATTAAATTGAAGTGAATTAAATTTCAGTATAATCTGTCAAGTATGTTAAGATGTCCATTTGCTTTTTTTCTTTATATATGTACGTGGGCAAGCAATATGTGTACATGTGTTAATAATATATGTTGGGGTATATATGTGGAGCTATATATGTATGTGTGT
The DNA here is from genome assembly GCF_011762505.2 of Arvicanthis niloticus. Taxonomy (NCBI): domain Eukaryota; kingdom Metazoa; phylum Chordata; class Mammalia; order Rodentia; family Muridae; genus Arvicanthis; species Arvicanthis niloticus. The sequence goes on from NC_133437.1 coordinate 13,875,331, forward strand.
GTAAGTTGTGCCAAGGTGGAGGTTGACATCAGAGTCTTATTGATTACTCTCTACCTTTTTAATCCTTGAAGCAGCATTCCTTCAGATAACCCAGACATGACAATTACAGATAGTGTAGATCTGCAGCCTGCTCCAGGGATAGATACCCTGTATCTGCCTTCTAAACAGCAATTTTTTAATGTCCACTTGACATTTTATGGGTCCTAGGAATTCAATCTAAGTCCTCAGGCTTTGATGCTTGTGTTGAAATCTTTAGCCACTGAGCAATCTCCACAGCCCTTAAATTAATAATTCTAAAACAGCACCAAAAATAATTCTAAAACAGCACCAAGTAATTCTAAAACAGCACCAAAAACAAAATTAAAAAACAGCACCAAAAATAATTCAAAATTCATTGTATATAATCTTACATTATTTGTCATATCCTGGCTGTGTGTTAGAAAATTGCTTTGCTTAGAGAGATTTTTTTTAAAAAAACAAATGTAGATATATGCATTCCTCATGGAAAGCTATTTAACCTCATTAATTATATGTTTCTGAAGTGGAGATAAAAAAAATTTAACGTGAAAACAAAACCCTATAGATCTGTAGTATGAACTTTCTCAGAAATGTAATCAAGTTAAGGAACATTATTAGCAATTCTAGACGTGCAAACATATTTGTGATTAAAAGGCATATGATGTGTAAACTATAAAGTAATAATAGATACACAATTAAACAATACTGATAGATTCCAATATTCTGACAGAATCAGAAAAACACTATGGGGTCATCCAGAAACAAATCAGTGACACTCATGACCTTTTCCACACAATCTTTATAGATACATGATCTTTGAGCATAAGTCTAGATAATTTGTGAATTTTATAGAGAACTCCATCCATTGCTAGTGAAATTACATTGCCCTTCCAAAAAGAAACCTTGCTTGAGTATCCAGCCATTTTCTTGCATCTATATTTTGAACAAGACATAGCAAGTATGCTGAGCAACTTCGTGTGATTTTCTCTTTGTACAGCAGTGCTTAAATTGCTTTTTAAAAAAATAATTGTACCTCCAGAATTCAACCCAATGTCTAATAATGTTGTAATTTGTGAGGCACTAGGTTGTAGATGTACTGGCTGAATCACCCTGCTTCTGATTTTGTAGACGCACTATTTGATTAGTGCAAATTACCACTAGAGAAAGTGTTCTTGTTTTGATATCATATTTTTAGTATATTATAATTTCATGAAGAAAGCAAGTAAAATAATAACTTTATGTTGTATAACCATCCCAACATGTTATATTAAGGGAGGACATGGGTCATACTTCCACAGTAATATACAGTTTTCCAACATTTGTGGCACAGTAAAATTACCCTGAACTACTCAACACACACAAACATAACACACCCTTTTTTCTTTAACCGCAGGATACCAATGAACTCAAGAAATATTTTCAGTAGGGTTGAAGCCTCTTATGCTTACCCCATCTACATTAGTGTATCTATTATGTTGTTTGTGTTTGTCTCATGGTTAGGCAGTCACATTGGTGAGACTTTACAGGTGTAGCTTCTAACATTTCCAGGACACATTACTGCAGACGAGATTATATAAACTGAGCATGTTGTATGTATATACAATTAGTGAAAAAGGAGGCAATGAATTTAAAAAAAATATGTATATGAGAGCACTTGGAGGGAGGAAAGGGAAGAAGAAAATATAATTATATTATAATATCAAAAATAAGATAAAATTTTAAACTAACCAAAAATACTTCATGAAAAAGATCAAGATAATCTTATAAAAGTTCAATGCTTTCATTAAGGTAGCTTTTATATTTTTATTACTATTATCCTTGTAATAGATATAGACATTTATATTTAGGGCTTCAATACAGATGGACCCAACTTATTTAAACTTAAAGTTATGCATAAGTAATGTTTATTTAGAAATATATATTTAGAAAATAAGTATATATCATAATATTCACATAACTATATTCATGTATACATATGTCTATATATACAAGTGTATTGTAAACTATTAGATTTTTAAAGTTTAAAATTTCACTAATAAATTGTTTATTATCTGCAATATATATTATATATATATAATTTTTTCCAATTTTCAGAATAGAATTGTGAAGTAAACTTTTAAAACTAAAAGGCAGATAAATAACTTTCTCGTGGAGATGTGTATTATATGGCAGACTCAAGATTCAAGTTTGTGTGTGATTCTAAGTTTTACTGCTCTTTCTACCACAATTTACTACCTTTCCAGGAGACAAGATTTAGGAACCATTGAAATATTTTATTGAGGGGTTACATGGGTAGACTTGCACAGCACAGTGGTTTCTGTGGCAGCTGTGAGCAATGCATTTGAATGACTGAATTTGTAGAAAGAAAGACTAGTTATGGAACATTGCAGAGGCAGCGTGACATGTAACTGGGGACAGAGAGCAGACAAGAAAATATATGTGTTAGAGGTCACAGGGAAAGCCGCATATGATTAGTAGAGTATGAATTCACTTCACCTTTACAATTGAATCATCAAGAAAGAAAATATTAATTTGGGATATAAAATAGAGAATTATTCTTAGGATAACAAGTTTCGATGATATGTGGCAGTACAAAACTTCAAGAATTGATCCAAAGTTGAAAACCAAGTGAAGGTGTTAAAGTTAATGACAATTTCAATTTCTCAAGAGGGTGTGTAGCAAGAAATAAGAGTCATTTTGTGTGACCTGAAATGTCACTGAGGATCACTCCTTTCATTTCCATGTCAATTACTCTTTTCCAAGCTCAGGCTTTACTGGAGTCTGTACACTGATCCCACTGTGGTCTCAGGATGTCACTATCCTCACGAACTCTCTGCTCTCTGTTCCATTGTAGTAGCCATCAGACATCCATGTGGTCTCACGGACCAGTATGCTCATATTCAACCAAGTTTTCCTTTCTCACCAGATTCACAGTCCAATTCTTTTGTATTGTGTAAAAATGATCAACATCCCAGAAAAAAACAATCCTATCACATTTCTGTTTCTACTTTTGGACTAAGGTATAGTTTTCAGAAGGAATGGAAACTACTCTCTTCTCAGGCAGAAGTAGGTTTTCTGTTCTGAATCCTCAAAGCATATATTTGATAGTTAGGAATTTAGCTTGCTCTAATTCAAGAATGCTTGGAATATCTCTAATGTATCAGAGATTATTTAACATTATTAGTGAGAATAAATACCAGTTTTAAGCTTAAATTAACATATTTATTTATAGATAATATTTAGATAAACCTGCATACTCTCTTCCCTATTGTCTATATTGTTCATAGCATATGCTGGTACAATCTATCTTGAAGTTGATTGATAACAGAAATAAAGTGATATGTGATTCTGTGTGAAGATGCAACTTACACTGAATAAAACTCCATATGCCTGCTTAAGACATTAGTTTTCATCACTCAGACTACAAGATTATTTGAAACTACTGTTACAAATAATCAAATAAGAAAAATTCTATAGATAAATCTCAAGATGTCAGAATTTTGTACTAACAATATAATACTGTTGTAGTAACAAAAGTTTGATGAAATTGGATAATAAATTTAAGCCAGAAAATTTGACTTGATGCCAATTACCATAAAAAATGTATAGTCAGGTCAAATATAATAATTACATGTGAAAAAATATGGTAATTGACCGAACTAAATTTTGTTGTAAAATTGCATAGGTAGTTCAATCAAAATAATTTCATAAAGTAAAAGAACAAAGTAATATTTATGAAAAAGAAATTGACAAAGATTAAGTTGACTCACGTAATTTGCAACAGAAAATAACTTTTACGGAAGAATCAATGTTAGTATAATTTTGACACAATATGTACACTCAAAACCTTTGTTGGATGAAAACAAAAACCATCGTCTACAAGTGGAGCCTTGGAAAAATTATCCACATGTGAATGCCCGGGACATCTTGTTTAAGTGCAGATGCCGAGCCATTCTTTAGTATAGTGACAGATTCTCAGAGTCAAACTACTGCACATCTTCTACGACTAGTTACTTCCCAACTAGTGAAAATCCTTCTTTAGGGACCACACTTAAACGAACAAACACAAAGGTTGTTTTTATGGAGCAAAATTTATATCATTTCTATTCTGGAAAGTAACTTGAACTACAAAGGTATTTTTCCAACTCAACGCCTTGAGACTATCTAATTAACCCAGGGGGAGGGCTGTAATCCGAGAATGGCACAAAGGAACACAGAGTCATTTACCACAGCTTACTCTCATTCTTCGTTGTGCATGATGTTATAATGGACTATGACTGGCAGAAATCTACTACCTATTATAAAATATATTATTATGATGCCATAGGTTTGTCTGATATACTGTGCTGGCATAACTATTTTCACATCATTTAACTGGTTCTCTTCCAAACTCAATAGTTTCGCCATTACAGAGGGCTAGTTATGGATATGTTGAAATAGCTAAGGTTAAGAAAGGCTGAGTAACTTCACTTGTTTGACAATCATAATATTCTAGCCAAATGAACACACATGAAATAAAACATTAAATCCAGGCAACATGATCCATTTCCTGCAACTTGGATCCAGTTTCAGAGCTTCAGAGGGGATTTTTCTTTTTAACATTATTAATTCTAAAGTTAGTTAAGTATCATTAAGTAACTAAACATTAAATACTGCAGTGTTAGGCCGCAATTCACCAACTTTTGTCAATCCAATTGGGTTGTGTAAGGATAATAGTTGGAAAGAAAATTAATATATTAAAATTAGTGAAGAAAAAAATGAAAAAACATGGTTTTAGGGTTCTGCAGAGCTTCTCCATTATCCAGTCCTAGAGGAAACCTATCTTCAGTCATCATAGTCTGAAATAATACATCTCTTTAATGACATGAGCTAATATGTTTTAAGGTTTTTCTACCTCTTAAAGCCCCAAGCACCAAACAACTAGAAAAGAAAACACATGATGAAACTGTGGGATACCGAAGCCTTGATCAGAGATCTTTCTTCCTCTTCCCAGTTCTATGTGTTGTCTTCTATAATGTCAGTTTTAAAACAGTATTTAAATAATAAGTGTTGAGATGGGAACATCCGCATTTATATCATGAAAAGAGCTTGGTCCAAAGGTCCATATGTACTGCTTCCCTGAAAGTAATTGTTAAGTAATTCACAGCTTGATACATTTCTAAATGGAGCAAGTGGAGCCTTGGTGCTAAAAGTGGATTATATTCAGGATGCTGTTCAACTTTAAAATAAGCTTTAACACTAATATCAAAAGAACAGTCTACTCTTAAAAAATGATGGAAAATTAATTCAAGGATATATCCCAGAAAATAAACACAATTACCTTGAGAGCAATTTGCTAAGAAAAGTTAGTCTGTTCATAGCATGGCTGGGTCAGGCCAATTAAGACTAAAGTATAGTTACAAATTTTCTATTGCCTCTGAGGAAGATTTGCCTGTCATAAACACAAAGGCTAATCTGTGCTAAAATAATCTTCAGATCTTGGAAATTGGGTTATAGCCCATCATTAATGGCTCAGAGCAAGTAAAAATTTAATGTGCTACATATAAAAGAAAGCATTAAAATTAATTATTCAAATTTAATCTGCTTTTCTCTTTTACAGAAATGTAAGTTTAAATTGAACACTGATATTATGCCATTTAAACTGTAAGAAATTTGAATATATATATATATATATATATATATATATATATATATATATATTTACTTATTTACTTTTGGTTGAAAATGGGATGGATGGGTCTTTCCATCCTGTATTTACTAGTAAGTAGTTATTGGGTCCATGATAAATATATAAACGAAAATTCTAAAAAGATAGATTAATGGGAACCTTGATCCTAATTGCTCCTGGAAAAGATGAAATTTTATCAGTTTCACATTTTAATATGATATAAGCAATCAACTGCACATCTTACATAAATTATTACACACACTAGTACAATAAACGTGAGTCGTTGTAGAAGGAAATAGGTAATGTTGGAAGTCTTTATACACAGCACAGCAATTTACAGCACATCTTTAGAATCCCAGAAAAATTTAAATTTTAAAAAAGAAAGTAATTTTTGTACGTCTGTAAAAGTAGGAGTAATTATTAAACAGTAAGTATACACATACATTTCGTGAATATGCAGGAAAGGGTCAGTAACTACAGTTTCGGCTCTAACTGGGACAGTTCGTAGCTTGGTTCCAGCATGTTTTCTCTTGACCTGGATGTAGGGGGCCACATTTCATTAGGAGCAGATCCCAGACATCCCAAAGATAGCTTATACAGATACAGTTAATAAATTTGAACCAAAGTTGCAACAGCTCAAGATCTAAAACAAGATGATCTAGATCTAAAGTACCAAGCTGCTTGATAGGGGTGGGAGCTTATCTTTTAATTTTTCTTTTTTAGAATGTGAAGAACAGTTTGTGCCTCTCAATTCTTGATACAGAAAAAAATCACTTGAATAGTGAAAGACAGCAGTTAGATGGGTGCCCAGGTAATCTGAATAAAGGTCTTTGGAATATGAGTTAAAGTTGACCGCAGTCTCTTGGCTTGGCTTTGGCATACATAGGATTCTAGAATTTCAGATATAATGGTGGCTTGCTAACAACAAAGACAAGCTTCCGAAGACTTTGCCCATTTCTTGAATATAGAAATGTATGAGCTTCCAAAATGTTCCAACGGAACACTGAGACCACCAGGAGGAAGGGAGACAAGAACAGTTTTTAAGCCATGGCTTTGGCAGTAAATCTAGAGTGAGTTTGAAGAAAAAAAATGTAAGTGAAATAAGCTGTGTGTAGATGTATTGAATATTTACTTCAGATCTTTCTGTCTTATTAGTGGGCTAAACCCAAACAACACAAGGAACCTGACATCATTCTGGCAGGGACAATGGTGTTTGATTTCTGCTCAGTGAATCAAATCAGTAAATTTATCTTACTTTTTATTTATCAGTTCTTCAGATTCTGTGGAGCTAATTTTCAGGGAAATATTAGATTTAGGAATTTACACATTGATACAAAGTTAGACTTACTTAGAAAGATGAAAATCAGTGAACGCTAGTGTACACTCTTGTTTGAATACATACTTCAGAAGAACACGCCTTAAGAGAGACATGCAATGACTTTTCTCCTGAGTGTTGATACCAAAGTAAACAGGAGAGTATGTCAAGAAGAGTAGGGTCAGTGTATATACAGATTCACACATGATGGTCAAAGAAAGGTGAAATCTATGTTGACTTGGCACAGAATAAAACAAGCCTTCTTTGGAAACCCTTTAATTTATTTCTCTATGTTTATGTAGAAACTTGCCTGGAAATGACATAATTTATGATCAGTCTTACCAGATGACAGAATTGGTAACTATTGAAAAGAAAACAAAATAAATTCAATTTGTAATGATTACTACTTGTGACTTGTTGCCCACCCAGTGTATACTCTGTTTTTTATAGAAACTATATCTCATATATTTCCCACCCCAAGAATGCAGACCCCTCCAAAATTACATGTTTATTTAAAAAATTTTAAGTTTGACAGTTCTCACTAATATGTCACAGCATGTTTTATACTTAGAATTATCTTAATATTTTGAATATAAAATTAATTAATTTTTACTCACGTAGTTTCCTAAGAATAAATTAGCCGTCTGTGGAAGAGGCTTGCCAACCTATGCCAGAAACTCAGGTTTTAGCATTCCTAAAGGTATAAAGAAAATCAGAGTACACATTTACAAGGCAAAACAATCTTTAAAATAAATAAAAAGAATTAAAATGGTACCCATTGAACCTTTGCATCGCTATGCATCATAATAAGTAGAAGAATCAACTTATCACTAGGCAGGTCCAGCATGGCAGCCTAGATCATTGTTCAGTGGAATAATATAACCTTAAATCTACATAGTATTGTACATTTTACAGGAATTATAAATCTGCATGCTATAACTGGGTTGAGTGTAAAGAGAAACATGAATCTAAGAATATCAACAGATGTTTTAGTGTACACTATTCTTACTAGTCCTCATAAAAACTAAGTAAATTCATAGGACAAAGATTGTCGTCCTTCATTCTATTGCCCATGAAATATTGAGGATCATGATGATGACAGATGAGATCAGAGGCTTCAAAACTAAGTAGCACAGCAAAAATCAAATTGTGAAATCTCATTCTTTCCTCCCCCATGGCTAGTGCCCTTCCGTGCCATCCCGACGCTGTCAACCACCTCTGAGCTCCTTTATCTCAGATACAAAGGCTTTGCACTTAATACTTGTTAAGCTAGTTGAATTGTAGTGTCCATCAAACATGTAATACTATGAGGAATTTAAGCTCAAAACAATAATTTCTACAACAATGGCACCACAATGAGACTTTTGAGAAAGAAAGGGAAAAAACAAGACAAGGTTTATAAAAACCCTTGTTCTGGTCTACATGAAAATCTAGATGTACTATAAACTTTGGATTAAACTCTGTGTTTTGAATTTGATATTTAAAGTCACATCAATAATGATAAATCCACCCTAAGATCTGCAGTGCAGATGGTATTAAACAGATTTGTGGATGGTAAATGTGTAAAGCAAGATGGTTTTCTAGAAAAACTTTAATTACAAATGAAAGCTTTCAAAGCTATTCTCACCTTTTAAATATTACGATCTAATAGCTTTTCTTGTAATCATATGGACATGTGTTATTGCATCATTCACGCATGTGTCTCTGCATGTACGTGTGTGTAGGCATACAGGTCAGAAGATGAATTACAAGAGTCTCTTTTTTCCTTCCATCATGTGAATCTTGGGGATCAAGCTCAGGTCCCTAAGTTTAGTGATCTCTCCTGCCAGAGTCTTTCAAATTTTTATGAATAATAAAGATTTAAACAACTAGAGTAGAAGTATTGGGTGCTTTCTCAAAAGTATTGTTCAATGTCTACTATAAAATAAACCATGCTAAAAAAAACCTGTTGAAAATAATAGAATCATGGTTTACTTCAATAAAATAGAATATTAATTTTATTATACATAGTAGGTTCACAGTATTATCTTGCATAAAGCCAAGACTGAAAAGTTAAAAATCAAGCATGACATCAATTTCTATAGCTAATCCTAGAGTATACCTCATCCTGTTGAAAAGAAAATAGAGAAAAATATACTGGCTTTCACATTATGTATAATTAAACCCAAAATACACTAATTGGATTAGCCAATGTTTTAATCAAATTAGCATAAATGGCCCACTCTTTTTAGCATTTTATAGATTTAGCTTAAAGGTTAACACTAAATAAAATGTTTGACATATAAACAATTAGCATCTTGGGAAATATATTTATACATTTTATTGCATCAGCAGACTGGACATGTTACTTACTGTTAAAAAGAAATGTATTGATACACGTTGCTTTCTCTTTAAACATTAATTCATCCCAGACTTCACAATGAGAAAAATTATAACTCATAAATATCCATTGAATAAATGAATGTTTAATTTCATATTCCCCCCAACAACAATCATCATTCACAGGAAGAATTCCTGTATTTGTCTGTACAATGTCCCTGAATACTTTTGAAAAATGTTAAATATTGGGGGGTCAACCTTGGGGTAATGTACCTATAGAAGTAAGGTATGTCTTGTTGTAGTAATTATTTAAAAACGGCCACTGGTCAAGCCGACTATCTAAGCTGCGGCGGCTCTGCCTAGCTCAGCTGCCATGTCATGTGGCCAGAGGCCACTTGCATGCCACAGCTAGAAACAGCCAGCCAGAAGCACCAGCCCTGCCACCCATGAGATGCCAGCAAGGAAGATGGCTCTGCCAATCTTCCATGCTGTCTCTGCTAGGCTGGGCATTGCCCAGACCATCTCGCCAACCTCGTGTGCTCAGTACAAATGAGACTCTAATGCTTAGATTGTCCAAAGGCTTTATATATTTTGGTAATGAATCAATAACAAGATGCCCATACAATCAGTACAATAGTAGTGGTCTGGAGCCTGGGAGCCATGCTATAAAGGTAGACTTAGCAAGCTAGTTAATACAGAAGGGCAAGCAGGACCCACTAAAGCTATCAGGAGAAGGGAGGTGTGCAGAAGCCTTGTGGTGGCAGTATTCTGGGAAGTGGCACAAATTCAGCCCTTGTTTCACTAAAATAGGGTCTCTCCAGGTGTCTCAGCCTGTCCTGTAAATCACAGATGATCTCACACTCACCATTCTCTTGCCTTTACCTATTAGGATTTCAGGCATATGCCAGAATGCCTGGCTGAGAATTAATACTACTGTGTTCTAGCTTTAAACAGACCATTTTGTAAATCACAAGTGATATGTTACATTGACTGAGACATTCTAATAACATGGAAGTTTTCTAATGAACAATTCTTTTTAGTGTCTTTAGATTAAATGTTAGAAAAATAAAATTTAACTGCCTTAGCTTACATTATATTTATATATGTAATTGGTTTCAAATGAGAGATGCAGCTCTTAACTTCAGCTGTTAGAAATTGAGCATGGAAGGTTGAAAAGTCTCCCTTGAAAGCTACAAGACTTCTTATTATTTAAAAATTGTATCTGTAAAACAATTTAGAACATTTTTAATTCTTGAAATCCACCAGCTTTATGTTTCTTTAATTAGGAAGAAAGTCTTTTAAGATTTGAAGTGCACGTTTTATCTGAGCACAGTAAAAACCTGCATGTAAACGACGGTAAGGCACTTAATAGATTTTATGTATTCAGCTGGAGTCTTGTAAAATGAAAGCAACTTATATTGCACAAAGCTTATTTATTCAGACAAAGAAAGAATAAATCCTATCTAGAAGTTTTAGGGATGTCCTTGATCATTTATCATCTTTTTTTAATAGTTTAGGATAGATTCTTTACAATTAGCAAAGATGCCTTAAATCATGAAGAATAACAATAAAATTTATTTATAATTTTAAATAAGATATGTCCAAATCACTGTAAATACTAGAAAACTGTGTATAAATAGACCCTACAGTAGAAATTATTAAAATACAAAGTTAAGCAAAACTTTGTCAAGATATCAACCAGGAGTATGCCAAATGTCTCTGGACTATGCTTTCAGGTTTTTGTTGTCTTGATTTTTTTAATCCCATGATTAATATATGAGCATCTCATACTTACAGAGCTTAATGTCAGATTTCAATGCATGTGCACAATGAGTAATAACATTAAAGTAGTTGATTTACATCATTTAAACTGGAAATAATCTCAATTTACATCTCCTAGAACTTCATTCAAGGAATTGTAGAAGCATGCATAATAATAGAATTTCTATATAAATTATCATTTATATTTTAAGAAATAACTTTAGAAAACAGTTATATAATTCTACTTATAAGTAAAAGAGAAATAAATACCTTAAGTGTATATAATTGTTATATAAAGACACACATCAGGATAAACTATCAGGGGTCTAGTCTTAGTGACTTTTCTATTGCTGCAATAAAACATGATGACCAAGGTAACTTATAAAAGAAAGCATTTAATTAGGCTTAGGGGTTCGTGGGGTTAGAGGTCATGATAGTTGAGTAAAGGCAGGGAAAGAGGAGCAGCTGAAAGCTTACATCATGATCAACAAGCATTAGAAAAGAGACTATCCTGGAAATGACAGAAGATTTTTGAAACCTCAAAGCCCACCCCCAGTGTCACACTGCCTCTAACAAGTCACTCCTCCTAATCTTTCCCAAGCACTCTGCCACTGAGGTTCAAGTATTCAAGCATTTGCGTCAATGGTGGACATTCTCATTCAAACCACTATTGGGCTCATCCCTGGAGAAGTCTCCTTTTCTCTTTCTCAACATTCATTAATTGCCTGTAGGTTCCTATTCAGTAGAGGGGTCTTATTAGCTGTTCTTGTTTCAGTTTATTATTTCAAGTGGCATTGGTCTTTATGTCTTCTTAAGAAAACCTTATTGTTGAGATTTCATGGTACAGCTGCCTTGTGATGCATAGAAGGACACTAACTTACATCAGACATCCTGTTCCTCTTGCCAAGGACTAGCCTCGGCTTGAAGAGGGGTTCCTGAGAGAAGTGGTGATGGAAGCAGTGAAACAAATGACTTGAAGTCAAATTATGGGTTAGAAACTGGTGGCATTAGTTTTGCTCAAGACAGTTTTCCCACTTTTCTCTCAAAATCTCCAGACAGCTCTCTGCTCAAGACACCTGTTTTGCATTCTAAAAAAACTCTCAGGATAGCTCATCTCTTGCAGACCAAAAGCCCAGTCTTTTGTTTTACATATCAATTTGATCATTACTCCAGGTTCCCTTTTGATTATCCCATGAATCAGCATCCCAAGACCTCAACCCCACCACTTTTTTTTTCTTAGAAAGAAAAAACAAGCACAAGCACAGACAATAAGATTTCTGGTTAGAACTCCACCTTGAAATTACCATTTTGACCATCCCTGGGCCTGCACCTAAATTCCCTCTGTCCCAGATTGACCTTGAACTCAGGAATCTGCCTACTTTTATATCTGCTTGTTTTGGTATTTTTCTGACAAGCTGGCTCATAGTGCAGTTGCCTCTGTTCCTTCAGATCTATGAAATTGCTTATACAATTCATATTGCATCCTTACACTTTGTATAGTTGGAAAATTATATATTTTGAACTCATGTTTTAGCACATGTTTCCTACAGCCTTTATGGCTATCCTGAAGATCTCAGCATTCGTTCTACTGTAGAGTGAAAAATTATAAAGACCATTTTATGAATTATATATATAGGCTTTTTCTTTACCCTAGACCTGAGCAAAAGAATGCAAGTCCCAGAAGGCAGAACTGAATGTAAGATTTCAGGCCTTTACTGTCACTGCCCCAGGACACATTCCAGGTGGAGGACATTATCCCTGAATCAGAGGACACTTGCTGGATTAACATTCCTCAAACCTCAGGGTGGGGAAAGCCAAAAGCAAGAAGACTCATTCCTGACCACAGAGAAAGATGCAAGTCATCTAGGTGGGGCTATAGCTGGAACAAGTGAAAAGTAGTTAACCTGAAATAGTTGGTAATGACAGGGTAGGGCACAGTGACATGGTAAAACTACATTTTTGAGAAAAATGAATGTGCAGAATGATTTTCACATGACTCTAAATCATTTAGGTTGAGTTCCTCTGAAATGTTCCACTATTTTTATGTTATGTATCCTTGACAACCCCTCACACCCCCTTCCCACTCCCCTGGTTTGTGGTTTTTCCCTTTAAAACCCTCCTCAGACTGGCTGGCTTGGTCAAACTCTGCTCCTGCTTGAGTGTGCAGTTTGGCCACTGGCTGCCAGCTCTCTTCCCTAATAAACCTCTGCTGATTATATCCAGGTATGGTGTCTTGGAGTTTGTGGGTGGTCGCGACTTCCCGAGACTTGAGTAAAGGGTCTCCCGAGCTTGGAGGTCTTCACTACCATTTTGCTGAGTCATAGATACATCCTGGTCTCTAAGACTCCTGCTGTCTCTGATTATTATGGAGTCAATAACCTTGGCAGAGAGGACATTTCTAAAAGTAGGGATGTGAAAATATGTAAACTGTTATACAAATAAGCCTTTCACCCACAGCAACCATTGATACATGTGGAGGCCCACACACTGCTGGCTTGTTCCAGTGCAGGAAGCATGACATGTCATTGTCCCTTAAACATGGTCAAGCAGAACTCAGGATCCTCTCTAGTTCTTACTATTTTTCTGTCCCCTATTCAGCACAGGGTAGGAGGATGTATCATTGGGGTTGAGCCTTACAGTCAGTTGTTCTCTGCATGCACTTTTGCTAAATGATAATTTCTGTAATAGTCTCCATCTTCAGCAAAAAGATGCTTATTTGATAAATGGTAAGAACCACACTTATCCATGGATATAAATAGATATTTTACTGGCATTGCCTTTGGTTGTCTCCCAGAATTTGAAGATAAATCCCTATTGTTGATGAAAGCACACACATTGAACAAAGGACCCAGGGAGTAATTCATCTGTATGTGTCATATAAGCCTCTCATAGTATTCAAAGATTCTATGGAAGCTACTGAGGAAGAAACACAATCAATAGTTCCACTCAGGTTTGAAGACTATTAACCACAAACATAAAAGGCTTAGCAAGAAATCTCTAACATGGTGTAATGTAGCACTTATATCTTGGGGATAATTGGACTTAAGTCTAATTTGAGTTAAATCTCACCCAGGAAGAAATCCATGTCTGATACAACAAACCTAGACAACTATTCATGGCTGAAGAGGTCATGAACCCTAAAAGAGATCCTCCTATATCTGCTATTTTATTAAAATGTATAATTTTTAAATATATTCAGAGTAACAAAATTTGGACAAACACAGTGCAGTAAACCAATGGAAGATGGAGAAAGCATAGGATAGGTAGACAATATAAGCACAGTGCAGTAGACATTCAGTGCATACACTTAGGAAGGATTATACTTATAAAGTCCCTGTGCTACAGATTAGAATTTTTATGTGAAGTCATAGGAGGTAAACTTTACACAGATATATGCAGTGTTGGCAAAGTTTCATCCACTCTCCCACTCTAAAAGGAAGAAATGTGAAGTTTGCATAGCAATCATTGTTCAAACAGCCCCCACCACAATCATGCAAAGTGGGCTTTTAATGAGTTCCTAAGAGGTGGATTTCTTGGTGATATATTCAAGAACTGCTTCTCTGGTACAAGTATGAGCCTCTCATGTGTCTCCAGTGGTCTGTGTGTCTCCCCTAAGTTCCCTGCTTGCCATGCAATTTACGTTAGTGGCTTAGCCTCTCCAAACCCATTTCTGCCTCTGCAGAAATGCCTGGTTATAGTCATGTTTTCCAGACATTCCTAGAATCTTTCCAGTCTCCAGCCGTCTAATCCCCTTTTACATAGGCTCAATTTGATGTTTGTATAACAACTGAGTCTTGACAGTGTTCTTTACTCTTGACATTTCTTCATGCCATTAATCTCTCAAGATCTTAATTTAAATGCTAGTCTCATTAAATTAAACATTAATCTACCTGGAATTTGCTTAATTGTCTGACCATAATGTTAGCATGCTTAGGTTATTTTTTGCTGTTGATCACATCACGGATAAATGGGATTTCAATGTCTTAAATATTTGTTATTCAAAACAAAGACTTAATGAGGCAGAGGAAGTGACAGTCCTACTTCATCACAATGCGGTATAGGTGGTTTCAGGTTGGGGGAAATGCTGAAAGTTTTCACTGGCTCTATTTTTGTCTCTTTAGCAAAATAGTCACTAGGTTAATGATTATTCACTTCTGTTAATGATTATTCTATTTTCTAGTTAAGATGTTTAAATAACATACAAGGAACTCAGCCAGAAGTAAGCCTTAGTAGTCAGAATCTTAAAAATAAACAAACATTGGTTTGTTGTTGTTGATTATGTTTTGGGGGTTTTGTTGTTGTTGCTGCTGTCGTTTTGTTGTTCTCTTTTATTCTAATTTTGGTGGGAAAAACAAACTAAATTTGTGAATAAGAGATAAAACACACAAGCCAGGGGCTACTACCTTTAAAGATCTGTATTTATCAGATGTTGAAATAATATTCTTCAGGTAAAGCTCTGCTAAAACTCCCTCAGCTAGTAGTCAACTAATATATGTTAAGATTTTTAAACCTCATTTCACCACTTACTCATTTTTAACCAATTATTTATTTAAAAATTATTTTGGTAAGGTAACATCATCAATAAAGATTTGTGACTTGGCCAGGGAGATGGTTAGTAGGTAAAAGACTTGATATGCAATCATGAAGACGGGAGTGCAGATCCTTAAAATTTACTTAAAAGCTAGACAGAGAGCATAAGTGTTTTTAATCTCAGTGTTGCTATAGGGAAAAATAAAGATGACTTCAGGAGAATCTTTAGAAACCCTTGGACCAGCTTACCAAGCAGAAAAACAATAATAAAAAAAATAATTAAAAAAAAAAAAACTTCAACACAACCACCCACCACCACCACCACCCCTGGCAATGGGTAAAGATACACCTTGTTGTTCTTATATCTGACAGGAGCAGGATAGTCCTTTGTTCATCCTAGTTTGATGGCTGGCATGGTGGTTAAAGCTATCTCATGCCTAAGACTCATAGTAATCAAATCAAATCAAATCAAATCAAATCAAATCAAATCAAACCAAACCAAACCAAATCAAATGCAAGCAGCACAGCACAGGAGTAAGATGAGAGGCAGAGACCTCAGAGCTGTCTAGCCACCCACAGATGTCCTCTCCAGCGCACAGTGCAGGTGAGCAATAGACAGCCTTTTGCTGCCATGACATGCAGCACTAATGGAGGATGTCACCCATGGGCCCACCAGCTGCATGGCAGGAGCTACCACAGTGCAAGTATGCAGCGGTCAGATAAAAGAGAGAGAGAGAGAGAGAGAGAGAGAGAGAGAGAGAGAGAGAGAGAGAGAGAGAGAGAGAAGAGAGAGATAAAGCAGCTTGAGCATTATGAAGGAAGATGCAACAGCAGACTCGAGGGTGGAGAGGAGTAATCTGTTATGAGTGGCCAGCCTGACACACCTGGGTCCATGTTAAGGTTCCAGTCAGAGCTGCAACTGAAGGCCATGTCTGAATGCATGGTAACACAGCAGGAGGAGTTGGTGTCGATGTCTGTAGCTCATATTGCCATTATAGAACACGGGGACATCTCTGGTCAATGCAGCCACCAGGGACCCCGTGAATGTCCAGGAGCTATGCAAAACTGGCCCTGCCCCTCACTGGATGCAGCACTCTGGAAACCCACCCCACCTCTCATCAGTGTCTGCACTGGAGAGAGCAGGCCCTGCACCTTACCCAGGCAGCACAGTAGAGCTGGCCATGTTGGCATGGGTGGATAAACCAGCCCCAAGCTGAATCCACCACTAGTCTAGCATGGAGTAGCACAGGTACAGAGGTGCTACCCTTCCCCCTTTACACTACTGACATTTAGGAAAGCTTCTGACAGGATCTTGAATTCAGATGCAACACTCAAAATAGTAGGCTCTGCCCTTCACCTAAACAGCACATCAGGGCTGACCCTAGTGAGAGGAAACACAGGTAAGCCAGCCTTGAGGGTGAGAGTGTGGGAGAGTTGGCCCTGGCACTCCACAGCAGTGAGGTGCCCTGGTTGCATGTATGGCAGCTGTCAGGAGAACTGGCTCATGAGAGAGCATGTGAGCTGGCCTTATCCATCCCCAGCTGCAGTGCTGTGGAGAGTCGGTCCTGCACCTCACCTGAGCAGCACAGCAGTGCTGGCCCTGGTCAAAGGGGATCAGGTGAGTCAATCCCAAGGACAGAGTGAGGGAGAGCTGAGCCCATCACCCATTTACTATGAGATACCATAGGTTCCGAGAACTGGCCTTGGGGCCGTGAAGGTAGATGAGCTGGCCCTTCACATAGACAGCTGCAGCACTTGCGACAGCAGTGCTACACTTCTGGGCAGCACAGTAAAGTAGGCCCTGGTGATAAGCAGGTGGGTACAAGCAAGCCAGACTGAAGACAAGATCTGTGGATAGTTGACCCCCCCTCCCACCCCCGAACTTCTCTACTGTGAGGTAGTCTGGTAGGGAAATACCCTTTGTCTCCTCTTCCCTTTCCACCTGACACAGTTGGGAGAACTGAACCCAGGGTCATGAGACCAGGTGAGCTGGCCCTACTGGGCAGCTTTTAAGAGAGTGGACCCTGCACTCCGCCTGGGCAACACAGTGGAGCTGGATCTGAAGGCATGGGAGCAGAAGAGATGACCTTCTTTGCAAATGGCTGAACTGGATGGTCTAGCCAGAGCAGTTCTGAAGAACTCACCCTGGTGATACTGATGAGGGAGAACTCGAGGCTGACCAGCTCAGCTACCACCCAGACCCAAATCTAGGGCTCTGAATTGGCCCACCCCCAAATCTATATAATCTGCAAATGACTGGGGCATGTGAAAGAGCCAGTCCTGCTGGTAAAAAAAAAACTGGGAGACTTCCATGACACAGGGCAACAACAGAATAACAGGGAAGAATGTCTTAAAATAGATGGTGTCACAAAAGCCAGGGATCTTAAGCCAGACCAATGACTCTTTATAATGAGCGTTTGTAAGGGAAGATGTGTAGGCTGAGAAATATACTGTGACATACCACAGCTTCCATGATGAGAAGATTTCTGTTTTATTTTTGTTGTTGTTTGTTGTTGTTGTTGTTGTTGTTGTTGTTGGTGGTGGTGGTGGTGGTGGTGGTGGTGGTGGTGGTGGTGGTGTGTGTGTGTGTGTGTGTGTGTGTGTGTTATATTGGGTCAGGGATGCAAGGGCAAAAAGAAGATATGAGGGGATGGGGAGATGAGTAGCAAGACTCAGGTACAAGATATGAAACTCACAAAGACTCAATAAAAAGTTTTTTTTAAAATTCAAGAAAATTAGGGATTATCTTCTCACCACATGTTCCATGGTATGTACACACCCACTTTCACACTCATTAATACACACACACACACACACACACACAGATACACACACATGATTTCACTTTTTCCATTACTCAAGAACAAATAGGTGTTCTCCTGCAATACAACTTCTAGACTGAATGGTGTGTGCCTGCTCTTCTAGGCACCACCAGAGACTCTGGTTCTTGGCTTTGGCTGCCTCTACTCTCTGCTGTTCTGCGTTCTTTATCATGTTGGCATCAGAGCAGGAATCTTTCAGCCATATCCTCTTTCTGGTTTAATACCAATATGGGAAATGTAACTATCACTGCCCTGAAACATAGGCACCATGCAAAACTATATACTGTACTAAAGAATTTTACGGTGTAATTGATTTGTGTCCAATATCACAATAATGGTTTGCAGTTGTCCAATAGCACTTACATTACATAATGGCTGACATGCTTCTAGGAACAACTCGAGTTAATCAGAAGCAACTTGCTCTCGTTTCATCTAAGCTATTCATCTCTAGCTAGCCTCAGATTTACCAGGCATCATTAAATTTGACTATTGAAATAAAAGACCTTAAGATTACTCATAAACAGGTCACAGAAAAATAAGAGCACAGTGGTTGTACTTTGTGCTTCCTAATGGATCAATTACAGAAATCAAGGTTAATTTAAGGTACTCATTGTCTGACCTCATTATATATACAAGTGTATATGTCAAGAACATAATCAGACTCAGACTGCTGCTCACTTATAAGTCTGCATGCATTAGACCATTTTCTCTTCTCAGTTGGATATTTTAAGCAGGCAAGAAATAGGCAAATGAATAAAACATGGTAATAGAGTGTAATAAAGTAGAAATGGAGACACATCCGCTACGAAATATCATAGGTAGCATATACATTTCACTGACCATTAGAGTGACTCACCAGGAAAGATTTTGATATTTTTTAATCCCTAAAGTAATTATGTGATAAATCTTACTGAGTTTGGATTTTATTAAAAATTTTAAGAATATATAAAAATGGATTAAAGTTTCAGCTTCCTAGATTTAACAGTCATTTTTAATATGTAACAGCTCAGCAGTTTTAATGATTATTACCAAGTAATTTTACTCTTTAAATTGATATAGAGATAACTTCAATTGGTACAGTTATATATCAGGTATTGGTATAAGACACTATAAAGCAAAATTTGTGAAATAAATGCTTTACTTTCTATTTTAGCTGTTTGTCCATAAAATATGTGCAAACATCATGACTTCAGCTAGTGTTCCTCATCCTTCTGGGGAAGGGGTGAAAGAAAAAAAGCTGAAGATTTTTCTAGAATACATTGTACTTCTTGTAACAAACTCAATACAAAATGCATTTTTAAATTTATTTTATTCCCCCTTCGTCTTCCACTCTCCGACTGATCCACATCCCATACCTCCTCCCTACCTGCTGTCTCCAGAAGGATGTCCCTGCGCACCCCCCCCCATCCCCACCGCACAGACCTTAAAACTCACTGGGGCCTCCAGTATATTTTGAGTCCTTCCTGCAACAAACTAAATGCAAAACTCATTTTGAAACTCCACCGACTTCTTAAGAATAAATGTGTTATTATTTTTATCAATAAACATATATTGTATGTGAAATAAATCACTGCAAAGAAAAGGCAATGCATAGCCCCCCTTTTCTCTCATATACTTTCCCAATCACTGTGGCATAAAGCTAGCAGAAGCATCTAGAGACACTGGAGGCCTCCTTGGACTCACAGTTAAGGAAATGGAATCCCTAATGGTAAGGAAATCATGAAGGTTGAGGAACTAGGGCATGGGCATCAGAATCTTGCATCATGAACTACTTAATTTTGGAATATCAGAAAACAGAGGTATTGGGTAGAACCAGAGCAAAAATCCCCTTAACAGTGTATGCCTAAAGCTTTCTTTCCACTAGCTCTAAGAGACTCTTAAAGCTTCACGTGATCTTAAAATAGTGCATCAGCCAAAGACAAAGTGAGTTTTCAAAACGTAAATCTTTAAGTTGTCAGTTCATATTCTGAAAATAGCACACATAAACACACACATACACATAAACACACACACAGAGATAAACAGAGAGGAAAGAGAGGGAGGGAGGGAGGGAGGGATGGAAGGAAGGAGGGAGGGAGGAAACCTCTGTGATGAAAGACAGTATTTTTGTATGCCATTGGTTTAAGAAACAAATATATAAGACAAGACAAATAAATAAATGAAATTGATATAGATATTATGGAAAGATTGTGTTTGATATATAATGATTTTTTCTAAGTTAGCTTTATTTTAATCAAGAAATTTCAATAGAAAGTAAGTTCCCTTGAAAATCAAATTGAGAAATGTTTTCTTCTGCAAGCAATTTAGGTAGAATACTCTAATAGATCTAGGATTTTCTTTAGGCTAGAAGTAATTTGGAAAGAACTAAGCAATCTTGTGTTGGCTAAGAATGTTTCTTTCTCATAAAATGCCAGGCTCAAAAAAGAATACATAACAATTACCAGCATCCAATTGTAACACTTTTATCCACATCTTTATTTCCTTCTGCTATTTCAGGGAAAAGTAAATTATCATTCAATGCAGACTTTGCTGCCTGGGTGTAGGCAAAAAAGAACAATGGCAATCCTGTAATTTTTTGTTAGTTAAAGAAAATCCTAAACACAGTAACCTGGAACAGTAAAATAATTAATAGGACAGTTGATTGTGTGAAAACAGTAGAAGGTTTGGAATGCTAGTTTGTCACACATTCATGTAAATGTAACTTCGTAGATGATTAACATGCCTTCTCTTTATCTTACTTTATTCTTGATAGGATAGCAGAGCTACAACTAGTGAAAAGTGTTTTTCTGAATTTATCCCACAAACCAAGTAGAATACCCCATTTATATAAGGTGATCTTATAATTGTTTGCATCCCAAAGACTGAAGTTATACACACAATTTGGAAGATTTTTTTTTTTTAAAACTACAAACTAAACATAACCGTGTTACAATGTTCAACTACATCACTCTTTTTAGGGGAGCTTTAGAGAAATATAGACAGAGTTGTGCATTAGAGTAGCCAGCTTGAAAAAAAAGCTCACGACAACGTGAGTAATCATTTGAGAGGTATTTTAAAGTTGGTCATTTTTTTATTTTTATTTTTCAGTTTGGGGATTGCCTTAGAGGTCATGATTACAAAGCAAGTGTTAAGGATTCCCGAAACAAATTTAGGGCAGCCTAGTTTCTCTTTCTGCTAGTCAGAGTGTACAAACTTTTACCACATTACATCAGATTCCATGGAACACTATGTTTATTTCTTTAACTTTTTATTGATTCTTTCTGAATTTCACATCGTACACTCCAATCCCACACATTTCCCTTTCTTTCATATCCGCCCTCCACCCTTGCAACCTCTCCCCAAAATGAAAACAAAAACAAACAAACAAAACAAATTTTGCCATGGAAACTGTGGCGTGTCATGGTGTGTCATGGTGTGTCACACAGTGTACCCTTTTGTGCAAGCAGCTTTTCTTGCAAATGTTCATTGCAATAAATAGTTGGTCTGGTTCAAGACATGTGGATTCTCCCACACTGTCACTACTAGATCCTCACTGGGACTCCTCTCAGGTACCCTGAAATTACTCTGTGTCATGGAGATTCTGTAGCTTTGGATGTACAAGACCAGCCCCTTCATGTGCTCCAGCAGTTCACTGATGTGGTGGATGTTGGGGTGGGCCAACTCAGAGCTCTGGATCTGGACCTAAGGGGAAGCTTAGTTGGTTGGTCAGCCCTCCAGCACTCCTGCACCCAGGCAACCAAAGCCAGCTCTCCCATGGCTGGACAGGTGAAAAGTAGGAAGTGTAGTAGCCAGCAAGGGTCAGGAGCAGCTCAGCTCAGTATGAGGACATCAACGTGACTGCAGGCAGCAGCCCAGATCAGGGACATTCTCATGTCCTTTGTTTGTAACAAGGGCCTCAGACGTCAACACAGACCCTAGCTGCAGCTAGGTCACAGACCCAGACATATCCAGCAGCAGCAGCCCTGGCTAGGACATTGTCTCAGGTGGCAACACCGGCCACTTAGATCAGTTTGGCCCTAGGTTTCAGCACAGCCCATTGGACATCTGCATGGTCTCAGGCAGCAACCCAGAACACTGACATCCAGATAGCCTTCCCTTTCAACCTGAACCACGGCATGAGCACAGATCCCAGCTGCAGTAGGGTCAGGAACACAGACGTGACCCTTGATGGCAGCCTGGGTTAGACATCACCACGGCCTCTGGCGGTTGTCTGGGCTCCTCATATCTGCTTGTTCCTCACCACTGTTGGATCTCCAGTTCTAGCTTTCTCCACGGTGCACAAATGCTCAGCTTCACTCTCTCTCCCATCTCTCCATCATATACTCCATCTTTCCCTTTTTTCCATAGCACATTCCCTCATCTTTGTTGCTCCTACTGTAGGGACTGGGCAGGTACTTGTCTTTTTCTTTTTTTTTTTTTCCAGCCAGCCCCGAGCCCAAAGATTATGTTTATAAAAACAATGTTATTAACTTTTTTAGTTGCAGAAAAATTTTGAGATTAAATTATTTGTTTTGACATATTTTTTCTGACCCCTTACTGTTGCAAAAGGATGATGTTCTAGTGAAAGGATCAAAATATGGAAACAGAGATGGTGTCCCACTAGGACTTCTAACGTTGATGTAGGAAAAGAACAAAACATGTGGTATATAAATAGAGAATCTGCTTCTCAAGTTACTTAATTTTATTTACATAATAATATGAAGACTGTGAAATCTCTCTATTCAGTTAATAGAGATGAGTCATTCAACTGGGAGATACTGCTTTACCATAAAGATGTTTCTCCAAGTGTCATTTATTATTGAATAAATTTAATTTATTATAAAGATTACTGATATCTATGATTCATATCTTGGTTATGTAAAAATTTTTCTTGTTTCTAAGTAAATTTACTCTTCCAAAACAGCAACTGGTGCTTCTGAACATTTGAGCAGTAGTAAATTTACAGAGGCACTTAACATGAGCCAAACGATAATAAATCATATTTGCATATTATTTCTCCAGATTAAAAAATGAAAATAGATTTTCACTAATTGATCAAATCTGATATTAAGAAATAATTATAAGGGAGAAAAAGCTGGCCCAGTGATTAGTAGCATATACTGTTATTACAGAGGACCCAAATTCATCTTCTTGCACCCTCTATGTTAGCTGGTTGACAACTGTCTATAACTCTAAATCCAAGAGACCACATAAATTTTCTAATTTATGTGAGACACTCATATGTACACACACATATGCACCCACACATACACACACAGTTAAAGTAAATCTTAAAAAGATAATTCTAGCCTCATACTTTCCAAAAATACATTAGGTTGCAATGTTTCTACAATATAAAAACGCCATGTTTCATGGAGATGTTCTTGAAAATTCAAAGACCATTTTGTCTTAATAGTGAAGATTCAAAGAATATATTATGGAAATCAAATTGACAATTTCTCTACTGGTGTTTTGCTTGCTGATGTCAATTTTTAATCTGAGGAATCTATAATTAGGCTTCTAAACCCTGTGATATAATTTTTTTTTTTCACTGTTAACCCTGCAGTGCTTTTAGAGTCTATGCTGGGAATCTTTACACAGAAATGTAGTGCATGGGTAGAAATCCTATCAGCTACCATTCTTTCACAACTGAATCCCTATTTAGTGCATGTGCCGCTGATGTTCAAAACCTCCTGGAGCCAACATGTAGATTTCAGAGCATGAAATGGAAACGTTCTGAGAATAAAAGCCAAATAAGTTAGCTGAATCAGAGGATATGAGTGCACAGTCCAAGCTGAGGAAATTTGGGGAGATGGGAACCTCTCACTAAGATAGGAGATAGAGAACTGGAGAAATGACAGCAGTTATAAACATTAGATGCTCTTCCAGAGGTACCTGGTTCTATTTCAAGCCCTGACATGATAGCTCACAACTCTCTGTAACTTCAGTCTCAAGAGATCCAACACTCTTCTGGCCTCTGTGGGAACCGGGCACACATGTGGCATATGGCATACATGCAGCCAAAACTCCCATGCACATATAATTTCAAAGTAGATAGAAGATAGCAGTTAACAAAAAGGAATGATGAAATCCTTTTTGCCAGTGAAAACTGTACAGCCAATCTTCAAAGGAAGCCATCCATAGTCAGAGAAAGGCATCACTCAATGCCTCTAGACACTTACGTACAGCCTCAAATGTATTCCCTAGGTTGCTAGGGTTATCAGTATCATATCTTTCATCCGTTCGTGTCCGAGGGATAATTGGCAGAGAATGAATGGCAGAGTATGATTATGTGCACTGTTTTGAACATGAATGTGTTAACTTTTGTGATGTTCATGTGAAGTTAAATAAAAGTGAGAAAATAGAGGTGTGACTAAAGAAGAAAAACATGTTGTTGGATGAAGTTTGGAAGCAGATGGTGAATTGATGAGGCAGATACAGTATAATGGAGTGATTGGGTACCAGAAAGTACATTTAGCTCTTTCCAATTAAGACAAGACCTAACTACTTTGCTGTGTGTATCCCTTTTATAAGCGAAAACCATTTCATAACCTCAAATATTTCTAGATGTTATTCTAAAAATCAGTTATTTTTCAGTTCACTAGGTAATAAAAAGGAATTCAAAGTGTGCCAGTTGTTATACAAATTTTAAACAAAGTTGTGAAAATGAGGTATACAACAGAGTGATAACGTTTAAGAAGCAAGACACCTAAATGTTTAATCAAAGGATATGCTTCAGATGCTGGAAATATAAGATGCATTGAAATGACTGGATTTTTAAAGGATTCAGAATAGTAAGAGTTCACATTTCATTCCCAAACACTGTCTTTACACTTGGTAAATAATGCAAAATGCTTCCTCTTTCCATTATCCATGATGTCTTCTGACATGCACGTAAGTGTGTCCTCCTGGTCTTTGCTGTTTGACTGCTAATAGTTTAGCAAGTCACCTTTATGATGTATCCTTTTTGTTGTCTGGGATAAAATAATACAATCCTGAAGAAGAAATTATCAATTTAAAATTGTGTATTTGTAACAGCACAGTTTCTTTACCTTAGCAGTCCAAGCATTGCTAAGTTGGGCCCACTGTTTAACGTATTAGGTGACAACAATTGAAGTATTAACTGGTCTCTTCTCATTTAAGGAAACATCTATTTTTACCACATTCAAACTGTTGAGAGAATTATATTCTTTGCTGCCAGACCAGGGCTCATGCTTTTTACTGATTCCCAGCTGAGTGTTAATATCCTGTCCTCAAGGTCAGTTCCTAGTCATGTGTATTTTTCAGTGACCTGGCTGGTATGATCAAGGTAAAAGAGGAAACTATTAGCACTCTGATGAGATGTTACCTCTTATAAAATGGCATATTCAAGATGGTATATTCAAACCACATGCCTTCCTCATATTTAGACAAAGAGGATCCATAATAATGTGGACATTATGTGGTTACACCAGCGGAGACCTGAGATCTACACTTCAGTCCAATATCCCTTATACAATCCTTTAGATCTTATTAAACCTTACTAAACCCTTTAGATCTAAACTCTGTTGCTTATTCTAGAACACATCTACTTAGACTCAAAAACATCATCTCGGAAGAGCTACTTCATCTCCCCAAAATACAAGGGCAGTAAATATTACATGGCAGCAGGAGAAAAGAAAACATGAGAACGTTCTTTTTGCCCCAAACCTCTCCTTTACCTGGAGCACTCTCCATTGCACAGTGCCCTTAGCCAAGACTCACTTTGGAACAGGAAGAACAGAGATAGCATGAACATGTGAGCCGAGACGGGGGGGGGGGGGGGGGGGGGAGAAACAACAATGTCAGAGAGTCCTTCTCTGTTACTAAAGGAGGTGCTGATCTTTCTGTGTGAGTGGAGGAGCAGATGGGGTGAGGGTAGAGTCAGGCTTCTGATCCACTTTGTTTAGCATTTATGTTTAAGCAAAGACAAGACATAGTTATAAATTTAGGATTTTTATTCAACTATTAGCATTTGTGTTTAACCAAAGACAAGACATAGTTATAAATTTAGGATTTTTATTCAACTATCTGGAGCTACATAGAAATTATTGTAAGAAAAACAAATTTTACGTTATAATTATAAACTTTAGTAAACAAAAGAGTTAATAGTCCCATCTCCCTGATAGAATTACTTTTCAATGGCAAGCTCGGCAGTTCTAATACGTACAGGTCCTTGTTGATGGTCTAGGTTTGAGAAACATGACCCTTATTCACCACTATGATTCTGCTCCTCCTCATTAAACCTGTATGTTGGGTTTTATATTGGTCTAATCTGTTGCTAGGAGACGTTTCTAGTAACTACAGAAAAAATATGTCTTAAGTGTGCTTTAGTATCATCTTCTGCAAAATATTTTAACATCTTTTTTCATTTCATACCTCTATTTTTTAAAGAAGTATATCATGCAGTTGTAAAATACAAGTCAAGGATACCTGCTTTGGACCTCACTTTGTAAGAGGGGAAACAGCATGAAAAGAGTATATATATATATATATTTAGGATTGTTTTAGGATAACATATCATACATAATTAATGTTCAGTCAACCACTGCCAACTCTATGAAGAGCTTCCATAGAGGTTCAAAGCAGATAAGCTCTGTACAAAATCAGGGAATAAATACAACATATCTAGAAAGAATATTGAAGGTCTATCTTCCTTGGCATTAGGAAATCAATGTTTGAATTCATCATTTCTTTTACTTTCAAATGAAAATATGACTACATTTAACAAATATGAAACAGGCTCTTTTATATCTCTCTGTAGAAGTGGACTGAATCCAAGAAATATGTTTTCTTCTCTATGTCAGTAGATTTTTGTAATGATGCATTATTTTATTAAACAGCTTGATAAGCACATAAATCTCTCAAAGTATCAACATCTCAATGTGTTAACTTTGGCTGCCTTAATACTGTTGAAATTACTTTCTTCTTCTTCTTATACTAAGCGTGCTTCTATTACTAATCATACTGTGGATGTGAAATGGTAGTGTCTGATGCGAAGGTTCATTTTCTAGTGGAAAAATATCAAAGTTTTGAAACAAATGTATCCAGTAAGGGAAGCAGCCAGAGAACCTAGCGCCCTACCCTGGTTTCATTTCTGATACATAGTTGACATGGATTGACAGCATAATAAATGGTATTTGAGATTATTGTTATTAAATAATACATTCCCTCATACCCATATAAATTATTTTAGAACCTCAAAACCTATGCAAAGAAAAATATTTTAGATCAATATTGCTAAACTTGTAGCAAAGACGTAGTCATTTTCCTTCAGAGAAAGATAGTGAGAATCAGCCAGAAGTGATGAATCTTCGTATATTGGACCTAATTGTGAACAATGAGACAAAACTGTAGTTTCCAACTAAGAATTAAGCTGCATGAGGCAACACAACATAAACCAAGGTTATATGGAAGATATGTACTTTATAGCAATTGCTTTTTTATTTTTTTAGCAACAGCCTTTTTTCCCAACACCCATGAAATGTGATATAGGAACCTACACCCTAGTTTTCACCCTAGAATTTCTCCAGGAATGCTGGTGATAGATGGACTACATATTTTGACAAACAGTAAACATTAAAACGTCAGAAGACTAATGTTACCAGAAATTAAATATAGAATACTGTTTGGAAGGCTGGCTAAACCAAAAAACATTTAAATTTGTGTCCTACCACACGAATATAGGCTTCTTTTCAAAAGTCATAAAGTGTTGCTGGAGTGTGTTCTGGACTGAAAAATTATGTACGATAATGGTTGTTTATGAGGAAAACAGGGGGGCACTGAGCTATTTTCAAGTGTGGTAGTCGCTATAAAAACTTATACCCAGAGACCGCACAGTTTTAGAGCTGTACATAAGATTGAAAAATAAAAACCCAGTGCAGAAGGATAGGTCTGAGCAAGCCTAACATCACATTTTATAAACATGCTAAGTCCTGAGGGGTTAAAGTATTTGTTCAAGTGGAATAATCAAAAGTAATTACCTTTAGTTTTGATATTGCCCATTCGTGTTAAAAATCTCAACTCTATAGGCCGTAAATTTGCTTTCTTGATCACTGTCTAGTTGCTAGGGATGCCAGGAGTAAATAAAGTCAAGCCTCCGTTCCTACGGGATGAACATCCTCCCATACCTGCCAAGAGCTTAGAGTTTCTTAACAGTCTTCAGCCGTGTAGATCCATTTCAAGACACACGGCATTTGCAGATATACTTGCTGCTTGGACTCACTTCTTTCCTTTGTTAACGCATCAATAATCAGGCTTGCCTCGGTTCTCCCAGTTTTGTACTTTACCACGCACTGGTTCCTTTGCCCAAAGGGTTTTGGGGTGCTTTAATCTGTACTTGCAAAACTCTGCCCTCTCTTTACATAGGGAGATTTTACTCACTTCAGGGCCCCAGACATAGTAGACACTCACTAAATATTGAGTTGATGTTTGAATTAGTTGAGCATAAAAAAATGAATTAGAAGTAGCTACTATCAGCATGTGTCTGCTTCACAACTCAGCATGGCTTCTTGAGGAGGCAGAATGTGGGGAGTTTGGCTGCGCTTATCCCACGCTGCCAAAGGGGCAGGTGCCCAGGCTATTGAGAAGCTCTGCGATTCTGAGACACCACTACAGGGCTCAAAAACTGCAGACCTAGATGTAGCACATCCAGAGCTGGTTTAAGGGTCCCCAGGCCTGAGACGAGGTTGGCCATGGGGTTCTCAGATTCTTGGACAACCATGTGAGGAAGAGCTGAGAGCAGAGTCGGGGGCAACAGGCTGGGGACAGCAGCTAGTCTGGGGTCAAGGGAAAAGGGGTGCTCCAGCTTGTCCCATTGGTGATTACCCTTAGCTTGGCAGAGGCAGGCTTTCTGGTGCTTGTGGCTGGGAACACAGGGTGGCCTTCTACAGGAAATTAGGCTACAGCTCTGTAGGTGAATGCCTTTTTCATGACTCTCCACAGAAGAACTTGATGAAAAGGTATGATCTATTGTTCTAAACAGTTTGTTGTCATGGCAGAAATTGGATGTGTAAAACCATATCCTTAATCTCAGGGTGGGCCTGAGATTAAATACCCTTTTCAGGCAGAAAGGTATGGGAAGGAGAGCTTATTGGTTAAGCTCTCCTGGCCTCTAGGTACCTCAGTATGAAGAACTCTGTTTTGGACCTACAGTGACCATTGGACACGTTTCTTTTATGTGAGTAGCATGGCATGTGTCTTCCAAGTCAGGAGTCTGGCAGGGAGCTGGGAGTCACCTAAGCCTCAGGTATGTGCCTACTGAGTCTCCGGGTCTCAACCTGCTCTACCTTACCAAACTTTCTGGAATAGTTTTATGTCCCATAGGGAAGCACCAATATCAAACAAATGAAGGAAATCTCAATAATCTATGTTTATCATTTTATAATTGGGATTCAAAGAAGTCTTGAAAGTACAGCATTATAGGTTCAAAATTTGAATCCAATCATAAAATATCTAATAGAAGAAAGTTTATTATGTAAACATGTCATGGTTTGGAATTTTGCTATAAGAATAAAAGAAAATGTAGATATTGGGAAACCATGAAAGACTGAAGCTATTGTTTCAATTTTGCCATCAATCATGTTTCCTCTTTTACATTAAGTGTAGTGACGGAAAGGCTTGAAATGCAGGTTTATATACAATCCAACACACTGAGCATCCGCTCGTTTTATCAGTAAGCTTTCATCTGTTCCCTGGCTTCAGTTCATGTTCTGCATTGTAACTGTGTAGTTTTAACATGAAATCTCATGTTTCATTACAAACCTAAGTTGACTCTGTTAAAATTCATTTATTCCAGCATCAATATGACATGTAACAAGGCACATCTTAAATCTTAACATAAAAGCAAAATCCTATTTATATTATCTAAAAAGAGTAGTTTAAAATAAGTGAATTACAGTAGTGAATCTTAAAATGAGTTTACCTAACATCTAGTTCTAGATTTAAAATCTCTAAAACAATGAACAAAAAATAAGTCTAATTTATTCAAGTTGTAATTTTAATTGTGATTTCATACTATTATTATTATTTACTGTTATTTATTATTATTATTATTATTATTATTATTATCATTATTATTTTGGTGTATAATACTAAACTCTTTCTCCAGTGTTCCAAGACATTGTGTTAACATACATGCCCCATAATTAAATTAAATCTTGTCACTTATAGACAACATTGTCTTCAAGCTGATAGTGAAAAATAAATGAGGATTGTAGCGAAGATTTTGTCCACTCAAAATATACTATACAGAAGTGATTTTTCTTTTCAGATATTCCATAGCGTTTCTTGTTAAAGGAGAAGACTTATTATGCCAGGAGAGAGAAAAAAAATGTGCCGGCGTCATGAGTGATTTCAGTTCCATCTCTTTGATTTCTGATCTCTGGAGGAATCCTCACGCAGGGGACAGTAACATAGAGCTAGCATGAAATAGAATCTGCAGACAGCAAACAGAATTTTCTGAATTATTATAGATTCTTCCTTTAGTTAGCGTGGAAGGAAATAAAAAGAAGTGGAGCATGTTTGAAGAAATGGAATTACAAAGTTATAGAAACTGTCTAGTAACCGTTCAGTGTGTGTGTTGACTACCTTTACCTAATTACTTCTATGGTGTGTTATCCATGTAATTAAGCTTGCCTCTCTTCTCCTTCAGCAAAATACCACATTTTTTTTCTGGGCAGATGACCTCTTGCTGTGAATGAGTTCTTTATACCATTCACAGTGAGATACAATGACTTGAGGCCAAGCCGGGACCCAGAATTCTTCATTAACCTGGAGGGGATTCATTCACACTGATCTGCCTGGGTTCCCTGGGCTGTGAATTCGCAGTTCCCATGATGAGAGACCATCAAGCAAATATGCAGCTTCATCCCTCCAAGTCCTACATCTTTGGGTTAGACTTCTCCAAGACCTTGGAGATTAAAAGTCCTGACCCAAGAACTCAGCTGCCTTTGCCTCATTGCTGCATCACCTCTCTGTTGTCTCCCAACTTTTAACTGCCAGATCATGACTTACTTTTTTAGCCACGCTACCAACTAGATACTGAATGGTATTGTATCTCTTCACAAAGTTAACTTCATCATAATTTGCTGGGAAAAGAATCCAGCCATTGAGGAGGCACAGTTACACACCAATGTTTCTGTTTCATGATGCAGAATTTCTACTTGGCCCTGTATTAGCAGTTTCCTGCTAAGGTAGAAACTAGAGATGGCGCTCACTCCATCTTAAATCTTCTCCTTCAAATGCCCTTTACCTCTTGTCAGCAAGCCTTGCTAGCAATCTTCACATTTTCAAAATTAATTTTGTCACACTTGAGTCTTTGAAATTCCACCAATTATTCTTAACATCCTATATTCCAATAATACTCTCCTTATTTTTTATTCCTAAATCTGCAATTTCTCTTGGCTGGGCTCTGGAGCCAATACAAAGTTCAGTTTTGAATATCCTAAGTTCCAGAGGGATCAAGAGAGACTCAGAATGATAATCCTAATGCCTTTCTGCTTCTGCTTTCCCCCACTGATTTGGAAGAAATGACTTTGCTTTCTACCCTCTTTTTTGCCTGCCACAGATTCTTATCTACCTGCATTTACCACGCTCCTTCCACTGTCACTGACTATCAGTTTGGTGTTCCTTATCTTGATTTTAGCTTTGATTAAACCCAGCCAATGGTGCAAAAAGGGAAGGAAATATGTATTCTCCTCCCCCAAGGCTCGGGTACTTTTGTTCTTATTACATTCTTTGACTCTAGCCACCTTTATCTTCCCCTGAATTGCTGACAGAGCTTTAGTGACAATCTCACTAATTTCAGCCACTTACTGCCAAAGTTTACACTGCACAGTGCAGCCACCGTCATTGTGCTGTAAACCGTAAACATAGAATTATTGATGCTACACCTTAAAAGTCTTTCTTTCAGCAACTGTTAGTTTTTGATCAAACATACATTCAGTATTTTCATACTCTTGATGAAAAGGTTCATTTTAAAATCCAACCTCAGTTTTTGTTTGTGGCCCAGTCTCTTCTAGCTTATCTGTTTGCCTATCAAATAAGCATACACATAAGGATGCCTAATATAATTTGGAAGATCCAAAGTGAGTGGAACACAGAGAACTCCTTTGAAGCTCTGCCTTTAGCACAAGTGAACTATTCATAAACAAATTACTGCAAATAGAATGAGACTCTTCCTCAAGGTACTCACCAGACACACATAACAATGGACAAGACAAAGATTCTAGAACCTAAGAGCAATCTAGTATATACAGCCCCTTTTAGAGCAAGGACAGGCAGGTCTCCTCACAGCGGATGAATTACAGAATGAATTACAGAAGCATTTACACTGCAGTAGATAAACAAGAAATAAGATGCCTCTTTGCACAGAAGCTGCTCACAGGCATTTAACCTGAAATTCTGAACACAGACAAAAGTTTGCCTTACAAAATCTCTTCTGCCAGGACACTTTTTTTTTTTTTTTTTTTTGCATAAATCCTGAGAAAACCAAACACAATAGCCATGTATCGAATCCACCTAATAAAATTTCTGGTTCTGTTACCTACAATCTACACGAACATGGAGAAGTCACACAGTTTTTCTGGGTTTCTTGAATTGTGAACTCATATAAAATAGAACCCATTTAGACCTTCTTTGGTGAATATGTACTTCATTATTTATTACATTGTTAAAATTACAGTGTCTTTATGCTAGAGACAAAACAGAAGTGTAGTACACCGTCAGGAAGAATTCTAGGAAAGGCCTCATAAAGCCATTTATCATTATTGAATGAATCTCAATTATAAATGCAAATTTGATGTATTAATTGGTCTTACCAAAAATTACAAAATTGAAAGTCTGAATACAAATTGTGGAACACTTGACTCTATACTCTAGGAATCACACTTAAAGAGACATGCTATGAAAGAAAGAAGGACTATATTGGCCAGCCAATATTCAGTTGATGGTATTAAATTTTCTCACTGTTGTACATGGACTTTAAAATAGGGGAGATTGATTTTAGTAAATGTTATAGTGAAGAAATAGCACGTATAGATCATTTAATTAGATATGGCTTCCATATGAGAGCTAGTCTATTGTTAAGGTAGACTAATTTTGTAATATAACGGGGGAAATACATAGCTACAGGTCCTAGTTTAGGCTACATGACCATTACAGTGCTTATTTTATATTAAAGGCAGAAGAAATGTAAAAATATTTTTAAAAAAAATAAATTTAGAAACACACTGAAAAGTCTTTCTTTAAAATGAATTAATTGTTATTAACAATATGAGTTTAGCCATAGTTAAAATAGTAATAAAAGGTCATACACATTGCAAATAAAATTAAATGCATGTATATAATTCTATGTATACATGTTTGTGTGAATATATTCACTCATTTATATTACTATACTCTATATTCTTAGCTAATGTAGCTTTGTAGGAAATTTTGAAATTAAGAAATAAGAGTCATCCAACTTTGTTATTTTGCAAGATATTTCTGTTATTTTTCGACCCCTGGTTTTCTGTGTGAATTTTAGGCTAATCATCTTTATCCTCAAAGGAGGGTAGTTGGGATTTTCATAGGAATTGTGTTGAATATCTAGATCATTTTTGTTAGATCTTGCATTTAACAGCAATGCATCTTTCAGTTCAACTTGTAGTCTATATATACATGATAAATTAGCTTTCTAAATATGAAATGGTAAGTAGATTGTAATATAGAATATACTAACAGAATATAATGTCATCTGCACACAGAAATAATTTTCTTTCTAGTTCTAGGTGATATATATATATAACTTTAGGCCACATTACATCGTTGCAGTAAATAATAAAAGACCACAGCATAAGTAATTCTCTTGTCCAAAGCCCCATTCTGAAAGTCATCACAAACTAAGCTATCACTTTTCAATTATATACTATAATATCAGCAAGAAAGAGGAGGTGGGAGCAGTTAGAAAAGCAAATCAAGGATTTGTAAGTAACAATTTAGTTAACTACATTTCTCCATAAAGCATAAGCAGTTGTTTAGTTACTTAAAGAATGTACAGACAGGTACAAACATGTACTGTATCTTGGTGACAATAGTTTGTGTAAGAAGGAAAGAATTTGGGGGACTCAGATAACTGGTTGCCATGTTAAGAGAAGGTAATAGATATATATTTGGCATTGCACTGGAGCAGTAGCTGAGAGCTTATATCTAATCTTTATACTGGGGGGAAGAAGAGAGGAAAAGAGAGACAGACAGAGACAGAGAAACAGAGAGAGACAGAGACTGAGAGACAGAAAGACAGAGAGACAGAGAGATCGAGAAAGACAGACAGACTGAAGAAAACAGAGAGACCAAGAAAGAGAGAGAGAGAGAGAGAGAGAGAGAGAGAGAGAGAGAGAGAGAGAAGGAGGAGGAGGAGGAGGAGGAGGAGGAGGAGGAGGAGGAGGAGGAGGAGGAGGAGGAGGAGGAGATGAGGAAACTGGATATAACACACCTTTTAAAACTTCAAAGCGCAAGCCCAGTGACACACCTCCAGTAACAATATCCCACCTCTTAATCTTTCCCACCATCCCTCAAATTATGGATCAAATATATGAGTTTACATTAGCCATTTATATTGAAACTACCACACCACAGCTGTAGTTACATATCTTACTTATTTTCTTTTACCCATAAATATTTGCTTTTTATGTGTTGGAGGTGAGAGGCATGTGATGCATGTGTGTGCATGTATTATTGTTTGGTTGCATGTGTGTGTGTGCAGGTGGGCATATGTTTGTGTATATGTGTGAGCTTTTGTATCCTCCCATTTCTTCCTCTGGAGTGCTGTGGTTACAAGTGTGGAGCACCACATCCAGCTTATTGCTTTGCTTTAGCAATGAGTTGCAATTCCCCAAACATTTTGGAGTCTGTCCTTGCCTATGCTATTTCCTTCTGTTCTAATTTAACAGTTTTTAGTTAGATGAATTTTATTTTACTGTAGCAATGTCCTTTTAAAGTTTTATTTTAACATGATTTCTTACCTCATGTCACAAATGACTAGCTTTCAGAATGCTCAAAAGTTTTGCTTTACATTAAAGAAGTTTAGTCTTGAGGAATTTACTTTAGCAGATGGTAAAAAGAAACACTTTATGTCTTATTTACAAATGGTCAATTTCTGCTCTGTTGTTTGTTGAATCTACTTCCATTGATTCGGAATGCCATTTGTGTCTCCCAACAAACTCGTAAGTGGCACAATTCTGTCTTCATTCAATTACAATTGCCTGTATTTCTCTCCTCAAGGCTGTACTGATCAATAATTATGAAGTCCTATTTTCTTTAAGGCCTAGCATTAGGTAGAAGTAGCTCCTAATCTCACACTCCCACCCCTTCCCTCCCACTACCACTAGTGGGTTTGAGTCAAACATCTATTTGAATTGTCTTGGTCATTCTTTTGTTTATTTGCCAATGAATTTTATGTTAATTCAGAAAATTATTATAAAATTCTAATGGAAGAGTTGAAACTTATAGAACATCTGGGACAATTAGACTCTAAATAACTTGGCTGCACAATATGAAATATGTTCTATCTTTTCATTGATTTATCATTATAAAACGTATTATATTCTTTTTAATAAAGATTTTGTGTCTATATACATAGCAAATCTATACAGGATTTATTGTTAAAGTGAATACATATTACAATTATATTCCTTTTCCCTTTTTCTTCAAATTATTATTATTATTATTATTATTATTATTATTATTATTATTATTATCCTGAGATATGGTTTCTCTGTGTCACCCTGGCTCTCCTGGAACTTGTTCTGTAGACCATAATTGTTAGTGATACATATAAGATAAAATGCTTACTTTTCCATAAAAAGAAATATTTCATTTGAATATTTAAAGGTTATTCTTTGAAAAAGTAAAGAAATCACAAGTTGATAATCTCTAACAAATTATATGAAATGATAAAATGACTACTACTTAAAAATGGAACAGAGATGCATATTAAGTGGAAAACTCCACTATAAATATTTATGCCACTAAACTTAAATTTAATAGAAAGGACATATTTATAATACATGGTGAAATTCAGAACTATACTAAAATCATATGCATTTTGTGTTTAGAAAAAAATTAAAGGAGTAACAAACAAAAAATTCTGAAAACACTCTTATCACTGTTACAGAAATTGAATCTGAATTTCAACTTTCAAGTTTCATTTCTTTTCCTTTCAGATGCTTTTTCTTGGAGAGAAATCTATTTTATTCTTGAAATAATATAATAATATAAATAGAATAAAATAGGTTTTTTTGTAACTCTGTTTTGTGAAATAATGACTTTCATGAACCAGAACTAAAATAAGCACATTAAACAAAGAAAAAAAGGATGGAAATTTCACATTTGAATATTGATGCAAATGTTTTAATAAAACATCCAGAAATAAAAGTGTATCATTCAAAGTGTAAATACATTTACTAGTAAAGATTCATCTATTTCAAGAATGTGTGAAAGTTTAATTTTAGAAATGCATCCGCTAGGATTCTCTTAGTTACTTTTCTATTGCTGTAAAGTGACATCATGAACAAAGTGATCTACAAAAGAATGCATTTAACTGGGTTGGGCTTGCAATCTCAAAGAATGAGTCCATGGCCATCACGGTGGAAGGCATGGCAGCAAATAGGCAGCCATCTGGCTGAATTCGTACCCAAGAGCTTACAGACAGACAGGGAGGACAGAGAGGCAGAGAGAGAGAGAGATAGAAAGTGACAGAAGGAGAGACAGAGAGACAGAGTCAGATAGAGAGACAGAAAGAAAGAGCTATAACTATACTTGAAAAGTAGAGAAATTTAAAGGATTTAGCAAGAAATACCTATAAATAAGATAGTACAGGAACAGGATGGAGGTGTTCAGACTGATATTGT
Source organism: Arvicanthis niloticus (assembly GCF_011762505.2). NCBI lineage: Eukaryota > Metazoa > Chordata > Mammalia > Rodentia > Muridae > Arvicanthis > Arvicanthis niloticus. Next base: position 13,912,651 of record NC_133437.1, read on the forward strand.
CGAAATTTTAGTTACTTGATTCCTTCAGTATTAATTGTGTAGCTTTTATATCTTAACTGAGGAATATTCATGATTATCTCAAAATGAAAGGAATACAATTTGATTAAATTTAATATCTAATCATGGTTTTCTAGTTTTATAGTAAATAAATGATAAATGGTAAAGTTCTCAATTCAATAAAATATATTCACCAAAAAAAATCTATATTAGAAAAAACACTCAAGGCAAAATTGTTAAATGTATTTTTTCGTGCTTGGGTTTTATTGTATTATTTTTAATAAGTCTTTACAACTTGAAAATGCAGTTACATCGACTGCTGTAGTGAAAGAATTTTCAAAAGATAGTGTTATTTCAGTTGTTCTTCATCATTTACTTTACAATGCTTCTAGCAGCCAAGAAGGTTCTCATTCCTGGTATGCTCTGTTAAATTCTGATCAATGTCATTTGCTGTTGTCCTTTAAGAAAAATGAATGAGCAACAATTGGACATAGTTCATTCCAACATACGGTCACAGTTTTAGCAACATAGTGTATTAAAGTGAGTAAGTATATCTGTGACCTCTATTCTGGCTCTCCTCAGTCCCCTTCAGAGAGCCTTCAAGGAGACACTAGTATTATTCTTGCAGTGACTACATCTAGAACAAGCAGTAGCAAGGATTCTTCTATTCCATCTATAAACTAATATATCTTTTAGCGTTTTTTGAAATGTACAAGATTTCTTACTAATGGAAAAGGCATCAAAATAACTTCTTTAGGTACAATTTTTATCTCTACTTTTGTTGCTTCTCTACTTCTATGTTTTATTGTAAAAATAACTTCTGATATTATAGTTTAATATCATTTTGACCAGTAACATTATATGGTTTTTTCTTTTCTTGAATCAATGTAAGAATTTCATTAAGATTTATTTGGATTTCAAGACCCTTAAATGCATAAATACCAAAAAAAATAATTTGTATTACAGAATATGTTTGTGATACTTTCAATTTGTTTTCAAGTTAGAACTACAGTTAAAGAGTATTGGTGGCTGTCTCATGCCTTAAATCCCAGTACAAAAGAAGCAGAGACAGGCAGATCTGTCTGTTTGAGGCCAGCCTGGTATACATCACTAATTCCAGGATTCCCAAAGCTATAAAGTAAGACCCTGCCTCAAAAATAAATAATAAAAAAATAAGTCAGCAATTTTTATCTTGATGCTTCCTATAAGACCCTGCCTCAAAAATAAATAATAAAAAAATAAGTCAGCAATTTTTATCCTGATGCTTCCTATGAGATATTAAATACAGTTATGTCAAGATAATCTAGTGATGTGAAATTGGCATCACAAATTTCTTATTTAATTCTACAAGTAAATTATAGCAAAGTAAAGTATAACTTTGGAAGTTGTTAAAAATCTTGACTATGTATGCAAAAAATAAATAAGTTTAATATAATGAGTTTAGTTCAAGTGATTCATAATCCCACATCTAATTTAAGACTGTAGTTTAAGAGCTATTTCACAATAATCGAAAAATAGTGCATGAATAATTTCAATACTAAAGAATATGATTTTATAAACATGAGGGCCCTTGGAGCTGATTGCACAAGGGAATTAGTCCTTATATAAGACCTGAAATAAGCATATACATTCAGAAAGTGCAAATGTAATGTCATTTCTCAAAGGAAAGAAAATGGAAGCAAAATACTTTTTGCAAGCAGTCAAGAGTAACACATTTTATGAAAATTATAGATCTCATTTCAAGCCAAAACACTATGTTATCCATACTCCAGGTATGAGCTTCCCTATAGATATTTTCAAATTATATTGTACTGTAGGGTATACTCATAAGAATATATACAAATTATATTTCTATACTACACTGTTATATTTTCTACATCTTAATAAATTTGACAAGGTAAATACTATATAAAGGGGTAATTGATGAGATATAGAAGTCTGTATCTAAAGGAGATATTTTAAGACTAGAGTCACAAGTATAAAATCGTTAATTCTTAGTTCCACTCAGGAAAAGAAATGGAAATGAACATAAATACATGAACAGATTTATATAACATACTTATGCAATACATATACATAAGTATGAATAAATAAATTATATATATTTTATAAATATTCTGTGAGAAAAATCTAAAGATATGTAGTATAGTCCTGGGATAACTTCTCATGACTGATGTTAGGGAAATAAACCATCCTATAAAACCCATTAAGGACTGGGTTCTATTACAATTATAGTGTCAACAGTACTACTAACACTTTTGACTAGAAATAATGTATATCCATTTTATCGGTATCTTTGTATCATGTGTTCATTTTATATTTTGGATAAAATATACTTACTGTGCATATCCTTTGGGGCAGTCACCTTTTTGTAATAGAGCATACTGCTTCAATACATCCATGGTACTGAGCCTGTTGAGTCATCCCATGTCTTTCTATAGCCTCTGAGACACCCTATGTGGTTTTGCTTTAACTATTAACATTGAGGGTATGCTGTGCTCAAACATTTTGAAGTATTGACCTCATGACTGATTTCTGTGAGGCCTTGTTCTTACTACTTACTTGAGTGTACTCAAAAAAGAAAAAAAATAGCACATCTGACACTCTTTGCTTCACTATTGTTGTCTTAGCCTAAAAGTTAATTACCATAAAACACATATATATCCAGTTTAGATTAGAAAAGTTTAAAATTATGTTCTTCTGGTCTAATAAATCAAAATGATACAAGAATGATTTAAAACTTTTGAGAATTTTATTTCAATTGTAGACACATAGACCCTCCAGCAAGAAGAATTTACAAAACTCCATTAAGTACTGTGGCAGCTTGCCTAACATTGCCAGTCATTTCATCTTCAATAAACATGGTTCAGTTTTTTTCTCTGTATTTTTTCTGTATGTTTTCTTTTTTCTCTAAATATTTACCTTCAAATTTTCTTTTCATTTGTAGCTAACAAATTAAGAATATATAAAAATATATATAACAACATACATAGTATGTATGTTTATTGGTGATTTTGAGTACTCAAAATATATGATAATTACTCAAGATGTCTTTTGCTAAATTTAGATTTATTAACATAATTCATTTTTCTCATATTAAAAATAGACTACTTTCTCATACAATATATCCTGATTACAGTTCCCTTCATTCAACTGTCCCTAGTTCCTCCCTGGCTCCTTTAACTCCTTTAACACCCTTTCTGTCTCTTATTAGAAAGGAACATGGTTCTAAGAAATAACCAATATGATAAACAAAATACAATAAGATCAATCAAAAGCTGTCATATTGAAGTTGGTCACAGCAACCAAACAGGAGAAAAAAAGAGTTGAGATGATAGGCAAAAGAGTCAGAGACCTACTCGTTCTCACACTCAGGAATCCCATAAGAATACTAAGCTAAAAACAGATCCATGTGGGTCCTATGCTTGCTGCCTCAGTCTCTGTGAGCTCATATGTATTTTGCTAGTTGATTGAGAGGGTATTGTTCTACTGATGTCCTCCATAGCCTCTGGCTCTTTCATTTTTTTCTACCTTTTCTTCTGAGGGGTTCCATTGATCTGATGGAAATCTCCAATTTAGATTATCTCTCCATATAATATCTGCCTGTGGGTCTCTGCATCTGTTCTCCTCTGCTGCTAGAGGAAGCTTCTCTGATGGTGGCTTAATAAGGCACTGATCTATGAGTATACCATAATATAATTAGGAATAATTTTACTGATACTTATTTTTATAGGTCAGTAGTGTTTGGTATATATCCTAGGTCTCTAGGTTATCTTTTCTCTGGTTCTTGATTTCCCATGTTGTGTTGGGGATGGGTTTGTTCTTATGAACAGGCCTTAAGTCAAATCAGACATTGGTTGGCTACTCCCATAAGTTCTGTGCCACCATTGCTCTAGCATATTTTGCAGGCAGGGCAGATTGAGGGTAAAAGGGTTTTTTTTTGGATGGAATTGTGTTTGCGATTATCTTGCAGTAGCCTGAAGAGTACCTTCCCACACCAAAGAGATTAGAACATTGGTGTGAAGGTTCTACATAGGTACTCACTTGACTTCACTATGTTCAATAAGGTATGCGGGTGTTGTCTTCAGCAATGAGGTCCTTCTGTCACTTTGTGGAGATTAATACTTTGTGTTAGCAACAGCCTGGATTACTTGGGGATTTCTATTGGACACTCTTGACTAACAATTCAATTGAATTAAACCCAGTCCTGCTACTGGGATCCTTGTTTGGTGAAAAGAGATGGCCAGTTGAAACTCCATATCTTTCATAATAAGACCATATTTAAGGTCATCTTCATATGTTTTAGGAAGTTTCTACTGTACTAAGTTTCCATATCTTTCCTAATAGCCCTTCAATTCCAGCTGTGTTCTCTCCCTGTACCCTGTCCTCCCTCAGTTTCTCCATTTATTCTCTCAATACCCCTCCTCACCCATTCCAAGTCCATTCATGTATGTAATCTATTCTATTTCTCCTTCTCAGGGAGGTTTATCCCCACCCACCCACCAAGAACTTTCCTCTTTATCTAGCCTCTCTAGGTCTGAAGATTGTAGCTTAAATATCATTTACTTAACTTAATATCCACATATGAACAAATTTATCTTTCTGGGTTTGGGTTACAGTCAAGATGATTTTTTTTTCTGGTTCCATCCATTTTCTTGAAAGTTCATGATATCACTTTTTTAAACTTCTGAGTAATTTTCAACTGTGTAGCTGTATCACATTTCTTTGTCCGTTCTTCTGTTGCAGGATACTTAGGCTATTCTCAATTTTTGGATTTTATAAATAAAGCCACAATAAATGTGGTTAAGCAAGTGTCCTTGGGGTAAGATGAATTGTTAAGGTAATCCTCAATGATATTTTCAGAAAGCTTTTCAAGAACATGAAGCCAAATTTTGACTATATAAGATAAATGAGATTTTAGAAATTGATGAATAACAAATTATCTCAATTTTAACCTAAAAGAGATATTATTGCTTTCTAAATTATATGGAAGTTATTATTAACAAAGTTATTTGTTTTCTCATTCAGTTTTACTTTAATAGTTTTTAATCCATCCCAAAATATTATTATATATTGCTATACTCTTCGATCAATGGCTTGTATTAAATAGTTCCCAACTCTGTCAGTTGTAGAATGATTCAATTAAGGAACATTCTAAATTTTATTCATAGATTAAATAAGCCAAGGTCCCTGCCTAATCAGAATCAATCTTGAAAGTTCTTGGAAGAAGATATGTTAATTCTACTCTCTCCTGAGGCAACCTTGTTTTTGATGAACTCAGCAGAAAGTCACTTTCAATAACACTCTAAGAAAACAGTGATTCTTCTTCTTGGATTTTTTAGAATATAGAAGTTGGAAAAAAAGGTAATAGCTAACATGTTAACATTAATTATTAAGAACTATAATTAAGCATCAGTTTTTAAAACAATTCAAAAGTAAAAATAATGTAATGTACTATTGCAATGGTCTATTTATTATAAGATAACAAAAGAAATAAGTATTCCTTCTCAGTAGAGCATTATTTAAGCAAATAAGCAGCAGCATATTAAGGCTAGCCATCCACATTATTTCAATCCAAGTATATTTTATAAAATTTATATTAGTTTACTGGCATTTAAAAATTGTTTTTGAGATTTTATATTTCAATAAATTCCATTTAGGTAAAATTTCTAGTATGAACAGTCTCATGGGATTTGAGTAGTCATTCCAAAACCGTCAGATATGATAAAACAGAGTCAAATTTAAGTCTTTCTGTATTGAGCTTTTGAAAAATTCACTTATATCATTTTAACTCATTCAATTTATTGATGAATATTGCTGTAGCTTTGACCCTTTCTTAACTTGGTGAAGTATGCACACAGATTTTCCAATCTAAGGGAGGTGTCTTTTATAACCATATTATGAGATTCTGACACCAAATTGTTAGAACCAAGGCTTAAACCAAACGTATGCCAGTCAGGACCTAGTGGAAACTTTATTGAAACCAGAAACTCAAACCTCACATCAGTGTTTCCCTTCTCTTTGCTCTATTACATCCAATGACAAAGAGAATCCAATGCCCAGTACTCTAAACTACTCAAGCAAAACAGAGGATACAACACATGAGCTGCTGATTTTATTCTAATCTGTGAAACTGTTCATTCTATTAACATTACAGCAATACCCCTTGTACACTGGGCAAAAGATAGATATCAAATGTAATTTCCTCACCTTGAGATTCTGCATCTTGAGACAAAAACTGGAAATGATATAATAAGTAAATTAACTAATAGGAAAATGGTTATTCAAACAAAATCTCCATTTAATTAAATATAAAGACTACTTCAAATTTTGTATTATATAAAAAATAGCATCCTATTTGAAGAAACACAGTAGGAATAGAAGAGAATTGTCCTTTAACTAGCTTCATTTGAACCATGTAAAGGTCTGCTGGGCATTGGAAAGGATGCCAGAGACAGCACTGATATAGGAAGATCTGAAAGAAAAGAAAAGCAAATTCCTGAGGGAAGATGATTGATAAAAACATTCTCAGTGGTTAATGATAAAAATGTAGGGATTCTTCTGTCTTCTCAAATCTCAGTAGAAAACAATATACGTTACAAAGTGATTCTTTTTTAAATATGCAGTACAACAAAGAAAGGAAAGAGTTCAGAGGATGTGATAAAAGCATGAGAAGACCAATTGCCTTTTCTGCATATTGAACAGGTTGCAGGACTTTATGTAAAGATGCTATTCTCAAGAATAATGGGAGTGAAGTGAATGCTAAGATGATGAGGGAGGCATAGTAACAATGTTTATCCATGGAAGTTAAACATTCAAGTGCTGTGGATACATTACTAAAGATAAAAATACTATCATTAAAGACAAGTGGGAAAACTCTCTAAGATTACAGGGTAGGATTAAAAAACTGATTTTTGATAGGCAAAATGCTACAAATAAGAAAACTTAAAAGTAAATCTTCAGTATTGGTTTTAGGGTTAAGAAGTCAAAAGAAAAAAATGTTACTAGTGTGTTGAATATACAAGAGGATTTAGATAGGCATTTGGAACAATTGATTGATGCTCTTTATTTTATTCAAATTATTGGAAGGAGGTTCAGAGTTTAAGAATAAAGAGCCATCTCCAGTCTCATGTCAAGTATCTTTGGATTCCTGTTCTAAAATTTACAGAAGTAGTCATTATAATTAGGAAAAAGTTTAAAGATACTTGGAGTGTATTTGGCATTATGCCAACAGCTCTCTGGATGTTTTAACTTTGCATAGTGAACTTATGAATCTAAAAAATGCTGCTCTGCTGAGCATTGATGTGGCACATACTGCTGATAAAATTATCCATGGCCTGAGGTTAGTATTTCCATTTTGGTCAAGTTTCAAGAATGGTATATATAGCTTGATCATGCTAGTCCTTTTTGTCCTAGGAATACTTTTATTCCTGCCCATCATGTTAAAGCTTGTCTTTAACATTATCACCATGTTGGCAGTCAAAGTACATGGCTTGAAACTGAAAAAGGAATTCCAGACAAAGTTATTGATTTAACAAGATAGCAAGCCAAGAATGGGTAAGATTCTGCACAGAGCCTTACTAACCTAAGACAGAAGAGCATTGCTTTTAATAATGCATATTCCACAATGAATAAGGAAGACATTCTTGTCAGAATGACTTAAGACAGGCTCAGTCTTATTTATGAAATCAAAAAGGGGGAGATGCGGAGAGCTTTTGGGGCTACTTTGCAAGAGCTGACATGGGCTAAGAACAAGAAAATAGGCTTCAGGCAGGAATCTAAATATTAGGCTAGAACGAAGAAGTAATTTCAGGCAGGAATCTAAATATTAGGCTAGAACAAAAAAGTAATTTCATTTAGAAATCTAAATCTTAGGCTAGAACAAGGAAGTAGGCTTCAGACATGAAAATGACTTTGGGCTAGGACAGGCAAGTAGGCACAGATATTTTGGTCATCCTGATAAGCCCTTAGAAACAGTGATGATCACGAGAGTGTTCACGGAACTTTCCTTATTGCCTTGCTTGTTCTTTGACAATTTGTGTTTATTGTCTGTCATGCATGTTCCTTGCATCTATTGTATTGCTAGTTCCTTAACATAGAATTGACCTTAATACTTGCATATAATTAAAATGGTATAAAAACAAAAGGGAGGAGGGGGGAATGGGATGGAGGCTTCTAGGGAGGGAAAATGGAAAAAGGGGATGACATCTGAAATATAAATAAATAAAATATCCAATAAAAAGAATTCAAAAAGCAGAATGAATAATTTAAAATATAGAAATACAGTGCTTATATATGAAATTCTCAAAAAATAAAACGTAAAAGAAGATACATATGAGACAAAAGAAGCCCTTTAAGTTCAATTGTTTTCTCAAGGAACGCAGTGTAGCTTGTGAAAAATCCATCTCATTTACCCAATAAGCATAAGTGAAATTCTTACCAAGAGATATTCTAGTAAATAATGATGATTGATTGTAATAATTTCAAAAAGAAAGCATAAATTTTGTAATGAGCAATCAGCCAGAAATGCAGAAAAACATGTCACTAAACAATCAGAAAAATATATAATTATAAAAGTATAGTATGCTCCCATAACACACAACACACACACACACACACACACACACACACATCTCTTTAAGTAAGCTTTGTAATCACACAGGTGTTCATATTTGTGCATGTATGCACATATTCACACACATGTAAATATGTATTCATGATAGCATAATTTTAAAATTGAATTTAAAAAGTAAGGGAAAAGACAGAAATTACTACATATGTAAATAATTTTTAGCTCATGCAATTTTATAGGCCTTTTAAGATACAAAGTCGTGTACAATACAAAGATATTGCTAAATTTGAGTAAGGAAAGCTTAAAATTTTATAGTGTCAGTGGTGGTTTAAATAAAACTGGCTTGCATAGGCCCATAGGGGGTGGCATTACCAGGAGGTGTGACCTTGTTGAAGCAGGTATGGTCTTGTGGGAGAAATTGTGTCACTGGGAGCAAGCTTTGAGATCTCAGATGCTCAAGCCAGGCACTGTATGGCATTTTTTTTTCTTGCTGCCTTCATAACTGGACGTAGTACTGGATGTAGCTTCTCCAGCACCATGTCTGCCTGCACACTGCCAAGTTTCCCACATGACAACAAATGTACTGAGCCTCTGAAATGTAAGCCAGCCACCAATTACATATTTTCTCTTATAAGAGTTGACATGGTCATAGTGTCTCTTTAGAGTAATAGAAATCCTAACCAAGTCAGGGTCAAATATAAAATAAAAGTACATGATCATCTATGGGAAATGCAAATACTAGGCATTATATCAATAACATATAAGTAGCCACTCAAATGTGAAGCAGAAGATCTGTAATAGAACATTAAAGAGGATAATCTATATATAGGAAAATGAAAATTAAACATCATTCAGTGCCATTTCAGGACATTAAATTTAATATTCCCTCGTTATTGGGGGTCTCATAAACATAAACATTTCTACAGGAGAGATTTTGTGAACAGTAGAGGGAAATACTCATACAATGGATGAAAGCCTATTATTGCAGAGCAAATTGAAACAACGCATGCTGTGATTCAAATAGCAGGTTCTTTCTGTCCATAAAGAAACAGAACAGCAATGAGCAATGAAACATAAATGGAGCTTAGCATATATTCAGGCTGTGGATAAAAGAACTGCAGACAAATGACTATCAAGAGGAACTGATAAAATAATTTTCATAGAGCATGTATCTATAATAAAGCATATAATATACTCACCACAACTTATTATTAAACTTATTTTATTATTAATTATTATTATTACCATGACGATTATATGCAAAGCAATCAAGATACAAAAATACAACATACAAAATTACAAAGCTGCATGTACACTGTGAGCTAAACATATGACAATATTTTGATGCAGGAATTATGTAAAAACAAAAGAATAAAGAAGAAAGCAGTGTTAACTTCAGGTAGTACAATTGGAGCTCACTGCAACCATATTCTTCCTGTTTTCCCTGATACCATTATTTTCACAATCTGTATATCTTGTGTTACTTATAATTTTCTTTTATTAGTCTCTGTTTTTTAAAAAGTTATCTTGTGACTAGATGGTAAGAATAATGGGATTTTCTGAAAAGGTTGACTTTAGTAGAAATACTGAAGAACAGAACACATTTGTTTTTATTTATAAGTGACTATCATGGAATTCCATATGAACAATATCTACCCTAAATTACTATAAGTTAAACATTTCATAGTAAGGTGATAAGAACAGTAAAGCCTGCATACATGTTAATGGATCAAAGATTTAAGCAACCTCTGGTATGGAATGTCAAGGTAAACATTAATGTCAACTTGACAGAACACAGCATATTTGGGAAGATGAATCATCAGCTGAGAAATCCCCCCATCACATTAGTTTGTGGGCTTGTACGTAGAGAATTTTCCTCATTGATAAGTAGTTTTGGAGGACTCAATCCACTGTGGCATTATCATCCTTAGGCAGATGGGCTTTGACTGTACAAGAAATATAGTCAAATGAGAGACAGGAGAAATCCAGTAAGCAACATTCTTACATAGTCTCTATTTCAAGTCTTGTCTCCAAATCCTTACTTTGAGTTCCTGTCCTAGCTTTCCTTAGTGATGGACTCTAATCTGCAATGTAAATAAATCTTTTCCTTCCTCAAGTTGTTTTAGGCTTTGATATTTATTACAAAATGAAAGGCAAAGTAGGACTTATATTTAAAGCTAATATTTCATCATTGGGAGGAGAGGGGGGCTGTGATCAGGATGTAAAATGAATAAATTAATTAAAGAAAAATAGATATTTAATAATTTAAAATAATCTATAAAGTTCTATGTTAATGCTAAATGTTAGATTTTTTTCAGAATCATAAACATAAACAAAGAAAAGGGCCAATTGCCCCTGGGAGACAAAGTTACTTTTATCTCCTTCATAAAAATTGCTATTCAGCACGCAATTACTTTTACCATGAAAAAAAATTATTAAAATTAAATGGTTAAATCGAACACACTATTAATTACCAAACTACTTGTATCATTAAGTTAAAATATTCAGCCAAACAGTTAGCATAGTTCTAAATTTATCAGTTTAGAAAGTTAACCATTATAAGCTGACAGCCAGTGGGAGATGAAGTTCAACCTGACATACATCTCTGCATATTTTGTAATTGAATGGAGACATTAAATGTAGAATTTTCTCTAACTTGAGTCCAGGACAGGAGAGAACTGGATATTTGGAATGTTGCCACATGACAGATGTCCTGCAAACATAATAGAGCACAACCACCTGCACTCAAAAAGCCTCTCCTAGCACTGTGCATATGATTTTAATTACTCAAATTTTACTGTTAAAATATAGCATAAGAAAACCAATTGGTGTTTTAAATGGTTAAAACTACCTTTGAAATTAACCATTTCACTACAGAGATTATAATAATGGGTCCTAGAATACATATATAAGCATACACATCATTTAAAGATTCTAAGTCTTAGAAGATTAAGATCAAATCAGATACTTGAAAGTGAATAATAAATCATGATAAAATAACACACTATCTGATTGGCTTGTGCTCCCACTGCAAGAACAGTCAATATATGATAACAACATTGTTCAAATGCAAGTAGGAGTTATTGTGTGACCTCAACCTAACTGACATTGTATATAATTGTTTGATTCAATGTTTAGATAAGATAAGTATTTGTGTAGACAAGTGTGTAGCTCTATCACACAGGTCCAGCATACATAATATCCCATGTCTACTGAAAACAAATTTCCACTAAATATTTTGCCTGTAATATAAGTGGGCTGTGCATTCACAGATCCAACAATGGGTTAATAACACGCAAAGAAAGTATATTTCTACTGAGTATATACAAGACCTAAATGTTTGAATGTAACAGGTTTGTACTACATTGATATTATGTACAAAATAATATTTAAACAGTGATGTAAAATATGTTATAAAATTTGTTTGCGATATTTCTGTTAACAATTTTACTCATAAATAAGAACTTTGGGTATATCAAATTTTCTCTCAATCTTTAAGAAGAAATGATTATCTTTGTATATGTTCTGAACATATTATCAAAGTAGCCTTTCAGCTCTCCCATGCACCCTTCCTATATTCCTTCAAATCCATGGCTCTTTCTCTCATTTATGTTTACTGTATGCATATGTTTATATACATGCATCTAGATACCCATTCCCCCATTTCTATAGCTTTTTATCAGGGTCTGACAGAATATTTAACTGTTTTCTTATCTTCTAATTAATGCCCTTCATATTACTCACTCTAATATATTATATGTGTGCTCAGATGCACACTCATTTTATTTTCATAAAACCCAGGACAGGGGTTCACTTAACTTTTCTGATGAAAGACTGAGAAAGAAAGAAAAGCACACATGATCAGTAAGGAGTCATCACTTCCAGCTATGGGAGAATCACCAACTCTTAAAATTGAGTTTTGAAATAAGAAAGAATTATTAACTGGTTGCTTTTGCCAGTAATCTATTTGCTACAACTACAATACTTCATTTCCTTGACCAAAAATATTATGTCATATAGCAAGCGCTAGATTAAACCAGATAGCATTTTCTGGGAGGACATGCAATGGCTTTCTCAGCCATAAGTTTGTTCCTGTTTGTGGGACCAACTAAGGCATCAGCTTCAGTTGAAACTAACAAGACTTTTGCTAAGAACTTATTACATGACAGGTTTGTGTCAATCAGATTCAGAGATACGGCATAATGAACTATGCCAAATGTCAAGCTTTGAGCCAGCCCAGTGCTGTCAATAGTTTGAGTGAAACCTCAGGAAGTGAGGTCCACTGGAGTAGTCTTTAGTCTACAAAGTCTGTAGTTCCCCTTTAACTCAGATTTACATGAGAACCCAAGGCACTGGCTAGAATTCTCACAGTGTCTTGCTCTGGATGACTTCTGTGTGTGCCGTTTCCGCAAGCTCATTTTACATGTGAGTCAAAAATTATTTTTGTACTGAAAGAAGCCTTCTTAGAGCTGGTAATTCTAAATTTAATGCAGGGAATTTTAGGATAAACTCCAGGTCAAAACAGATTGTGGCGATGCTGCCTGTTTAAGTACAGAAGCTTGCTTAACTGAAAGAGAAATGAAAAACATTTCTAGATTTAAAAAAAAAAAAAAAAAAAAAAACTAGGGAAACAGAGCAGCGAGAGTGGGCGAAAAACATATTTGTCGGCAAGCGCCAAGACATAGAATTTAGGAAAAAAAACATCTCCACCCCTCAGGACACCCAGATCACTGTAGGAATCGCCACAGAAAACTATGCTGGAAGATTCCTTCTTACATGTGAGCCGAGGATTCAGACATTTAGAGAGCTGAAGAGTCAATGCCGAGTCGTTCATTCCCCTGAGCCGTTGAGTTCCTGTGTGTTTGTAGCCTATGATGGTACACAGTAGCTCATGTCTGGTCCCTCATTCTTTTACCAGTTTTGAATGCCAACAGAATGAAGAACAGTACGATTGACAGCGGGCTTTGACCAAGTATCTCTGAGCAATGAAATTTGGATATGTAACAATAAAAGCTACCCATATTTTTAAGCTGAGTCAGCTGAAGAGCAGAGTGAAAATTCACAGAATTCTCCTAATATTGATTCAGCATTGTTTTCACTTTTCTTGATATTCTGTTTATGTAACGAGTGTAGTGATACCTTCCAAAGTATCCATTAGTCCCAGAAAGAAAAAAAAATAAAATAATTGACATTTGAATAAAAGTATGATGTACTAATCAGAGAATTTATGTGAACCCTGGGTGTGGCGGGAAGGGAGGGGGAGAAATAACATAGAATCTCAGGGTTTTTATTCACTATTCTCCTTTGGAATATGTGGTGGTTTTGCGACTTCTCTAAGTATCTATTTCCTCATGTGTAAAAAGATAACATAGCATGTGCCCAGTCAAAGCACCACATATGGGGTGCCCAGAAACACTCAGAGACAGTGTGAGCAGGACCACTCCCAGGATAGCATGTTTGCCCTTCAACATTCTTGCTTCACTCATGGGGTATTTTAAATGACATTATACATTGATCATCTTTTGTTCTGAAATAGTTTCATGAACTTTCACAAAACAGTAAAGGCATTCCTTTGCCTTAATCAATCATTGATATTTAGCTTACTATCTTTAATGGATCTCTCAAATGAGAAAAACTCCATATAAATTTAAATAAACTCACACATATATACATTTGTTTGCATGCTTTGTGTGTGTGTGTGTGCGTGTACGTTTGTGTGTGTGTGTGTGTCTGTTATCTCAAAGCGTAGCATGTAGAAATATTTTTACATATTTTGATGGGTAGTTTTGTCACCAATATGCTATTTATACACTCCAGCTACTCATTGTTAGTCACTGCCTATACCTGACCTACGGTCATCTATTTGGGATTACCTTACAACCTCATAGTTGAAATGGCAACAAAAGAACAGTGTTAGAAAGCACTGAGGTCACTCGTGGGATCGTGGTGGTTAGAGATAAGATCAAGGATGTAGCAAGGAACTAAGTCACAGGAAATAGTTGGAAGACAGTGCTTTGCACAGGCAAAAAGGGAAGCTATAGATCAAGGGACACAAATAAAAGCAAAGGTGACTTCAAAAGTCGCCTGCCAAAAAAAAAAGAAACGTTCTAAATTTAGTTCTTAGTGTTGCAAAATGTAAAAAAGGTTAAGAATGAGTTTAAAATTAAGTGGGGAAGTTTCTGGGACTATCTTATATTATTTAATGAGAAGCATCCCCAGTGCCTGGATTTCATTTATATTTTGAAAATTTTAATATATAATAGTTTAGTTTTTCATTAACTACATTTATGGGTTTCATATGATATATTTATAGGTTTCATTCACTTTTTTTGTGAGAAGACAAACTATAACACCTCAGACCCTACAATTAGACTTTCATATTTTAATACTTATTTTTTCCCTTTGCTCCAGTTGCCCTTCTGCATGTTCTTCAGCTTTGAACACTTGATTCCATCCTCAAATTATTAGAGATTATAATTTTCTGAAAGGAGATTTTTCAGAGTGCAACAATCACTCTTGCATTCCTGAATTGAACAAAATTCACAAAAGTCAGTAAGAATCTTATTTAATATTTAATTGTCAAATATCAAATACTGTTTGTTTTGCCCTTTGGGGAGCATTTTGTCTTTAAGTGATTGGATTGATCAGTAAGTATCTATATTACATTATAAGCACAAATGTTCAAACTCAGTGTTAGACGGTTGCGATGTAGGTAAAATTGTTAACTATAAGAACTAGTGCGCTAAACTAGCCATCACTTTATCTTGAGATGGCCAGCATGGTTGTCCAAGACATCTTGAACTAGACAACTGATTACAAAATCTAAATATAAGCCACTGATTATGCAGTCACTCTTTCAAAGTACAAATAACCAGGAGATTTTTTTCCACTTAGCATAAATTAGTTTTAATCTCTTGAGTTTGAGAGATTTACAATGGGTTAAGTCATGACATTTAAGGAATGATGTCTTCTCTTTTTAGGTCGATCTTCTTGTCCCTACCAAAGTGACAGGCATCATTACACAAGGAGCTAAGGATTTTGGTCATGTGCAATTTGTTGGTTCATACAAACTAGCCTACAGCAATGATGGAGAACACTGGACGGTGTACCAGGATGAAAAACAGAGAAAAGATAAGGTAAATTATCTGTGTGCCTTACAGAGTGAAGAGTGGGGATCTATTTAATTTTTTTAATGAAAAAAAATTTGTTTAATGTATTCAAGTCACAGTTTTCCTTTTACAACTCTCCCCAGATGCTCCCAACCTCTCTATCCACCCAACTACATGGCCCTTCTTTTCTCTCTTTAGAGAATAAAACATGTAAACAAGTACAAAAATATAATAAAAAAACAGAAAGAAACAAACAAACAAAGAAGCAAGCAAACAAACAAAAAAAAACACATATAAATCCATTAAAATATAAAACTGGAAATCATAATATATTAACAAAGGTTCAGCAAGAAAAAATATCACCAATCAGTTTTTTAATTTATTCTAAAATAATAGCAAAGTATGCAAGAAGCCATGTTAAATATGAATATGTGATAGTGAAACCTATAAAAGCAAATTGTCATGCCAGTGAATATCTCCCATAAAATGCACTAAGAGGTAGGTATGTAAGAGTTATTTTATATTTTATAAACTTAAAAGAGGCATAACATTTTTTATCATACTTAACAGACATAAAATTTCTGCTCAGACAAATATTATGAATGTATTAGTGCTACTAAAAGAAACATTCAGTTGAGAAAAATATTTCGGTAAGTGACTACTCTAAAATAATTAAGGGAAAATAGAAACTTTGGAGACAAACAAATTTTGAGTACTGTGTTATTCCATCCAAATACAACAGGATCTTCTTTGCTAAGTTTGCCTGAATACATTATAATTTGGAAATTTTAAAATTTTTAAATAAATTATCTGTTTTTATGACTACACACACCATGTACCTCCTTAAGTATGAGGTCCTTAACTTCTGGTCCTCTTGAACTCTTCATTTATTAACTGGTATCAATTTCTGTGGAACTCTGGAAAAAAAAGAAGGCTTGGAGATTGGTTTATAGTCCTGTCCGTATATTATAATACAGCCTCCAGTGGCCCAACGTCATTGATTTGAGTTACCACTTAGTGTCATTTATTCAAAGAGCTTGACATTTCAGAAGACATCGATGGAAATGCGTAGCTCAAAGGTTGGAGAAAAGTTTAAGAAACTCACACATTTCAAGTGTTTGTGAGTTAATAACTTTATATGGTAGATGTGCCTTTGTGTTTTTGCTACTGGTGTATTGTGAACGAACAAAACATTGAGAATATCTTTCTTACTTAATTGATCAAGGCAGAAAATTTATAAACCACCTATAGGCCAAAAAAAAAAAAAAAAAAAAAAAAAAAAAAAAAAAAAAAAAAAAAAAAAATTTGGCTGAGATACTAGTTTAAATTCAGTTCAAACAAGCTTATTTAATGGAAACAGTTTTAGGTTCTAATTTGAATAGCCCACATGTGTTTGTATTTTCGTATCTTCAAATGCTCCACTTGACAATTCAGAGCACACACATGTTTTATATTTTAAAATATCAGAAGTTGATAAGCTCTTACGACATCACATTAAGTCATTCGCGTGCTTTACAGAGCAATGTTATCAGTTTCTATGTTTTAATAGAAAAAAGTTCATGCAATATATCCAAACAGGTTTTCTTTTCGAGAGCACCTCACAGATCCTCCTCACAGCCCCATCAACCCAATTCACATTTTAGTTGAGAACAATTGCTGTTTCATTCAACAATGTCAAATACTGGTATATGTTATAATCCGCGGCATCTCAGATCAAATACATATTGAATATTTTGTTAGAAATGTTGTCATACTTATTTTATGAGCTATAAATAAAATTTTGCAACAAGTGGTTACAAACATTTATTTAAACCTCTCTCAGGATTTTACAGACTCTTTGGTGCATAGGGTTGTATGCAGCATAAAATGCAGTTTTTAAAACTTCATAATTCATTCTTTGAACTTTATATGGTGTTTACACTAGTTTTAAGACAGGGAAGTCTTTTAAACTATTTCTGATAGGTACTAAAATCCATGATGCTGAAGGCCTCAGAGCCAGCATGTCATGGTGGTGCATGCCTATCATCTCAGGCCTCAGGAAACCAAAGCAGGAAAGCTGGTACAAGTTCAAGGCTAGACTGGGTTACAGTATGAAACTGTTCTTAAAACACAAAATCTAAAACAAAAGAACAAGCCTGCATTCATTTGAGATACTTATCTCTATTTACATTTAAAATGTAAATTAATGCTTATATTTGAATATTTTAAATTATTTCCCTGATAGACTAGGCATTTCCTAATGAACACACTTGATTTTATTATCTCGGTCTGAAACATATGCAAATACTTTCAGTGAAGTTGCTGGATAATGTTATTCAAGGTTTCTGTATCCTCTTGGTGTTTCATATGCTGACTATCTGTTACTGAGAGGAATAGCACTATCTCTCATTATGATTATGGATTTGCCTGCATCTCTTAGCCATGACATAATTTTCTTCAGATATTTGCACAAAGTCTTATTGTCATTTAGAAATTAAGTAACACTTATGTTGTATAATAGTTTTACTCTGAAATCTGTTTAATTAGGTATTAATAGAGATGCATCAGCATTTGAAAACATTACCTCCATGTAAGGCATGTACATTTTACTTATTTATAATATGATACAATTGACATGAAAGCCTACTATGTATAGTGTGATTTTTAAGTTCAATCTAACTGTAGTTTGTAAACATAAAAAAATAGCTTTCAAACCACTACATTAGAAATGAGTATTATATAAATGCCTTTAAACTAATCATTTAAGTATTTGTTCCCTACTTATTGCATCTTTTATTTTTGTCTTTATTTGAGTAAGTTTGAAATTTTAGTGATTCTTTTTTAATCTAATTTAATGGTTAAAATATTTTAATATTTTATACAATGTATTGGGATTTATGACATACATATCAACTATTAAAACCTAATTTAAAATGAATATAAAGCCTCACACTCT
This sequence comes from Arvicanthis niloticus, assembly GCF_011762505.2. NCBI lineage: Eukaryota > Metazoa > Chordata > Mammalia > Rodentia > Muridae > Arvicanthis > Arvicanthis niloticus. The sequence continues at coordinate 13,931,264 of NC_133437.1, forward strand.
TAACTCTCTAAACAAAATAAAATATATTTTAGGTATAAAATCATTTAAGGACCATTATTATCATTGTTATTAATAGTATTCATGTTAGTGTCTTCAGTGCTGTGAAGAGACACCATGACCTTTACTTCTCTTAGGAAGAAAAACATTTCATTGGGGCTGGGCTTACAGTTGAGAGGTTTAGTTCATCACTGTCATGACAGGAAGCATGGTGTCATGCAGGCAGACATGGTGCTGGAGACGTAGCTAAGAGTTCTACATATGGATCGGCAGGCAGCAGGAAGAGAAAGTGACATGGAGCCTGCCTTGAGCTTCTGCAACCTCAAAGTCCATGAACGCCAACTTACATGTGTGAGGAAGTGAGGAAGATATGGAAGAAGTAGGGAAATGTGATAAAAATATATTGTTTGAAAATATTTTAGATAAAATGAAGCCATTAAAACATTATAAACCCTTCATGGCTAGTTTTAGAATTAAATCTGATAAGTTTGTTTAAAATATTACAACTGTTTGCATACAGTTAAAAAGCTTAATATCCATTTATTATTTATTACAAACTAGTACATTATATATATTATATATGCATATATTATTATATATAATATTGTATATATTATTATATATAATATTATATATTATAATATTATATATTATATATTATATAATAATATATAATATATAGTAATATATAGTAATATATAATATATAATATGATATATGATGATATATGATATATGATATATGATATATGATATATAATAATATATATATATTATATGTGGAGAGAGAGAGAGAGAGTAAAACTAAAGGGCATTGTACCTCCTTACATAGAAGAGTACCTAACAAAACAAATACTAACATGTTGTACACATTGTTTAAATACTAATGAGAGGATATATCATAAATGTAAGTCAAGCAAATCATATTCTTTTGACAAATACAAAAACAGTTTCTGTGTTTTATACTCATTGTTGCAAATATTGTGCCTCTATTTGTACAAATAATAGAGACCTCAACAACATGCTCTTCCAATGCTCAACATCACACCAATGATTTTTTTTTGAGTTTCAGTAATCCATTTCCAGTTGATTCTTTACATTTTTACATATTATTTTGTATGCATATGTGTCATAAGAACTCTTCAATATTAGCAGATAAGAACCCAAGCATAATTGTTTTTGCCACTGTAAATAGACATATTACATATTTTAGGACAAACACTCACTGTAGGGTATTCATAGATGCACATTTCAAATGGAAATATATACAGGCACTTCTAATTCCTTTTGATTCCTTTGACCTCCCTGATGGTTTGCTTTAACGAACTTGGAGAAGCGAATTTTCAAGTTCATTGTCAACACAGTGTAGCAGATGGAGGAATATAGTCCAGCTTCATTCAGGTTATTGGCTCCTTGTCCAAAGAATCAAAAATAAGGGCTAACATAGTTTTGGAATAAAGCTCGATAGCTTTAGGAACCCAGAGTGTTCCTGAATTCTAGAGGTGGCAGCATTACTCACTAAGTAGGGAGTAGTTAGGGTAGTTAGAGTATTGAGAACGACAGATTAGATCACATTACTGCATTTTTTACTGCTCAGGTCCCCTCAAGATACATCTCATTTTAATTATATGCAGGCTCAATTATACAAAGACATAAACTGGTAAATTATGGAGCATCCAAAAATGTTTATTACAGGACAATTTTGCCTCATTGAGTGTGTACCCAGAATTAGTTCAGTCCAGACTGGTCCTTCTATTATTCATATTCCTTCGAATACACGCTATAGAAACTTTCTAAATGTGATGGTTCACAGCGGTGAGGGAACTTATGCTGCTTTTCCATATGGAGGTAAGAGGTAAGGAGTATGCAGGTAAGAGGTTGAGGAGTTCTGAGGCTGCTGTGTACATTATTGGGAAAGCGATGTAACATCCAGCAGAGTATGAGTGTCCATGGCATATGCATAGAAGGAGCCAGGTTTATGGGGTCCCAAGCTGAACTAACTCCTATGTTGACCTTCTTCAACAAGATTACGTCAACAATCATCAAGTGGTAACAACTCTGTTTTTACATAGTGGTGTAAAGGAAATTCTCAAAATATGCAAATGCTTTATCTGTTTTTCCATATCATTACGTAACATATCTTTAGAGAATTTATGAAAAAAATATGTGTGTATAAAGCAGTATCTGAATGTACTTATAAATATACTCACCTACCTATGCATACACAAGTACCAAAACTCGACAGAAAACAAAGGGATGGCTCATCCTCATGACAGTGTCAGTTTCCACCCATAATTCTGTGCGCTAACAGGATTCAGTATTCGGTCTTGTCTAACGGAGCATGTGACAGCATACTCGCACAGTCAACACGTTCCTACAACACTTATTCCAGTTTCCAGTACACAGTATTTCCTAACACTGAACTGGCTTTCTTCACAACATGAATTCAGCTTTTTTTTTTTTTTTTTTTTTTTTTTTTGAAAGTAAAATGTTCCCTTGCTCTTATGAAGGTGATGTTTGTTTCACACTGCTGGAATGCGGTTTTACTATGTTTAGCAGGAAAACTACAAAACTTGACAGGCACTTTCAGCATTTCATTTTGGAGGATAGAACCAAACCAAAACAATCATAAATTTTAGGAAGAGTTCATATATGGAAATATTAAAAGTTAAAAAATAAGTATCCTTATTCAGTAGATTAATCATAATTTCGTAGTGTTGGGATGTGAATTTATACCACAGGAGCTTTGAGGGAGAGACAGCTGTCATAGTTTATTTCTTTTTCATCCTTGAAATCATCAAGTGTTTTAAAACCCTGTTTTTCATTTCGTTTTGAAGAAAACATTTCTCAGAAACTTTCAGAAAAGAAAAACTTCCTAAAACCTGTTTTGAGAAGATGCATGGGTCCATAAGAAAGAACGATACATACTGTTCAATAAACAGACAAAGCATCTCTGACCACTGATATTCAGCAGTTGAGATAGGAAGATGCTTCATCCTCACACTCATGGGAATGTTTATTGAAAACACAGCCCATCTGCTGATTCATGCCTTTACATCTAGTTCCAAGAAAATAAGGCAGGAAGACCATGAATCTATAGTCAGCTTAGAAACAGTGCCATTTCAACATAGACATGGACAGAAGAATGAAACTATTAAAATGTGTGTGGGGGATTAAGACAAGAGCAAGAAAAAAGAAGGAGGGAAAGAAAGAGAAATGAACAAACAAACAAACAAACAGACTTCTGGCCCCTGCCTCAGAGAATTTGATAGTTATGCATTTGAAAGTCAGAATGTTTATAGAGAGAATAGATAATATAAGTAAACAAATGATGGAAGGTTCATTCTAATCACCTCTGAATAAAAAATAAAAATTTGAATTAAATGTAGCTTTTGCTGCTCAGAAGGAAATACATTGTCATCCTTAGAACTTTGGCCTCTAACTAGTTGGAGAATGTCAATATGATTTTTTTTTCTGAAGAATTTTTTAATAAGTTCACAAATTTTCTTATAAAGAGATTCCCTTAAGCACTTAACAGTAAACCTAATTTAGACTAAAATAATAAAACTAAAAAATTAGGAACACAAGTTAAGAGGGAAAGCTAGGTAGAGGAATATTAATCCATCAACCTGACTGCTTTAATCACATCTGAAGACCTTCTAGGTCTATGTGACTTGCCTGGAATATAGATACAGTCTTAGTAAATAACTTTAAGACAAGATTAGTTGGTAGAAGGAAAAAGCCATGTTTAAAAGTGACTTCTAACTGAGGGTCAAAGTGAGGAATCTGAGAAACATCTGACAGAATGAGTCAGAGATAGGATATGCCCAAGTCTCAAGAGAACATCACAGGAAAGAGAAGTATCTAAGAGAAGCACAGGGAGAGGGGTCAACTAGGGGTTAGTGCAGTGAGTACAGTACAGTGGAGTTGAGTTCATTCATGAGTTCATGCAGTTCAGTGCAAGTCAGCAGAGGCTGTTGAAACCAGACAATAGGAAAGCACCAGAAGATTAGAACAAATTGCTGTGGGGTCCAGGCATTGCCTCACAAACCAAAAGAACAGCCATCTCTTTCCGACAGAAGTAGTTTATTGAGCATATGCCCCAGGACTGGTCAACCAGGACCATAGTCCAGATTCAGGAACTGAACCATGAAATTGAGTTAAGGTTCTACAGAGATCTGTGCCAAAATTACTTCACCGGTAAGGATTTAGGGATTAAGGATATCCTTATCCTGTCCATGTTTTTGTTGTACATTTATCCTGCTTCCATTGGTTGGGGCATTCAACTATGGAGGGGACTTACTTTGTCTAATATTCATGTCCTAACTTGTTTACAAAGATAAAATTCGTCTAACATTCATGTCTTAACTTGCCAAACAGGATGTTAGTTACCCACATACATGTTTCTCCCTGCTAAGTAAGTAGGATGTCAGTTTCCAGAGAGGTCTTGGGAGCTTAAGCTTACTGCACCACTATTCAAAATGGAAGTCTTATTCCAAATAATTTCTTATATTAGTACAGGTAGGTGTCTCTCTTATATTGGGGCCTATCTCGGAGACAGCTTATACCATAAAAGCTATGGCATAGGAAATGCTGTTTGGTGGTTGGTTTTGGTCCAAGACTGTTGTGGGTAACTATACAAAACATTTCTAGTAACTTTTATTATAACTGGTTTCCAAGGATAAAGAACGTAACAAAATATATAATCAATCTTAGCATTAGAAAGTATCCAAGTAGCAGCAAAAACATATCAGAAAGTATCTATATAATGGCAGGCTATCTAGGTAACTGTTACCTAGGCCTTAACATTCCATTTAGGCCTTAATATTTTACCTCAAACTTAACAACTGCCAGAATTGGTTTGAAGCCAAGCAGAGCAATTCAGTAAGAAGTTGGAAAAAAGCCAGATTGAACAGTCAGCCTGGAGAAGAGTTTGAGCCAAAACAGCTGAGTTGAACCAGCCAGCCAGAGTTCAGAAAGAACTAGAAAGAGTGAGCTTATTCAGCAGTAAGCCTCCAAGAAGACAATTACATCTGGCATATAAACATTAATTTTACAAAGCTCCATGAAAGAGTTACATTTATATTCATTCAATCATTTGCCAGAAGACTTTATCTGAGCATGCTATAGTGGAACAAAGGTCATCCTTTATAATGAGGAAAAATGAAAACCCTTCTATCTCATCAGCATATTTTGAAAAATTAAGATGCAGATAAGTAAATTGTCTGCTAGATTAAGTTCACAGAATTTCCCTGCACATATCATCAGTTTTAAAAGTCAACAACTTTCTGGTAGACAAAAGGAATCTTGGGTCTCAACTCTATTCCCTTTCCTAACATTTATGTGAAAGTTCCAATGACTGACCCAATAGGATAGTTCAGCATATAAAAGCTCTTATCAACAAAAGAACAGTGACCTGAATTCAATCCTTGGCACAGACATTATGGAAAGCAAAGACTGCCTATTGCCCAGTTGACCTTTGTACATGTATGGTGATGTGCACACAATAATAAGTAAATAAAAAATATAATAAAGATAACAATGTTAACATACCTAAACCTCACTACAAGGTCTCCATGGCAAATGCCACAGAACCTCCTGCTGTACCTACTGAAGAAATCACTATCAAAAAGCTGAAATTAGATTAGAAAGCTTGAAACCTCTCAGAGTTCATAGTAAGACAGCAGTCAGCAGGGAAAATAATGGCAAGGCCATCTTTTGGAAATGTGGTTGGAATTCAATTTTTTCACATTTATGCAGAGTTTATTTTTAATTTAATTTTTTTTACTTATTCACTTTACATCCTGCTCACTGCCCCACTCCTGGTCACCCCTCCCACAATCCTTTCCCCATTTCCTTACCCCCCCCCATCTCCTCTGAGAAGGTGAGGACCCCCTGAGTATCTTCCCACCCTGGCACTTTAAGTCTATGCTAGGCTAGGCACTTACTCTCACTGAGGCCAAACACAGCAGCCCGGCTAGAAGAACATATCCCACATACAGTAACAGCTTTTGGGATAGCCCCCATTCCAGTTGTTCAGGACCCACATGAAGAACAAGCTGCACATCTCCTATATATGAGCAACAAGCCTAGGTCCAGCTCATGTATGTTCTTTGGTTGGTGGTTCAGTCTCTGAGAGCCTCAAGGGTCCAGGTTAGTTGACTCTGTTGGTCTTCCTGTGGAGTTCCTCCTCTTCTGGACCTGCAAACCTTGCTCCTAGTCTTTTATAAGAGTCCCCATGCTCCATCTACTGTTTGCCTGTGGGTGTCTGTATCTGTCTGAGTAGCTGCAGGGTGCAGCCTCTCAGAGGACAACATGCTCCTATCTGCAAGCATAACAGAGTATCATTAATAGTGTTAGAGATTAGTGCTTGTCCATGGGATGGGTCTCCAGTTTGGCAACTTATAGGTTGCGTATTCCCTCAGTTTATGCTCTATCCCCTGTGCCTGGAACACATAGCTTTAATATAAAAAGTCCTTTTCAGGGTGGGAGAGGAAAATACTTGTGGCATGAACATGAGATGTTCGGATCCTGAGAAACCACGTAAAATACCAGTTCTGGTAACGTGTGCCTGGAATCATGGCTGGAGAGGAGAAACAGGAGGGTTCTTGGTGCTTCCTTGGCTAATTAATTAAGCCACATTGGTAATAATAATGTAAGCGCAATAGAGAAAGGTATTCAACATTAGCCTCTGGCCTCTATATATGCACACTCACACACAAGCACATATAAGTGCTTATACCACATGTACACTTGAACAAAGACACACACACACACACGAACACACATGTGCACTTTAAAATAAAGAGAATGAAATCTGTGATAATCAGAAAGGAACATGGGGCAAGGCACACTAGGGAGTGAATTGTTCTATCAGAGGAGCAGCCTGTCTACTGACCACTTGACCATTACAACTAATTAGTGCCAATACCTCAGAGTCAGACCCTGACGCCATTTCATGTAAGGTTGAATGGAAAGGAAAAAAGTTTCTTTCTGAAAGCAATTTCTGAAAAGGAGATGACTGCACACAAAGTCTTGGGTTTCAGTCATAAATTATCCCACCACCTGATGGAAACCCACCCTCTGTCACCTTTTACTTTACTTGCTGGGATGTTGGCTGAGTGACTTAATTGATATTAAAGTTAAGGAGACAGTGATAGAGTTTAAGCTTTGTTTAAAAGTAAGGACATTGCTATTTAAATACACACCATCTGGAACCAATTGTCAGAAACATACCTGCTTTATTCTTTGCAATAATTCAACATTAGAGCTTGCCTTAGCATCACTGTCTATTGCTATGATAAAATACCATAACAAAAAGACAGCTTGGGGATAAAAGGATTTATTTTGCTTAAACTTCCACATCACTGTCCATTGTTGAAGGCAGGCAGGGCAGGAACTCAGGGAAGAAACTTGGGAGCAAAAGCTGATGCTGAAGTCATGGCAGGGTGCTGCTTGCTGCCTTGATCCTCAAGCCCTGTTCAGCGTGCTTTCTTATAAAAGTCAGCACTACCTTCCTAGAGATAGTACCACCCACAGTGAGCTTGGTCCAGCCCATCAATCATCACTCCAGAAAATGCAACACGGGCTTGCCCACAGGCCTGTCTAGTGAGGAAATTTACTCAGTTGAGGTTTTGTCTTTTAAAATGATTCTAGCTGTGTCCAGTTAACATGAAACTGAGGAAACCCAAGAACCTTTCCAATACAGGAGTTAAAGTGAAGAATTTAGAAGTTCACAAATTAATGTAAATGGGAAGGTTATTTATACTTTTTGATTATTATATAATTTACATTACATTTTTCCTTCTCTTTTCTCTTTGAAATCACGTAGTCCTCACTGCTCTCTTCCAAACTCATGGACTTTTTCACTAATGGTTATTGCATTCATGTATGTATGTGATATGTATTCATATTTACATTGATTACACATATATGTGTCCTAAAAATAACCTGTTTAGTCCAAATAATGTCACTTGTATGTATGTTTTCAAGGTTGAAAATTTGGCCTTGTACAAGAAATTGGTGTACTTCCTCCAGGGAAGACCACCTCTCCCACTCCAAGCTTTCCTCAGTTGTATATAAATCTTTGTGTAGGTTGATGCCTCATGAGTTTTTCCCTGTCTAGTTTGGCATGTCCATTGGTATCATCCTTGTTTAGTTCAAGCTTGGGCAGTCATGTTGAATCTTTACGAGTGTGAGTTTTGATGTTTTTAGAAGACACAATACCACAGCAAACTTCCTGATCCTCTGGCTCTTAGACTCTTTAATGAACCCTCTTTTATCATATTCTCTGAGTAGGAGTATTTTGTAGATGTATATGCTGGAACGGGGATCCATTCCTCTTCAATTTGATTGGTTGTGATTTTCTATACTGGTTTCCCACCAGATATGATGCCTATGAGCCATATCATTGTTCAACATGCCAGTTCATTGTACCGTAAGGGTACAGTAGTGGCACACATACCTTGGTGGTAACCAACAGCTCTCTAATTGGACTTAAGACTTGCTCAGTAAGAGGGAAATTATGCCTATTACTGGAAACCCAGCTACGTACTCAATGCTGGTAAAGCCATCATTATTGGAGGGGAATCTACAACTTACAATTTACTAAACCAGAGTAATCCTAACAACAATCTGTAAGCATTTGTCCTTTTCTGACAGTCAAGAATTGCTAGATTTTCAACCTTAAAGACTTTCTTGAGAATGTCTCTGTTTAGACAGAGTTTAAAGATCAATGATAAGCTGGTACTTCTTAAGTTTTAGATTATATTAAACAATTTTGCCTAGGAATGAATAAGGGCAGCTAATTGCAAACACCATGGCTTCATGCTACTGTCAGTAATGATGGCATAGGACTGAAGATTTTTAAATAAGTACACTTGTATTGTTAAATAGGTTCATCAAAACTGACTAAGTGCTGATAATAGGCAGTGATAAAAATAATTAGTGTAAACATGAAATCTTTGAGTCTTAATCTGTCTGGTCTATCGAAAGAATATATCATGTATACATGGTGGTTCATACCTGTGAAACCATCAGTTGAGTATAAGTCAGAAGAATTATAACTAGTTCCCAGTCAGCAAGTCCTACATATTTCCAGATCAGTCTAGATTACATGCTGAGACATGTCTATATAAACAAACTAAATGAATAAACAAAGACACAAACAACATGTCTCATAATTTGGTGAGATTATACAAAGTATAAATTTACTTCTGACTTTTTACATGCTGGAAACATGAACATCAAGATGCTAGAAGATTTAACATCTTGAAAGTTATACTTTCTGATTAATAATTAATTAATTATTAATAAATGATTAATAAAAGACCATACACATCCCAACACAATGAGCAAACATTCTCTCTGTTCTTTTTAAAATAAATGAATGGATCCTATCAATACACTCATTTCCAAGTCTCCTCCTAAGGCACTATATTCTCATAACATTACCTTCTGGGTTAAGATAGGGGAGACATACACACGAGAATAGGGGAGAGGTAGTCTATTGAACTGTACATACTAAAAGTCAAATGAAAGAAAATCTAGTAATGCCTTGTAAGGTCTAAGCCTTAAATCCAGGAAAGGAGGAGGGACCAGGCTGCCTGGACATTGAAGAGATTGAGAATCTACAAACAGAAAAGCCATACATATTCAGCATCACAGAAGCCTCTGAACAGACAGATGGCATGAGGCACACGCCATCCCACATTGCTCACATATACAGAGGCACAGACCAATACACACACCAGGATACAGGCCACATGGAATTAGGCACACAGATATACAGATAGGCTCACACTAGCAGGCTGGTGAAGGCAAAGCCTCTACCATCTCACTTCAAGACCTTTTTCTGGACATTTACACAAAAATTGTCATTCTGCCAAAAATATGTTAGACTTTATCAATGTTGACTTAGGGTTTGCCAAACATTAGATATCAACATTTTGTCCTGATTCATGACCTACCCCCATGTCCAGTGTCAGCTAAATTATAGCTGAAGTATATTCAATATCACTATATTGTCTAAATATAGACATTATAGACTTCTATATCATACATACATTTGTAGCTTTTAAATGCATATCCCTTCTGCTGGTACAATACTTGTCATTTATCTAAAGATTACAACTGAGAAGGTTACAACTATAGAGGAATATCTACAAACAGAAGGCATGATTCAGCAGAGAGAGAATGGGTATTTAGCTATACGAAATTTGAATTTGTAAGCCAGCACCTGGTTGTATTGTTAACATGTGCAAAAACATGATAGGGACTTACTCCTCAGAAGCAGATCTGAAAAGAAGGTCCAGGGTCAGAAACAGCATAGAAGACAGGATCCTAATTCAAATGCAAACAGACAGCTGAGTATATTGGGAAGCTGTTTTGAGACTTGTACTCACAGGAGCACCAGGGACCTCTCTAGCTGAGCTGAGTTGGATAAAGCTTGAAGTGTAGAAAGGGACATGGAAAACAGGACATGGGGCAGGTGAGATAAAGGTAAGAAGGGTTAACGGTACCTTGTATAATTACAGCTGTAGAAAGAACAGCATTCTGGGTGATGGAAATAAAAGAGTAGCAAGAACAACAGGCCGGCCACAGGCACAAGCATGAGGTCACTTAATCGTGAAGCTGTGAATTGATTAAGAGCCATTCAATTTATTTGTAGACGTTTGGGAAGCTTCTTATAATTTAGAAATAGATTTCAGGTTTCCTAGGAGAATTCTTTGTGTTATATCTGTGCTCTCTAAAAGTACAGACGGGTGGTGTAAAATAGACAACTACTTATAACAGATCAAAATTTTCATTTTCTTGTTACTATTTAGACTTTTAAAACTTCTTTGATTAAAAATAAACCAGCAACAACATCCTTGAAAATAGAAGGCAAATAAATGAAACAAAATAGATTAAAAGTACTAACAAAATACCATCATAGACACAAAGACGGGATACAAAATCTGTAAGATAGGATTTGACTGAGGTAAGCATGATATTGTGATTCAATTTAAATTTTAAAGAAGATACAGAAAAAAAAAAAAAACAGTGTAGAAGAACGTTAATTATTTTATGTCACCCAAACCCAGAACTTTTTTTTGTAGTATTTGATAAACTACCCTAAAATTTGAAACCATGTGTTTTGTCTTGCTTACAGATGTTTCCATGAGATTTAAAAAATACATGTGAAAAATTCTAGCAGCTTTAACAAAGAAAAATGGTTATGAATAAAAATAATAAAATGGTTGATTTTTTAACACATTAATGTATTAATTTTCAAATCCTCAAATGTCCAGAAAATGTTTTTTATTTTAAATATTTTTTGTAATTGTTTCTTTTATTGAAAACAGCTTTTTTCTTTAATTTAATTATTTTATTTATTTATGTCCCAAATCTTGTCCCCCTTTGGGGTCCCCTGTAGCTGAGCTCTTACACCATGCCTTTTCCCCGTCACTTCTGGTGGTGGGAGACACTCTTTTCATACAAGCTATCCTGATCAGAGTATCTCCTCCCCAGCTCCCGCCTGGCCCACCTCTCACCCTACTTAAGTCCATATGTTCCTTCTCTTTCTATTTAGAAGAGAAAGGTAAACACAAAACAATTTATATTTTTAATTCATCACTCACTGTAAATCAATAAACATGTCAGATTGCAGATTGTAAGCATCTTTTCAGGTTAGGCTTATATGGTATTAGACATATTACATAGTGAAATAATGACAATATTCCTTAACAGAAGATATTACTCATTATTCTGCACAGATTATGTTTGAGGAATGGTCATTTCTATTATGAACATTGGCTGAAAATGTTTACATATTAAAATACTTATTAGTGATGGGCCTCCAACAGAATAGTCAGGATAGGCAACTATAATAGATTATTTAAAATTAATGAACGTTATTATTAATTGACAGACAGTAAAGAACTTAAGAAATACTAACTGCAAAAAAACCTATTAGTATTTTTACTAGGAAACATGAAAAGACCCATCTGTTGTAAACCTATTAATTAACTTTACAAATTACAAATTTACAAATTACAAAAAATTTAAATCTGTAAACTAAATTTTTAACTAAAGTAAATTTACAAATTTACTTTAGTTAAAAATTAACTTTTTAATGCAGAATATGAGTAACTAGCTATTTTGACCTTGAAAGAGCCCACACCCTTGCTTCTGAAATAAGAACTGATGACCAAAACACAGGCTAAAGACATTCACATCTTTATTCTACTGCAAAATAATCACCAAAAACTAAATGCTAACTATGTCTTATAATTTGAGTCTAAAAAATGCTCAAGGACATAGCTCTATGTGGTACACATTGTCAGCTTTACTATCCACCAACACGCCATCAGCAGCAATATGTTCAGCAATTAAAACTCTTTTCTTCAACATTTTCAAAATGGTCTAATTAATGTGCTTTTCTTCTGGCTTTTTATAGTTTCAGTCTCAAAAAAGATAAAAGCAACTTGTTATATGACCATGTTAATGGTAATGTTAATGGTAAACTGTAAAAGGATTCCTAACACTTCCATACCCATTAAGATTACCCATTTAGTATATTTTTAAATATTCACTTTACTTTTTAAAATTACATATAGACAATGTATCAATACTGTATACTTTTGTAATGAATCCATCGTATAGGATGCTCTGGAACACATAAAGCTTGACTTAGCCCACTGAGATATTTAAAAGAGACAATGCATGTCTCATTATCATCAGATTCTTGCTGTCATGGATTATTTTGGGTTTGGTAATGGATATGTGCATATAATTTAGTCAATACTGAAGCATAAAATTAACACAAAGCTCCACAGCTTCTGGTCTGTATGTTGATTGTGACTGTGTAGAAGTTCGCTCATTTGTACAGACTTTCAGTCCACTTAATTTTAGTGTATGATTTTTAAAATTAGTGTTTTTAATAATAAAGTTTATGAAAATAGTTTTAAAAATTCTTCTGTCACTGGAATCACAACATTGATTTTTAAAAACCACATAGAAAAGATAAATCCATGATTATCTGAACACAGAAGGAAAGCCTCCCCGAATCTGCAAGCAGAATTTAGAGCTCAGAACACAGAAGATGAGATTTCACTTCTTACCTTCCAATAAAGCTAGAAAAAAACAAAACATTGTATACAAATAAGATGCTTACAGCCTATATTAATTTTAAAAAGTTATTACTTCTACATAAAAAATGTACTTCTGTTTCTTTACTTCATTTTAATATTTTTAATACCTATAAGTAATAGTAATGTTTACTCTTTTTCTGATACTATCTATATTTTAATAATCAATTTACCCTCAGTTCTACAAGGAAAAGCTGCAAGAATCACTTCAGACCAAAGCAATACCTGCTCAGCTTTATGAAGAACCTGCTCTATTATTCAATTAGGTTTGCCAAGCTTAGCCAATAAAATGAAAACATGCTTAAAAACACTGGAATCCAATAAACAATGAACTTTTAAATATATTTTATATAACTATACTATAAATACTTGATTTTTCCAGCTTGTCTCCATTACAGACTCCCCAGGGTTTTTGGCTGCACCTTGTGCTTTCATGAAAAAGCTTAGTGCAGATAAGAGAAGATGCCTTCTCTATACGCTGGAGGGAAATACACATGTCCACACTCCACTGCAAAGCTTACATCACACTTGACCACTAAGTCAGGTAGATGTTCTCTGGATCTCTAGCATTTTATATTTAAAGTACCAACCTGGCCTAGAAGGAACATGGCTGAATGCTTCAATCATGTCTATGTTCCAACACACAGCACTGTATTTTGTTAGTTCTTACAAAGGGAGGGTGAAACTCTTCAAAGAGATTTGAAGGGAGAAAAAGGATACTAATGTCAGGTGAGAATTACTAAAACATCAATTTCTTCACTGTCCTACCATTTGTATTTTAGCTGATATAAAGGGCTGGAAGCAGGCCACAATTGTTCAGATGAAACAGAAAATACCTGGTGTGATTTAAGAGACTCTGGGAGATGAGCTTTGAGCTTCAGTGGAGAGCCTGGGTTGCCCTGCACTTTTAAAGAAAAAAAAAAAAAGGCATTTCTACATTTCTGGTGTAAAAACTGAAAAAATAAAGATGTTCTTTTTTTCTGACTGCTCCAGATAATATCTTCTGGAGATATCTTTGGAAAGCAGATGATTTTTCCAATACTATTCTTTTTTTTTTTTTTTTGTAGGAATATTTCATTTGACAGTGAAATCTGAGTGCCAGAAGGCAGATAGTTTAAATATATTGCCACAGTTTAGAATGGAATATTTTATGTTTCATAAATCTTTATAGGCTATCATCTTATGTGATATATTCTGAGAATATTCTTGTTACTTAAGGCAGCTTTCATCATAAAAGAAGTTAAATATGGTAATGTGTCCTACCTGCTGACTTTTTGACTGAGTGTTCTAAATGCCAGTAGGTTTAGAAGGAAAATAGCAGTAAACAGTATTTTGTTCTGATGTTTTCCTGGGTCTTTGTTCTGGACTCTTTAACTTAATAACAAAGGAGAATGTAAATTTCTGTTTTTATTTTTCTTTTCCCCCTTATATTTCTCCCTCCAAACCCTCCCATATACTCCTTCTTGCTCTTTTTGAAATTTATTACCTCTTTCATTAATCACTCAGGAAGTACATGCACACACACACATACACACACACATACACCATATATATATATATATATATATATATATATATATATATATCTCCATTCCAGTCTAGATTTTAACCATGTCATAAATTCCAGCATAATTCCTAACTACCTTATAAACATTTGGCATTATGCCCACAAATAAGTTAATCCTCATTCTTCTTCAAGAAAATGTCTCTTTGTGACAGATGGAGACCATGACAGAAAACCACAATCAATCAAAATGGAGAGTATGAATTTCTTATTGAGGCTCATTCTTATATAGGTTCTTTAAAAAAAAAAAAAAAAAACCATATAGCTGGCCATGATGTACATACCTATAATCCCATTATCAATAGACTCATGAGACAAAGGCAGGAGGGTTGTGAGTTCAAGACTAATCTGGGTAGCGTCCTCCTACTGGGATGCAATTATAGAAAGAGGAATCAAAAGCCATATGTTCTCTGGTTATTTGAAGCTAAGTCTCTGTAAGAAAACCATCCCTTAAAGGACGGAAGTAGCTCCTGAACAATCTGCCATTCATTCGGTTGGTCAAACAAAAGTTAGAAACACCTAAATCAATTTGTTATTCACAATAGACCAAAAAAAACAGCAGGTATGAACTTTGCCAGGAACGGAGAGTTTGATATGACTGGAGACAATTTATTCCTTAATATTACAGATTTGGGAATGAAATATTTCTGTGAGAGATCAGAAAAATTCAAATTCCCAAGAGCACTGTCAATGGCGTCCTATTTGCTTCTCTTTCTAAACAATCCTAAACCCTTTGAGAAAAGGAATTCTGACAATCATCATGGAGTTCTGTTTCCCAGTCAAAAATTAACTCTCAGCCGAGCTTTTGACATGTCAATTATATGAGAACGAGGGAGAATGTATGAGACTTTGCAAAACAGTGAAGGGACTGAACATATAGATTACATAAAAAGAACAATGCAGAAGCAAATTTGTCAACAATTGGTATTGGAATATCTATTGATTCACTTTAAAGAAAAAATATGGCCTCACAGATATACTAAACTAGTAAAAATAATGCCTTAGGGGTTCTAAGTAGGGATCAAATGTGTGGCTTAGATTTTTTGGTTTTGCTTTTGTTAAACCATGCAGTATAATCTGAGGTTTAGATGTATTTGGAGCATGCAAAGACACAGCAGTTTAGAGAAATGTAGAAATGCTCAAAGTAAAATAAAACCTTGGGTTTTTTTTCACATAAGTAGAATAAAATGCAAATTTTAGAGTCACAAGAAACTGCTTGAGAGCAACAGGCAGAGTAGAAATAATTTTCCAGAAAATCCACATGTTTATTAATGATGCAAAATAATTTTTTCACTAGAGAAAAACTGCAAAAAAAAAAAAAATGTGTCCCAGAGTTTATCTTTTCAGTTTCTTCTTAAAGTAAAACATTTCTACAGTTGGGCCTTTGAAACTAAATCTCTGGACAGGCTGTTTGAAAGCCTCATATAATTTCATTGAGAGCTGGAGAGGCAAACAAATCTCTGAAGCAAGTGGGATCTATGTTTGTAAAAGAACTTATGGAACAAAACATCATTCTGAGAGGAACACCGATAAAAGTCGGCATCCAACGTGAATTATGGTACAGAACATTTTGTATGTGGCACCATGTTCTATGGCTTTCGGCAAACTGTGGCTTCAAATTAAACATGAAAAGATAGAGCAAAGGTAATAGTCCTCAATAAATTTATAAGTGGTTGCAAAAATATTAAAGGAACACAGGAGCATAAAGACAGTGAACCATTTTAAACAAAAGCACCAAAAAAAAAGTGATTCTAGCTGTCATATTTATTAGGTTTGTCTCCATGATAATAAACATCACCTACAAGGTAAAATAAAAGTATGAGTATAAAAAAGACCCTGAATGGCTAACACCAAAAACTCAGGTGACAGCAAATGCTGGTGAGGATGTGGAAAAAGAGGAACACTCTTCCATTGCTGATGAGATTGCAAGCTGTTATAACGACTCTGATAATCAGTGTGGCGGTTGCTCAGAAAATTGGACATAGTACTTCCTGAGGACCCAGCTATAACATTCCTGGGCATGTACCCCAAAAATGCTCCAACATATAACAAGGACACATGCTCCACTATGTTCATAGCAGCCTTATATATAGTAGCCAGAAGTTGGAAAGAACCCAGATGTCTTTCAACAGAGGAATGGATACAGAAAATGTGGGACATTTACACAATGGAGTACTACTCAGCTATTAAAAACAATGAATTCATGCCGGGCAGTGGTGGTGCACGCCTTTAATCCCAGCACTTGGGAAGCAGAGGCAGGCGGATTTCTGAGTTCGAGGCCAGCCTGGTCTACAGAGTGAGTTCCAGGACAGCCAGGGTTACACAGAGAAACCCTGTCTTGAAAAACAAAACAAAAAACAAAAACAAACAAACAAACAAAAACCCAATGAATTCATGACATTCTTAGGCAAATGGATGGAACTAGAAAATATCATCCTGAGTGAGGTAACCCAATTACAAAAGAATACACATGGTATGCAATCACTAATAAGTGGATATTAGCCCCAAAGCTCAGAATACCTAAGATAAAATTCACAGACCACATGAAGATCATGAAGAAGGAAGACCAAAGTGATGCTTTGGTCCTTCTTAGAAGGGGGAACAAAATACTCACAGGAGGAAATATGGAGACAAAGTGTAGATCAGAGATTGAAGGAAAGGCTATCCAAAGACTGCCCCACCTGGGGATCCATTCCATATACAGTCACCAAACCCAGACACTATTGTGGATGCCACGAAGTGCATGCTGACAGGAGCCTGATATAGCTGTCTGCTTAGAAGTTTGCCAGAGCCTGGCAAATAGATATGGATGCTCACAGCCAACTATTGGAGTGAGCACGGGATCCCCAATGGAGGAGTTAGAGAAAGAACTGAAGGAGCTGACAGAATTTGCAACCCTATAGGAAAAACAACAATATCAACCAACCAGATCGTCCAGAGTTCCCAGGGACTAAACCACCAGCCACAGAGGGACCCAAGTCTCCAGCTGCGTATGTATCAGAGGATGGTTTTGTCGAACATCAATGGGGGTGAGGCCTTTGGTCCTGTGAAGGTTTGATGCTGCAGTGGTGGCACGGAGGCAGGAGTGGGTGGGTGGGAGGGGGAACACCCTCATAGAAGCAGGGGGAGGGGCATATGCTAGGGTGTTTCTTGGAGGGAAACCAGGAAAGGGGATATCATTTGAAATGTAAATAAAGAAAAACAATAAAAAAACAATGTTTATCGAAGAGAAAATAAAAACAAAACCAAATAAACAAAATAAACAAAAGGCCAAACAAAACAAAACAAAACAACCCACTGCCGAATTTATTCACAGAGTAATGTCAAGTTAGTTTTGAACTATAAAATCTATTATAGGCTGTGCTTGGCACTGAAAAAACTTAGACACAATGCTTTCTGAAATTAGTAGTCCTTATTCCAACTATCAATATTAAAAAATATTTTAAAACCTTCTTTGAAGCCTGTAGCCCTTCCATACCACACAATGCAAATGTTAGAATTCTCCAACTTTATTCTAGCATTTGACATAAACACAGGTGATCTCAAATACCACCCTGAGACCTGAAGAATTTATTAAAATTTGCACAGAACATATTTTAGAGTGCTATCCTTGTAGTTAACTTATGATAGTGAAAGAATATAAATAGAAATCTACCAAATGAAGTGTCATATGCAGCAGAGTCCAGGACAGCCATTTCAGCAGTGAAACTGACCCAAATGCCCACCTTAAATAGCAGAGCTAACATAGACTATTTAATGTGTCCCATACCCCACAGGAGCACAAAAATATTTCATGAGAGGCCACTTTGCAAAGGCTTACAGTTTACCTCAAAGAGCTAAATGTAAAGTCCAGAATTCTCTTAAGGTAGATTAATCTTTTAATGTGCACTCTATTATACAAAGCTAAACTGATGTGTACCTGAAACGGCTTGTATCTATAACCACTAGGAAAGCATTAGCTCCACATCTCCTGGATTCTCTAAAGGGACAGCTACTAATGTAAGTTTTAGTTAACTGTTTGTTTTAAAGAGCACCCATGAATAGACTCCAGGCCCAAAAAAAAAAAAAATGTCCTTTAATATACCAAATACTTACAAAAAGAATGAGATGATATTTTGGGAAAGAGAAAAATATAAAATGATTATTAACTATTTTAGATATAGTGACTAATAGAGAAATGTAATATTTTCTACTTGATCTACATGATCTCATGATCTAGTATGATCTCCTACTTACAAACTACTTACATGATATTTTCCAAAGTAGAGATATGTAAAATTATGCTTGTTGAATCTGCTTTGCCTCATAAGCAGAAATGGTCACTGCCTAGCAGGATGCATTAGGTGACAATCACCTCACCTGAAACTATGGAGGACAATAGCTCCAACATGGCTGAACAGAGATGGAAGATATTCCAGCAGCTTTGTTTCCCATACATTCATACATAAACATATATTCATGTTTACTTTTGGTACAGCACTATTGTAATATCCTATAGTGTCTAGGCTCCTTGATACTCAGCTCCTTCTTGTGCAGAGTGATGGCTTGAAACTCTTAGAATAGATTCTCATTATGCCCTATTTTACAAAGAAACATTTTCTAGTATATTGAAACTTACCTAGAGTATAAATTCTTATTTCCTTATTCTATGGAAAGAATTTAGACTAATATTTAGACTAATTTTGTTACAGAGTTTCATTGGCTTACTGGAATTGATTGCAAAGGAAGCCTTCAAGAATGATGCACTAGCTACTCAATCATGAAATGGCTTTAGGATGCTAGAAATCTTACTTAGAAAATTGAATTTCCTGAGTAATAGTTAGAGTCTGTCTATTCTAAAAGAATCAAACTTGATTACAAACTGTATAATCTGAACCATGCCAGAAGTCTTATATTTATAAAGTGCAATTTTTGAACATACAGATTTACACAATTAATTATTCTTATATTCAAATTAATTTTCTAAATTTATTTAAATAAAATACTATTTAAGTAAAATATACCTTTTAACACATTATTTAAATAAAAATATTTTTTAAATTTCATGTACATATTCTAATACTGTGAAAATTTCATATGATTTTAAAATAGTTAAATCTTATGATTTAATTTAGTTCAAAACTATAAACTTTTTAAAGTACAAAAGTATCCAAGCAATGTTAACTAAACATGTGACAACAACTTAGTGATTCTTAAATTACTTCAAGAAGCATATGACCTAGATAGTCATCCACAAAAAATTGAATTTCACACCAATATATATATAGTTACTTATGACAAAGATATTTCATTTCTAATGTCCACTAAGTTCCTATTATTTTTAAGTAGATAAAAGTTTGTTATAAATCTCATTATAAATTTTTACAATGCCAAGGACTGACTAAAATAAAGATTAATAAAAATTTTGTGTCTAGTTTAGTATTTTTTACAAGTATTACAGTGGAAAACTGCAACCTTAATAAAGAAAAATGAAAGAGTCAAGAATCTTTAATAATAAATTGGCATTGTTCTAAGTATATCTACAGCAAAGCTTATCCTTTCATCTGTTATAATAGGCTACACAGAATTAATTGTCACATTTACAATACAGGGTAATTGTCACAGTTACAATACAGGGCATCCTATGATCTATACTTCTGATGGACATAATAAAAAAGATGAAATACCAGAGATTAACCATGAGTATTCAGTTTCAAACACTAAATGTCAGTTTCTAAAGATGTTTCTTTTACTGCAGAATTTGTGAAAAAAAAAAATCTTTTTTCTTTCATTGGTCAAAGTCCTGCTCTCATTGATAGTAAAACACTGGGATGAATAGGTGAAGGAGAATCTCTAATCACATTATAACTTCACACACAGACACACACACTCCTGAGTCCCTTAATGTTGCACATGTAGCAATAATAATTAAAGGAGTACTCATGAATTTGAGAGGGAATTATGGAAAGGAAAACAGGACAAATGGGGAGGAAGAGGAGGGTGGAAATGATTTACAGTCAACTCTTAACAAAGCATAATTTTGTAATTAAAAAAGGAGAGACTTTCAAAGTATCTAAATGTATATCTTCCCTAATGAATTGTAACTCGACAGGGGTAGGACATGTCTCATGTAAGCTATAGAATGAGTAGGTGCAGGCAAGGTTCAGTGAGATATAGCTTAGCAGCTAAGGGACCTTAACACAAAATTTGAGAAACTCAGTTTTATTTGTAGGAGCAACGTAATGGAAGGAAAGAACCAGCTTTTATAAGTTGTCTTCTGACCTCCACATATGCATACCCGGCCTTTCCCTGCCCCTAAATACATGTACGCACACACACACACACACACACACACACACACACACATACACGCACACACGCACGCACACAGAGAGAGAGAGAAAGAGACAGAGACAGAGATGGCAAGACAGAGAGACAGACAGATACATACACATATAGTCAAGCACACAAACACCAATATGTAATAACAAATAAAAAGAAATACAGAGAGCAGTTGGCACTAGCATATATGCAGTTCTTCAACTGAAATTAAACTGGTTTATAGCTAGTATTAAATGAAAACAAGGTTCCTGAGAATAAGAGCTAGAAAGAATAGTTCATATCTAGTTTCTCTAAGTCCACTGCATAAAAGGACAGGTGAACACAAATATAGAATTCTCTTTTCTCGTTAAGTTCTGTCTTCTTCTATTCCCAATAATACAGGCAAAGCTACCATCTAACCAAATAGATTTTTTCATAATTGGAAATCTAAAGTAGGCTTATTTTTATTTTTAATTAAAATATAGCTACATCACTTTTGCCCTCCCATGTATCTCCACTTCCTCATAAACTCGTGGCCTCTTACTCTTTATTACGTTACATGCATACAGACATACAAATAAATACATAAACATTATTCCATGAGTCTATTTAATGTTTAATAAACACAACTCTTGAGTCTATTTAATGTTGCTTGTATATGTTTTTAGGACTTGCAAGTTGGTATTTGATAACAAACTGAAGACTGAATCTGGAAAAGATAAATTTTCTGTCCCTCCACATTTGTTAAGTGTCTCCAACACTTTGTTCAGGGTTGGTCCTTGTAAGTTTTCCATTATCTAGGTTGGCACAACAGTTAGTGTTTCATTGTTCAAGCCTTGTTTAGGCAGCCATAATGTTAAGATTTCATGGGTGCCACTTCCCTGGCAGATTGTTTATATTTATCTTGTTCTCTATCTCTTAAGCACATCAGCTAAGTATACAGATAATCAATAAAACCAATGGTGTCCTTGTGCTAACACAATGAACAAGACCTATGCTAACACAACGAACAGGATGTATTATGTGGAAAACTGTATATTTTACTCATCCATTCTAGATTTGATTTTTTATCTCCTCCTATCCTAAAAGAAGCAACACACTCTACAAGGGCGAGCAGGTCAGAGGCAAAGTGATAGCCACTGTGGCTTGACTAAGTTGTGGATTCTAATTCTTGAAGAGCCTGGGGTAGACAATGTAACAGTACTTAAAACTATTCAGTATTGGAAGGACATGAAAAAATTTCCAAAACACTACAATGATAAAAAAAAGTTTAAAACTTTTGGTCTATTAAAGTTTAGAAGAGACAAAAAGTATAATATTGTGAGTCAGATGATTTTTTATAAGAAAATATACACATTTGATATATATGTATGTATATACATGCCTTATATATATGATATATATGTATATATGATATATATGTATATATTATGTATATATATGTGATGAGTATATATTATGTGTATATGTATACATCATATATACATATATGCATATAAGCATATACACACATATACACACTACATGTATGATCTATTCCTCCATACTTCAGTTTAGGACTTATGAAAGCTGAGGCATAATGTTAGACATAGTGGCATTGCACACTAGTAATCCTAGAACTTGGGGGCTCTAGGCTGAACTGCTTTTTGGAAGACAGTCAGGGTCACATAAAAAGACCCAGTCTCAAAACAACAATGACAAGCTGAGGTAGACCCAGCATTTCTGACTGTATTATGAAGAATATTCTGATGTTCCTCCACATGCTTGACAGCTTCTCGTGATTGATACATGAAGTGGTCCAATAGAATTGCTCTGTAGAAACTAATGTCAATCTCATTTTAACATAAATGTCTCACTGGGAGGATCATTTTACTGTCACATTTATATGATATTATATCTGTGTTGAAGATTGAATCTTTACTAAAATCTGATTTGAATTTTAATTAGCAATGCAGAAGAGTTTACAATAAAAAAAAAATCTTGAAATCCAGCCATGCTTAGAGTTGTCTTCCTCCAGTCTCTTGCTTTTCTTAATTTGCAATCATGGAAGCCTGTTGAAAGCACCTTGAGTAACTTTTACTTAAGGCCTGTATATTAGGAAATGCTTGAGAGATCCCCTAAGCATTATGATGTTTGAAGACAGCCAAACACTTGTCATAAGCCAATTATCCTCCTGTCTAAACTCAACCTTATGTGTCCTTCCTTTCAAAATTTACAAATCATGCTGCATCTGTCTCATTTAAGAAGTTCTCTCTTCTTTATAGAAAATTAGTATTTTCCACTAACCTTAACAGATCCTGATTAAAGTGGATGTCTGAATCACATATTTCTGGAAAACTTACAATTGTTTTAAAATCACCTAGAAATGTGTTTGCTTTGCTTTCACAGGTAAAATATTGAAATATTGAAATTGCACTCTTAGCAGGTCTATTGTGCTAGAAATCAGGAACTGGACATGTGCTACATGTTTGCACAACAAGAACAACATGTCCCCTAAAAAGGAGCAAATTCATGCTTTGCAAGCTTTGTGCTCTGTGCCATCATTACTATGAACCCTCTAAAAATAAACACTATTTCCAGTGCAATCTGACTAAAGTTAAATGAGTGAAATATGAATCTGTACAATTTTCTGAAGATACGAATTTTATAAATTATCATGTATTCTCAAGCATCACTTACTTTTCAAATGAATGTCCGAGTATCTGTGATTTTTTTCAAGTTACGTTAGAAATTTTATAGCTTTATTTGTAAAAATAAAAGGAGCAGTTATCAATTTTAAATTTAAAATGTGCACTTCAAATAAGAAAATGAACACACCTATAGAGGGAAAGAGGTATATAATCATGTTCTTTGTTCTTCTCTTTTAGGTTTTTCAAGGCAATTTTGACAATGACACTCACAGGAAGAATGTCATCGACCCTCCCATCTATGCACGACATATAAGAATCCTTCCTTGGTCCTGGTATGGAAGGATCACTCTGCGGTCAGAGCTGCTGGGCTGCACAGAGGAGGAATAAAGGAAAGGACCACACATCCCACAATGCTTTTCTTTATTTTCCTAGAAGTATCTCCATGAAATAAACTGTGCAAATCTGATGGAAATTGAATTTTTTTCAAAGTGTTCAAATTATGGTAGGCTACTGACTGTCTTTTTAGGAGTTCTAAGCCTGACTTTTCAGTAATTTAATTTTGTTTCCTTTGCTCAACTCTCTTATGTAATATCACACTGTCTCTGAATTACTCTCCTTGTTCTCTGAATTCTATAGATTGGTTGAAGTATAGTGGGCAGAGCAAATCTTCTTTCAGTAAAAGTTTAAAAGAAAAACAAATGCATAGTCATCAGATGAAAGGATTAAGGGAGAATTATGGTCACTGTTCAACTAACTCTTATAAAATGTTACAATGTGAGCAATAAGGTTTTTTGTTATGAATTTGAATTATCTTGATTGTTTCCCTGTGCCTAACACTGTTAGTATGTATTGCAGAGATTTGCGAAAGAATATTTGACATGCAGTACCATTAATATGACAATTCTAGTTTTATTTTCTTTACTTATAATAAAGTACTAAGTGTTTTATGTTCAACTTTATATTATTGATATGCTTCGTAAATAAGTTAATATTCTTTGTCATTGGATTTTCTCCCTTTGTTTACCTTAAAGTATTTTGTTTATTTATATACACAGAACATGTATTACTTTATATTGAACATAATTGGATATTAGTAAATGGTTCTATATTGAATATCAGTACATTGAACCTGAACTTTTATTTTTGAAGGAAGCTATATGCATTTTATTTCCAAAGGCTTTCTTTTCTGAGAATCCCTTGTTACCATTTAGTGAAAAAGAACAGAAAAACTCTATGGCCCTTGAATTTAAATCATCATTTCTTTGGAATAATAGAATCATTATCTGTATATTTAAAATATTAGAAAACATATATCAGCCTAGTGCTGCACAGCTTGACCAAGTGCACTCGACATTTCTTTGCAAATTTCCACATTTCCTGTGAAATGAAAATTTCAGTGCTGTTTAAAACCAGTGATAGTTTCTGAAGAAGGCACACTGCATAATTATTTGTGAGAAGCAATGTATTTCCTAATGACAATATCATAAACTATCTTCAGGTTGAAAATTGATTTTTATTTCTTTTGCTTCAAACGTCTTAGAAAAACTAAGCAATTATCATAACAATTTGTTATTGATAATGGAGGCATCATTGACATAGATCTCAAATTAAAGCTCACACTGCCTCAATAAATGTCCTCCATACCTAATTTATAAGCTTAATACTTATTTGTTTTATAAGGCTTTGACACAGAATTATTGGAGTTTTAAATTGAAGGTCCAGGAAAGGAAAGGGTGGATGTGGAAGAAATGCTAAAGTGCTATATTTTGTTTTATTTTTGTCTTTAATACGTGTGCTGCATAAGGAAAAATACTACTGTTGTGTCCTGTTTGTTCACGTGTTCACAGCATCTCTCAGTGATGTAAATATGAAGCAGTCTTCAATCACAGTGAAGAACTGAAAGAGAAAGTCAATCACATTGCCATTTCAAATGACAGAAAATTCATTGTTCTATGGCAGCCGTCAGACCAAATGTTTGCCCCTTGCCCATATGCTTACTGCTCCAGGTTCATTAAAAATCTGCTGATTTCAGCATATAAAATGCTGAATAATTTTCAACAGTTTCACCAAACAAAACTGCTATGACCTCAATACTATTGTCCTAGAAAATGTTTAAAATTATCAATATAGAATATTTAAGATAGCATTTTCAATTAAAATAGCAAAAATAGAATCACTTATACCCTAAAACTACACTTTCTATCTAGCCATTGTCCTGGTTTCTATCAGTGATAACCATACTACTAAATTTGTAGGTGTTTTTCTTTGCAGATTCTTTTACCTTAATATAAAAAACCAGAAATTATTAATAATATGTTGTGCCAAAGTACTTTTCAAAAGTATTCTTGACTTTATATGGCACTGCTGATACTCATTTAAAATTCTTTCTTCAAAAGCTTTGTTTGTGATGGTATCTATATAGGTACTATTTAGGAAGTTGGTGAGAGGCTTTCCCTTGCTTGTGCTCTTCCTCTCAATTCCATGCGCTATCTAAAGCTTAGCATACGCAAAGAATTTTCATTTGTCTACAAGAGGACTTGCACAAAAATTAATGACATGTATTGGCAAGTAGCTTGTATACCAGTTGTAATCAGTAGCTTCCAGCCGAAACATGAATTTGTTTTATGTGATTTTATTTGCAAATAAAATTTTACAAACGCAAAACATGGAATTTCCTACTCTTCACTGTACTTCACAATTATCATAATCTAATTTTATAATTTAGGAAATTGTGAATTAATCAATTTTTAAAATATCCATTTCATGTATATTTTATTCTAATCATTTGTCACAGACACTAATTCCTACTTTGGGTTGACTTTCTCTCTGTAAATGTCTTCATAACGATAGGTATGAATTTCGAAGACCAGGTATTAATGACTATATCTTTGCTAGCCAACAAATTATGAAATATAACATTGAATGCTGTTGTCTGGTGTGTCTGTAAGGACAGAAATAACTAAGATACACATAACTTTTGCAAACTTTCAAGCTGTGTAATATTCCAATGTTGTTTTTTCTTTGTAGATATACTTAAATCATGTAGGATGTTGTAAACTCAGTATGATCCTGTCTAGTCTTCAAACTTAAAATAAACTTTTGAAAAACTGTGTTACTTTTGAATTTGTGTTTTAAACATGTGTGTAAGAATGTACAAATTTTCTGTGGCTGCGCACTAACCTTCAACACATACTTAGCTTAATTTTTATTTATACAGATCAACTAAATAGGCAAAAAAAGAGATTATAATTATGTAATTATATTCAAATATAAGACTGCAAAAGTGACTTTCCAAGATTATGAAAGGGTGTAAATTTATCCATAATTTTTATTTGCAGAAATTTTGCAAAATATTAATAATCTAATCATTTCAGCTAATATATACTTAGAGTAGTGTACTGTACTACGGGACAGATAAATCAATTGTTATTCATACAATATGTCTACTGCTTCTATTGTTCTTTCAACTTACATGCTCAGGAGTGTATTGAAGGAAGCTCGTTGGTAATAAATAGCAATGTGACACAGACAATATATATATTTGCCTCTAACTCCAGCTATTGCTTAATGAAAGTCTGAACATGTGACTTTTTTATAAATGGTCTTTCTCTGGTTCTGTAGAAGCCACCAGTAAAAAGAGCATGTGTAATTCTGACACCTCAATATTTTCTTGGGATTCAAAAAGTTAGAGTAAAAGTTAAGATATTTAAAATTGTTGTTTTCCAGCGGATCTCTGGTAGATCAGTTTTCATGGTTTTGTATATTTACATGCTCCTATCAAAGTGCATTTTAATATAAATGGATCAGTGGGGTTCCATTTTTGCCTATTTTTGTATATACATTCATACATAAATGTATTTTATTAAGTAAAAATAATTATAGGAACATTCTCAATATGCTTGCTAGTGAATTATATGAAAACAATTATATGGGGTAAATTTTTATTATAATAGCAGATTCCTTAGCAGAGAATCTTCAACTACAAGGAGAGCAGCTGATTCGAGATGCAAAAAAAAGATAAATACTTATCATTCAAAGGAGAAAAGCATGACCAGTGGGAAACTTCTTAAAGGATATGATAAATAATAGGGTCAATCAGTACAACCTAAAATGTAATATCTAAAATTTTAGTTTTGAGTTTTGAATATATAACTCTAAATAAATGGAATTTTTTCAAGATTCAAGTAAAGAAGTAAAGCTATTTACTGCTCTAAATATAAGGTTTTCTCTTTTACCAATAATGGTTTTTACAAAGTTAATGAACAAGGTAATTTATTGTTTGTGACAATATTGCTTTTGAGAAGCAAAAGGACTGTTTTACTCAAAGAGGGAAAGAGAAGGATTGGAACATTTTGCCAGTGGGAAAACGTCTCAACTATTCTGAAACAAAATGCACTGCCACATCACTCTTTACAAAGTCGGAATGCCTACAGTAAGTAGCAATTTCTCTATTGATTTTGAAGAAGAAAATAAGATTCTTTGATGCTCTTCCAGTAGCTACCTATAATTCATACGGGGCAGTTCAGCATTGCTGCCAAGGAAAGTGCTTTCCACAGGAAGCAAGTCACACTCACTCAAAGACTTATTTCTATTCGTTGAATTTGGTAGCAGGAAAGAGAACAATTTTTGAAAAGGCACCTCATTTATGTTTTTTCATGACTTGAAGAGAAGTTGACTGAGTCATTTGAAATCACAATTTCTATGGAAAGATGGTGTAGTCACATCAGCAAATGGTTAGCGCATCTCATTGTTAAGCATGGCATATGGTGATTGCCTCTGATATAATATTATTTTAACGTTCTTAAAGATATGAGTCATATTCTTTCATATTTGTATAAATCCCTGTGACACCCTTCCTCTGCCTACACATCAGTATGTTAGTAACAATGATGAATTGTAAGGTAATCTCAGCCCACTGCCATCTGCATCGGAGCAGCAACAGTGAGACCAGTGGTACATTCAAGTAATGTGTTTCCCATGGCCAGAGAGGATGAGATTCTGACAACCACACAAGCACAGAGGTTGACATCAACAAGAAGACAGATGTAGTAGACTGTGTACATCTGATAAGAACAGGAATGAACAGACTTGAAATGAAAGAACACCAACCAACAGACTTTCTAGATCTATGCACTTCTTTCTTTAGTAATCATTTTATTCATTTACATTTCAAATCATATACCACTCCTGGTTACTCCTCCAGAAAACCTCCATCTCATCCAAACTCTACCCCCTCTCCTTTGCCTCCATGAGGGTGTTCCTGTACCCACTCACTCACTCCAGCCTCACTACTTTAGCATCCCTCTATGCTGGGGCATCAAGTATTCACAAGACCAAGGGCCTCCTCTCCCATTGATTCTAGATAAGGCCATCCTCTGCTATCTACAGCCATGGATCCCTCCATATATACTCTTTGGTGATGTTTTAGTCTCTGGGAGCTCTGGGTGGTCCTGTTAATTGATATTGTTCTTCCTATGGGTTTGCAATTCCCTTCAGCTCCTTCAGTCCTTCCCCCTAGCTCTTCCATTGGGGTCCCTGAGATCATTCTAATTGCATTTGTATTGGTCAAGTTCTGGTAGAACCTCTCAGGGAACAGCCATACCAGGCTCCTCTCAGCAAGCAGTTTTTGGCATCAGCAATAGATTCACAAGGTTGGTGCTTGCAGATGGGATGGATCCCTAGGTGGGTTGTCTCTGGATGGCCTTTCCTTCAATATCTGTTCCATTGTTTGTCCCTGTCTTTCCTTTGGACAGGAACATTTCTGGGTTAACAATGTTGATATGGGCAGGTGGCCCAATCCCATGACTGGGGGCCGTGCCTATCTACTGGAGGTGCTCTCTACAGATTCTCTCTCTCCTTTGTTGCATATCTTGACTAAAGTCATCACCATTGGGTCTTGGGAGCATCCCTGGCATCTTGGACTTTCTAATGGCTACTCCTAGTTTCCCTATCTCTCATTGCTACATATTTCTATTGGATTTCCTGACCCTCTGTACTTCTCTCCTGTCCCTTCCAATAGTTTTCCATTCTTTGTCATGTAGGAAATATTCAAAGAACACACCAAATAAAATGTAGAAATGTCTTCTTTCAGGAAGAAAAGTCTATAGAGCAGTGAATCTGACCAACTGGATTGCCACTGTGTGTTTAAAGAACAAAGTATGTTCTGCCTGGGACCAAGGAGAGGAGTTATGAAACTAAGCAAAGGCATTAAAGGTAGCAAATCACAAAGGCAGCAATACATATGCTTGCTTCCTGGGCTTTGGAGCTGCTTAGGTTATATATGTTAAGTAAATAATTTTTCCCCATACATCAGAAACATCCCCAAAGATGCCTATTAAATGGTATGAATATGCTGATCTGATACTTGGGTTATGGGACCTGAGACTCCAAGTACATGTTTAAATAATAGTAAAATAATAATTCAAATGGTTAATGTAAATAAATGAGTGATCTGAAACTTTTTAAAAAAAATTATATTCCAGAACAAAAAAGAAATAGAGGGGAAGGAAGAAGGAGGGATATTTATAACTACTTTTTTTAATCAATTATAGACTTGACTGTATATTTGTCCTTGACACAATAATCACAATACAGCTTATTTTTATAACCCTGGGACAGAACCATATACATTCATAACCATTTCAACAGTACCACAGTGCTGCCCTGTACACAGCTGGTGTTTGTTGGCCAAAGGGTTGTTGAATGATTCTTAGCTAGCATGGGTTTCCAGGGTGAATTAGATGAATCCCATTAATGAGAAGCTGCTTATGGCTTGAGCTGGAGAAATATTTGGTGCTAGAAGTCTGGAAGGATTTCTAGGAGGAAAATAAAACATAATAAACAGAGAATTACGTGAATTTCTTCTATCTGAAGGGCAAAGCTCTTTATTCTGCTCTAATATAAAATACTATGTTGGGACAACAACTCTTCCTCTGTTCACTTCCTTCTTGATATTGCTATGCAGCAAACATCAAAGTCAAATGTCATCTAAAGGTAGATTTGGGGGGCATAGGTCAAGGTTAATGGCATAAACTTTCAACTTGGTTTGCAACATAATAAAGATGGTGGCTTGCCAGTTTGTCATAATACATTTTAAAGAATTTTAGAATAGCCGTTGTATAGTTGCTTCCAGTTTAAAAATTCATAATATAATCTCTTCCACACCCTCATTCTAATGTTCCATGTATTCTAGAAACTCGATCTATAAAATCACATGTGTGCTTCTTCTCAAATTTAATACCATATGTTTATACCTTTGAATCATTGCACTATGCTATAATTCACATCAGTGAGATGTTAAATTTTACGTAGCTTTCCCCTGATATATTTCTAACCGCCTTTCTGTTATATATTTCATATATAAGACAATTCTTAAACAGTAAGCTTAGTCTTCAGGAAAGGTTAGGGGTATTCAACTGATGCTTACTTTGTGTTGTTGTTAATTATTCATTCAGAATAATAGAAGCACTTACGTTGTACCAGCCAGTATATGCAACTTTAAAAGTATAAAGATGAAAAAAATCTGATTTCAGGCTCTCAGCTTATAGGATGGCACCCTGGATATAAAAGAAAGGAAACAAATAGGATACATTCTATAACAACATAAGAACCTGTGCCAGTCAATGCAACGGAGTAGGGAAGGCTCCCTGAAGGAGCTAACACTGAAAAAATTTAAACTTAGTTAATCATTCATGATATGTACCACATGTAGTACTCATGCCAAGCCTAAGAGGAGTAGATTAATATATGTTCTCCTTTTGAGAGAAGAAACAGAAGTCAAAGAGGCTAGATTTTGACCAAATTTTAGGACTTTGATACCTACCAAGATCTCACAGCCACCCTGTAATTGTTTGATACTATGTTCTAATTTTAACTCAATGTACATTAAAAATGTATTGTATTGCAGACTAGAATGGGCATAATAGTAAACCACCTCCAGCTAAGCAGTTCTGAATTGTTTATGTTAAATGCCTTATACAGTCCTATATATTCAATAAATCTTCAATACTTAATAATGTACTATTTTAAAATAATCAACCAATGGTTAAAAATTGATCACTAGATCATTATACTTTAATTTTAAAATGACTGACCATTCAACAAACTATTGAGATATATTTGACAGCATACTTTTTCATATGGTAAGTTACATATTCACCACTTCAAAGCAACAATTAAAAACCTGATTATTTGATTATCTTTATGTGGAAACAATGAAATACTGAGTTTACCAGTAAAAATGTTGACACTAACAATCTAAATTTAAGTGTAGTTTAACTTACAATGTTTCAATTCTGGAAGCCAAATACAAATGTATTTTAGATTTTTAATTTAGTCTTTCCCTACATATTTACATGCTGTGAAACTTTCTTGCAGTGTGGGTTGTAACAAGGAACTACAGTCTCAGTCATGAAACCATGAAGGGAAACAATTACTCTTTCCAATGTCTAGTAACTTCCAGTGTTCTCTGAATACACACATTAAATAAATTACATAAAGGGTAGAGAGAATATCTTGTGTATTGTATGGATGTATCCCCTGATAATTAAAAAGCCTACAACCTATAGGAAAGGGTAGAATACAAGGTGGGACATCCAGGAGGCAAAAAGAATTCTGGGAGAGTTCCAGGCAGTAGATTGGCCCTGGAAGATGTGACAAGATGAACGCATGGTTCATGAGCACAGATAGGTAGCCATGCGGCAGAATGTAGAGTAGAATAAATGGGTTATTTTAATTTATTATCTAGTCAACGAAGAGTCTAGCTATGTAGTCAAGGTATTTATAAATATATTTTAAATCTGATTCTTATTTTTTGGGTGCCATAGAACTTGGAGGAAGAATCAAATCTAACATCCAAAATTAAATCATCACATCTTATTATTAAACTGGGATATTTTGATGCTGCTACATCACTGTATGCTGGTATATTATTCTGAGCATATCTCAGATAGGACAGGCTAAAATACTGCATGGATTAAGTATGTTAAACACCATTTTTAGCACAACATTTTCAATGTACAGTAGGATTTTTGTGATACAGCCCCATCTGCAATTGAGAACATTTGTGTTTACATGAGTTCAAGAAAAACACAGAAAAAAATGAGCATGCTCACAGCTGCCTTTAATCCCAGTATTCAGGAGTCAGAGGCATGCAGATCTCTGTGAATCCAAGACCAGCACAGTCTACATAGAGAGTTCCAGGACAGCAAGAGCTATGTAGGGGGATTCATCTGGAAAGAGAGCTTGAGGGGAGGGAAAAGGAGAGGAAGAGGGAAAGAGAAAGGGAGAGGGAGAAAGGAGGAAGAGAGGGGGGAGGGAGAGAGGAAAGGAAGAAAGGAAAGAAGGAACAAAAGGAGAAAAAAGAAAGAAAAAAGAACCTAAAATTAGTGTTATGTGACTACAAAGACTTTACTATATCTGGGGAGTTGGATAGATTTTCAGTCCCAAGCATGGTTTTCCTCTTGTTGAGCAGGTCTTAAGTCCAATGAGAGAGTTTTTGGCTATCACCATAGAGTATTTGCACCACTATTGCATCATTAAAGATTCTTGTGACACACTGATTATCCAACACGAGATGCTCACTCTTAGTAACACATAGATGAGTAACATTATACATACTTAATAGGTTATATTTAGAAATATATGTGTATGTACATGTATGCATGCAGTAACAATGATAAAAGAGAACATGAATTTGCCTGAGAACAGAGAGGGGTATTTTGGATGCTTAGGAGGAAGGGAAGGGAAAGGAAAGGAAAATGATGTATTTATAATCTCAAAATAAAAACAAAAACATAAATGTGGGGCTGGAGCGTCAGTTCATTCAGTAAAGTACTTATCATAAAAGTATGAGGACCTGAGTTCCACACCCCAAAACCAAAGGAAAGTGGCTTGTGATCTTTGAGGGCAGTTGAGACAAGCAGATCCATAATGCTCACCAGCCAGGTAGCAATAGTCTAGTTGATAAGTTCCAGGCCAACTCAAGACTATTTCAAAACATGAAGACTACGGTGCTTGAGGAGCAGCAGCTGAATTGATCCCCCCCCCTTTTGTATGCATGCACGTATACACCCCCACAAGCACATGTGTGCACCTGCATACACACCATATACACATTCACATGTTCACATACAAAGTAAATGTGGTGTCATGACAATAAAGGATCCAATTTTTGATAATGAATAGATCTGGAATTGTCTTTTTTGTTCCTTGCTGACTTTTCAATTAGTAGAATTAAAGCTTAATCAGTTACAAATAACCCTGTACAACCCCATGTAATCAGTAAATTAAATTTCCATACTTGAGTTAAATAGCCAATTCTGTCCATTATTCATCAGTGAACCAGAATAACCCAAAAGAATCTGAGACAAATGTGATTGAAGTACAAGAAACTCCAAGATGTGAAAGTTTACATATTAAATTTCCTTTTTAAAGTTTTATTAGTTCTTTGAAATTTTTGTACAATATGTTTTGATCATATTCATCCTCCTCCTCCAACTCTCTCGAACTCCACTTCCCTTCCCTTGCCATCAGACTTTGTATTCTTTGTTTATTAGCCTTTTGAAAGACTATTTTTACAGTGCAATGTTGAGCAAGCCAAGTCTGGGGTTGACAAAATGGTTCATGGGCTGGGGGTGGGGGGCGGCACTTGCTCTGAAGACTAATGGCTTGAACTGAGTCCCTGGAAGGGAAAGACCTCATGTCCTCCAGTTATTCTCAATCCTCTACAGGCACACTGTGATACATGCACATACATACACTACATCAATAAGCAAATGTGATAAAAAAAAATTTAAGCACATTAACAATAATGACTTTTTAGTCCCAGTTGTAAAATATAATTTTTCCCTCCAAAACAGTTAATTGGGTATTTTAATCAAAAACTATAGATAAATACAAATGAAAAATATATGTACCTTTATAACTTATGGTTTAATTGTACAATATGAAAAAAAAATGGGTTGAAAGGCAGTATCTTGTTTTGGACAACCTAATAGAGGTTCTACTACAACTTTGCCAGGGACATTGACATACATCAGTGAGAGAAGAGGAGCAGACTGACCAAGAGAAGAGATAAACATTAAAATATTTAAAGATGCACCACCTATGTTACATACTATCCTGTATAGACTTTACCCTTTAATCACATGATGGGAAGCAATGGTTTTCTTACTCAATTCATATTTCTTGTCTTTTGATTATCCCTTAGCATTTTAACATTTATATAAAACTGCCTAAATGAAAGTTAAATTGTCCTCTATCATAATGTGAGCCTTGAAATAATAACTGTGAGTGAGCTGAAATTTACCTTAGCTTCAGGAATGTTTATTTAGAAGAGATACAGTCCAATGAATTGATTTCTGTGTTATGAGTTAGCTTTAATAAAAAGGAATGATTCATCTGGGAATTCTGTTCTTAACCTTGCTACCTATTTTATCCCAAAAGTGTTAGTTATTCCAAAGTTCAAACGTTATGACATTATTCAAACACCAAAGTACATAAACTTTAAATTATTAAGATATTCTGCTTGATGCTCTGAATTTTATATAAAATTTACTAATGTAAGTTTCCCGTATATTCTGAAAGATTACAGTAAAGAGTCTCCAAAATCCTCCAACATCCATTGACTAAGAACAACTTTTCCCACTTTGTAGATATGCCTTCTTGCTGAGGTACACTGAAGTGGGCCAGCTGTGGAACCATTAGGACTATAGCTATCATCAGGTTTGTTTTACTCTTGCTCTCTAAAACTAGAATCTCAATGCTGTGAATCAAACAGCCCTGCTGTGCCCAACTCTTCAGCTCATTATTTGATTTCCTCCAGAAAAATATATATGTATGCATGTATGTTTATATACATTAGTGTATATATATAAACTTATACATACATGTGTGTATAGGTATTATCTATGTATGTATGTATCAATGCAATACACATATATGTAAAGTTATGCATGTACAACTATATACATGTATATACTATATATTAAAATATATACTATATATTAAAACTGATAAAATACCCTAAGTCTGTGTTTACATTTTTAATTGAACAATCATTGTTTTGATACAAGATTAACATGTCTTATCTCTCTTATTGGTCTTTTCATGTTGTTAAAGTACTAAATAACACTACAAAGTATTTAAAGAAAGAGATAGATGGGGGCTTAGAAGGATGCTGAAAGAGAAGGAGGAAAGAAGGTAAGAGAGCTGAAAAGGAACATGGAGAGAATAGAAGGAAGGAGAAAGAAGGCAGAAAATGGTTGAAGAAAGGAGAGCAGAAAGTAAGGAAGAACTCTATATAGCCATGGGTCTGGAAAAGTCTACTGTATAGAGTCCTGAAAACCAAGGTGGCCACACTTTCAAGGCACTATTCATAATAATACAAGGAGAGTTCGTTACGCTGGCATCCTTTTTATTGTCCCCAGCACCAGAGCTATGTCAACCATCACTTTTCAGCTAGTGTCATCAGTTAAATGCCTTCTAGTCCCTGGATCCACAGACGGGTAAGTCACCTGGAATGCATTCTCTCTCAGTGAAAGGAGAAAGGGTCTTGGCCTTGAACTTTGTTTTTGTTCCTTTTCATTCCTATTTTATAAAAGAAAGGATGGTTTCTTGTGGAATAATTGTAATCTGAACACTTTGGAACTAGAAAGGTTAATTTTGAAGGTACGGTTCCTTGTCTTTGGGAGTGACAAAGACAGATAATAGTGATATATATGCAAGCTATACATATACCACTCCTCTTGGTTGATTGATAGAGATCATAACATGAAAGCCCCACAACTGGCTCAACTAAAGTTACGGAAAACTTGTCAGTTCAAGCCTCGCCTCCATTAGTTTAAAAAGGTCTATATGAAGTTTCTTATCAAATCACACTGAAATATTTTCTATCTTCAACTTCATTGTCATTGTCATTGTTTCTAGAATCTGCTCTAACAAACCCTGTACTGGAGCCATCGAAAGTATCATCTATTTCTTTTGCAACTCTGTTATACATCAGTTGATTACTCCCAGCGTTGACCTCTCTGGTATAGCTACAGTCTCAAGCCAGTGTCACGCCCCAATCATTAAGTGAACCCACAATCATGTCTTTTTCTCCTGACTTCGGGGATTGAAAGGTTGCATGACCATGCAAACTTTATTTCCTCTATCTCCATCAAGACTTCAACCATTTTCTTATTTCTATGGGGTAGTTTCTTTCTACCTAGAAAACTGCACAATGCAGAAGTTTGTCTTTGTTGTTTTTACATTCAGTGAGCACAGGCATTTCCAAGGGCCTGCCCACCCACACAGTCCACCCTCACACATATGCCTTGTTCCCTTCCTTTCCTGACACCACAAGGATGGTCATTCAAAGAGCTCCCTCTATTGGCCTTGCTCATTAAAACTGACCTGAACTGGAAACTTATAGTTCAAATTATTGACAGGAATAGTGATAGGATGTGTATATATAAATAAAAATATATTATAAATAAAAATAAAGAACTAATTCTCCACTTAGACTTACTTATTATATTACATATGTCTAGTTCTTCTGATCGAGAATATGCAAGGTGAATTATTTTTGAAAAGCACATAAACATGAAAGAACACACAGAGGTGACAAGAGTTTAGGATGCTGATTCAGTTATACAAAATCCTCTGTGGTAAGGTCTCATTACACTTTTAATTTTAATTAATTTAATATAATGTCAACGTTTTTGCAAATTGTGGAAAGTATTTATCTGGGGGAATGCAAACCATAGAAAATAAGCTTCCTTAATATCTTCACTGGAAATATACTATTAGGGTGGGGTGGGCACCACTGAGGGGAAGAAGATACTTCAGAGTAAGTAGTATGTATTTTATGTAAGGCATGTATAGATGTAACAACGGAGAAGCAATGGCAACTGCAGAAATGAGCCAGTGAGACTTTTCCATAGCTCTATTCATCTATGTGGTTTAGTCGTAGAGCACCAGAACTGACACTTAACTACACCACCACATTATCTCCACCAAACCGGTATCCAGGGCAATGAAAGCCCCTGCTTCAGGCCACATTCTGTCCATTCTCCTTTGCAGTGATTTCTTCTCATCTCTAACCACACTACTGGAGAAGGAATCAGCTAGGTACAGCTAGCAAACAAGGCTATGTATGTCTGTGTGTGGGGGGGGGGGCGTCCTGTACCCTTATTCTACTTATGTAGTCTGCTTTTTATATCCCCTCAAAAATCAGAGCAGAATGTCATTTTATTCAGAGAAAGGCTTAGGGGTGCATTGCTAAAAACTCCTGTCGGGATTTTTCTGTTTGTAATATATTTTGACCTAGCGAGCTTTTTATCTCTGCCTCAGTAACCTTCACCTTCTCAGTCAGCAGGAGCCAACTGCTTTCCTTCAGGTGCAGTTCTGACAGGCACAACAGACAGCCCTCAGCTGCCTATCACAGATTTATCTAGACTTCCTTGGAGTGAGGAAGCTTTCTGGGGCTATTTACTCTTAGCTGTAGAGGAAAAGCCCTTGCTTCAAAGATCGAGCTGCTATTTCCTGCAGTCAGAAATAGACTGGAAGAGCACATTGAAGCATGGTAATCAGATTCCTTCATAGTGGCATTAGTGACACGGATGAGGTTGTTGTAAACTTACACAGTTCAGTTCAGCAATATCTGTACATTAATGTAGTTGAAAGTGGTTCAGAAGTAAGGATTAGGTTTAAAATATCAGCTCCTAACTATGCACGAATTTGATTTAGAACAGTCTGTTCTAGCTGTGCAGAACCGCTGCAATAAACAGGCCATTCATAAAGCACAAAATGTGTGTTCATTGTGGCCACATATTTTTTCGTAAAACCTTTAAAATTATACCATGAAGAATTTGGGCATGAATCCATTTCAAACCCTGGTGCTGTCTCAGGGGTGGCCAACATAACGATATGTGCCAAAATGCCATGTGGGTTAATTTTATGACCCTTTTCCCTACCTTGTTTTTTATTTATTTGCTTCATATATAAAAATCTCACAACGTGATAGTCCCATCCACACCTTCAGACTTAAGAAAAAAAAAATCCACAACTTTTTTTTTTTTGAATAACAAAATGAAAGTCATTATTTAGGCATGAGCTTACAAGCTCCCAATTCACATCTTATCTTTCTACAAAATCTGATATTGGATTCTTGATACTCTTTTTATAAGGTCACCAATCTCTATGATATAAGGTTTGAAACACTCCGTTGTCTCAGGTTATAAAAGGTCAAGTAAAAGAATTTTAACTGACAAATTAATATTATGTGAAATGAGAAAGGATGACCATAATATTTACTGTACTTACAATGTGCCAACATTAAAGAGAGATTTCATATATTAATCTCATTTAATTCTTTTAGGAGGCTTATGAGGTCCAGGGTAATGTTATTTTGGTGCTCTATCCTAAGTACTTAATGTAAATAAGTTTAAGTACCCTGGCACAATGGAGCAGACCCAGACCATGAACTTGGACAACTTAATCAGAGATCTCAGAATGAGAAAAACTGGAAGACATAATCTATTTCTAGTAAAACAAGGCAGCCTGTTTGCAAGGATTGCACCCCGCAGTTCCTTGTACCCCTTATGTGGCTTTCTGCACTTTTTTATTTTTCAGTGTTCTAGAAATATACAAAAGTGAGTGTAGCCTCTTGGGGACTCTTCAGCTTCAATCCATTAAGCAAGGACATTTTTATCATACTGTTTAGGTTCGTGGTCTCTGCATCTTTTGCTCCCCACCCAACTGGCAAAGGCATGCAAGTAGAAAGGAATACAAAGCATCCCATACCTTCTCACCTTTGAGGATGAACTTTTACCTCACTCAATGTTTTATTCCTCAATAAAGACAGACTCGAGTAATGTCTTTACCCATACTACTAATAATCCAATATTGCCTGTGTTGTGCCTAAGTGCAGAGGGCTGCTGTGTAGTCTACCTCTGGGCAAAGAGATGAAGTGAAATAAATCTTACTGGGGAAATAAGTAGAGTTTATACTGCAAAACAATACAGATAAGGGTTTCCCATTCTTGCACACAGAGGCTGGAGTACAAAAGAAGTTAAATTTGCCAGGGAAAATTTTGCAAGAAGTCCAGAATCACACGAGATAGTAACATTGGGGTTACATGTTAAAGAATTGGTGGAAAGCATTTTGAGACAGGGTCAAGGGAGAAAAAGAGGCATTTATACTAAGAAAATGGTGCAGCATATTTAAAAGCACCAAATGAGAGAGAGTATAAGGTGAAGCGGGAGGATTTGAAGGTTGAAATAGGATATCCATATTCAAGTAACAGGAAAGGAAGCTGAAACCAGGCCTGGATCTAACTTAAAGGAGCTGTAAGTGCCTTTCCCAGAGGCAGGACATGTATATGAGGATCCAGTGAAGAATTAAACTGAGGAGCTAAGAATGTCAGTTCTGTTACCACAGTGGAGGTCAAAATAACAGTACTTTTAAAAATGCCAAAGTGTAGTTCCATGTCATTCAATAACTGAAAAATAAGCAATCCTGTGCTTATGGAAACACAGCATGTCGGAATCTCAGACATTTTCTGGCTGATTTTTCTGCTTGCTCATTAGCCTAAAATTATTGATACAGAATCCACAGTTTGCATGCCAGTCTGCACAAAAGAAAGGATTGAGGATATAGCCAGTGGCACGGAGTCTGTGACCCATTAGTTATTTGCATATTTGTATATCCTTTTAGAAAAATCTCTTCCCATGATGACACAGAGAATCCAGAGAAACAGGGCGATGTATTAAGCAGCTACAGTCTGCTACAGCAAAGAAAGAAAAACAGATGGCAATACTTTGCTTCCAAAATAATGCCATTGGTTTAACAAAATGTTGAAATACTCCTTTAAAAACTGAAGAGAGGAGAATGAGTTCAATTGGGAGAGTATTAAGCAGGCTGGATGGGGGTCCGGGAGCCACACTTAGGCAGGGACTTTAGAAATAGTGAACTAGGAAGACTTTGCTGTAAGCCATACATCAGAAAATCCCAGAAGCTGGCATATCCAGTATTGAGGCAGCGATCGCCCAGAGCATGGCTTTCTGCCTGCGTTATTAAATTGCTCCGCTGAGCAACAGCAGCCTAAGAGCCTCTTTAGGCAATCCTCTTTTGTGATCCAACATTAACTCATGCTCTCTTCTGGTCATTGTAAACCCAGTTGCTGCCCCTTTTGCTCAGCATCATAGTGCCCCCCTGAGCCCAAGGCAGTGCACAGGGCTCAGGCACGCTTGATGAGTGTGGAAAAGAGGCCAGTGATTAGCAGTGGGCTCTTCATGCTCTATTGCCCCTGAGGCACTTCAGTCTACAGAATAATTCTAGCCAAACTGTTATAAACATTTTTTTTTATTTTTCAGACTGACTGATATAATACACTGTGAATTATGCACTCATAAAGCCATTTGTTCATGTTCTTTAGTATACAGAGAGAAAAGCATAACCTTCACCCAGCTGTCTGATGATTCCCAAGATCCAAATTAGGCACATACATTCATGTTTCACTGCTGATGGTCTTTGGCCACATGTCAAGAATTCTTTCACCCACTATGTAGACTTGAAAAGAAGACTGTAGAACACAATCCTATTAAAACTGTTTAATACTTTCACATGCCTTTATAAAGTAGAGCTTGTGTGTATTTTAACCAGCGTACTTGCACTTATTTTTAAGGGAATGATTATGTAAGTAGAAAGGAAGATTGATTTCCAAACATCTACTATGTACGTTGAGAAGGTGTCATTCATGATTTCCACCCAAACTACATTAAGTAGTGCTTCATTTCAAACAAACTATTCCTATTTTCACTATTTTTTTTAATCAAAAAATGAAATAATTTGCTTACAGGACATTTCTATTTTCAATCCTCTGTGAAAACTATTCTTTGTGATTATAATATCGTTTCTCCCTTCCTGTCGAGCTCCCGAAGTAATCTATGGTCATTAGAGGTCAACACTGCCATCTTATATTTGTGTCAGTCAAACTGAATGACCACATGGATTGGAAGTATCATGGGTAAACTCCAGTCCCTCAAGTCTCTTCTTTCTATGATATTACAGAACTCTGAATGCTGTTTCATTTTTCAAGATCTCATCACCCTCAAAGATGCATGATTTCTTAGATACTTTAGAATTTAATGTTCCATTATCTAGTCATGACTTGCCATTTGGCAGCATCTTCGCTTATTTTGGCAGCACAATAGACTAATTTATGCTAAATCTTACCTTAGTAGCATTGAAGAAATGAATGACCATTGAGGGCCTGGCACACAAGAGATAAGAAAGAAATCCATGTCGCAACTAAGTGTGTGGCCTCTAATTTTAATCCGTGCTTCCCTCACAGTAATTCTGCATGTCTCTACTCCTAAACCAATCTTATGGTGTCTATCTAGACTGGTATCTCCACAGGAGAAACTCACAGAGCCACACATATTGCTGTCGAGAAAACTGTATCTCCATTTCATTACAGACTCCTAAGCCAAGGTCGATCAGCAGACATGCTGCATATCCCTTCATATTCATCCCACACGGTGTTACACAACAGTGTTCTTAATGGAAGCTGCTACCAAGTACTTCAGCTCTATGAACTGTTTTCCACAAATCATTTTTTTTAAACATCTCCCCCCCCACACACTTGTGATACTATTTTGAAAGATGTGGTGGCATTATGAGGCTGTCGCAAACATTCCACTAGGAGATTTTGAAGGTTATACCTGTTCCAAGCTCTAGCCTCTGTTCACTACTTCTGGTCCTTCACCTCCATGACCATATTCCTACCACCATGGACCAAGTCGTTCCATATTTTCTTCCTTATCATTATTTACTATGATCCTTTAAAACCACAGACTAAAATAAACTCTTTCTCCTCTATTTGTTTGTCAGGTTCTTGGAATGAGGAAGTAGTTAAGACATTCCCCTGTGTCTCAGTGAATAAACTAGCCCCTCCCTTTGTCATTCCTCTGGTATTAGCAATGATCAAATAAATATCAAATCCAGCTTATATGTTTTTAATGATTTCATTAATTCTGTCATTAATTCTGTAATAATTTACCCCATTTTTATTTATCATATTACTTCTCTTTTCCTCACAGTTGTCATTCATGAACTAAAAAGATAATTATTTATTGGTAATAAATTACAATAGTTAATTTTGACTGTCAACTTGATTAAGTTGAGAGATATTTAGGTGTCTAGGTGTGTCACTGGGATGTTACACAGATGATCACCACAATGACTGGGGAAAGAGCTTTCCAGAATGTAACCATCACTTTCAATAGGCTGACTGGTGAGGCAGATAAGGAAATATGTAGCAGAAGAGAAAGACATACAGCACGTGAGAGATGCAAATCTTTTCAATTGAATGTGTCTGTTGCTTATTCCATCACTGTAAACAGCAGATGGAAGTCTTCATTCTTTCAGTATGGATATACACAATGATTTGTCAGAAAGCTTCTAAACCCAGTCTAGGAAGGAATCATCACCTCCCTATGTTCAGAGACTCCTAACTTCCTCCGCTGAGCAGCTGGGTTATCTGGCTTCTCAGCATGCCTGTAGCCTTTATTCAACTATGTGAAACCCCATCATATTACTTACACAAGTTGCTAAAATTGGAAAATTGTCTCAGAAACTCTATTAGGCAATGTTTTTGAAATAAAAAGAACAGAGCCAGCAAAGTGTTCTGATAGTGGAAGGGTTAAATGAATAGCTAAAGATCTTAGCTAGATTGTTTAACACAATTTAGGGGATGAGAAGCCAATTTTTTAAAATCTGCAGATATTTATTTAAGAAACTTAAGTTGTACCGTTCAAATCCAAGTATTTAGTAGAACTCTTCTAAGGAATTCTTTATTATTATTATTATTATGACTTTCAAATAATTAGATAATTCTTATCCAAATTATCATGTTTATAATCCTACTAATTAAACTGCTAATTCGATCTAACACGTCTTCACAGAAACATCTGAGATAATATTCGTACAAATATCTAAGAACCTGAATTAGTCAAGCTGACACATAAAAATCAACTGTCACAGAACCAATATTTATCAGCTTTGCAATAGAGCATGTTTCATTCACCCATACTTAATCTGCATAGAGACAATAATAGGGTTTGTCTTTCTGCCTAACATATACCACTATCTGAATACAAGAAAACATGTATTGTATTCTCTCAAGGGTGACACAAATGCCTTGCATGATGGTTTCTCCTCTCATTCATAACCTATAAACTACACATAATTTAAATACAATGATAAAAGTGAAATATATATATATATATATATATATATATATATATACATATATTTCATACACACACACACACATAAACACAAACACACACATATATAATGCAACCTAGTATTTACTGTGGACATGCATGCCTTCATGGTGTTGTAAGAGAAATAGTTGAAAACTACAGTCATCATGTCTATAATTAACCCTATAGTCACAGGTAATATTAATAATTATCTTAAACTAACATTTATTTGCCTCTTACTGCTTGTGATTCAAGCCTATTAAAGTAACTTGAAATTTATTTCTCAAATAAAATGTAAAAGTGACATTGTTACTTAAACTATAAAAAGAAATATAAACAATGTAAAAGGTCATGCACTTTGAAAGAAACTTGACTTAAAATTCAATATCTATGGAGCTTAATGGTCCTTTGTTTAAAGCCTCTGTGGAAAGCATGGTACCTAAGGAGTGTTTCCAACATCTCATAAGCGTTTAAATGTAACCAGGTATAAAATGTAAAGTAAAATAAAAATAATAGTCAGTTTCATAAACTATGAAAAAGAAATGAACTTAATCTCAAAGTGTTTGTGAAATATCAAACCATTAGGTCATTTTCACTAGATAATCTAATTTTTTCATAAAAAGAAACTATTGTGTAGCCATAGGGAAAGGGTGTATTGACATACTAGCTTTTACTCTAAGTAAATTTAATTCTAAAGGTCA
The DNA here is from genome assembly GCF_011762505.2 of Arvicanthis niloticus. Taxonomy (NCBI): domain Eukaryota; kingdom Metazoa; phylum Chordata; class Mammalia; order Rodentia; family Muridae; genus Arvicanthis; species Arvicanthis niloticus. Next base: position 13,975,837 of record NC_133437.1, read on the forward strand.
CATTCTCTACATATTTCTTCCAAACCAAACAGAGACTTTTATGAACTAAGCAAATAAACAGACCCTCTGATGTGAGCAAAAATAATCTGTACACTGAGGTTTAACCAAAGGGTGTGCACAGTATATACCTATAAATACAGAGTTGGGAGTAAGAAATCCAAAATGAAAGAAATATCTTGTGACTGGAAAAATAACTTGTGTGAAGACTTACACAGAGACACTTTAGATGTTCTTAAATACTCTGTACTTTGCCTGGAGCCTTGGCTACAAATATTTTCCATTCAGCCTCAAAAATGTATGAGTGCTTGTATGTGAAGTGTCCAGACATAAACTAATTAGAAGAAGAGGGCAAGAGACCATCTAATAAACCCAGCCTATCCCCTTCCCTTTTATTGGTGCAGTTAAACCTAAAATAACCAACATCTAAAAGACTCTTCATTCTGCTCGCTTCATGGGAGGCAATGACACAAAGCAAAGGGAAACCTGATGAAGACCAGGCAGCCATCACTGCTGGAAGGTAATTGAAGTCAGGTCACCAAAATTGTGAGCCCAATATTTCATTCTCACATGAACACTGTGCATTATGAAAAAAAAAAAATGCAGTAAAAGAAAGCCCCAAAGCTCACTGAATGAATATCAACAGCTGTTCTCCAGGCATTAGTTTAATGAGAAAATGTTACATTTCATAGAAAGGCTCCTTTCAAATTTCATATAACATTTCCAAAAACATGGCCTTCAGGCTCTATTCTTTCTCTCTCAACAGGGTGAAATCCATCTTCTGAGTCTTCTAGAAAGCAAGCTCTGTCCAACTCTGCCTGGCCAGGCCCAGGTCTCTCGCCTTCTGTCCTACCATGAATCACCTTTTCCTAGAGAACTATCAAGGTTCTTACAAACAAGCAGGCAATTTACTAATCTGGGGCCAGATTTTACATGTTCTTTCTAGGAATTAGATGTAGATATGCAAGGCAGGTAGTGTTAAATTAGACATTCTATGGGCTTTCAAAGAAATCAGGATGAAAATTTCTTATGTGTTACACTGAGCCATGGGCTTCACCTGCAAGTTTTAGCAGGTTCTGAATCTAGACTTCCTGAGGAAGTCTTCTCTCATGAGAAGACAAATTGCATGAGGCAATTTGTTTACAAATTCTTAAAAATAAACAAGATGATAGATAGATTGATTGATGATAAATGATAGATAGATTCATACATACATACATACATATACATACATACATACATATACATACATACATATACATACATACATACATACATACATACATACATAGATCTATTCTCTTCCCCCACTCTCATTCCCCAACCACTCATCCTGTTTCCCTTCAGAAAAGGGCAGCCTCCCATGGATATCAATCAAACATGACATTTTAAGTTGCAGTAAGACTAGGCACCTTCTCCCTCACCTCATTAAGCTACTCTGTGGGAGAAAAGAGAGTCCAGACAAAAGATTCAGAGACAGCACCCCTCCCCCAACCCACTCCCTCTGTTAGGAGTCCCACAAGAAGACTAAGCAACACAACTGTAACATATATGCAGAGAGACTAGGTCAGATCCATGCAAGCTCTCTGGTTGATAGCTCAGTCTCTATGAGCCCCTATGTACCAGCTTAGTTGATTCTGTGGATTTTCTTATGGTGTTCTTGACTCCTCTGGTTCCTGAAATATTTCCTCTCCCTACCTGTATTCCACAGGATTCCCCAAGCTCTGCCTAATGCTTATCTGTGGTCTCTGCATCTATTTTCACTAGTTGTTGGATGAAACATCACTAATGGTAATTATGCTAGGCTCCTGTTTACAACTGTAACAGAATATTTTTAGGAATCATTTCATTTACTTTTTCTTTTCTTTTCTTTTCTTTTCTTTTCTTTTCTTTTCTTTTCTTTTCCTTTCTTTTCTTGGGTAGTTTGGTTCTATCCTAAGTGTCTGGGCTATGCAGCCTCTGATTCCTGGACCTCCAGGTAATGTCAGCAGTGGGTTCCCTCTCTTGGAATGGGCCTCAAGCTGGACAAGTCATTGGTTGTCCACTCCCACAATTTCTGTGCCGCTTTTACCTCAACACATCTTGGAGACAGGACAAAGGATTGGTTGAAGGTTTTGAGACTGGGTTGGTGTCACAATCCCTCCACTGGAAGTCTTGCCTGGTTAAAGGGGATGATCAGTTCAGGCTCTGTATCCCCCATTACTAGGAGACTTAGTCAGGGTCACACTTAAAGATTGCTGCTAGCTTGCATTACACTAGGTTTTGACCTCACCCCAAAGTGGCTCCATCTCTAATGTTCTCTTCCTCCATCATCCCCAACCTGATCCTTCGTGTTCCCATCCCCATCTGGCCCCAGTACACCATTGATATCTATTCTATTTTCCATCCCCAGAGAGATTCATTTCTTACCTGTTGAGCCCCCCTGTTACTTAGTCTCTCTGGGTCTGTGGATTATAGCATGATTAACCTCTCCTTTACAGCTAATAACCACTTATAAGTGGATACATACTAACTTTGTCTTTATGGAACTGGAATAAATCACTCAGGATAATTTTTTCTAGTTCTATATATTTGCCTGAAAATTTAATGATGTTATAGTTTTTAACATCTGAGTAAAACTTCATTGTGTAAATGTATCATATTTTCTTTTTTTAATTGATTGTTTTTTTAATTGATTGTTTCATTTATTTACATTCCAGACATCACCACTCCTCCCGTTCCAGCTCCCCTCTCTCACAATTCTTCATCTCATTTCCCCTCTCCTTTGCCTCTAAGAGGGTGCCATCCCTCCTTCCTGGGAGATCTCTCTTCATTGAGTCATCAAGTCTCTACAGAATTATCCTCTCCAACTGAGGCTAAGCAAAGCAGTCCTCTGCTACATATGTGCCAGGAACCATGGACCAGTCCTTGTATACTCTTTGGTTGATGGCTTAGTCTCTGGGAGATCCTAGGGATCCAGCTTAGTTGAGACATTTGGTCTTCCTATGAGGTTGCAATCACCTTCAGCTCCTTCAATCTTTCCCCTAACTCTTCAATAGGGGTCCTGGACCTCAGTCTAATGGTTGGCTATATCTCCATCTGTCTTAGCCAACTGCTGGTAGTACTTAAACATTATTCAATGAAGGGTTGTTGAGCAAATATTCTTGGAGTGAGATGGATTATTCTTCAGGTTTAAGCATAGTAGTAATATAGCTGGGTCTTGAAGTAGACTGAGTCTCAATTTTCTGAGAAACTGCCATACTGATTTCAAAAGTGGCTGTACAAGTTTGCACTTTCACCAGCAATGGAAGAGTTGCCTCCTCTGTCTACATCCTCACCAGCAGGAACTGACATGTGTGTTATTGATCTTAGCCATTCTGACAGGTGTAAGATGGAATCTCAGAGTCATTTTGATTTGCATTCCCCTGGCTAAGCATGTTGAACATTTGCTTCTCAGCCATTTGAGATTCCTCATAGGAAAATTTTCTATTTAGATGGGCACCCCATTTTTAATTGGATTATTTAGTTTGTTGATGTCTAGTTTGTTGTTGTTGTTTTTAGTTCCTCATATATTTTGGAAAGTATCCCTCTGTTAGATATAGAATTGATAAAGATCTTTTCTCACTCTCTAGGCTGCCATTTTGTCCTATTGAAGGTATCCTTTGTCTTACAGAAGCATTTACGTTTCATGAGGTTCTATTTATGAATTATTGATCTCAATGCCTGTGCCACTGGTTTCCTGCTGAGAAAGTTGTTTTCTGTGCCAAGATATTCAAGGCTATTCCCCACTTTCTCTTCTATCAGGTTCAATGTATCTTGTTTTATGTTGAGGTCTTTGATCCATTTAAATTTTGTGCAGGATGATAAATATGAAACTATTTGGATTGTTCTACATGCAGATATCCAGATGGACCAGAACCATATATTGAAAATACTTTTTTTCTATTGTATAATTCTGGCTTTATCAAAAATCAGATGCTCATAATTGTATAGAATTACATTTGGGTCTCATTCAATTTTATTGGTTACCTGTTTGTTTTTAATGCCAATACCCTGTGGTTTTTATTACTATTGCTCTATAGTACAGAAAGAGTGATATCGCCAAAAGGTTTTTTTTTTTTTTTTTTTTTTGGTTTGGTTCTTTTTTTTTGTTTTGTTTTGTTTTGTTTTTTTAATGTTCAGGATTGTTTTTAGCTATTCTGTTTTAGTTGTGGTTGTTGTTGTTCCATATAAAGTTGAATATTGTAATTTCAAGGTCTGTTAAGAATTGTGTTAGAATTTTGGTGAAAATTGCAGTGAATCTATAGATTGCTTTTGATAAGATGGATACTTTAACTATGTTATCCTACCACTCTATGAGCATGGGAGATCTTTCTATCTTCTGATATCTTCTTCAAATTTTTTCTTCAGAGATTGGAAGTTCTTATCATACCGGACCTTCACTTTCTTAACTAGAGTTACTCCAAGATATTTTATATTGTTGGTGGCTATTTTTAGTGATTTCTTTCTTAGCCCATTTCTTGATCGTGTATAAAAGGCTACTGGTTTTTTAATTAATCTCATATCCAGCCACTTCCCTGAAGTTGTTTATCAGCTATAGAAATTCTCTGGTATTACTTTGGGGTTACTTATGTATACTATCATATCATCTGTAAATAGCGATACTTTGACTTCTTCCTTTCCAATTTGTATACCCTTGATCTCCTTTGGTTATCTTATTTCTCTACCCAAAATTTCAAGTATTATATTGAATAGATAAAGTGAAGGTGTAGAGCCTTAGTTTTTTTCTGATCTTAGTGGAATTGCTTTGAGTTTCTCTCTACTTAATTTGATGTTTACTATCAGCTTGGTCTAAATTGTCTTTTATTGTGTTTAGGTATGTTAATTTTATATGTGATCTCTCAAAGACTTTATCATGAAGGGATTTTCGATTTTGTGAGTGGCTTTTTAACATCTGGTGAGATAGACATTTTGAGTCTTTTCTTTCAGTTTCTTTATAGGTTGATTAAGTTGGTAAATTTTCCTATGTTGAACCATCCCTGCATCTCAGGGATGAAGCCTAGTTGATCATGGTGAATAATCTTTTTGATGTGTTCTTGGATTTGGTTTGTGAGAATTCTATTGAATATATTTGCATCAGGGAAATTGGCCTGAAATCCCTTTCTTGATGAATCTTTGTGTGGTTTGGGCAAAAATGACTATGGCCTCATAAAATGAATTTGGAAAGGTACCTTCTGTTTCTATTTTGTGGAATAATATTAGGAGTATTGGTATTAGCTCTCCTTTGAAAGTTTGGTAGCATTCTCCACTAAAAATCATCTGGCCTTTGTTTTAGTTGGTGTTTTTAATGACTGTTTCTATTTCCTTAGGGGTTATAACTTTAAATTGTTTATCTGGTCTTAATTTAATTTTAGTAAGTAGTTTCTATCAAGAAAGTGTTCATTGCTTTTACTTTTTCCTATTTTATAGAGTACAGGTTGTTGAAATATAACTTTATTATTTTGTGAATTTCCTCAGTGTTTGGTTTATGTATACTTTTTTGGTTTTCATTTTGTTAATTTGGATATTCTCTCTCTGCCTTTTACTTAGTTTGGTTAAGGGTTTGTCTACCTTGTTGACTTTTCTCAAAGAATCAGCTCTTTGTTTCACTGAATTTTTTTATTTGTTCTCTTTGTTTCTATTTTATTGTTTTCTGCCCTTAGTTTGATTGTTTCCTGTTGTTTGATTGTTCCTGTTCCTCCTACTCTGTATGTTTGCTTGTTTTTGTGCTAGAGCTTTCGGGTGTACTGCTTAAGTTGCTAGTATGAGATATCTCTAATTTCTTTATGACTTCACTTGATGCTATCAACTCTCCTCTTAGCACTGCTTCACTTGCATCCCAGAAGTTTGGGTATGTTGTACATTCATTTTCATTGAGTTCTAGGAAGTCTTTAATTTTTCTTTATTTCTGCCTTGACACAGTAGTCATTCAATAGAGATTTGTTCAGTTTCCAAGAGACTGTAGACTTTCTGCTTTTTCTGTTGTTGAAATCCAGTTTTAATCTGTGGTAGTCCAATAGGTTTCCAGGTGTTATTTAAATTTTCTTGTATCTGTTGAAACTTTCTTTGTGACCAAGTATATGGTCAACTTTGGAGAAAGTTCTTTGAAGAGGTACGGAGAAAACATACTCCTTTGTATTTACCTGCAATGTTCTGTGATATCTGTTAGCTCCATTTGCTTCATAACAGCAGTTAGCTCCATTATTTCTCTGTTTAGTTTTTGTATGGATGACTTGTCCGTCGTTGAGAGTGGGGTATTAAGGTCTGTCAATATTAATGTGTGGAGTTCAATGAGTTGTTTAAGTTTTAGTAATGTTTCTTTCATAAATGTGTACCCTGTGTTTGGGAAGTGATGTACAGAATTGACATGTTACCTTGATGTATTTTTCCTTTGATTAATGCCAGGTGTCCTTCCTTATTTCTTTTGATTAACTTTTATTGGATGTCTATTTTGTTCAATATTAACACGGCTTCACCAGCTTTCTACTTGCATCAATTTGCTTGGAAAAGATTTTTTTCCACCCTTTCCTTTGAGGCAATGTCTATCTTTAAAGTTTGTTGTATGAAGCAAAAGTATAGATTCTGTTTTCAAATCCATTCTGTTAGAGTGTGTGTGTGTGTGTGTGTGTGTGTATGTGTGAAGACTTTTCCATATATTTTTTTAATTAATTTATTCTTTCAGCCTGAATACAGTTTCACCTCCTTCTTCTCCTTGAAGTTCCTCCTCCCTCCCCACTCCCCATACTCTCCTGCTTCATTCTCTTCAGAAAAGACCTCTAAGGGATATCAACCAAATATTTCCCCTGATATTAAGACTGGTCAAGGCAACCCAGTACAAGGAAAGATATCACAAAAGCAGGTAACAAGTTAGTTGACACTGGATTTTCTTGTGGTGTCCTTGACACCTCTGTCCCCTACAATCTTTCCTGGCCTTCTGCAAGATTCACTGAGTTCTCCCTAAAGTTTGGCTGTGAGTTTCTGTATCCATTTCTATCAGTTGTAGAACATTTCTTCATATGACTGTGCCAGGCTCCTCTCTATGAGTATAGCAGAATATCATTAGCAATTCATTCATTTCTTTTTTAGTTTCTTTCTCTCTTTCATTCTTTTCTATTTCTGGGATTATTTGTTTCTATACTAGATCTTTAGAACATCTAGGCTCTAATTTCTGGTTGTCCAGGTAGTATCAAGAGTGGATTCCCTCTAATGGCATAGGTCTCAAGACAGACCAATCATTGCCTGGCCACTCCCACAATTTCTGTGCCACTGTTACAGCAGCATATCTTGCTACCAGGACAAATTGTCGATCAAAGATCTTGTGGTTCTGTCACAGTCCTTCTAATAGAAGTCTTATCTGGTTATGGGAAATTAGACTGTGTCTTTTTATTGAGGAATGGAGTCCTCTGATGAGCAATGATTCCTGTTCCTTTGATGTTGTTGATGGTAGTGTGTGTATGTGTGTGCATTTCCCTTCTTTTTGTTTTGTCTATTTGAGATAATTTATTTCCTCTGTTTTTAATAGATTTAGTTTATCCCTTTGAGTTGGAATTTTTTCTTCAAGTAACTCTGAAGGGCTAGAGTTGAGAACAGATACTGTTTAAATTTGATGTTGGCATAGAATATTGTGGTTTATCCATCTATGGTGATACAAAGCTTTGCAAGGTATACTAGTCTAGGTTGGCATCTGTGGTCTGTTTGAGTCTGCAAGACATTTGTCAAGGCCCTTCTGGTTTTTAGAGTCTCTTCAAGAAGTCTGATATAAATCCTAATAGGTCAGCCCTCATATGTTACTTGACCCTTTTCTATTGCAGCTTTTAACATTGATTCTTTATTCTGAGTGTCTAGTGCTTTCATTATTATGTGGCAGGTGAGACTTCTTATTCTGGTTCACTCTATTTAATGTTCTGTAAGGTTCTTATGCCTTTATAGGCATGTCTTTAATTAGGTTAAAAAAATTTTCTTCTGTGACTTTGTTGAAAATATTTGCTGGGCCTTTGAGTGGGGAATTTTCTCCTTCTTCTATTCTTATAATTCCAAGGTTTGGTCTTTTCATAGAGTCCCAGATTTCCTGGATGTTTTGTGTCAGGAACTTTGTATATTCAATATTTTCTTTGACCAATATGCCATTTTCATCTATTGAATCGTCTATGCCTGAAATTCTCTCTTCCATCTCTTATATTAGAGGTGATGCTTGAGTCTGTAATTTCTGTTCACTTACCTAGGTTTTCTGTTGCCAGAATTCCCTCAGTCTGTGTTTTGTATTGCTTCTACTTCTATTTTCAGAATAGTTTTCTTCATTTCCTTTACCTGATTGTCTTTTGTTGGCTTTCTTTAAGGCCAGAACCAGAGAAGTGGGAGGGTTCAAATGGTGGGTGGGTCTCTCACCCGTTCTGACTATTGTGGCCTGCACCTGTGCAGAGGTTGTATACCTAAGTAGAAATACCCACCTAAGGAGGAATACCCACACAAGTAGGGATGGGTGCATGGAAGCAGACAGAGAGTTTTCAGTGATATAAGAAGGTTTTCATTATATATATGTATAATGTACATGTACATATACATATATATATATATATATATTCTCAGATTTCTTTAAGGGATATATTCATTTACTTTTTAAGGACTTCTATTATCTTACTAAAATTGATTTTAAAGTCATTTTGTTTTGCTTCATCTGTTTAGAAATTTCTGGGGTTGTTGTAGAAGGATAGCTGAGCTCTGGTGAAGCCATATTGCATTAGATATTGTTGACTGTATTCTTATACTAGCATCTAGGTGTGAGATGAATATTTGTCTAAGAGCTGATTTCAGAGTTGTTGTTGTCATTGTAATTTTGTAAAGATTTTTAAATTTATGTATATGAGTACACTATTATTGTCTTCACATACACCAGAAGAGAACACTGAATCCCATTGCAGATTATTTTGAGTCACCATGTGGTTGATGGGAACCAAGACTACTGGAGAAGCAGCCAGTGCTGTTAAGTGCTGAGCATCTATCTAGCCCTTTTGTTATTGTTTGATGGGTATTTTATTCCTTGGCTTCTGTTTCCTCTTTGGTCTTCTGGTCTTTATGATCTGTATTTCTGGTGGCCAGCATGACTCTGGTCCAGCAGTATGTCTCTATCAGAGTTGGAGTTATTACCATTATTATTATCTCATCATTACCATGGCCTTTGATCCAGTGGGGATTCTATGCTCTTCTTAATGGTCTGGCCTGTACTTGAGCATTGGTTATCTGCCTGTTTAAGGGTGAGATCACTGCAGCAAGGTCAGTGGTTGGTAGTATCCAGTGGTGATGCCAAGAAGTTTGGCTCTCTCAGCTCCAAATCAAGAGAGTGGGGGAGTTTAGAGGGCAGATGGGGTTCTTAGCTATTCTGGCTGGTGTGACCTGTACCTGAGCAGTGGTTTTCCAACCTAAGTAGGAGTAGGAGCAGGTTGAAGAGGAAGGGGGGTATGGAAAGGGCTGTCTGAAGGGTGGATCTTTGGAATACAAACTAAGGGTATAGGAAGGTTTTGAATGTAGGCGGGGCTTTTTACCTGCTCTAACAGGACCTGCACCTAAGCAGTAGGTGTCCACCCCTGTAGGTGCAGGAGGATGGAGTCAAGGTGGAATGGAGGCCAGCTGAAGATAAGCTATAGATGGGGGTGGTGGAGTGATGTCAGTGGCTTTGGTTTTGGGGCTCTGAACCAGAGGAGTTCATATGGTGGATGGGACTCTTACCTGTTCTGGCTATTGTGACCTTCACCTAAGCATTGTCCACCCAAGTAGAGATACCCATCTAATTAGGGATAGACACATGAAAGGGGGCAGGAAGTTGTCGGCTGTGGCTCCAGTGGCTAATTAAAGGCCTTCTCCACAGTACTTCACAGCACAGCCCCAATGACAAGAGAAAGTCTGTGGGTTTCCAAAACGGCTTTATTGGCATGACAGATGATGGTTGAATCTGGATATAACCATTTCGAACTCAGAGCAGACCTGAGTTAAATAGGGAGGGAGAAAGGGTGAAGGGGCTGGGGAAGAATGCTTAATTGGCTCCATCCTCTGGTCTTCAGGCATCTCGTTAGTATGTAAATCTCTCTATGGCCTGAGGCCTGTAGTCATGCCCTCTACCTGTGCTCCTTGGGTGGGGCTGCATTGCCCTGAACATAACTAAACAGTGCAGGTCAATGGAGTTCCACTCTACTTGTTAGGAGCCTATTCTGGGAGCTCGGTGGAATAGATGCCTGTCCCTTACAGGCAATGGACACCTGTTGGGTCTCCGGGCTTTCCAGCCAGCGCTTCAACCAAAACCAGCCATCCTATCATGGCTCTACAGTCAGTGCTGTAAGAAGGTTTATATTTTATATATTCTATATCATAGCATGATATGTCAATATAAGAAAGAAATCAATTTTCTTATTTGTTTATTTTCCTCTTTGCTGGTTTATAGTTAATTCATACTCATCAAACTTTCATTTTTAATACTTTAGCAACTATATTTTATCAAATGTACATAAGATATGTATGTTGTCCCCTAGGAATGAGCACTACCAGAACATCATGGATATAATCATTTCATATGTATGCACATATTATTTATAGTACTTCACTATGAATTTTAGTGACTTAAGTAAAATGCTCTTATTTCTCTGAGATGTTTAAATTTATTTTAGTTTTTATTTTCTCCAATCTATTGAACAGTCTTTCATGTAAATTTTTTATGTTCACCTAGAAAAAAATGCCTTGTTTTCATTTAAAATTTTAGATAACTGTCCTTTTATATTAACTGAAGCAAACTTATGATGTTTACTATTAAAAAATGATTTTTTTTTAACATTTCTCAGCACAGAATTTGAGTAGATCAATGACAAAGGGTGATTAACTGTTTGGAAACCTGGGGATCTGGGGAATAGAACCTGTCTGCATGGTCATAAAGGACAAATTCTTCATGAGCAGTAATTATTAATGACTTTCCTCATTTGCCACTGCAATGTCTCCTGCTAGGCATAACTAGCCTTGGTTTTTGAAGCACAAAGCAGTGGTATTCCTATCAATTATGTGATCTCAGCAAAAACTGAATTACAATCCTGAATGTCAAAGACTTTGCAGTATATTTATTCTCTTTATTCTCTAATCATAAAAACCAAAATCTATGTTAAAAAAAAAATCCCAACACACTGGTAGATCAATCTTACTGCATAATTAAGTATTTGCCTTCTTCATCCATGTGATTGTTATTAATGAAGGCAGAAATGTGTATATGAAACCATACATATCATGCACAAAACCATAAAAAATATACCCTGTGTACGTTCTCTCCTAATCAGAAGTATTTCCTTCCACATCAATATGTTTATGACCACTGAGAAAATTATTAATTATAGTGACAATGCTCCAATTTAATAAGCTTGATGGCTTATAAAAAGCTAGTTAAAATTTGTTGGGTTTTCATGTTACAACGCTAAGAACCCCCCTCTCTCATTACTTTTCATTTTTCAATGAAATCATTTACTTAATGAGAGGAAATAACATAACACTGTAATGAGCTGACTAAGGCTTCTTACAGAGCAAGCAACCTCAGTTTGAGTAAAATAAAGTAAAAATTCTCTCTCATTATCTCTGTTTCTGTCTCTGTCTGTCTCTTTCTCTCAATACACACACACACACATAGTTCTTTCCAAATCATAACTCAGTATTTATTTTATACAATGTATAAATATTTATATATTGAGCTAGCATGTATATTATATATATGTCTGTTTGCTAGGTGGTTTTTATACCTCAGGGTTTTAAGAAGGTGACAAGAAACATCAATGAGGTATTCCTTAAAGTATTATTTTTTATTTAGATTATTGCTATGGACATTGTGGATGAAATTGAAACACAAATTGTTAGTGTTATGCAAATGATCTTGCATGTTGGTGAACTTGTAAAATGATATAGTATGTCTGTTTACATTTTCATTATTTTTGATTAATATCCAATTATATAATACACTTCATCTCTACTGTGAAATGATTTATACACAAAGATATTGTGTTAAACCTTAACTCTTGATCCCTGACTAGGGTGAGTAGTGTGTATTTCCTGGATATCTGGGAAATATTTAGCAAGCAATAATTACATGCTAAGCAATGTAAGTATTACAAAGAAAGTAACATGTACTTAATGCCCTGAAGGAATGAACAGCTAGCTGTAGAACTGACTACATAATTTTTTACGCCCTGTGTCAAATGATATTCAGAGCCCAATGTTTTGAAACCTATTAAGAACCTCAGGCTCAGAAATAAAGTTTATGGTCCTGGACACAAGGTCCTGGGTGACATTTTTGGGTTTCTTATCAATATTCAGACATGCCATAGAAACAAGAGTGCTTGCAAAAAGCAAAACCAAATAGTTTCTGAAAGAAAACCTTCAGAACATCTTCTAAGTATAAAATACTGAGCAATTAAAGATTAAAATGAATGTCAATGAATAAAAAAAACGTTAAAAGAAATGAGGTTGATCTCCTAATAACTTTGAGAAGTAAGTTTACACATGTCAGGTCTCTGGTGTTTTATTTTCCTTAGCAGAGAAAGCAGACACATGTCAAAAGAGGAAGTATAATTTTTAGCTGAAGTGAGCACAAAGTACTTTCTGGAATAAGCCTTTTTGTTTGATTTTTCTAGACGACCATCTTAACATTCTATGAAGGAGTATTGGGTGCTAAAACAGTGGTGTGGCACTCTTGTGTTTTAAGATGAACTGTCATGGAGACACAGCAGTGTGTAATGCCTTACAGCTTAGGCAGGAGGACTGGAGGTCAAATCTCTAACAGCCACATAAATGCCAGTCTAATGCCTAACTCTAATTCCAATGAAGTGGAGACTGAAGGATCACTGCATCAACCTGGCTAGCCAGACTGGTAAGTTAAGTCACTGTGTGTGTGATTGTCAGATACTGACAGTCTTCATATAAAACATAAAATATAGAGATCAATTAGGAAGACTCCAGATAGAATCATTCAGTCAAATAAAGAGTTTTCTGGTTTTAGAGGTAGGAAGCAAAGGAGAGAATACTGACTGATTTGGTTATTGCCATGGTATAAGAACTTCCACTATGAGATTGAAGAAAAGCCTTTGTTACACATTAGCAATGAGTTTGTACAAATAAATCTAATTTTAAATAAAAAAATTCAAACTCTGAGTCCTTAATTGGAGAGAAGAGCTGGATCAAGATGAATAAATTTAACTCTTGAGAACACAGGAAGGGATCAGCTAAAGAGGCAGGACTAACAATATATGAAGGTATTAGCATCGACACTGCCAGGGTGAACATATTATGAGACTTCTACATATGTAGAAACAAGATAATTTACAGAGTCTGTGGGCCAGAAATATATATTGTAAAGATTATTTTTGTCACCATTGTCATTGGTATTTAGAACCATTCAAACCAACTGGAGTTGCCTTTGGAGGAGAACTTAGAAAACTGAATATAAATGGATTATATGGTGATATATCTTAGAACAATTGAATGTATGTAAGTTTTCTGTATATGTGAATATATGGTTAATGTTTTCATTATGAAGGTGAGGAGACTACTTGTATATTTTTACCTGGAATGAATTAGAATTCTTTCAAAAATAAGAAAAAAATAGAAAAGGCTGGGATGAGGTTGTGCATGCCTTTAATCCTAGCACTCGGGAGGCAGAGGTAGAAGAATCTCTGTGAATTTCAAGTCCAGCTAGGTCTACAGAGTGAGTTCCAGGCAAAGCAGAAATACACAACACAGAGAAACCCTGTCTCAAAAAAGGAGAAAAAGGAGGAAGATGAGGAAAAAGGAAGAAAAGGACTAAAGAGGAAGAGGAGGGGGAGGAGAAGGAGGAGGAAGAGGAAAAAGAGAAGGAAGAGGAGAGAATTCCTGTACCCTATCTAGTCCAGAATCTTCCCACGCTTTTCAAAGGTAAGAAACAACCAAAGTATATAAAAATAAACATAGGAAGAGTCATAGGGGATCCCACCCAGAAATGGTTAATCAGCTCATAGGAAACACACTGGAAGATCTAGAAGGCTCTCTTCATTAAGAATATTAAAAGCTCCTGTTCAGGTAGTCTGCCTGGTGAGAATTCTTTCTTACTGCATACTTTGCTTATAACCAGGCATTTTCCCCCTCAGAATTTCAATTTTGCTCATGGATGCATTCAGTAGCTTAGAATGAGGGACAAACCTGGTTCAAACCCTTCTCTTGGGCCACTGAGATGGCTGAGTTAGTTAGGTGCTTGCCCTGAAAGCCTGTCACCCTGAATGTAATCCCTAGATTTCATGGTGGAAGCAGAGAATTGAATCTCCTAATTTTCCTGTGACTTCTGTATGACTATAATATCATACCCATTCCTACACACACACACACACTCACATGCATGCACACGCACACACTCAATTAAAGTCAAAAAAAGTCTCTTCTGTACATCCACCAATCACATCACTAAGAAGTTCACTGAGTCTGCCTTGTTTTAGAGCATTCATCTGCAAAATGGAGATAATGTTTGTCATTCTATGAAGCAGTTTGGCTGAGCAAACAGGACGTCATGTATAATGTACTTTACACATAGCTGTCACAAAATAAACACCTAGTATATGCCAAGTATTATAATCTAGGCAGTGATTTTCAAACTTAGTTGAGTTTTAACACCTCTTGGGATATTTTCGAAATCGCAAGTCCCAGGCCACATACATGCCAGACAAAATTAGTCTGTCTAGTAATGGGAATATGAGCATCAATATTTTAAACCTCTCTAGATTCAAACCGTTAGAGAATAACCAGCTAACAAATTTGTCACTTTGCCCAATCCAGCAGCTGGTAAACTATGACTGATTACACTATATTTTCTTACGAAGAGGCACACGTCCAACAATAATGAATACTAACAATAAGTGTATTTTAAGTCCTTACTAAGCATAAGATAATAAAATCTGTTTCCTTAGCCTTTTAGGCAATGAAAACTATATTTCCATAGATACCTTCCCTAATGAATCTGCTTGGGTATTTTTATTTCTTGTTTATAGTTTCAAATTGTCACATATGTGTTCTTTATGGTAAGTCGCTGGTAAAGTTTTATCTCAGGAGAAATTACTAAGCACAGTTTTGCTCCAGTGCAAGCAGCTGAGGGGAGAAAAGAATCTAAATAATTAGAAGGGAAGTGGGGAGAATGGAACTCCCTGAGGAAAACACTCTTGTCACAGCCAATGGAAGCAGATGCTCCAACAAATCAGGCTCCAGAGGATCAGAAAAGAACCCTCTTCCCAGGCAGCAGCAGATGCTGGACTAGGAATGCTTTCATTTGGATCCATCAGCAAGCATATTTACATCAGAACTTTTACTCTGATTTCACCCGTCCTAAAATCTCAAACAACTTCAGAAAGTGTTTATGACTAATCAGCATGTTCATCATAATTGTGGGTGACTGGAAATTCATGTTTTATTTTTTTATACCATTAATCTGTGAATCCAAAGTCAGCCTGTCATTATATTTAAGTTTAAATGTTAATAATTAGAGTGACCTAAAATTCCCTACGGACTGTTTCATCTTAAGGAAGAGCAATTTACACTCATACTATCTATCTAGCTGTCAGTTCACACATAGAAGACACTGAAAGGACAAATGAACCTGGTGACCTCATCAAAATGGTATTGATTCAAAGATATATCAGTTGACAACCTGCCCTCAGTAGAAAAGAGACTTGCTGTCATTCACATAGTAAATAAACAATGTGTAGTTCAGTAGTACTGACGTTTCCAGAGTGTTTAACAACACAACTTTTTATAAGACTGAAAGCATGCTCAAGAATTGTTATTATGGAGTTATTATCTTCACTGTGCTTTGTTTCATGAATTTATTTTCACAAGTAGTTAATAGATTCTGCCCCCCCCAGAAAGAATTAGTACTTTTAACTTTTATTTTGGGCTATTTTTTTCCAAGGGAACAATTAAAGCATAACAACAAAGAAATTTGAGAATTTAGAAATAAGTCAAACCATTAAGAAAAAAAAAAAAGCAATACATAAAATGGAAGTTAAGGTAGGAGAAAGAAAATGAGAAATTTAGTATCCTGATCTATTTATATTTTATTTAAAAAAGCTTTACAGAATTATTTGGAACTAGTAAATGAATAAGGGAAGTTGAAATATATTGTTGAAATTCACATAGCTGAAATATCTGAAATCTCAACTTTGGCATCAACATTCGTAAGGTTTAATGACTACGTATGTATTTATGCTCCGGGATAGATAAACATGCACACAGGTGCACAAACGCATACTGTGCAGATAAAAGTATCCATAATAAAATTAATATAATTACAAAATTAAATCAAATAATACAAATTATATAGGATGAAATTTGATGTTGTTTTATATTATATACGTAAACCATTTGTGTTTAAATCTCAGCACTTATGAAAGTCAGTATTGGTTGTCATCTTGGTGAGATCTAGAATGACAAGTGAGACAAGCCTCAGGGAACACTTTGAAGAATTGTCTACAAGAGATTATGCTCTGAACTTTTCTATGGGCTTTTGGTTTGGTCTTTAGGTTTTTATTTTGTTTGGTTTTATTTGTTTGTTTGGTTGGTTGGTTGGTTGGCTGGTTGGTTGGTTGGTTGGTTTTGTAGTTACACTATCTGAATTGGGGAAAATCCACTATGAATGTGGGTGAAACCTTCCACTGACAGACCCAGGGATGAAGAAGTTCTAGAGGAGACCCTGTGCTTTCTTCCTTCTTGCCATCTCATTTTGCTGGTAGTCCACCTCTTCTGTTCATGGGTTTATTTACTCAGTTGGTGCTGCTGTTGCTGATGTTGTTGTTGCTCCTTCAATAACACTCCAGAACTCATCTCCTATAAGCTTTCAACATTGACTAAAGCTTTCAGAGCCAGGTTAGAAGTGCAGAGCCAGTCAGCCTCATCGATTCAGCAGCGACAAGTTTTGTGCCTCTCCATTGTGAAAAGAGCCACTATTTTACAACCAAGACTGCCTCATGTAAGCCAATCCAATGAATCCTATTTTAAAATACACTCATCCATTGGTTGTTTCTCTCTAGAGCACTAGTACTATTTAGATGTATAAAATTACATAGTTCAGACAGGCAAATAGTTTTATGCCTATGCATATTTTTATATAAAAATCTGTGTACACACATACACTCACCATTTAAACAAGCACATATTTGAAGAAATCTAAGATGCTTCCATTGGTGGCCCAATCAAAAGTTACCTTGTGGTGGGTAGAACCTCCATATATCTTACAGCTTTGCTTTCTTGAGTTTATTGGGTGATCTCATTTTATTCTTGCTTGCATTATTTCTCAAGTAAAAAAAACCTCATATATAATTTAAAAATTAGGATCAATTATATTTCATATCTAGGTATTTGCTACATTAAGTAATTAGCATATGAAAAATAAAATAAGACAGGAACTGAAAGGAATAATTTATTCATGGGTCAACATAACCTTTCTCCTACTTCTCTTTGTTTTCGTTTTTGTATTCAACTATTTTAGAATATTGCTATATTTAAAATTAGAAATTCTAAGGTCAAAGTACAGGGATAATGACATACAGAATAAAATGCCATGTATCCTGTAATTATAACTTTACAAAGATATTTATTTAATGATGTCAAGACTGACCTTTTTTATAAGTAGAATCTTTAAGATAACTGTTATATTTTATGAAAAAAAGATGTCTGTGGTAAGTAAATAAAATGAAAATAGTAGAAGAAAAAGAACAGACTTTAATATTAGGGTAATAAAGATGACTACCCAACAAAATAGCCAGACAGGTATAATGGCAAATTACTTCAATGGTTATTTTGATATGGTATCTTTGAGCTCCAGTAGGCCAACCTGCCTATTCTTGAAGATAAGGTGCTACTTTCAGTTGCCAACTTTCTGCACTTTAAACCACTCTTGAGATTCTAAGGCCAACCTTCCTAAAATAATTGGGAATGTTTGCCAATTTGTTACAGAAGTATACTAATCTCTGTGGGGGTGTTTTTGTTTTGTTTCCCTGTTCATTCTTCCTTTTTCTGTTCTAATTTTACAGTCCACATAATTGGATTTGTACAGTATTTTTAAAGACTCCTTTTAACACGAAATTTTGGGTAATTTGAAAATATTACTGCTATATTGATAGCTTAATGTCCTAACTAATGGCTAACTAAAATATCACTAGTCATTTTACTATGCAGAAATGATATGCTAAATGTAACATGTGATTAGGTCTTTTTAATTTTTAACATTTTAAAAGAAAGAACTTGAATTATTTGATTTGATCAATTTTTAGGCTACTTTATTGGCTATTGGTACTGAAGAAAGGAAAGTTCTTACTTAGGTGTGTTATACAGATGTGGAGTAAGTGACTCAAAAAATAAAAACAAGTAAAATAAGGTAACAAAACAAAGAATTACTTTTAATCTTAATATAAAACTAATCTACAATCCCACAGTTATGAACATAAAAAGTCTGAATGGGGTTCACTGAGCTAAAATAAGATTAAAATAAGGTATTTTTTTTTCTTGCAGTTCTATGGGAAAGAAAGATGCCTGGTCTTTTAGCATGTTTTATAACTGCTCATGTTACATGGCTCGTGGTTTCTGTCCATCTTCAAAGTTACCAATCTCAGTACTCTACCCTATGCTTTCATTATTAAAACTTACTCATTCACTGAACTAATTCCCCTGTATATTTCTTAAAGAAAATTTGCTATTCACCCCTACTCAAGTATCTGAGCTAAACATTATAATTTACAATTGGTGCATTAGAAACCTAAATTCCATAAATAATTTTTATTCCTTTTTTCCATATAGCCTATCATGTTCTTTAGTTTCAGGGTCTACAAAATGGATACCTTGGGAAAAGGGTCACTAGTCTTCATACTTCTCATTCACCGAATATTCAAGGCTCTCTGCGATGATGTTCAAAATTAAATTCCTGACTTTATTTTTCATCCCGGATTATATACATATACTACATACTAGCATGTAATGAATTACTTTGAAGTTTAGTTGCTTAAAATAGTACTTATTACCTCACAGTTTTTGTGAAACAACAGTCTAGGAGTATTTCAACCTGGTACTCCAATTTAGAGTCTTACAGGACTAAATCAAGGTAGAAGCTATGACTTTCTTGAAAATTCTGTCAAAAAAGATTGTTTTCCAGAACATTCCTCTAGCTGCTGATTACTAGCAAGTGCTCCTCCTTTCATAGCTGTTTGTTGATGATTACTCTGAGTTGTTATTGACTGTGTGGTATTCTTCATAAGGGGGAAATTCGAGGGGGGAGGTGGGAGTGGGGGGGAGGTGGGGGCATATCCTCATAGAAGCAGGAGGAGGGGAGATGGGATATAGGAGGTTCCTGGGTGGTGGGAGGAATGGGTTAAGAGAATAAAATCTGAAATGTAAATATAATATCTAATAAAAAATAAAAAAATAGACTGATAAGAGCTTAGCTATTAATTCCATCAATCAGAGTGCTGATTGTGCCCCATCCGCACAGAGTGAGAAAAGCCAAGGGGCAAGTTCATGTCTGAATGGATGGATATTCTTTGTAACTACATCACAACAATTTACTTGTGTATCACCATTAAATGTGAGCCCAGTAGACAGGCATGGTACTATGCAATTGAAAACCCAACACTTAGGAGGTGGAGACAAGAAGACTGTTGGTTTAGGCTTTGTCTCATATCGAGTTCTATGACACCCTAGGTAATGAGACCCTATCTCCAAAACAAAAAAATGAAATAACCAAAGATGCCAAATGACAGTATAACAGTCAAAATTACAAGAGGGCACAAACACCAAGAGCTGGTTATGTGGGGACAAGTTAGAGGCCATTAGTGATCTCAATTTAGAGGACATCAATTTTCACAATGAATAAAAGTGTCCTCATGTGGCATGTTATATTGTTATATATAACAATAATACAAATAAAATGCCAGATGATGCTATGATAATCAAAATTACATGAAGGTATAAACACCAAGAGGTATAAATGTGGAGATAGAGAGAGATGGGTAAAGATATAGGCATAGACACACATATAGATTAGATATAGATATACATTTTCCCAAGAGAATAAGAGAATCTGTATCGCATTAGATTATTAATGTGTTTGTGGTGTAAAAATAATGAGAATTACTATTCTATATATAAGCTACTTTTAAGTTTGGTCTAGCCTTATTCTAAATTCTTCAGACATTATTTATGTTTCTACTGCCACTAACCATGTAATAACTACAATTTTTAATGGATTCTGAATTAATCTTTGAAACCACTCATTGTTCCTCATTGGATAGCAGAGTACTCAGAAACTAGATCTGGGGATTTCTAAAGTGTTCATAGTGGAAATAAGTAAATTATACATTTTCTCACAGCCGAGGATTTGTTCTTGTAAATCAGTGAGCTAAAAGTGGGATCCTGGCTCTGAGAATCTCTCTAGGAGTTTGTTTCATGTCCACCCTCCTTCAGGCGTTCATTTCTTGTTATTCTATCCTGCCAAGAGCTAATCTCAGAGGATATGCTTCTCTAAGAAGTATATACTGTATTGGCTAATGTTCAGGGATACTTTAAAAATGCCACCGTAAAAGGTTGGCTAAACTGCATTTCTCTTTCTTTAATGATAATGTTTGCTGTGCTCTACTGTGTGGAAACATAACCCCACTGCACCTGTCTCCACACAGATTTTCATACTTAGCCCTTTCTAGGCAGTTAAGGTCACAGACTGCAGCTCTTTGCTTCTCTCTGAATTCTCAATGCATTGTCATGACAGTTTTAGGGACAATGAAAAGTTATATTGAGTGGATAAGTACCCACAACATATTTTATTGAAGCACAGTGGAGAAATCTGAAGGGGGAAGGAATACAGACCTAAGAAGCAAGAAGCTTGTCTTTGATATTAGAGGGCATTAATGAGTGTTTATATATTTGTTGGTTTCTCGACTATTATTTAGGGACACAATATAGGAATGAGGTTTTAGCCATTTCTGTTGTGAAGTCTTTAAAACCCCCACCTTCAATGAGATTACATTACTCATGGATAACCTTTACAAACTCCCTGTTTCAACTTACCTTTCTGAAACTCAATTTGGGGATCATTTTATCATAAATGCAACAACGGCCAAGAAGAAGCATTGTTAAGCAGTAAAATAGGGAGCTGCCCTCATTCAGGAGATGTTACAGGGACTGACCTGACTAGAGGTTGTAGGAAATCAATGAAATGCTAAACTCAGACAGATACATGGGTTTATTGCATAGAGATGAGGCAAGAAAATTGGTTTACACAGTCTTAGTAGGAGCAGCTTCTATACAGTAGCCTTCAGATCATAAATATCAGGGAGGGAAGGGCACGTTTTCTGAAAACACTGTCAACATTTATATTCAGGCTGCTGAGGAGGGTTTAGTATCCCTTTGAGTCTCAAAAGGAGATGGTTTTGCCACTCCTATGGGGCTGAGGCATTGGAGTCCTTGTCACAGACAGGCCCATGTGAGCTATACATTTTCACTCAGAGATGGTCATTCACTCAGCACTTCCTTGACTCGCCACAGAAAGCAGCAAAAATCCCCCCAAGGCTTTCTTTAACAGGGAACTCCTGTTTTACACCACCTTTATTAACCAGTGGACAGATAATAAGCTCTCTGACTCTTTCCAGGTTTATGTCAGGTCCTCTGTATTCAGAAGGATGCTTTGCAATACTGAATCATTAGTTTCTATGGTGAACAGACTAGTCCTGTAACTAAAAGATTATTTTTTGGGATCAAGAAGATATGATATATACCAATACTGTTCTATTGAAATCCCTTTTTAAAATAGCCCCTCAGAGGAATGGCTTTTTTAAATGATTGAAGCTCTATCATTGTTAGAGTGATACTTCTTAGGAATCACAGTGCTTTATCAGTCAGAGCCTGTTTCACCAACTGATATGGGAGAAGGCATGGGATGATTACCACTGTGTCTAAATGGATATGAAAGGAAAATGTCTTCAACACACAGAGAAAGCTAAGGGAAGAAATACAAGGATATGTGGTGCTTTGATTGTCCGATGTATCTAGTAATGAGACAGCGTTTCAGGACCGTTGGCAATGTTCAAATATTTTTTGTACTGCATCAGTCTCTGCCTCAGGACATAGCTATAAACATTTAATTATAAAGCTACATGGAGCAGAAAGAAAGACAGGCTCTGGAATCTGCATACTGTTAGTGAGATGTGGCATAGCCACATGCAAAATAAAGAATTGTAGAGAGTATTAGAAAGGTTTGATTGTTTTTTTTTTTTTTTTTTAAGAAAAGACGGTTAAGATATTTGAAAAGGCAGATTTTTTTTTTTTTTTTTTTTTTTTTTTTTTTTATACCTCAGAGTAAAACATTGGGTAAATGACAGTAATTCCAAAGGGAAAAATATTAGCACAGGGGCTGGATGGTTGGTCCAGCTGTTACAAGTACTTGCTGTTCTTGCAGAGGACCTAGGTTAGATTCCAGGCACCTATTTGGTGGCTCATAGTCATTTGTAACACCAGGTACAGCAGATCTAATAATCTCTTCTGCCTTCACCTGCAAACATGTAGACAGGCAAAATAGTCATAGACATTAAATAAATAAATAAGTAAATAAATAAATAAAGCTAGAAAATTAGAAAACAGCATTAGTTTACTAACCATGACCTGTGTGTTAAAACTTCACCCATATTCCTTGGAAGGGCAGGGTAAGGCTTCAATAGTGCTGATCATTTGCATATCTTAAGGCAGTTGTCTTTCTTAAGTGACATTTGTTGGTTAACTGTGTGAATAAATTAAGAAGCAATGGGTGAATGAAGCAGCTAATACAGATAATATTGGAAATAAAGACATTAGTGAGGAAAATGAAACTGACTCTGTAACATTAAAATGTCATCGATTCACACTACTATTACAAGAACAATGCCCAATAAATATTGATTATTTATTAACAACATTGGGCATATTTTTTGCTTTTTAGGAAAATGCTTATTATAACGCGGAGGAAAGTCTACCAGCAGACAGTAGAGACCTACACTGGGCTTTTTATCTGCATGGGCTCTTTTGCAGCCCTTGCGTGATGCTGGAAGTACTGATTACTAGCTATGCGATCACATAGAGACTTGTAGTTTTTGTACTTACATACAGAAAACTTTTTTCAAAGATTGCTTAACTCTTCCATTCCAGACTCAACTCTCTGGCATCACTGAAGGAAGATTATCAATGGAAAAGTCATGAGAATATATCATATCCATTCACATATGTTAAGTGAAGGTATGATTTGTTGGGGTTTGAGATACAATTCATAGGTGAGTGATTACTATTTATGATTGTGTCATTGGTAGATATTTTGGTATAACAATGGATTTTTTAAACCTAAATATGACAATTAATCCAGCTTAATGCTATGTCTTGAGACAGAAGCCCAACCAACATCTGAATTTATAATGCCTGTTACAGAGGTTTGAAATGGATCGAAACAGATGAAATTCTCTCAAATTGTGTAACTCACACATGGAAAAATACTTAATAGATGTTTCCTCAGTCTTCACAGAAATCTTGAAAATATGTGTGATATTATCAATAAATATAAGATTGAAATATTTTAAAATCACTAATGAAGTATTTCAGTAAACTTCATATACTTCATCAAAGGCCAAACTCCATTGTCTCTGAAGAAAGTGATTATTCAATATTATTTCCTCCAAAAAACCAACAACAATAATAAAAACTGGAGGTCACAGAGCAGGACACAGAGTAGGACCTGGAAGTAGAGGAACAACAACAGTTTTAGAAATTAGCCCAAATTTTAAACTCAGGTTCTTAATAGTATCTATGTTATTTAATGTAATTATAATTAAGTATTTTAAACCAGTATCCCATTGGAAACTAATTTTGTATTTTTGAGATTGGATTAATTTTCTTAATGAAGACTGTAAAAATCTGAAGCTGTATCAGGCATGGTAACAGAGTACGGCTGTAACTAGAATGCCTATGCTCTTGCAGTGTTGGAAGTAAGTCGCTGGTGAAATCGTAAAGGATTTTTCTGTGTCATTATACAGAATTGACTAGAGTATATGATTGTCACAGAGACTTGGAAATATAGTCTCTAAAGTATACAAATTCCTTAGAGAAAAGGAGTTGATTAAATAAATAATTTAAAACTTTACTAAAGTGCTGTTAAGACTCAGCTCGTCATATTGAATACTTTAACTTACAAAGTAAATGCTTCATATTTGATGTACAAATATATACTTACCTGTATCCATGTTCCTACACATGCCCCTACTTATATGCCTATAATGCCTAATGATTCTCTACATGAGCTGGACCAGAAGGTCATTCTTCAGTAACCAGTGGCAGAGTCCTGAGAGAGAGGACGGAGAAGTCCAAAAATAAGAAGATAGATAAGTTTGGGTCAGGAGGTCTTCCACAAATCTATACCTTGTTCCAAATAAGCTTATTATAAAGGATAGCACCTTATATACTATTAGCAGCGGATAAGTGAGAGGAAGTCAGCAGAAACTATCATGAAATGGGACAAAAAGAGTAGGAGACTACTCAGGCAATGTTTCTCAAGGGTAACAGGCTATTTCAAGAACATTACCTCCTGAAAGTAGAAAGCCAGGGACATAGCCAATAGGACAAATCAGCAGTCTACAGATTGGAAAAAGAGCCACATGACTACAGCTGTATATGTAGGGGAGGATGGCCTTGTTGGGCATAGGTGGGAGATGAGGTCAATGGTACCTTGAAGGCTGAGCACTAAGTGGGGGGGGGGGGGGTAATATGAGGGTGGGGAGGGGGATTGGGGGGTAGGTGGGTAAACACCCTCATAGAAGCAGGAAGAGGGGGGATGGGATAAGGGGTTCCTGGGAGGTGGGGGAATGCAGTAAGGGGATAAAATTTGAAATGTAAATATTATATCCAATAAAAGAGGGGGAAAAAAGAAAAGCGGTTAGAACCAACATCCTTAATAAAATGTCAGCCCTCTTAAAAAAAAAAAACTATCTTGATAATAAAATTTGTGTTGAGAATTGTATATTGCAGAATGATCAGCTTTGGTGTATCTACTCAACAAGCAAGCTGGGCAGACCTGCTCAAACCTCTGAGGTCCGGGAATTCCATCTGGAGGCAGTGAAGACACAGCATCAGAGGCTTATCAATTTGCTCTTCCCCCACTCCTCTTCTAATATCTCAATGCCCTTAATCAGCTTGAAGAAGATAATGAAGAGTCAGCCCCCCTATTCCCTGGGCTTGGGGACTAAGGTGGTAAATGTTGGGCTGTCTTTCTAGGGAAAAGTAGTGGTTTTGTGGGAATAGAGAGGATTAGCTAGGGTTTATTGCATAGCCATAACCTATTGGTAGAAATCTGTACAATTATTATCAAGATGAAGATATAAATTCTTAAACGGCACCAATTTACTTTGATTACAAATTTTAAGGTTTTCATTGGTACAAGCTTCTTATTGATATAAGAGTGAGATAAATATTGTTACTCTCATAGGCATTGTACCCATATAACACATTTAGGAATACAAGGCTTAGACCCAGTCCTTCTTTAACCTTTTTAACTGATTTGAGATGGTTAGCCTGTGAGTTAAGGGACTATAGCAAATTCATGGCTTGGAGTTTATTGTTAGGGTGTTTTCTATGTTTTATTTAGAAATAGCTGAGTGGAGTTAACAGACAACAGTCCAAATTACCTTACATGGATAGTTGGTTTTCAAAACATCAGAAATCCACAGAATTGACATGACAAACATTTCTGTATTAATGTTCATTTTGATTAGAGACCTGTCTGCTCCTGACAGCTTCCTATATTGAATTCTAAGAAGAAATTGAGCATCTTTGGAGTTACTCCAGTTGTGGTGAGACAGCCACTAGACAAGAAGTGCCTCTTTCTTTCTACAGACAAATTACTGTCCAGAAAAAAACACACTTGCAGAATAGTCGACTGATTATATCTGCCTAGACAGAGTAATCAGCCCTTAATAATTTTGCAGCACTAAGGTCTGTCAGATGACCCTGGGCCAGAAGGCAGAAGAACAGATGCTCCAAGGTTTTGTAGTAGAGGGAGTGTCCGGGTGTTCAGAGGTCTCTATAAATTGGCTAAGTTTTAGAAGCTATGCTTTGTGCTTCCCACAATTATAGTTAACTCAGTCATTCTGGAATTCTTACAGGGATGAAAACTTATAGCCTCATAGCCAATCCTGGCTATTTACCTTGAGAGAAAAGATTTGAGTGGATGGTCATCAGCTGACATTCATCCTAAAGCCAGGTTCAGAACTAAATGTTTTAGTTAGGATAGATGACAGAGGTTCTGGTTAGTCAACAAAACGATGGACTGGGTATTAGGACTATCTTGTACCTCACGGGAACAAATTGGCATAATTATGCTCTAATTGTATTTTGAGAGAAAAGTTTCATTTTAACAGGAAGGGTGATATGTAGGAGGAGCTAAGGCGGGAGGAGTACTGAGAGGAAGAGAAGGAGTAAGAAGAGGAGGAGAAGAAGGAGAGGAGAAGCTAGGTGATGAAAGAGAGAAAGGGGGGGGGAGACAGGGAGGCAGATGTTCATGTATCTCCACCAGTCAAAGATAGTTGATATATCTAGGTTGGGTAGTGGGTTACACCTCTGATTGAGCAATACCAAACTTATAAAGCCTATGATTAACATTTTTTAAAAAATGTATAAATGCAAAAAGGAAAAGGGGGCATGGGATAGGGGTTTTCTAAGGGGGCATGGGGAAAGGGGATGGCATCTAAAGTGTAAATAAAATATCTAATAAAAAATGGAAAAAAAGAGGGCTCATATCCAACATATATAAAACACTCAAGAAGCTAACGACCAAGAAACCAAACAACTCAATCAAAAAATGGGGTATAGAACTAAACAGGGAATTCACAACAGAGGAACGTTGAATGGCTGAGAAGCACTTAAAGAAATGTTCAAAGTCCTTAGACATCAGGGAAATGCATATCAAAATGACTTTGAGATTCCACCTTACACAAATCAGAATGGTTAAGATCAAAAACTCAGATGGCAGCACATGCTGGTCAGGATGTAGAGAAAGAGGAACACTCCTCCATTGCTGGTGGGATTGCTAATTGGTACAACCACTCTGGAAATCACTATGGAGGTTTCTCAGAAATAGATTTACCTGAAGACCCAGCTATACCACTCTTGGGCATATACCCAAAAGATACCCCACCATGTGAGAGGGGCACATGTTCCACTATGTTCATAGAGCCTTATTGTGATAGTCACAAGCTGGAAACAACCCAGATGTCCCACAACAGAAGAATGGATACAGAAAAATGTTCATTTACACAATGGAATACTACTCAGCTATTAAAAATGAGGACACCCTGAGTTTTGCAGGCAAATGAATGGAATTAGAAAATATCATCCTGAGTGAGGTAACTGAGACCCAAAAGGACATGCATGCTATGTATTCACTAATAAGTGGATATTAGACCAAAAAAAAAAAAAAAAAGTACAGAATGCCAAGGATACAATCCACAGAACTCAAGAAGGATAACAAGCCGAAGGGCCCAAGTGTGGATGCCCCAGTCCCACTTGAGAGGGTGAAGAAAGCAATTACAGGAGAGGGGAGAGAGGGAGAGACCTGGGTGAGAAAGGGGACAGGGAGGAGAAGAGGGAAACATGATTAGGTATTGGCAGGGGAGGACTGAAGCCTTGATGGCCAGCAGAAAGAAAGAAAGCAGGCAACTTCAGGAGGTAAGAGGTGAAGAAACCCTCTAGAATGTACCAGAGAGTTGGGAGGTCACACAGGGAGGGACCTCAGATGAAATACCCTACAGTGAGTGAGCAGAGGGAATTTGTAGAATCTACCTCTAGCAGAAAAACAGGGCATCAAGTGGCGGAATCCCACAGTCAAAGACTCTGACCCATAATTGTTCCTGTCCAAAAGAACTGCAGAGACAAAACATGGAGAAGAGTCTGATGAAAAGGACGTCCAGTGACAGGCCCAAACTGAGATCTAGCTCAGTGGAAGGCCCGAAGGCCTGACACTATTACTGATGTTATGGTGTGCTTACAAACAGGGGCCTAGTATTACTGCCCTCCTAAAGGCCCAAAGAGGAGCTGAAAGAGTCAGATGCAGACCCCTGTGGTTGAATTAGGGAAAAGCTGAAAGAAGCTGAGGAGGAGGGTGACCCTAGAGGAAGATCAGCAGTCAGTCTTAACTAACCTGGCTGGATTCCTGGTATCACCAACCACCAACCCAAAAGCCAGGGGAGCCTGGCTTTTATAGGGAGGGGGAGAGGGGAGGGAATAACTTAATTAGCTACGCCCCCCTGCCTTTGCTCATTAATATTTTAATCTCTGGAGGTGGAGACCTGTCAATCACACCCTCTATGTGACTAAAGGGTGCAGGTTGAATGGAGATTAGACCTCCTGTCAGGAGCCTGTGTTTTGAGGGCGTGGCCGAACATTTACAACCCAAGAACCAGGATACCCACACCCAACAATGCACCTAACCCTCTAGAGACAGGGAGGCCCAGAGAGTGAGGAGGTCTGGTAGAGTTGGAAGAGGGGCACATCTTCTTGAAGATGGGGAAAGGAGGTGTGGAATGTGGAACAGAGGGTGGACCAGGAAAGGGATAAAGTGTGGACTATAAAAAAAGATTAAATAATACATTAAGGGAGAGAGAGGGGGGGGAAGAGAGAGAGAGAGAGAGAGAGAGAGAGAGAGAGAGAGAGAGAGAGAGAGAGAGAATAGAGAGAGAGAAAACATTAAAGACTGTGCACACAGCTATGATGTCACTGACATTACAACCTTGTAAGAGTAGATTTGGCACCTCAAAATCAGAACCTTCCAAGACTTGGCCCCAGGACCTTAATGTCTTTACCAAGTATATTCCTAGTTTTAGAGAAGGATCTGTATTCTTTCTATATACCTCAGGGAAAGGCTTGGATCAGCCCAGCCCTCATCATTAAAAGATATAGTATGTGGTGGCTGGAATGGATCTTATTTCAGAATGGCAGCTTGGTAGCTGGTACTAGTCGGTACCCATCGTTATAGATTGAATAAATGATTGCACATAATCTTTCAACAAGTTTTAAATTTCAAAAAAATTCTCAAATTACCTAGGAGAAAAATAGAATATTTTTGCCCAGATTCATTCAAGTAACAAGTAAAGATTTAGAATTGCTATCTATAGGTTTTCTACTGCAAAGAAATCATGCAACATTATTAAATAATTCATGTAACTCTGTTCTGCAAAGGCTGTTTCAAAACAGATCTTATTTTATCCTAATAGAAACATTGATATTACAAAACATTTTAATTAATGCATATCTGTTATAAATGTCATGAGAGCTAATAGTAACACTATACCCAAGTGTTAGATAATGAATTTGATATTGCACACATATGGCAGTATATTTATTGAATTTAAATTTAAACCTGAGGAGTATAAGTTTGATACAAAAATGTTTTTACTGTCTAAATTTTTCCCTTAACTTGGAAAAGCATTTATTCAATTGACCCACAGTTCACACCTACAGAAGTTAAATACAGCATCTAGTGTATCAGTCTCTGTGTGGAGATTACTGTTGTCCTTAACTAGACTCAAATGACCATTTACTTTCTACCAAAGAGCAAAAATTAATACAGTTGACTCACTCAGCCAATTGTGTTGAATTATTTTAAGAAATACTACATCCGTGTCGATGAACAAACAGGCTATTATTTGGACCTTTGATAATGTCTGACATCTTATAAATTATTCACAAAAACGCTGAGGATTTTTAAAATAACAACGCACATTAATTTCTTAGTTTTCATGAAAAGAAAAATAAAACACAAGTTTGTTCTCTAATAGATGAAGCCATTAGATTTTTCTTTAAAAATACTTACTCCAAATACTTGGAGGAAATCTAAAATTCTAGGTTTCACAATGATTCCACTCATTGATAAGGAAACAGGGTTGGCATGTTTAATTCTGAGTATATCATCATTTCTTCACTCTTTGAGGAAGGAGGAAGGACACAGGACTCAGAGATGAGATATTTGCACTGGGGCACGCCACACAAACTCAAAGCTCCCTCATTTAATCTGCTAAAAACTAGAGTTCCAGTCTGAATCCCAGAAAGAAGCTGAAAATTCCAGGATGAGAACAGATGCCCCTTGTCTTAATGTCTCTACCCAGATGCCTTTCTCTACTTGCTACTCAAGCAGAGGAAAACAGCAGCTGATTCAGCAGGGACTGGGAACTGAGACTTTGAAACGGTTCTATACACACTGCTCATATTCCCATCCCTGTACCGATTCTCACCAGTGTACAAATTTCTCTAAAGCAGATGTCTGAAGTGATACCAAGCTCTGCAGAAGTAGCTCAGTTTATGAAGTGCATGTCTCTGGGAGGAACAAGGTCAGCCCAGCTCTTAAGTGGTGGTGATAGTGAAAAGAAAGGAAAGATACCACAAATTTAGTGATGTCCTTCATGTTAGACACAGAGAAAATGAAAGAGATCCATTCACAAATAAAATGTTTTGTCTTTTTAAGGGGCATAAATGTATCTCTCCTCTACCAAATGATAATCTAAGGAAGAGTTTGATTTTCCAAAAGTGGCTGTCCACTAAGAACACAGGGCAAGCCCCAACAACTGGAGCAGAGACTGGCCCCGATTCCCTGTAGGTCCTGATCCCCTAACAGTGCTGCCGTCTCTGGCTTAAGTGGGAGAAGATGTCCCTAGTCCTGCAGTGACTTGAGATGCCAGGGTAGGTTGGTATCTAGGGGAGTGGGGGGTGGGGGGCCGAGAGAGCCTCCCCTTCTCAGAAGAGAAAAGGAAGGTGAGTTGGGTGCCTGGGACAGCAGAGGTCTGTTATCAAACTGCAAAGTGAATAAATAAATTAGTTAAGTAGGCATAAACAATAAAAATGAGCTCTGCATGAAACTGGTTATATAGAAGTTCAGGAAACATTGTCCAAATTTTTCCACTGCTTCATCCATGCCAGGTTTCCAACAAACCCCCTCTTACTCAGATCCAGTTACCAACAGGCTCCTAAAGGTACACAACACAATGGGTGAAGCAATTTTGGCACCTTTTCCTTTTAAGTGTGATTCAAAGTGGAAGTCACAAATATGTCCTCCTGTCAGAGAGTCACAATATTTCTTTCATGTGGGTCATACATTTGAGTCACTCTAAAGACATCATCATGTCCAGAGAAGTGGATTGCCCGGATTCTTGTCTCCCTCAGCTGGAATCTTTGTGTCTGTCTACCATGCCACAAGAACTTGAAAACAATAAGAGAGAAAAAAAAAAGGAGATTCCAAAACAAAATGTAGAGATCAGAAACAAAAATAGGAAAAAGTACGTTGATCAAAAATACCATAATTACCAAGTGTTCAGTAACAGATTATCATGGCCAGTATTTTATTATTTTTCATATTTTTATCACTATAATACTATGTGTGGTGGTGGTGGTGTGCATGCATGTGTGTGTGTGTATGTGTGCTAATATCTAAAAGCACTTTAATTAATCTAGGATTTGTATCAGGGAATTTTTCATGACTTTTATGCTTTGTATAAGTAAGAGGAGGCCTGTCTGCCATTATAGCTTTAAAATATTTCCTCACAAAATTATGTTGATATAAATGTACAATTTGAAATCTAAGTGGACAGAAATTTTATTTTATTCATCTTCAGCTATCTAATACCTAACAATTGAATTATTCTGAGATTCATACTGTAGTATTCTATACTGAAATAATCAAATTAGAATAGATATAATAGTACATAAATTAAATATATAACATGGATTCATCCTAAGATAAATACAAAGAGGATATATACCCGTATGTGAAAGTGAATTCAAGATCCTCATAATTCACACCCCAGTCATTTATCCAGCAAAATGTGGCAGACAGAATTCTAACCCTAAAAACTCAACGGTGGCCAAATAAACAAATTCTTATTCTCACCAAGCTTACATCCCACTGGGGAGACAAAAAGCAATGAATAATTAAATATCCTAATGTCAGAGGGTATTACATGCTTGAAAGAACACAAAAATAGCAAAGACATATAAACAAAGATGGAAGTGATGCCAGCGTAGGAAGAGCAGACACAGGTTGCATCTAACAAAAGGATTTTTAAGGATTATCTTTCCTTGGTCCTAACAAAACAAGGCAGGAAGCTTTGCAAATCAAGTTGTGTAACAGAAGTTCTACAAAAATGAGAGCCACAGTTCAGCTAGACAATATCTAAATTGTCCCAAATTTCGTATGATTGGTTCTTTTGTAGTTACTGATAACAATCGTCAAAAGTAGCTGTATTATAGCTATAGAATGAATACAATTTATTCCCAGAGGAACTCCAAATGAAAGGAGCAATGAGAATGGTGTACAAAAGGTAATGACCCTTGCAGCAGCATGCTGATTGTAGCTCTGTCATACTGCAGAGGGTGTTCTGGGATGTCACTTAGGCAATGCAAGTGGGGCAGCTTGGATTCCCAAGGCCACACTGCCTTGGGGCGTTCACCACAAATGAAATTATATGTTCTTGCTTCATTATTATTCATAACAGCCCCCAAAAGACACTTATAGAGCCAAATATCATTCACTAAGCTAAATATCCATGGCTTTAAAATACAGTCTTTCACTCAAGTGTCACTAATTACCACTGAACTAACTCAAATGTATTTATAAACCATTATCCCACAGAGGTTACCTCAGGCTATGTGCAGAGATACTGTTATAAAAATTTAAAAATGAAACAAATTCCAAGTAACAAATAGTTTTTCCTCATTAAAATGTCATGGAAAATTCTGAGTGTGAAAAAACACTAACTAAATCTTTGAAAAGATTTAAATCACATCAATTTATTGCCAAATCTTTTAAATTATTTAGTTATAAAAAACAAACACATTAGATAAAATAAATAATATATACTTAATGGCCTGTAGAAATTAATTTGTCTATGCAGTTCTGTGATCTAGCATATATAGCGACTAAATAACAAGAGATAAAATGAAATACTTTATATAAATATTTTATACATTCAATTATTTCTTATTTAATTATTTATATGTAATAATTTATATAGAGATAATTTATAAATATATATAATATATAAATGTATATAGACATATATATTTTTATATTTTACATTATATATTTAAATAAAATGCTCCATATAAGGAAATAAAAAAGACCAAGTAGTAAACAGAACATTTGTCTCACAGGTGTAATCTGCAACATTACCAAAAAAGGAATAATAATAATAAATTTTTAAAAAGAAAGAACTAAGAAAAAAATTAAAGAAACACTTGTTATGTTGAAGGAGAGGAATACATTTTTTCAGGTTCTGTCTCTAAAATGGAGGATATGCCTAAAATCATAAACATTCAATACATATACCATCTGATGAAAATAATTGGAAAGATAGTACAGTACAAAATTATGTCTCATTTCATTGAAAATATCAACTGCACAAAAAAATAGAAAATGAGATTTTAGTAATATAATGGGAGAGAAAAACTAAAAATTAACTGCTTTCTGTACATTAAGGGAATTATTAGGCTGAATTATATGTATTATGTTACATAATAATATGTTTTGCCTAAAATTAGATAAAATTATCTTTAATTTATGTGATTATGTGCATATACATTTTATAACATATATGCACTAAATATATGTATAATAACTTATATAAATGCAGACACAAATGTCTCTAAATAAATTAGTCATTTATGCTTTTTAGAGATATTTACTTATAGCCTTTGGTTGTATAGTAAGTATTGGAAAAATAATGTCATAATAAACACTTAAAGTCCAATAGTTGGAAAGAAAGATCAGCAGTTAGGATCAGTCTCTGCTCTTCCACAAGTCCCATGAGCACCAATATTGGGTAGCACTCCTAAACTTGTAACTCCAGTTCTTCTATTTTCTGCATGTATATACTCATAGAAATACATATACACAGAGGCACACACACACAGACACACAATATATATCTCTTTGAAAAAGATTTAATAGACTTTTATCCCATTATTCTATTTCTCTTCAGTGCCCCTCCCTCAAATCAAGGTGTAACAATTTAAGAAATGCCAAAACCAAGAGTGTTTTGTTTCATTTATACATCTTTCATTACCTAATCTTTAACTTTATGGCAGAATACTTTACTTGAAAATATCATATGCACCAAATTTACTAAACTCAATTCTGCATCTGTATTCTGTGCACTGGGTATTTATAAAAATATATATATAATGACCCCCACCAGGAAACAAGAAATGGCTATGCTCACATTCCTTGAAAGTTACTATAGATAATGTAGAAAACACAGAGAAACAATTCATATGAGCCATATGGGTTCTAGAATTTTCCTACTGGGAAACATTACTGAGGATTATAGAAACATGTGGAGTCAAAAACAAACAATAACCTGTACAGTGACATAAAATTATATGCATGTTCTATATTATAAGAGTTTTATAGGGAAAAATGAATTTGGAGCCAACCAAAAGAAGAAGCAACATGGTGTAATGTAAATGGGGAAGCAGGGAATAAATCATGGGAATAAAAGTGGGGTTTGTTAACTAGGTAGGTACTAAATGCTTACAGAGATCTTATCAGCATGGAACACCAAACAAATGACCCATGTATGCTCTGATGTTGATTCTGTATGCCATGCCTGCATCTGACTATTGAGAATATACATCTGCTAAATATGTTTAGGATTCTAGAAGATTTTTATAGAGAAATAACAACACGAATTCAAACTTAGAGAATGAAAAAAATGTATATTGTTAAAGACATGCAAAGCAAGAAACTAATCCAGGGGTAACTCTAGAAGACTAACTAGCAAGACAAATAAAAACTCAGGAATTTTCATATTTGTTTTGAGTTCTGTATTTCTATGATGACATATTTTTTAAAAAACAAAGCAATGATAAAGTTTATCTATAGCCACCAATTATTGACCTCTTATCAGGTGATTTTTCTATGTTGCTTAAAATAATGTGTATTGTGAGATACAAGTCAATTCAGTGACTAAAACGTTTCATTGAATTGTCCTGATAGAAACATTCTCATCCTGGTTCAGTGACCTAAGTGCTCTATGATCTCATTATAACTTCTCTCAACTACAATTTTTAGCTATAACTGTAACAATTGTGTAGTGTCCTTCAAAGGTTTCACATAAAGATAAAAAATAATATTGTATTACTTAATAGTTTACAGGAACTATTAAGTTCCTGCACAAAAGTATGGTCTAAATTATTACTGAAAAACTTTGCAACAATTTTTTAGAGTTGTAATTTTTTAAACATATTTCACAATTTATCTAGAGTAAAGTTAGACATAAAACAAGTTGTATCTGGCAAAAATAAATGAGTATAAACAAGTATACTACAGTCTTATTTTTTCCCACAGGACAGCCAATAGAATTTCATCATTAATTTTCAAGAGTTTACTGCATTTTTATTTTTTGACCCTACAGACTAATTAGAGTGTTGAGATGGTAGATGGAACTTCATACACAGATAAAGTACTTGTGCAAAAATATGAATACCTAGGGGAAGATTAGTATTGTTGTGGGAAAATGACTGAAATTATCTAATATTTTATGTGGTCTATATAACCACTTAAAAAATCTATCCAGTTTTATACAAGAGTAAACACACCAACTCAAACTTAACTGTAGATAGATTTAAATTAAATTAAATTAAATTCTCCAAGAAAGTTTGTAAAATAGTCCCTAAAATTGAAACTATTTATTTCATGGTAGTATAGAAATCCAAATTATTTCAGATTTAAACTCATCTCTTTAGTTTTTCTCAGAGGTTTAATCAATTTTAGAATAATAGGCTAAGATCGACTAAGAAAATTTCTAGTAAATATGATTTTTCTCCTTTGATGGGCTTTGGAAAAACAAAGACCAGGAGCAATACATAATTTGGTTTTAAGAAAATATTGATTTAGTCAAGTTGGACGTTTGCCTCAGGAACAAATTAATGTAAATTAACCACTGTAAGAACTCTGACCTTTAAAATTATACTTGCATAGTTATATTTCTCTATCAAACTCCATGTTTACAGTATCTTTTATTTAAGTCAATATCCTTTATGCATGGGTAGAGAAAGAGAAAAATAAAGACCAACAGCAAATAAAGGGAGCCCAAATGATTTAGCTCAGCAGAATGGAATAACGAGCCAAGCTCTCCCCAGTGTCCAAGCCACTCTGATATTTAGTTAGGCACTTACAGATCTACATTAGCTCTTGGAGGTCATTAAGATGCCATTTTGTGTATTTCCATAGTCAACTCACTCCCTGCAGCATCCACATTGCTATTAGGGAATGACTGCAGCAGTGAGGTGAATAAATTGCATGATTAATTTATGGCTCAATCTCAACATTAGTTAATGTGCTCACTTAATTTTCAGGGATGGAACAGTTATCAGATGCCTATTGGGTTGAAACAAATTGGTGCACTGACAACACAGAACAACAGCAAGACTTTGTATCTTTCCAACATAATAGCATGTGTAGCCAGGTCTACAAACTGTACCAGTTCATGCCACCATTCCACCGGAGTCACCCATAAAGACATTAAAATATTAAATTCTCCTTAGCTTTAACTACAAATCAAAAGGCTAGCTAAATGTAATCTATATTTTAAACAGCCTTTTTATCCATGACTTGCTGACTTTCAGATATGAAACGCGACAGTTTGAGTCAATTTAGTTGCATTTTCAGATGTACTGTGGACCTCTACCTTATTCTATGCTATCAAAAATTACATGCTAAAAAAGTATTGCTTAACATGAATAAATGGTCAAATGAGAAAAAAGATGAACTTATCCTAGAGAGGAAATTAGATGCTGTTGAGAAATGTCCTTAACCAGTAATAATATGTTATTAAAGTGTCCTTGTATGTAATAGAACTTATTCTTTACCAAACAAACAATTCACAATAGTGAAAGGTCTAATGGACTCTGTGCATGTCAAATATGTTCTATGCATTTTGACTATCATTTTACTTCATTTTCTCAGTCTTAGAAATATTAGAATCTAGGTTCTATTATCATCTTCAGAAAAGAAAAAAAAAGCATAGAGAAGTTGGATAATTTATCCAATGTTTTCCAACAAATAGAAAGAGAACAAAAACACAAATTCAACAAACTCCTCCTGGTGTTCAGTAAGGACACACTACACGTGATTCCAAACTTTTTTTTCACATGATTGCATACATGAAAAGATCATATTTGAACAACTGAATTTGATAAAAGTGCAAGGTTACTTGTTGCCAGAGGTTCTATTCTGGAGCTGTCACGTGTCTACTCGAGAGATGTGAGAGGCTCGATGTCTCCACATATGCTATGCCACTTTAAGCATATAAACAAAACAATTTGTATGTGGAAAAATTTTTAATGTAATCTTTGGAGAATATAAAGACATTTTAAAAGACAGAGACAGGATCTATACTACGCCATTCAAGCTAGCAGCCATCAGAAAAGTGAAAACTACTATATAAATAATGACAAATAACGAAAGAGTAAAAATTAGGTCATCCATCAGCTACCACCCTATCTTATTCAAGTAGCACATATTTGTGAACACTTAATCACAAACACTCATTCAGTGCATAATAATCTCATTTCTATTAGTCCTTTACTGGACCCTAAAGAATGTTTCTGGGAAATAGAGACATTCTTTTGTAAGTGCCCTGCTGATAAGAGTGATCAGTGCAATCTTGTATGAATAATTTCCAACTAGGCAGGTGGATCACAGACGACAATGAAAGATCATGCGTGTGCACCTGCTATAAATTCTTAATTTAGTCAGTCAATAATATCACATGATGCATTGCGATTGCTATTGTAATATGCTGCTCTAACGTATCTTAGAGTTCTCTTTTCTGTCTCTCTTGCTGAGCTGACTAGGTTATTTTTTTCTCTTTCATGTCCTATCAATGTTAAGAAACAGGAAAATATTGTCATGTTAAAACCATGTTTTGCATGCAGTCTTGATTCAAAGAGCCCACAATAATCAACATACTTCTTTAGAGTAGAATATATACAAAGATACTTGATCACAATGCAAATTCTGAGTAGATGAAAATTCCTCATTTATAGTAAGACATGACAATTGCTTAGAAATCTTTGAAAGACAATAAATGTATCTCCAATTTTCTAACATTCTAGAAATTTCAGCTTCAAGAGACAGCATAACACTTAATTTTCTTAGTATTTTTCTTCAATAAATGCAATTATATTTCTACTATGCTTTCACAATTTAATTTAAATCCATTTTAAGGTTTTAAGCAGCATGGCAGAATTAGAATTCTTGAATTTTTTTCTTTGTACATGTACTATATTTGAGCATCTGAAAAACAGTATTCTATGGTACTACAAATGTAGAGAAACAGGACTTCTCCAGTCTTCAAGGAGCTGGCAGTATGTTGGGGAGAGAGATACACAATTAGTGAAAACAAAATTGTGGTTTTGCTACATATGAAGTGGATATTGTAGGTACAAGTTCAAAAGTAATTTATATGGTTTACTTGCATTTGCTAAAAACATAATGGAACAAATAAACAAAAACAAATTTCACAAGAGAAGTAGCATGTAAACTGGACTCCTGATACAAGAATCTGAGATTCGAAGTCCAGCAAGGACAAACGGTAGGTTATCCAGGTCCTTTCACACATTCACCTGCATGTTAGTTATAGCATCCACTAACCTGCAAAGCATGTGCACCACAAGGAGTCCAACCTTGAACTCAAGGACCACCTGCACAGCCTGGCAAGCCATCTACAAACTAAAGATGAGCAAGAGAAATCTTCTAAGACTACATGTCCTAGTTAGGGCTACTATTGCTGTGATAAAAAATAGACCAAAAGCAAATTAGAAAGGAAAGGGTTTATTTGGCTTATGCATTCATATCACTGTTCATCATTAAAGGAAGTTAGTACAGAAACTCAAAACAGGAAGCTGAAGGCAGAGCTGTTGCAGATGCCATGGAAGTTTGCAACTTATTGGCTTGCTCAGCCTGTTTTCTTATAAATCCAAGACTACCAACCAAGGGTGGTACCAACCAGGATGGGCTGGACCCTTTTCCATCAATAACTAGATAAGAAAATGGCCTACAGGCTTGCTTACCTCCTGATCTTATAGAGACATTTACTTAATTGAGGCTCACTCCTCTCCAATGACTTTAGCTTATGTCAAGTAAACATAAAACTAGCCATCACAATACAAAATATTTACTTCTAGGCTCAGAAGATACAACTATTCCTAACTGACCAGGGCCCACTTCTAAAATGTCATTTACAAATCAAAGATTCCAAGGCCAAACACAAAGCATAAGTCACCTGGTCTACACACTGACAACTTGAAATAATAAGGGAACCAGACATCCAGAAGGAACACTGCCAAAGCTCTAACTCCTGATGTCCAGGTCCAATGACAAAACATTGAATAATCAAAACATTGTCTCCTGCAGAAATTAGCACCCCATTTAATTGGTATGTGAAAAAAAGCAAGGTAACCAGCAAGAATAGAAGAGTTATTCCAAAACAGCAATTACAACTATGTTCAAGGTACTCAAATACCTGAATAAGTACCACAAAAGCAAGCAAGCAGATGAATGAAATAACTAAATAATTAAATATATCAAACTGGAACACAAAAGAATCTCTGAAGTAACTAAAAACTCGAAGGTAACTTAAAATGAAAAACTCAGGATGTCTGAGAAGCGAGAGGACAGTTATCAGTAAATAAACAGCATTTAGTGAAAGAGAGAATAGCAGGTTCCTAAGATGAGGAAGAGGGAGTGGATCACTTTGTCAAAAGGGGAGCGTGTGTCTGCTTCTTTTTTGACCTCTAGGACCCCATCTGGTACAGACCTGTGAAGTCGCTAATGTGCAGCTTCAGTCTTTGGAAGTTCATATAGTGTTGGTCCTGTTGTGCACATATCTGTGTCTCTTGTTCTTTTTCTTTGACTTGTGCTTCTGACTGTTTGCTTTGTCCTATTCTGATTGTGAAATGTTTTAAAAGATATTATTATGGAACTTATTACACCTTAGATGTCTGTTTTATAAGGAGAGACATGAAGAGGGTAGATCTGCATGGGAGATGAGATGGAGAAATTGAAAGAAGTAGAGGGAGGGGATAACATAATTCAAATATATTGTATGAAAAATATTTCGATAAAAGTAAAACTATAAAAACATGAATAACCTCAAATTATCAAGTATCCCCATTAGCATGGACTTAGCTCTTCAAAACCATAAATATTAATTTTTCAAGTAAATCAAATGTTAATCTTACCTGATAACACTGTGTGGATAGCAATTCTTTCTATCAATTTAAAGTTTCAAGCACCATATTGAATTATATAAATCGTTTAATGCTTTAAAAAAAAAACTATACATTCTTGCTGTACTGACAGCCAATGTTGTAGACTTGCTGGTACTCCCTCAGAGGCCAGAGGTTTTATATTACTGTATAGAATCAGTTTCACTAAATAAAACTTATACTGGGTTAATCTAAGAGTCACAAAACCTTAAAATATACACAAGCGAAATAAAGAGTTTTAAAATTCTAGGTATGCTACAATTCCCTAAACTGATTCTGAACACTCAGCCTTAGAATAATAACACTTATTCTGTTCTACTACCTTTAGCAGCTACTGTGTGTGTTCTCTTAGGGATCATAAAAGCTATATTTCCTGACTTATTTAAAGTTTTTTCCATATCTGTGAATATAAGCTTATATAAACTTTAGAAAATTCTAAATCAATAATTTAGCATAATAGTTCACTTATTCATATTCTTACATAGGTTCTTTTAAAAGAAATAAAAATAAAACTTCATGAATTCATTAAGGCTATAAACTATGCTATAATTACAGAATTTCTCAAGAGCTTCCTTCCAACAGCTGCAAGTCTTTAAAAGTAACATTCATATATATAGGCACACCACTGAACACCCACAGACACACCCCTCATTTGTTTATCAGCATCACTTCTGAAAATGCCTAAAAGGATACTTGAGAATTTAGGGAAGTTAAATCAATAAGATGAAGAATAAATACAATGATAAAATTTAAAAAATAATGAGTTTTCTCATTTCAACTCATGGATGCCTAAAGAACAAAATATAAAATGAGAGACAAATTATCTGAAAACTACAAAGGCTGACATAAAATATCAAAAGCTAGCTAAACTCAGTGATCAAAGTCTGGAATATAAGCAGTCAGAGACTAAAGGAAGAGATTTATGAGTTCAAGCATAGCATACTTGCCTATTAATAAAATAATGCTTTGCTAATTTTTTTTGAGAAATAATTCACATAGGCCTGAACTAAAAAAGGCTCAGTTTATGTAGGATATAATTTTGGACCAATTTTAAGTATACTACACAGATACAGTCACATGGAGTTGGGATCAAGGGAGAGAATGGAGATCAGGGTAGAGCAGATAGACACATTGATAGCTATTCAGGTTATTCAAAAATAAATAAAAAGATAGTGTACTCCAGTTCCCAAAGTCATATGTCGAAATTAAAACATACTAAGAAGTTGAAATGGTTGCTAATAATAAACTGAGTGTGAGAGAAAAAAAAGAAACAAGCTGTGGATAAGTATCATTTGAATATGGCTTCTAACTACTGCTTCTTGTTTTACTTTAGATATTAAAGATAAACACTAAATCCAAGTGTTTCAAAATTCTTGAATGTCAAGTCTAACATTACTTATAAGTAAAAGTCTTGCTATTTTAACATGAGGACCTGTGTTTTACCCCTGGAAACAACATAAATTAAATTAAAAAGGAGAAGAAGAAGAAGGAGGAGGAGGAGGAGGAGGAGGAGGAGGAGGAGGAGGGAAGGAGGAGGAAGAGGAGGAGAGAAGGAGGAAGAGGAGGAGGAGAGAAGGAGGAGGAGGAGGAGGAGAGAAGGAGGTGGAAGAAGAGGAGGAGGAAGAGGAGGAGGAGGAGAAGGAGAAGGAGGAGGAGAGAAGAAGAGGAGAAGGAGGGGGAGAGAAGAAGAGGAGAAGGAGGAGGAGAGAAGAAGGAGGAGGAAGAGGAGAGAAGGAGGAGGAGGAGGAGAGAAGAAGGAGGAGAAGAAGGAGGAGAGAAGGAGGAGGAGGAGGAAGAGGAGAGAAGGAGGAGGAGGAGGAAGAGGAGAGAAGGAGGAGGAGAAGGAGAAAGAGAAGGCAAATGAGAGGAGGAGGAGGAGGAGGAAGAGGAGGAGGAGGAGGAGGAGGAAGAGGAGAGGAGGAGGAAGAGGAGGAGGAGGAGGAAGAGGAGAGAAGGAGGAGGAGGAAGAGGAGGAGGAGGAGGAGGAAGAGGAGGAAGAGAAGGAGAGAAGGAGGTAGAAGAGGAGGAGGAGGAGAAGGAGAGAAGGAGGTGGAAGAGGAGGAGGAGGAGGACAAGGAGGAGGAGAAGGAGGAGTAGGAGAAGGAGAAAAGGAGGTGGAAGAGGAGGAGGAGGAAGAGGAGAGAAGGAGGACGAGGAAGAGGAGGAGGAGGAGGAGGAAGAGGAGGAGGAGGAGGACGAGGAAGAGGAGGAGGAGGAGGAGGAAGAGGAGGAGGAGGAGAGAAGGAGGTAGAAGAGGAGGAGGAGGAGAAGGAGAGAAGGAGGTGGAAGAGGAGGAGGAGGAGGACAAGGAGGAGGAGAAGGAGGAGTAGGAGAAGGAGAAAAGGAGGTGGAAGAGGAGGAGGAGAGGGAGAGGAGGAGAGGGAGAGGAGGAGAGGGGGAGGAGGAGGAGGAGAAGAAGAAGATGAAGGGGAAGAAGAAAAAGAAGAGGAGGAGGAAGAGGAAGAGGAAGAGGAAGAGGAAGAGGAAGAGGAAGAAGAAGAAGAAGAAGAAGAAGAAGAAGAAGAAGAAGAAGAAGAAGAAGAAGAAGAAGAAGAAGAAGAAGAAGAAGAAGAAGAAGAAGAAGAACCACAACCACAACCACAACCACAACCACAACCACAACCATGATTTCATGGTGCTAGTTTTAATCCCAGTTCTAGTGTGCTTAATAGATTCCTGGACCTCACTGGGCAGACTATACTATTTTGCAAATTCAATGGCAATGAGAAATCTGGCTTCAAAAACCAATTGAACAGCACATAGGAATGATAACCGAGGTGGTCGTCTTGCCTCTACATACACACCCACATGCCCATATGCATAGAGAAATGTTAACATACACACTCACACAGACACACATTCATACACAAAATAAATGTTTGTAATAAACAAATGCTTAATTTTTCACATTTTAAATGATGAGCATTATGGAGTCTCTATAATTATTGCTATCCTCATGACCTTAACATTGTTTAAATGGATCTTACTTAGATATGACTTTTATTTTCTTCAAAACCTTTTCCCTTTACTTTCCTGAATCTCTCCATCTCCACATTCCTCAACAGACACTGGTATGGGTTTCAGTCACTACTGAAGTTTAGATATAATAACCGTATGTTGTTCTATAGTGTGTGCTTTTTTGATTCTCAAAATTTTCTGAAACTGTCTAGACATCTCAGATGTCTAAGTATATATTCAATTTGCTCACTGAATATATACTAGTGCACTTTTTATTAAGCAGAACAGTTTAGACGGTTTTTGAGTCATAAGTAGTTT
Organism: Arvicanthis niloticus; assembly: GCF_011762505.2. Lineage (NCBI taxonomy): Eukaryota > Metazoa > Chordata > Mammalia > Rodentia > Muridae > Arvicanthis > Arvicanthis niloticus. The sequence goes on from NC_133437.1 coordinate 14,019,469, forward strand.
CTGTCCTACCCTTGATTTTTCAAAATCTTATGCATCCACTCAAACAAACCTTCTGCTCACCTTTTAGCAGTCTAGCTGTACAAACTCTAATATTTCATTTTTCTATCCTAGGAGCTATATAAATGCAAAGAAACTAGAGATTCTGTTTTCTCAAAAATATAAGTGATGTTTTCACCTGTGCTAAGACCCTCCTCCATTTGTTCAAGAGTAATTTCAATCTATTTGGTTTTGAAATTATACTGTCTTCCTATCCTTTCTTTTCAATTGTAAAAACAAACAAACACAAAATCATCACTCCTTCTGCATCACATTATAAAATACCAACCTGCACAGAGGTAAGCAATGAGAAAAAAAAGTTTTCATAGCATACTTACCCAGAAGATCAATATGCCAATAGCATATTTGTCTAGCTTTTAAATTAAGAAAGGAAATCATTATAATTCTTCAAAAAAAAACCCATATGCTTACAAGCACTCATGAAGTACATAAAAGTAAAACATACATTTTAAAATTAAAATATGGAGTCTCCACAGGAAGACGAACAGAGTCAACTAACCTGTACCTTGGGGGTCTCCCAGAGCCTGAACACCAACCAAAGAACATACATGGGCCACACATATGTAGTAGATATGCTGCTTGGTCTTTATGGGGTCCTCAAACATCTGGCATGGGGGCTGTCACTTAACCTGTTTGATCTTATTCCCCTAACTGGGGTACCTTGATTGGCCTCAGTGGGAGAGGATAAATTGTTGGCACTATGTGAAACAAATTTTAGCTGTGCATTGATGTGCATGCTGAAGATAATCAGTAATTCTACTCAGCTGTAATGTCTAGGAGACACAAATGACAAGATATTTTAAAAGATGCAATAATAGTATTTATATTTTGTGAGGGGCAGGCCTCTCCTTGTGCCTGGTGAATCCAAAGACAGTAGAGAAGAGACTGCCACTGCCAATTCCCCAAACCAGTATAATCTCAAAGGACATTCTAAATACTTACCTTTATCTCCACAGATAAGTGTGGTTCTTAATCTTTATAACAGATTATTTATATAGTAGATGCAGACCATTGTAGAAAGATACGACTCATCAAAATCCAGAGAACAACTGACCATAGAGTGCCCAACTACAATTGGTACATCTTCAATACAAGCAATAGGTCCAAGGCTCAGGAAGCATCACAGAAAGATCATGAGAACCAGAGAATCAAGAAGACTCAGGTAGCAGAAAGATCATGAGAACCAGAGAATCAAGAAGACTGTATCTTCAAGATAGAACCAAAAAGATGCACCCGTGAGATTGTAACAATTAGACTACCTAAATAACACCTAAATAACTCCAAATGACATGCCAATCCGTATAGGAGAAATCTCGCAAAGCCTTACCTCTAGAAAAAGAGCTACAGTCACTTAATAACTACCAAGAGAAAGAGAATTGGTCTGTTCCACTGAGAAGTCTTCTGAGAAGTGATCAAGAGGACACCCCTCAACATCATCTATGCCTAAAAATAACATGAAATTTACATGGCTAGTTGTGGTTATGAGTTTATGTATATATGTATACATATATACATAAATATATATGTGTATATATAAATATATACATAAGTATATACATATATATATGTAACAATGAAAAATAAGGAGTAAAAAGTCTTGAATTTGCGACACAGTAGGCATAGGAGGAAGACGAGATAGGGGGTGACACTAATACACAAATCATAAAGTTATAAAATAAAGGAAATAAAAAATAAAAATGGAGTTAAAATTATGAGAGGAGATATAAAAGATATTATTTGCAAGATAGTAGGATAATTTACGTATGAAACAAAACTAGTATCTATATCTACACACACACACACATACACACACATGCATGTAAAATTTTATTTTAGGAAGAGTCATACTGATAGTTCAATAAAGTACTACAGTTAGCTCACTAGTCTACATTCCAAGATAACGGCCTAACTATACATAAAACTGCATATGTTTTTTTTAAAAGGTTAAATTTAAAAGAACATATGAAAGAATATGATTCTACAGTTACTTTTAAAAATATTAAGAAGGTTGAACAGTGTAAAATTTTAAAAGCTCTGCCCAACCCACGGCTTCAGGAAACAAATCTGGAGATTAAATAAGTCAAGGAAAAACTTAAAGTATTTGTAATATTCATAGTGAACAACATTTTTTCTTTTATTGAAAATATATGTTTTTCTTTCATATAATATATTAGAATAATATATTGTAATTATGCCTCCAACTCCTACCATTCTCTTCCCAAACCCTCCTACCTGGATCTACCTGCTTTCTGTGTCCCTTAGAAAATGAACAGGCATCTAAGGGACAATAATACAATAAAATATGTTAAGATACAACAAAAAAGCAATATAACAAAGCACACAAATAGAAGAAAAACTGTGAAAGAAAAAGCATAAGGACTCACATAGATACAGAGCCATCCATGTGTGAATCCACAGGAATCCCATAGAAACACAAAGGCAGGAGCCCTGATATATATGCAAAGGACCTGTTAGGGTAAAATAAAATAAACAACAAAAAGATCTCTGATACATGATGAGACAAAAAAAGCTCCAAAAATGCCATGGAGATTATTTTCAGTTGGCAATCTACTGTTGAGCATCTGGCCTGCCCTTACAAGTGGTTTGTATCTCCAGTGAGATTCTTTTAGAGAAAACTAGCTTCACTGGCAAGTGGTTAACAATGAAATATAGTTTCTGGGTTTGGGATAAGAGTTTGTGTCTACTTCCCCTTTCTGTGCTGGGATCTCATCTGGCAAAGACCAGGCACTGCATGGTGACACAGTCTCCGTGGTCTTATAAGTGCATCTAGTCATACTGTAATTAGAAGGCCTTATCCCACTGGTATCTTCTGCCCTGACACCCCTACTCTAGCTCAAACAACTTTTCTCTCTCCTCTTCCACAGAGTTCCCTGAATCCTGAAGGGAAGGGTTTGATGGGGACATCCCATTTAGGTCATAGTGTTCCAAGGTCTCTCATTCTTTGCACATCGTCTGGCTAAGGACTATGATATTAGAGTAACTTTGGCCCCGTAAAAAGAATTAGACAGTGTTTCTTCTCTTTTTATTTTGTAGAGGAAAGAAAGCTGGCTTTTCCACCAGATCTGTATAGTCCCCTGGAAAAGGGGAAGAAAGAACAGAGAGGACAGAGAATGGCATGCTACAAGGCTGGATTCAAATCTGGGGATTAGAATCAGAGGACAGTGAGGGGAATAAAAATCATCTACCTGACTCCCCTTTGTCCCAGAATAATTTTATAAATGTGTACTCACATACTTCAGCTAAGAGAGTAAAGATTATTAAAATTCCAAAAAAAAAAAAAAAAAAAAACCTGATGAACATTCATGGCCTCACTCAAAGAACCAAAATAATGTTAATGTGACACAAATTTAAACAACTATAAGACACAAGTGATCTATCAAATTACTCTGGATATTTTGTATATATTTTCATTACTGTGTTTAAGGATAGATTCCAATCTTGGCATACCTGCTAGAAAGTGTTGACTGTCCAACATTGGGGGTGAAATTCTAAATACACATAATTTTCTACAATGAAATATTCTTTTATGAAAGTCTTATCTTGCTTATCTATCATCCTAATTCTGAAGAAACTTATGTGAAATTGTAAGTACATTTGGCAAGGGTTTTAAGAAGAACAGAAGTGAGTAGAAGAAGGGCGAGGAGAGACACAGAGAATACTAAAAAGGTTTTAACATGTAGGCTTCTGTGAAAGGGTCTGGGTATTCTGGTTGAACAATGGCATTCTGCATGCCAGGAAGACAGAAGACTCTGTAGCTACGCAGTCCATGAAGTTTAATGTGTGAGAATTTTGAGCTGAAATCCTGGGAGTTCCATTGAGAGCCTTGTTGTTAAAGCCATGAAGGAAAATGAAGTAGCTGGACATCTCAGAGACGGTGACAGGAGCAGCAGAGGCAGTGGCCTGCTTACTCATGATAAAGCAACAAAGGCAGCAAGCACACTGTATTTCTCTTTAGATCTTGTTATGTCTCACAGCCCAAAGAAACTCGCTGTGCACTTTGAGAGTGGATCTTTTCAGTTAATCTTTGGAAACACCCTTACAGATATGCCCAGAGCCATGACTCCTGACTGAATGATGACACTCCAGACCAACCATTAAAAGTGAGAATTGAGACCAGCCTGGGCTATAACAGTCAGGCCTTGAGAGAGAGAGAGAGAGAGAGAGAGAGAGAGAGAGAGAGAGAGAGAGAGGAAGAAGAAGGAGGAGGAAGAAGAAGAGAGAGAACATGTTCTCTATTGCATCATACTGTTCTACTCAATAATTTTACACTAAAGTACTAGTGATTGAATGTAAAACAAGCTTCTTTAGTTTCTATTTTTACAAATAATCATTCTACAGAATCCCAAACAGGGAATTGTTTAAGTCAACAAATAATGGTAGGGTAGAACTATATATACACCAGGAAAGGATGTTGCATAGTAACAATAGACAAAATCTTTGCTATATATAGTCATTGTTCTCAAAACAAAACCAGTTTACTACGGCTGTATGAGGAGTGCATGCCCTCAGAAAGAGGAAAAACATACTACTATACAATACTACTCGTTTAGTATGGAAAGTTAATGGTATTAACAAAACGCAGATCCACCAACGCCTTGCTATTGCTCCTACAATTCCACAGACAATGATGCAGTGAGCAGGCATTTCTCTACGTTCTCCTAGGTGAGGAAGAAACAGTGAAGTGTGACCAGTGATTCTTTCCATGAGATTGCGAGTACTATTATGATCAGTTTTGATCATGGAGACAGATCTTACAAATAATGAGAACTTACAAGGGTTCCTTTCCCTGTCCAAATTCAGACTGAGGTATGAAACCTGCTTGCTGAATCGAATGACAGCTCATTGTGCTGAATTTGTGGGAGACATCCCTGGCCAAAGCTCATTCATTTTTGTCTGTACTAAATCTCAGCTCTTTTAGCTCTATTTCAGAATGTGTAATTTAAGCATTTCAGGCTGAAATTACCTGGTGTGCTTATTTCTTGACTCTAATCTTTACTACATTAACAGCATCCTAAAATCTCAAAACATGAGTATGACTGACAGCAAAGGAGAAAGAGATCTGAAGAGAGGACGAGGGAGGTTATGGCTCAACTACATACCGCTCACCTAATATGACTGAAGCCCATGATTTTGATCTCCAGCATGTGATCTCAGAGCTCAAAAGGCTTACAGAGGAAATCCCAAGTTTGAGAAAGCCATACATAGAAGGTCTAACTAAAACAAACAAACAGGAATGAAGAGGTGGCACTGTGGTGAAGAGCACCAGCTGCTTTTGCAGGGGACCAGCATTCAGCTCCCAGCACCCCCATGACAGCTATCCATGTCGATAACTCTAGTTCCAGGAGATTCAAGGCCCTCTTCTTGCTGTCATGTGTACTGCACTGTAGGCATGTGGTTCACACACATACACACAGGCAAAACAGCCATACACATAAATAATCTTTTTAGAAAACTAAAAACAAGCAAGTAAAACCACAGTAGGTTACAGCTCTTAATAACACAACATTTAAAGTGCTATCTTTTCTTATTCTCTAATTAAACTCCACATTCTATAACCTATAACCTACCAAACCGTAGCACAGAATTCAGAGTATAAACAGAATACTGTAAATTCTTTCTGGGGTATTATTACTTCCACTGCATGGGGAACACTCATGGTCTCAATTCCCCTTACATTTTACACACACACATACACACACACACACATATGTGTGTGTGTGTGTATATATATATGTATATATATATATACATACATGTGTGTATATATATACATATATATACACATATATATGTATGTATATATATATACGTATACACACACACACACACACACACACACACATATATATATATATAGCAATGTGTTAAGAATAGACTATTCTCAATAAAGGAAAAGAAATCAAGGTATTTATGTGGGGTTAAAAGTCTTTCCCTTTTACTTCGAAATATATTTTGGTTCTTAGATTTGAAAACAGATGATCCGGAGATTCACTTCAAATCAAAGCACTTAGCGAGAATCGAAACACTTGGGAACTACTTTTGAATCACTATTGAATAACCTGTGCTATTATGCCCCACCCCAGCCCGAATCTTCTGTTTCTTGGTTTTTGTTTTTTTTTTTTTTTCCAAAAGAAAAACAAAGGATGAGATCAGAGATGTCATCTTGGGCCCCTAACAGTATATCAAATCAAAGTATTTCAGACTGTCTTTAAATAGCAAAGTCACGCTGTGAAGAATTGCTATCTAGAGCCCAGCAGCATAGCTCTGCCTTATAACTCACTCCAACCTGGAAATAGTTCTTCTCTAAGGTTTGTAAGAAACTCAGCTGAACACGGAAATCTCATGTCTCATCGGCATTTGATAAATTTCAGTCTTCAATATATTTCTATGGAAATGAAAGCTATAAATGATATAAAATAATAATGTCAGCCAGCCAACTTTAATAAAGCTTTACTGGAAGAGATGGGCTGCTCTGACACCTGTTCCCAGGTATATCTCTCCACTTGCTCGGATTTCTAACCAATGCAACTCTGCTTCCACTTTCTCTCCTGCAAGTTCATTAACAGGTAACTGCACGTGTCAAAATCTACAGTTTGCTCTATATCTATCCACTGGATTTTGGAAACTGGCTCTTGCTACTCAAAAAACAGGAGAACAGAGGCCCAGAGCCAACTCTAAGAATTGTAGGATCATTTCCAGGCAATTAGTGATTGCGCTTAAGGACAAACACATCTGAGCAACTTGATTGGAGCTTCTTTCTGTGCGTATGATCCCTCTCGGTTGATTAATGAGCGAATGTGCCCTCATTTATCCTCTTTGAGGATGCAGCTGTGAAGCAAACACACAGAAATATCCTGTTAGCAGACTGCTTTTCTCTCCTCAGCTGCCTTCCTGTTCCAGTGCTAACCAGCCAGTGGTGGGAGGGCTGGTGCCTAACTTCCAAGACCATAGGAGAACAAGGCTAAAGGACTCCATTTAACTCTTATTTTGCTTAATGTCACCCCAAAGTTGGGAAAATTCCAAAAACACACTTCTCAAAAGGGCAACTGTTTCTCAGTAGCATGCCTGTTTAACAGGATGCAGTTTTCTTTGGCTGCCATTTCAGAACCTCTGCCCAGGCTTCATGCCTGAGGTCACTTGTCTTTGGGTGTCTTACAAACAGCCTCCTGATTGAGGTATTTGGGAGAGTATCTCCTGAGTCACTACGTATTAATAATTTCAGGCTAAATATACTAAATTAGATATTTCAAAGTAAAATAAGTGTGTTTCCAAGACAAGGTCATACATTTAGTCACAGGTGTGATGGCAAGTAGACACACCCTTATTGGGAATGTCTACACTACTAAATGAGTGAATACACTCTTAGACTCCAAACAGACCTGACTTGTAGTACAAATAAACGGCCCTGAATTAACAGATCGCAAAATAGCAACGTACCAGTAAAAAGACAGTCTGTGCGTATTGCCTATTATTAGTTGGAAACTTTTCTTCTTACTCATCAATTGCTCATTTTATGTATTTCAAGGTTTATTTCTAGCTAGACGCGACCTGGAAGATTCCTCCCTGAGGACTGCCTCTCGTAGTATTGGAAGGCACCCTGCCAAGGGAGAAAAGCAATCAATAGTGCTACCCAGCCATGAAGCCTGCAAACCCCAGTGGTGACCAGCTCAGCAAGAGGATTATATTTTCTTTGATTTAGAGAGAAAGAGAGAGACAGAGACACAGAGACAGAGACACAGAGACACTCTGGTCAGCTGCAGATTGTAACAGATAGCCTGAGAAGAACTTCTGCAGACTTGAGAACCCTAAATGAATGTAAGAAAACTGTAGGGTTAGAGATCACAGGTTGCTGTTCATCTGCCGAATACTCTCATGTGAAAACGCTTGCTACAGACAGGAATTCCATCCACACTTTTGAGTCTCAGACATGCTGTATCACATCACATTCTAAATCTGACTTATTAGTGTGTGGTCATCACATTCTTCAAAGGGTAAAAAAAAAATAACAGACACAAACATCATTTAACCTTTTCAGAAGAAAAGTTCCCATCTGGTTCACTCTATCTGTAGTGATTTCTATGGTTCTACAAGGCAGAAATGGTGGCCATGTAACCTGCACAATAGAGACAAAAGGACCACCTGTAAGAATTTCAAAGCAGCTACAAAATATGAAGTAACATCAGGATACTGCTAAATACACAACATTGGAAAGTGTAAATAATATTATTTTTTTAAAATTGTTGTTGTTGTCATTGATGTTCTGTTTATCCAATGCTTCTCAGGATCCTTCTCCCAATGCAATCAATTTTCCAACTGAACACAAGGCAGTAAAAGGCAATAAGAAATATGGGTGAAACACAAAAGGAATAATAAGCCTTATGGAAAGTATAGCACTGATTTAGCTCACAAGGCAGGGTGCATGTACCAGTGAATGAACATCACTTGGGAAGCATTAGAAAAGCAAATTACTTGGTCATTATCCTAGACCAATGAATCAGAAACTGGAAAGAGAACTCAATAAACAGTATTTTGACAAGTCATCTAGGTGGTCATGTTCCATACTGAATCTAATAACCACTTATCAATAGGAAATGTCAGGTGTTATTTCAGTGAATAGTGAAGTATTCTGCATATCATAAATGTACTCATTAAATGTGATCCCACTTATTTTAGGTACATTCATTATAAACATCATAGAAATTTACCTCTGAAGTTATTCATTCCTAATTTATGGGTAGCATCAATATCTCTACATGTGACATTGAAAAAAAATTGTCATCCATAAAATATTCCATACTTACTAAGGATGTGGTATAACCCAGGCATAATTCTCATCTTTTAAAATAAAATAAAATCATTTATTCTTGACAACTGTGAAGCTGAGAAGAAGCCATTTTGTTTCCTTCAGTGGGCGCAATGTGACAAACTGCTTCACTGTTTTCTCTGTCCTGGAGAAATGAAAAGTTATAGTCCACAGCCAAAATAAATATTTTCTCTTAAGTGAATTTTTGGGAGTTTGAGAATTCATATGTGCATAAAATTCATTTTAATCAAATCTACCAATTCCTTCCCTTCTAATTCCTGCCATGTTTTTCTTCCAACTTCATTTGGGTCATTATTTAACCTATTAAGTTAGTGCTGCCTGTGTGTGCACTGATATAGAACCATTCTCTACAGCATGACTTTCCTCTCAGTGGGCTTTAAAGTCAAGCAGAAAGCAGTTAGTTATTCTCAAAACGTGCATTCCAGGAACTCACCAATGGGCATGCACTGCCAGGCCAGTTGCTAGTGCAGCTTCCAAGGTTCACAGCTGTTGAGATTACTTTTCTCTTTCCGTAACATGCATAATACTTTCTATCTTTATAGAAGCTAGGTAATAGAGATGAAGCTTCTAGATCAGCACCAGATTATTCCGTGTCCTATGGATCAAATATGTGGTGCCCTTAGCAATACTGTCTTACCATCAAGTTCTGGAAGGCAACCAAGAGCAATGATAATAGCCTGTATGTTCACCAGGGCTCTGGTGTTCTTGTTTTCATTCTGTTCTGTTGTGATGAAACACCAACCACAAGCAAATTTGGGAGGAAAGGAAAGACAGCTTTGATTGGCTTGCTCAGCTTGTATTTTTGGATCACTCGGGGCTGCCTGTCCAGCGACGGCATTGCCCATAGTGGGCTGTGTACACCCAGTATTTATTGAAAAAAATGCCTCACGGACCTGTTTACAAGAAATCTTTTTTTTTCCTTTTTTATTAGATATTTTTAATTTACATTTTAAATGTTATACTCTTTCCCAGTTTCCCACCCCTGGAGTTCTGCTATACCCTCCCCCTTGCTTCTGCTTCTATGAGGATGCTCCCACATGCCCACTTCCACCTCCCCACCCTGGCATTCCCCTACACTGGTATAGAGCCTGCACAGGACCAAGGGGCTCTCCTACAATTGATGCCTGACAAGGCTATCCTCTGCTACATATGCAGCAGGAGCCATGGGTCCCTCCATATATACTCCTTGGTTGGTGGTTTACTCCCTGGGAGCTCTGAGGGATCTGGTTGGTTCATATTGTTGTTCTTCCTATGGGGATGCAAACCCCTTCAGCTCCTTCAGTCCTTTCTCTAACTCCTCCATTGCAGACCCTGTGCTCAGTCCAATGGCTGGCTGCGAGCATCTGCCTCTGTGTTTGTCAGGCTCTGGCAGAGCCTCTCACCTACAAGAAATCTTACGAGAGTAAACCCTTTATCAACGTACCTCTTCCAGATGACAAAATCAAAGCAAGAACAAAACCAAAACAAAACAAAAACAAAGCAACAATGACAAAAAAAAAGAAAAAACTAATTAGCACCTATGGTGCCACACTGACCAATGATTGAAAGGAGGTAACCCATGCCTGCCTATTATTGGACATTTTATTTGATTGTATATGGCAAGTGGAAGAGACATTACCCATATTACAGTGTTAAATAAATATACATGCATACACACACACACACACACACGAAGCTTCTATCATGTTTTTATTTTGCATTTTCAAAAGTCTTTACTGCTACTTCTCATTACCTATACTGCTCCTCTAGTCTGTCCTCTTGTCTTAGTTACTTTTGTACTGCTGTAATAAAGACTGTTACAAGGTGGAAGAAGGGGTTTGTTTATCTTACACTTTCACATCACAGTCCATCATTGAGGGAAGTCAGTGAATGAACTCAAACAGGAAACTCAAGTCAGGAACTGAAGCAGAGATCATAGAAGAGTGTGGCTTCCTGACTTGCTATCCTGGATTTATCATCCTGCTTTCTCATATCACTTAGGACCATCTGCTCAAGGGAAACACTGCTCAAAGAGGACTGGCCCCTTCCATATCAATTGTTAAACAAGAAAATGCACTACAGACCTTCTGATAGAGGCATTTTCTCAACTGAAGCCCTTTTTTACAGATAACTATAGCTTGTGTTGAACTGACAAAAATATCTAACCTTGTCAATTTGATATACCAATACATTACTACTAAATCATAACCTTTCTTTTTTGTTTATCCCCAATATTGCATACTAAAATCAAAATTACCATATAAAACATAAGTAACTTTTAAATGTTATTTTATCATTACTTTATTTATTCACTTTATATTCTGATCTTAGGGTCTCCTCTACCAACACACACCCTCCTTCCACCTCTCTTCCCCTTCTCCTCTGAGAAGAGGGAGGCACCTCTTGATACCAACCCACCCTGGCACATCAAATCACTGCAGGACTGACCCATCCTCTCTCACTTAGGACAGAAAAAGCAGCCCAGTTAGTGAAACAGGATACATAGGTAGGCAAGTGTCAGGCACAGCCCCTGCTCCAGTTGTTGGGGGACCCACATGAAGACCAAGCAGCACATCTGCTACATAATCTGTTGGGGTGGTGGCTAGGTCTAGTTGGTGGTTCAGTCTCTGGGAGCCCCAAAGGTACAGGTTAGTTGACTCTGTTAGCCTTCCTGTAGAATTCCTATCCCCTCTGGGTCCTTCAATTCCCGCCCCCAACCCTTCCACAAGACTCCTGACCTCTGTCTAATGTTTGGCTGTGGGTCTCTGCATGGGTTTCAGTCAGCTACTCTGTGGAGCCTCTCAGAGGACAGTTGTGCTAGGATCCTGTTTGCAAGCATATCAGGATACCCAAACTACAATCCATAGACCCAAAGAAGCTAAATAACAAGGAAGGAAGCTTGAATCTCACTCAGAAGGGTAAATAAAACAGTCTTTGGAGGTAGATGACAGGCAGGAGCTTGGTGGGAGAGTGGATGAGGAAAAAAATGAGAAGGGGACCTGGGGTGGGGGTAGTGTCAGGTGTAGAGAGAGCTGGGGAGAGAGGGCCAAGAGAGTGAACAGAAATTGGCAGGGGTGGAATGGGACTCTCTAGGACTTTTTCACAAGTACCTATATAGGCTCCATATTCTTTCACACTTCTAGATTTGGGAGGGCAAACCCCCACATTGAAAGGCAAATACGTAACATTTTCTAGTTTCTGACTGTGAACTGAGTGCTAGGGAAGAGCACTAAATAATAAATATTTCTATGAAGCATTTCTGAAAGCATTTCTGGATGAGATGGGGATTGTGGATTTTTTTTGGCTCCATAAAATAGACTTACTCACACAGAAAATCACTTTTCCTTGTCATTTGTAAGAATAAAATCTGATTAATTTATACAGTAATAAAAATGACCTTTTACATAGCATTTGTTTGAGCTAAAGTATCATACATTCAAATAGACCTACAAATAAACTATGAAGAGACTTCAAGAGTGAGAAAGAGCATGTCTCTTTCATTTCAACAGGAACTAAGTACTGAGCAATAACTAGACAACAGAAACTTTCCAAAAGGCTAAGGTCCTAAAGGATATAAATAAATAAATAAATAAATAAATAAATAAATCCTAAAATGTTACCTTCAAAGAGTATGTATCGAGCAAGGGAAGCTAATGATAATTAAAATACAGAACATTATTTTAATGATAATTAAAATAATAAAATAATTAAAATGAGGCAATAACAAAAATGAAGTAAGAAAACAATACAAGGAATTGGGGTGATGGATGTTGTGACTAGGAAGGGGATCTTCTCTGTGGAGGGCAAAGGGAGAGAATCTGGAAAGCCCCCTAAGGAAAGATTTTTTTCTAAGAAAATGCAAAGATTCAAATGCAGATGGCTGAGAAGTCAGAACAATCTAGAAGCCTGCATGGAGAACAGTCAGGGAGAGAAAGAATAAGAGACACTATCTTTTAACCCTACTGTCCTGTCTTCCCCACCATGATGAACTGTAGGCCTTCGAACTGCAAGTCAAGATAAATCCTTCTCCCCTACAGTCCTTCTTGTCAAGGACTTGGTCACAGTAAGCAAAAAGGGATAAACTCATACTTTAACAGGCTTTGGATATTGACTCACATTCATGATGAGATAGATATACAGATAGTTATATTATAAATGAATGGATGTAATGACTAGTGTGCCATCATCTAACTAATTCTATGCTGACTTTATACCAGGACTTCTATTTGTCTTGCATCTCTGAATATGAAGCCTGCCATAATTTAGTTGAAGAGCAAAGAGGTCAAGCTGCTAGCCCAACACCACACAGCAAGGTACGGCAATGCCAGTCTTCAAACCCAAGTGTTCTGGATACCCAGTACTGAGAAGCTACCTATGGACATATCTGGGTTGGGAGAATACAATGGCAGAATTTGTTTTCTTTGGCTAGAGTTAAAGAAATCTTTATAGAACACTATCAGTTGATATATGATATAAGGGATTAAACACTTCCCTGGGAAAGAATTGAGACAGATTGTTCACATAATAAAAAACATTATATAGTGCAGTGTTTTGTATGGGCACAGCTCAGATTCACAAGGCCTGACATAAGACTCAAGAATTGTTGACATCTTAACAAGTTGATGCTTAACAAGTCAGAATCAAAATAAAAGTCGTTCTTTTTACAGAAATAGATTTCATATAGAAAATCAAAAGTAAAAAGAGAATTGTGATTTTGGTTATAGACAATGATACTATACAACTAAGCATAGTTATATGGCTAATAGCAGATATTCTCACAAACATCAAGATTTTTGGATGTAGGGCCATGTGGTTTACCATTATTTTACAGCTCCTAACACTGTGCCTGCAGGAAGTGCCCAGAAATTTAACACAATAAATGAGTACTCATTACATGAAGGTATGCTGTTATGAGCAATATGTATTCCCCTGTCACAGGTTCATATCTAGAGAGAAGTAGAAATGGCAGATACACAACACAGGCGCCATGCCCTCCGCTCTCTGAGGAAAGCACAGACTCTCATGGGTCACATGCCTTTTGTCATTGACTCACAGCTGTGTTCCCTCATCCTATGCATCAGCAATTCACTAGATAACTTGTTCCCTCTCTTGAAGCAGAGTTTCCATTGATTCCAAGAGCTTTATCTAAATAGGAAGAATCAATGCAAATAGGAAACAAACAGACTGTGAGGTTATCAAGCCTTGTCAGAGTAAGGTAGCTGGGACCCCCTTTATCAACAGTGCGTGCTTATCTGGAATGTCACCCATGATGTCACAGAGGATGTAGTCTAGAGATGAAACAAGTTCCTGTTCCCACCAGCTTACCATCTGAAAGAAAATAGCAGACTCTGGAAAAGGAAGCTGTGTCTGATTAACCTAGAGTCATATGAAAGTTTCAAGTGAACATGTGGAGCCGTTGAAATCCCAGCTGTCTCAGGAAAGGATCTAGACTTTTAAAGAAAACCATCTAGTCCTTTCTGCCAGACTGTTTTCTTTTTTAATCAACCTTCATGGGATGAAAGAGTTTAATTTTTCAGAGTGGAGAGTAATAGAGAAACAAAAATCAAAGAACAGGACGAAGTCCAGTCTTACTACAGGAAAATGTGTTCAGTGGTGTTTCACAGCAAATTATCCTAGGAAAAAATTTATTTAGGTGTATTTATTAATCCCCTATATGCCACAATAACAATTCTTCATAGAAATGGACTTCTATGGTCCCCAAATCATCTCTAATTTAAGTTCAATGTGTATTTATATTGAAAAAATAAATTAAATTTGTGGTTGAGTAGATTTTTTTTTAATTTGTTTAAATGTCTGAGGGTTTGTTACAATTCCACAAATTATGTACTTGGTGAGCTCGGAATACTACTTAACATTTAAAACTACCACAGTTTTTTCCTGAAGAATGGATACATACATATGTATGTATATATATGTGTATATATATATATATATATATATATATATATATATATATATATATATGAAACTCTGAAATTGAGGCTGACATATTTACATCAATTTATCTGTTTGTTACTTCTATATGTAATATGTATGTGTGAGGCCTTTAATGGATGAGCATAAACAAATGACAAGTTAGAGTCCCCCAGACAGAGGATTGTCTTTCTTTGAATACGTCCTGCACTGTAACATTAATTGAGTATACACTGTGAAGTCATAGAACTGGCCTCAGACATCAGCCTCTGAACTCAGAGGCCTGATCCCTCTTGCTTTTATCAAGCAGCCAATCCAGTATATCCTCCATGATGTCTTCTTTTTTACTAAGTACCCCTTATATCTCTGTGCAAGAAACATTGTTTTTCTCATTCTTGTTATGTCCCTTAGAAGCTGACTATGGCTTTACACAGTGTTTTCTATAATTCATGTCTCAAGATGGTCTGCATCATCGGTTTTGCACAGTGTCAGTCATGTAGCAGTGTGAAAAGAGCCCGGGAGAAGCATTGAAGTCTCCTCTGAGAAGCATCCCACTCACATTTCAGGGCCTCAGGGAACTACATGGTCAACTCTGATCTCAATACACTGCATGGCAGACTGTAAACGTGGCACAAAAGAAATAAAAAAGCCACTTTCCAGTAGAAGGCACTGCAATAAGCATTACTCTGCCGTGTATTACACTGGATTCCCATTTATATGGTTAACATAAATCATATACTAACAATGAATTAGAAAGTAGTTAATTTTTTCAGATGTTTTGTGTAGTATAATGTTATAAAGCCAGTCCAATTTACCACTGAGACAAGGTCTGGATGTACATCTCTGGCCAGAAAAAACTGGATATCCTCTTTCTGCTTTAGCATCTGGAGTGCTGGAATTGTAGGCGCATATCCCATTCATGGTTTAGGCCACAATCTTCATGCTAACAGTTTTTGGTCCTTTCGGGGAAACATGCTAGACTTAGCTCAAGTTGCTTTTTAACTTTTTTTTTTTTATCAAGAACTAAATGTTTACTAATTAGTGTACTTAGACGTTAGACATGATCTTTAATAACGAAGTGACTTCTTAATTCCAGTCATGATTATTAGGAATGAGTCATGCTTAGTTAAATTAAAGCTATTCAATGTGAAAAACTTGGCAAAGATATTTATGAGGCACACTTTATCCTTGCCAATTCCAGCATTTTAATTTAAATAATTTCTAGTTGCCAATATAACTAGAAGAAGAGAATTCTGCCTCCAGACTATGGGGTATGCTGTGAGAGATAACTTATACAAATTGATAATTAAAGTTCCTGAAAAAAAAAAATCAGAGAAGTTAAAGGAGTTATTACATAGAGCATTGTGTGCCGGCTTGTAAATAATGTTAGTTACAATATACCTGTAGGGCAGAATTTGATCGGGTGGCATTATTATTCATTGAACATAGGATAGTTATCCATGAGATAATGTACAAATAAATTTTGGATAATGCCTTATCTAATTTCTTAGTGGTGTGGATTTTTTCAGGATTATATTTTAGTTTTTATGTGGTCATGATTTATACTTCAGATTGAGCACACCAATATATCATATGTTAACTAAAAGATACATTTTAGCTCAGATGGATGAAAACTTTAATGTAATTGCTTTAAAATGTGTTAAAGCTATTAATATTTAATATTTTCTTCTGACACCCATTTTTAAAAATTCAGAGAAGCCTAGTAATTAGCCAGCAAATACTGTTCTGGACAACCTTAAAGGGAAGTTATCATATTCTGGTGAAACATATAAATGAGGATGGAAAATTATTTGGAAAATTCAAACACCTACTTATTTTAACTATGACTCAGGAACTAAGTAACTTCCCACTCTCATTGCTTTATTCTGTGGGTGGCAATAACATACGTAAGGTGACCTTACCTTCTGCTCTCTTTAAAACTATTAAAAGACAATATAAATTTGTGAGCATGTGGGGTATTTCTTAGAACTTTCATAAATCCTTTGTGAAAGTTATGCCATTTTAGTTATTGAATCAAACTCATGCTATTTTTTTTTACAACTTTTGAATCCAACTTTCTGTATCACAGTATTTAGAATTTTATGCGAAATATGTATATTATAGCAATAACCAATGTAGGTTCTTGAGTTGTACCTTGGTTGATCATACAAATTATTCCAAACATACATTATTTTAAATATTTAAATATTTCAAACAAATTATTTTGAACATACATATACTCTTTAAAATAAGAATTCAATTCATATAATAAATATCACTGCAACAGAGAGATGTCAGCTTTATTGATTTTTCTTAAAACATCAACTAATGATTCAAATAATATTGAAAGAAAGCTAAGCAAACTTTGAGGTGGACTATAATTTTGCCTATGCTTCTGAATCTTAATATTCAAAGGGAGAACTAACAGTTTATTACTGTACTTATCTACTTGCTCTGCCATAAATGACTTAGATGCCAGTTGTGCATGTACCTTGTCACAAGGATACTTGTCTTATTGTTTCTTTAACACAATGAATTACATACAAATACTTTATTTAATATTTGTGTCATGTTGCTGTATTTGTAATTTAGAAAACCATGTATGTATTGACAGATCAGGATAATATGTGGTTTTGGTTACTCGGGCTGCCATGTAAAAATAGCATTGACTGGATACTTAAACAACAGAGATTTATTTGACAGAGTTATAGAATGTAGAAATACCACAATCCGTGTGCTGTTGAGGTTGATTTTATTCTGGATGTGTAGGCATCCAGCATCTCATTGCGTGCTCACATTAGCAACATTATTCTATATGCATAGACAGGATAACTACCTGCTAAAAGTTTCACCGCCAAAAACATCACAGTGTGGCTTAGAGCTTTGGCTAATGCATTTGAGGAAAACACAAGTCTTCATTCTATAAGAGTGCAATGTGCCCATTAGGTGACCTTTGATCTGATTTGCTTAAAAAGAATTCTGTATAGTACTGATAATGAGAAACATAAGACTGAATTTACATGAAAATAGTCTTTGGTTATAGATTTGACTAAGAAAATTAGCATCGTGCTGAAATAAAAATATCATTTTCTAATGCTTAGAAATCACAGGTATTATGAGTAAATGTGACAACGTTTTACTTCTGGTTGCTAAAACAGGTAATGTTTGGTTACATTGCCAACAAAATTAATTTCATCACTGAAAATGATTGAATCTTCAATCGCAGGATGGTAAGTTCTGACAAAAGTATCCTCTGATTGTTGCAGCTAGAAAGCTGAAAGCCAAGTTCATAGTTTGTATAAATGCGCAGATTTGTTTAGAAAATAGGAATTGTTGTGAAGTTGTTTTAAAATTACCAAATGGGTACATAATGAAAGCACATCTGTTAAACGAAGGAGAAACACCAAATCTGAGAAAGAAATTAACAAGGAAACATTAGTTTAAAACATTCTTTTATAATTAAACTGCACTGCAAATGAAGTGGATTTTTCCTAACCGTGCTATTCACAGGCATCTATAATCAACTTGCAGGCACTTCTCAGTGAGAGCTAGAAGCAGATCTGCTTCCAACAATCAAACAGAAAGCAAAAGAAGGGACTGCACAGTGGAAATCAGGAGGCACCAGCATGGCAATCACATATCAAGTACCAAGAAGTCAGCATTTGTGTTTGGTAGCTAAAAATATTGACCATTAATGTAATTTTTTTTTGTCTTCTCCAAATAAGTGGAAGGAAAATTTAAAATGACTTTTTTGGTTTAGGGTATTCATATTATTTCCTGCTCAAAAATGATCTTATTGGAAGAGATTATTCATATCTAAATCTTTAAATGCTAAACAAATACCCCACAGTTCATATAAGAAGACCCTGCATCTTGCATCTTGCAATCTCCTTTTCATTTTCCCACAGTCTTACACAGCATGTTATATTTCTTTGTATCAAATGTTATCATCTGTTTAATCCATTGAAAATATAAGATTCAGAAGAATAAAATATTTATCTCTTCTGTTATGTTATAGTACTACAACCAATACCTGAAAAGAGTTGGCATTTATTGAATAAGTATATCAATTGATAAAAAGATGTGTATAAAAATAGTATAAAAATTTGTCCAAGATGTTATGATATGTTGGAAAGACAGACTTCTTTTGATCTAAACATTCTATAAAACTCATATCATTTATATAGATGATGGATGATATGCAGATAAATGAGAGATGATAGAGATATAGTTAGATAGATGATACATAGATAGATAGACAGATGATAAGTAGATACATAGATAGATGATAGATAGATGATAGATAGATGATAGATAGATAGATAGATAGATAGATAGATAGATAGATAGATGATAGATAGATAGACAGATAATAGATAGATAGGCATATGATAGATAGATAGATAGATAGATAGATAGATAGATAGATAGATAGATAGATAGATATAGATGACAGAGAGCTAGATCATGAATGATTGATAGCAGATTGATAGACAGATAACAAATGACTAATATATCTTCATAAATTAAAAAGTACAACGTATCTTCATTGAACCACTTTATATTTTATTGGTTGAATAAGTTTATTTTTCATTTATAAATCTGATGCCTACTAGTTACTATTTATTACTCTTTCTTTACACTGGGTATAAGAATTTGATTTTCTATACATGTTGAAAGAGAAGCTTAGAAAATGTTTTTCCTAAGTACTTTTTAATTCTAATTTTAATTTTATCAACTTTGAATAAATTACAATTTGAGAAATAGAAGAAACAGCCAGAGAAAGAGAAAGACCTTAATAGCATTGTAAAATGTATTACTAAATTTTACCTTTAATCAAACTTTAAAGTTGAACATTAGTGAAAACTAATGAGTTTATTGTCTTAACCAAGTCCAGGCATCAGCAAAGGAGCATTTTTAAAAATGTAAAGTTTACCAATCATGTAACTTTTATGCTCATAACCATGTTACTAAACTTCAATTGTTCTTCATGCAAATCATCCACCCAAATCATCCACCTGGCCCGGTCCTGCTTGCTTATCTATCTCCTCACAATGATGCCATGCTCGCTGCATCGCTGAGCTCTCCCCAAGCTGTCTTCTTTCCATTTCTGCTTTCTTCTTCCTCTTGAAATGCTAAGTGTTCAATCGCTGTCTTCCAATTATAAGATACTGCCTAATCCGGCTTCATTATAAACCTCTCTCTGAGTTTTTTTATCTTAACCCAGGAATATTTTTTCTCTGAAAACTTATCTTTTCAAATTCTCTTTTAAGAGCAGGTAACTGCTACATCTATCCTGGAAAGCTTTTGTTTGCTTGTTTGTTTTTCCTTTCCTTCTTGAGTAGTCATGAATTCATTCACCTTTTTTTTCCCAATAATTTTGTCTTTCCAACTAGTCAGTGGTAGAAAGGGGATCTTCCTTGGCTTACTTTTCTTTCCATTCCTCAAGAACAGTGTCTGGCACGGAAAATAAGATCACACTGATAATTACAAAATAAATGAAGACATAATTTTCAAACCATTTGACTTATTTATTAATGGAAGTCAACAAGTCTTTTTGCATTAACCTTTCACTTAATGAAGCCATAATTACAGCATTTTAATTACAACATTTTAATCATAACATTTTAATTATAACATGTTTCTGACTATTTCTTGCAAGTGCATGTAGAGGTTATTAAAAAGTAATAAATGAAAAAGCAAAGTCAAACATTGAAAGGTATCAGAATCAAATACTTTTAATCTCTTCTATGCGTCTATCAGTCCTTATGTTAGAAATTGCATTTCCACTAAAATTTGTATTACTCAAAAAATAATTTTATGATAACATACTAGTAATAAAGTAAGAAGCAAATTTGGAAACACTGGCATATGTGAAATTGAGTCACCAAGACTATGATGGTCATTTCTAGGAAAGAAATATTATTCCATAGGGAAAAATGCCTTGGTGATATGAAATGTTTCATGCTTCACAACACAGGAGTTATGAGGAATCAATCAGTATCCAATGACTAAGAGAATCTGCTCTCCAATGCAAGAGATGCCACCAGATGATGAATGAGCTGTCTCTTCAGAAACAGAAATTTTAAAAAGTGAAGAAAGAAGAAAGGAAGAGGTTAGACATTAATATAGGTCTATCTCTCCCAGGGTGTTCTAAGAATACTTTTAAATATAAAAGTTTTCTCACTTAATTTCTATCAGATTTTTTTTATGTGAATCGGAACCTAGAAACAAGAAAATCAGCAGAAATTATTCAAACGTATAGAGACATGGAAGCAAAGAGACTGGATATGGGCTCAGGATTTTTTTTTTTTTTTTTTTTTTGACCTAATATAAATGTGTGTGAGTCCTATACAAAATAACTTTTCTCTTAAAGCACACACTTTTAATCAAAACTAAATGAGAAACATGCAAACTATGATTTCCGTGCTACTTCATGAATGCTGGAGAGGTAAGCAGAGGAAGAAAGACAGAGAGAAAATGACCCAGGAGATTTAAAGATTGTAGTGCTGAGTAGACGTTCTGCGGTCTCCCTTCAGATCGCCCTAACCTATCCAATGATGCATGTAGTTCCTTAAAAGGGGTGGAGGAATTCATTCTATAACATTCTAATTCACACACAAATCATCCTTAGAGAGGTGACACATAGTACTTTACCCTAAGACTTATCAAGACCTCAAGGAGAATTTCATTTGAAAATAATTGCGGAATTGGAGAATAATTGGCAGTCAGTCACAAGTGCTTCAACTGCCGAGAAGCAAGTACCTCACCTCCAATCCCAAAGCAACAAAATTGTATGGTTATGTTGCTTGAGGTTGCTGATGGTTGCGAAAACTTTCTATGTAACAGGACACATGTTTTGTCCTTAAATGTGTTCCGAAGAGGATCCACGTGATAATAACACAGCAAATGGAATTGCAAAGTGAAAGCGCTGCTTCTCTGGTAGCGTGCTTAGCCCCCTTTAACACTGAAATTGCAAGCATGGGTGAAGTTGCCCAGTGAGTACCAATTTAACTTTTCGATGTTTTAAGACTGAGTACAGCAAGAAGGTCTAACCTCAATGTTGTAGAAAGTAAACAAGGGAGTGAGCGCCATCTGTAATGTCTGAGGGTCTATGAGGCCAGACTGGCCGTCAACATTTAAAGAAGTACCCCATTCTTGATATGGGGTTTTAGTTATTTTCTAGTGTTTAATATAAACATTTCCAGCCCATTAGAGACTAACAGGGTTGGACTTTCCTTATATTGCTATTGTATATGTATTTTAGGAATCTCTTACATTATTAGGTTTCCGTGTAACTTTTGTAGAGGTCATAAGTTTTTGTTAATCCTCCCTATATTCCTTTTTCTACCTTTCTCACCCTCTCTCACCCCAATTTGGCCAGTCTTGTTTCATAATTCCCCTTTCTACCTTCACATCCACTGCATTTCAACTCTTCTCCTTTGTGAAGTTTCCCCCACCATTGTCCCAGCTAATCTTCTGACTTCTATGCGTATTTCAAATGATACACGAATTATCTAAAGATTCAGAGCTCTCATCCACCTATGAGAGAAGATATGTGACTTTTAGTTTCCGGGTCTGTTAGTTCACTTAGAAAGATTGTGTCCAGGTTGCATTAGTTACTTATTTGTAAATCTAATAAAATACCTTAACCAAGGTAATTTACACAGAAAAATGATTTGGGGAACTTGTGGTTCCAAAGAGATAAATATCCATCATGGACGAAAGGCAAGGCAGCAGGCACAGAAACTGGAGCAGAAAGGTGAAAGTTCACATCTTCACACTCAAATATGAAGCAGAAAGAATGAAGTGAACATCAGGAAAATTTGAACTTTCAAAGTCCACTCCTTGTAACATCTCCAGTGTGTCTGCTTCTCCCCAAACTCCCTAAACAGCATCACCAACTGTGAACCAAATATTCAAACTCCAGAGCTTTTGAGGTACATAACTCATTTAAGTCACCATATATTTAAGCTGTTTACATAGGAATTTCACAATTTTTGTTTATCTTAAAAGCTGAAAATTATTCCATTGTACAAACATACCATAATTTCACCATCCATTCAACCAGTTGGGTGGTCATCTGGGCTATCTCCATTTCTTGAGTATTGTGAATAGGTCAGCAATGAATATGGCTGAGCAAATATCTCTGTAGTGGGATGTAGAGGTATTTGGGTATATGCCCAAGAGTGGCATAGATGATCATATAGTATATCTACTTCTAGCCATGGGGGGAATCTTTGATTGGTTTTTCATAGTGGTTGAACCAGTTTGAATTTCTGCTAAAAGTAAATAAATATAATCCTTTCTTGACATGCATTTGTATTTGTTGGTGGTGATGGTCGTGGTAGAGTGTTTTATTTTGGTGGTTGTTATTGTTTTGGGGGAGATATTTTTATTGGCTTTTATCTTAGGTTTGTTTTTGGTTTTTCGTTTTTGTTTTTGTTTTTGTTTTTTTGACTAAGGTAAGATAAAATCTCAAAATAGTTTTAATTTCCATTTTTTTAAAGACTGAAGATGTTAAAAGTATTCCTGAAAATGTATGTACTAACAACATTAATCAGATTATATTTAGGAATATACACATATTCATAAATATGAAAATAATAACAATTAATTTTTAAAGGCCATAAATGGGAAAGATAGCAAGGAACATACATAGGAAGGTTTTGGGGGAGGAAATGCAAGGGAAAATTTGTGATTATATTATAATCTCAAAATAAAAATGGTGTTTCTCAATTAAAGACAAACTGAATAGAAATGGACTGTACCTACTAGCACCTAGGTTACTTTTCAAGAAGCCTATTACCTGAGTGTGGTTTGCTACATATTCCTAAGAACTTGTATAGGTGTCTTAAAGTGGCTGTTGGACTTTGACACCTTCCAGTGCAGTATATAGACACCTTTGCCTATTTAATATCCCAAAGACTTTCTAAAGATTTTGAAATTCCAAGTCCAGTCAGCAATGACCCTTCTAGTTAGCTTGGTGTTGAGAAATCAATAATAGACTGGGTAAAGAAGGAGAAAGATTGAGAGAAAGAAACAATAAGCACCGTGAAACCCCTAATCTGTACTCCAGCATGCTGAAATGCAGTTGGGTTTTTTTTGTTGTTGTTGTTTTGTTTTGTTTTTTGTTTTTGTTTTGTTTGTTTGTTTGTTTTTTGTGAGTGCTATTGAAATGCTCCAGCAAAAATTTTGTTAATATTTAGGAGTATATCAAGGATATAAAGATTCTTTGGAATTTAGGTCTCACACCTACACACAAGCGTACATGCATAGATACACACCTGATGATCAAGACATTAAACATACAAGAACTTTAAAAATCACTTAGCTGCCACTTCTGTTTCTACATTGAAGTTAATTTTTAAAACATTTAACAAAATAAGTTTTACCTGAGCATATGTTCAGGTGACAATATACCTTTATCTCCCTCAATAAAAACAGGAAGTATTTACTATATAAGAAAAGTTGTTTGATTGCTATTTAAAACAGGCATTTTCTGTCCTGTTTGACTATTTCAATATTGCTTTTCCTCTTACATTTATATAGGCCTATGTGCATACCTTCTCTTACTTTATTCAAGGACAGTATACAGTATATGGATTTACATTGGTTAGAGGTTACAACAGCTATAACTTCTTATGACTATATATTCATATTTGATCTATAAAGCTTTGATTTTTATAGCCATTCCTCTTTATGAAGCATGCACCTGGGCAATTTGCAGGACCAAGTGGACAATGATGAGCATTCTTGAGTTATGAATGCTTTCACTGCAGTTTTCTATCATGCTTGGAAAGAAAGAAAGAAAGAAAGAAAGAAAGAAAGAAAGAAAGAAAGAAAGAAAGAAAGAAAGAAAGACTGGTGCAAAACGTGTTTTCTTCACATGCAACATAAAAAATGAGAACAACATTGATCTCCTATGGACTGATCATTGCTTGCTCTGGGGATATTTTTGCAAAAGAATGAAAATTTTTATGATCTGAAACACTGGCAACTGAGATTTTCTGCATCTATGCATGTCTCCATTAGCCAGGCTGTAGAGGCTGAGGCTCCTGATTCTGGGCTCAGAGCCATTCTGGTTAGTTGTCATTCCAGGCAGAATAAACCAAAGAGGTGGGATTTCCTGGCAACCTTTCTGTTTCTCTAGAAGATTGCAACTGAACACACTGAACACGATTTCTTGTGAAATGTTGGACTTTGTCATCAATTGTACCCAAGAGAGAGCCACAACCATCTGCTGGCTGTTCTAACTCTAATTCCCAGTGAGACAAGAGAGAAAATAGAAATTATTACGTTTTCTGTATTGTCCATATATTCCCGTTTTCTTATGTCATAAAAGCATGACACAGCAAACTCTCCAAAATGTCACCTAACTCTCTCCAATCTCTGCCTCCCACCCCTAACTGGATCTTATTCGTAAAAGTGGTTGTGTGTCTCTAACAACATTTGCATAACAAGAGCCAGATTAGCTCTCTTGGGACTGAGAGTTACAAGGTGCTCCCAAAAGCCTGTCATTGCTGCAGAGGAGAACTTTGGCAACCTCTGAGCTGGTAGGATTATAGAAATCACCAAGCAAGGCCATCAGCATCCGTCATTTTCTAGTTGTAACTTGAATGACTTAATCAGATTGTTCAAAAGTATTCTCATTTACTGCCGATCTGTGTAAAATTTTGATCTACAAATAGAAAACAGTACACTAAAATGAAGAACAGGAAAGAGCAGATTGTAGTGAAATCGGGGAATGCCACCAGAGCCTTCACATGCAGTACTTACCAGCAGTGGGGCTGAAACGGGTCATGCACGCCCTTGCAGATGCTGTGGATTGCACAGAGATGTCCCTGATCCACTCCTGGAAGGCGTGTTTCATATTTTATGCAATAAAGAAAACCCTTAATGTGATGGAACAGATGATGAGCTGATTGTTTTTGAGGAACAGTTTGGTTCTTGGACATGATTTTCCCTTGCGAAACAAGAATTAAATTTGTGCCATTACTTTTTTTTTTCCCTCTGACCCAAAGGAAAGTAGACTAGACTTTAAACTGTACAAATGTTACATGTGTGTGCTCACCAGTGCTTCACAAAGGAATATATAGCATAACCTATTGACAATTATTTGTTGCTTGTATGAAATCCTCTTGACTCACTCAAAGAAAAGATAAAAATAGACTCCAAGTAAAATCCATGCATTTCTTTTCTCCTACAAAACTGATGTTTAAAGTTTTATTTCAGACGATTATAGTATTTCTTCATGTTTGAGGACAGCAGGAATGGATCAAGTAGCTCTAATGCATCCAAGGTCAAAGCAGACCAGTTTTGGCCTGTCCGACTTTGTTTCCCTTGTGCTTACTTTGCTTGCTCAGTGTACTGAGTCTCCTGTTTCAGAACTGACATTAGAAAATGACACAGACCTAGACCAGTCTCAGAGAACTAGAGGCCTCATAGTTAGTAGAAGACACACACACACCATAATATGTGAATACTTGTAATTATATTGTATATATATATATGGGGGTATGTGCATTTATATGTATTACAGATGTATATAGATGTAAATGTATAAAATGGTGTATGAATAACTCTGATTTTATGAGTAAAAAACACTAAACAATAATAGTACACAAACATTAACCATTTTCTGCCTTTTCTTTAGATTTTTTTTGTCTTTTCTTTTCTCCCACATATTAAAGAACTTATATCTTTTCCACAGGACATTTCCACTCAAGACCATATCAGCTTTTATGGACACATTTTTAGGAAGTTTGCCCTAAAACTTGAATGTAAGCAAAGTTGTCACCTAGAAAGAGAAGGCACCATTGACATATTCCGCAATGTTAAAATTCTTCTGAAGTTGAAGATTGTAATTAAGTTTTTTTTTTATCTTGTTGGATGATAAATTTTAACATTATTGGAAAAAATAGTAAAAAGATTTTATGCAAATATTCTATTGTGGCACCTCAAACCTTTCCAAAAGGTGATCTTTAACCTTTCATTCAAAAATCTAAAATTTAGGAAAGCACTAATAGTGAAGAGGGGTAGTTTTTTTTTTTTTTTCAAAGAAATAACACATAGATGTGGAAAGAAGTTTTCAAATTTGTCTCATTGCCAAAGAACAGAAAAATGTATGGAAAATAAAGGAAGAATATTTTTACTTTCTATGTGCAACCTCCTCAACCTACTGCCAAAGTTATAAAATTCTATAAGGTCTAATTTTAACTCCTTAAGTCTCTACTGTGCTATGACTTTGAAAAAAATCTAGATTCTAAATCATAACACATGTTCCCTTTCTTTTCTCAGGATATTCCCATTTTTGGCTTACTTCGTAGCTCAGGGTGTCGCTAAAAAACAGTGCCCACAGGAAAATTTCTGAACAAAGGTCAAGGGAATTGAAGCATGCAATGAATAAAATCCTTTCCAGACCTCTTCTTACTCATTTGGCCACCACTATAGACCAGCAATGTTCAAACTTACACTGATATGGGAAGAAAGTGTTTCTAAGCCTCCTTCACCTCTTGCAAAGGATAGAGCCCTTCACACTGAGACCTGTACTTGTAATGTACCAATGAATGATGCAAAATGAATTTCTATAGACAACAAACCTGGGAATTTGGGTGAAAAATGCATGTTGACAGCTAGGGAAGAGTATTTCCAGACCATGCCTTTGAAACTGTGACACAGAAGAAAAGATCTTGTTAAAGTAGTGACCTACACAAAGAGGATAAAATGATCTGAAGGCTTTGTGGAATGACTAACCTCAAACCAATTGTGTCCACTCCACCTCCTTTCCCTTGTTATTGTGCCTCAGAATATCATATCCTACTCATTGAGACACGATTGCCTTGGTAATAGCTCCCATTTTTCATGGCAGCTGAAGTTTTAAACAAATGAATTTCTTAAGATGACAAACCTTTCATTACTGAAGTAGTCATTACTAGTAGTACTGTCTACATCTACGTGTGGATAGAAACCATCCACTTACTCGTTTATCTTGCACTATGAATCATGGTCATAGGAGAACAAATGTGTCTTTTGTAAGGATCAAAAAATTTTTCCTAAGGGTAACTTTTGGCATGTTTAAAATGGCTTCTACATTTTTCTATTCAGTTATACTATTTTAATTGCTTTCAGTATGTAAAATTTCCCTAGGAGAAAACTAACTTTTGTTTATTATGTGGTCCATAGCATTTTAAAATCTTATTTATCAGTTCTTTTCCAATTTCTCCCAGATCCATCCTTTCCTCTCTACACTCAACTTTATTCCCCTGTTGCCTACCATCAAAACCAATTTATGCTATCCAAGATTCTTGGGTGGGTGGTCTTCCACTGTAGTGTGGTTAATTTGCCAACAGCAACACTCTTAAGGAAAACTGACTCTATCTTCAAGCAGCTCTGAGTTACCAATGGCTCCTCAGCTAGGAGTTGAATCTTGCTTACCTGTCCTCTCCATGCTAAGATTTTTGTCTGGGTTGAGTTTATGTCAGTGCTGTGCATGCCATTACAACTGCAGAGTTTGTAGATGCAGCTGTACTGTGATGTCAGAACACTGTTTCCTTGTAGTCATCCACCTCCTCTGGCTTTATGGTCTATCTGTCAGCACTTCTGAAATAATCTCTAAACTTTGGGAATAGGAGATGTGATGCAGATGTTACAATTAAGTTTGATTATTCCAGAGAATCTTAGTCTCTGAACCTTAGCCCATCAACATCTACTACTGCAAATAGAAGCTTTTCTGACGAAGGTTGAAAGAAGCCCTAATCTATATGTATAACAATAAGTTATTAGCAGTCAGTTTAATACTATGTTCATTTAGCAGAATAAGATACAGTTCTCCCAAAAAGGGTATGACCTTCATAGTAACAGGTTCTTGGCTTGAATGAGGTAACTCTAACCCAGAAAGGCAAAAATTATATGTTTTCTCTCATTTGTTAATATTAGCTTTGAGTCCTTATATATGCATGTTTTGTTTGATATATCCATTAAAGGCTGGAAATTAGTAAGGGGCCATGAAGAAAGACTTTCAAGGTTAGGGAGATAGAATACAGTGGCTAAAATCTTAAAGGGCTTCCTAGACGAAGAATGTTCATTGGGGCTGGGTATAGAAGGGCAGGTGGAACAAGGTGTAAATAACTCTAAAAATCTTTCAAAAGAGTCAGATGGAACCTTGTCTATAGATAGATAGATAGATAGATAGATAGATAGATAGATAGATAGACTGAAAGATGGACAGAAAGACAGAGATGCTATGTAATTACTATATAATGAGGTGAAAATATCCTTACTAAACACTACAGGCTAACAAATAAAAATCCCATGACAAGAACAAGTTATATTTTTGGAGCTATAGCCAGTACGGTCCCATAGAACCTCAAACATTTTGGGCTTTTGCCAAGGCTCCCTGGGAGATACCCCAGAACTGAATGGTTAGATTTTACTGCTAAAGATATTAAAACCATAGAACGTTAAGGTACCAAACTGATACTGCAGGTTTCATTTCTGTTGGTCAAATTCTGTAGTGTTAGCAAGTGCTATATATGTTATTGAAAGAGCAAAGGAATCATCACTCTTACCAAGATGCAAAGTCCATGAACAACAATAATGATAGGCCTGGAAAGACAACCTCTCTCGTACAATAGTGGCATGAACAACATGCAGGTGACAAATCATTTTCTGATTGAATCTAAGCTCTGCTCCACCAGATGGCCGTAGTTTTATAAAGAAAAAGTAGTAAAGTATTCTCATTTAGATGTCTTTAAACGAGAAGTTGCAAGATTAGTCTATTTGCTCTACAATTTTAATATTAATTAAAGCAGTTTATCTGCATAATATGACTCTTTAATTACTCTCACAGGAGTTTATTAATGTCTAACTTAGTGGCCATTAATAAAGAGCACAACTATTTTAGTTTCTGTCATGTATTTCAATATACTTAACATATTTAA
Source organism: Arvicanthis niloticus (assembly GCF_011762505.2). Classification (NCBI taxonomy): domain Eukaryota; kingdom Metazoa; phylum Chordata; class Mammalia; order Rodentia; family Muridae; genus Arvicanthis; species Arvicanthis niloticus. Next base: position 14,049,226 of record NC_133437.1, read on the forward strand.
ATAAATTGTATTGCTTGTCTCAGAACATATCGATCATTTATGTAGATACTCCAAAGTATTTCCATATATTCAGTTCTTGTATTTTATTCTTTCTTAGAATTTTTAAATATAGTTTAATAAAAATTTATAAAATATTGGTCTGTAATCCTTCTTTTTAATTAAAAAATTTATAAAATTATAAATTTTAAAATATGTTTTATAGTCATTAATTTTTTTGTGTAAATATATACTTTAGAAATATGAGAAGGACAGTTTAATCCTAGCCTAGCAGAAACATTCTGCTTTCAAGTTACTCTCAAAGTTTAGGGTCATCATAGACATAATCTGAATAAATTAGGTCTTTATAGTTTTTATATTAATACTTCTGTTCATCTTTTAAATAAATCACATAAATTTTGTTTTGTTGTCAGATATCATTCAGTAACTTTATTATTAATGAAAACATTTTGTGTTTTATTTGATTTCAAGGTGAGTTTTATGCTGAGTGTTTTCTTATTCCCTGAGTCAAATAAATATGAAAATGGTTGCTTTCCTGTTTTCTTAGATCATATGCATTCTATTTTAAATTGTACTCTTATTTTTTTACACTTAGAAATTATTCATTTCATTGTTATTGAATGGTTCCACAAGTAAAGAAGCAGCTTGTCATCAAGTCTGATGTTCAATCCCATGGTAGGAAGAACAGATTCTTGCAAGTTGTCCTCTGACAACCACAAGTCTGCTATGACAGATGCACGCACACACACACACACATTTAACAATGTTTAATTACTCAACTTTTATTCTGAGTATGGTCTACTCATTAGAAAGATGATCCACTATATAGTACATACAGAAAACCATCACATTGTCCAGAAGCACTTTAAGAATTTAGATTATAAAATGAAGAATAGTACCTTCCAACTGGGTGTTGAGCAAAGATGGCAGAAAAACAAAACATAACGAACAAAAAACAAAAACAAAAAACAGAAAATTGAAAACCAGAAGAGAACTTATATTCTATTAGCCACAGAAATAAAATTTATTTATTTTCTCTCTGAAACTCATAGACATAGTAGCTTGAGACTACACAGATTTGTAGTCTATTGCAGGACCTTTCCAGCCCATTGTATTTGCAATGGAGCTTTGTGATTTGGGCAGTAGAAGAGATAGGTGAAGCTAGAAGTTGGGAGGAGGAGGAGAGAGAAGGGAGAAGAATAGCAAGACATGAGTGTCTCTAGCAGTCTTGGATAGTTATTCGTGTCAAAAGGGTAGATATTGGGTAGCAATTCTAATTGTGTGGGCATGTTGTGTATTGAGTATTTGCTTATATATAAACCTATTGAATAATCTTAAACTTTAAGAGTTCTATTTCTTTTCTCCCAGGTACTGCGAGGATGGCTGTTACTGTCTGGGGTTTTGCCCAGCACTATAAGGGTGGCAGAGTTGGCCCAAGGGCTATGCTTAGAGCCATAGAGTTCACGGATCTGACCAGTGTGGGTCCTGTGCTAGCTAGCCAGTGATGTGATGAAAGCGGGAACATGGCAGAGGCCAGGAAGCTAGCCAGAGCCAATTTGCACGCTGCCTTTTCAAATATCTCCCGCTACTGTAGTCATCTAGTTTCTGCTGAAATCCTGTGAATATATTGTCAGAGGAGAAATTAGCAAGGTCTTCTCATCAGAGGTAACATCCTTTAGAAAATGGAAGGAAAGTTTCTACTAATTTCTTTTTCTTTTCAGGATTTCATTTTATTTTTGTTTATTTATTTTATTAATTAATTGTTTTACTTTCAGGAAGGGAAACCAAGAGATGGAATGTACAGGAAACAAATCAATGCAGTTTCCTTCATGGAAAGTACCAATTGTCCAACTTCTTCACAAAGCTTGTTTTTACTTGTTTTTCAGGTTGCTGTGACAAAACACCTGACTAGAACTACTTAAGGGAGAACTGGTTTATTTTAGTTCACAGTTCACACTTCACAGTATAACCCAGGATGCCAGGGTAGTCAAAGCTGCAGGAACAAGAAACAGCTTCTCTTCTGCTTATGCAGTCAGAAGAAAAGATGGATTAATGTATTCTGCTACCCATGCAGAATTCTTCACCCACACAGTCTAGGATCCCGATGAAGAGATGATGCCTTTCTCATCTCAATCACCACCATCCAGACATGCTCAGAGCCCACCTTCCATCTACTGTCAAGTTAACGCTCATCACTAAAGTTCACGCTGACCATAAGCTTCTCCTAGAAAGCAGATTCCTGGGCAGTCTACATTTCTCAGAATTTCTACTTTCATTAAGACAATATTCTAAGAAGCCTTCTTCAAGAAACTGCCCTCCACTCAATTATCTATACACCAAGGAAGTATATTTTGGGCATTTAATCCTTTACATGTCTCCAAGTAAGAACCTGCTTCTATGTTCAATAAGACTATGTAAGACCAAGTGGGAACCTGCTTCTATGTTCCATAAAGATTCAGTTCCTCAAAAATAGAATTGAGATACTGTTTCCTTGCTCTCAGAATCTATTGGCACTGGCTTCCCTTGGTCCTCAGTCATCTTCTTCAATATTTTACAAAGCAGTACTGAGGAAATGAATTCTTACACTGTATCTCTCTGATTTGAAGAAAATACTTCCAAAAATCTCATTAGATAAACCCAATTTCTAGATAGTATCTTCCCAGTGGAGCACAATATAGTTATAGGTTCTACTGATCAGGCATTGGATGTTTTAAGAGATCTTTTTTTAAACTCATAATATTTTTATTAAAAAAAGAAAAACTTGTGAAATCTTATTTATTTGATCATAGATGGAGAAGACAGACGATTCTAAAAATCAGTCCATGAGCTTTAGAATCTGGTGAAAGATTTATTATGCTAATGTGACAAAAAGAACTAATATTGAAAGATGAATTATACGATTAAAAAAAACCACACATACAAAAAAGGGAAGTGATGATTAAAGAAGCCTATACCTACCTGGAGCATCACAGGATGAAGGAGATGACAGGGCTATGGGGAAGACCCATGATGTAGTTCCAAATGGTCACTGGCTGGAGGAAATAGACACTGTAGAAAAAAAAAAAAAAAGAAAGGAAGAAAAAAAAAAAAAACGACAGGAGCTGGCTTCTGAGTACTGACTTATAGCTATTTTACCTGCACCTGATAGAGTGCTTGTTAAGTGATCTGTCATGTAATTTCTCATTTCAGCCACCCCATCTATCTGCTACGGCACTGCAGTGTAAAAGCACCCCTATTTTGTTTGGAAATACTGTTTGAGCAAAAGCAGATACTCAGTCTTTGGATGGTTTGTGTGGGGTGAAGGACAATCTAGTTAGTCTTAAGAAGTTGGATTTATATTCTGCCCTTGTCCATTGAAACTTTATACTCTAATCCCTTCGTTTACCCTCATCTTGGAAGATTGCACCACCAAGGAGAAATAGACAGAAAGATGTTTTATCTCCCATGTCTGGAGTGAAGGGTAAAAAGAGTATATTGTATCCCATAAAATTACTCTCTCCTCTTGAAGAAGGAAACCCATGTGTTTGTACTTTTTTTTTTCTTATACTCATTGTTTTTTTTTTTTTTTTCATTTTTCAGAGATTTACTCCTAATTATTCTTATGGACTGAAAACTTACTTTACATAATAGCTTTTTAATGAGTAAGTTCTGACAATGTGTTCAATTTTGATAATTGAGTTTCAGTTACTACTGTCTGCATAGGTCAAATTCAATTACCAAAACCTTTAGACAACTGCTTCTCATTCTTTAGCTCTGGTTTTGATAGATGTCACTACATACCTGTCTATCTGTCTGTCTATCTGTCTGTTTGTTTGTCAATATATATGTGTGTGTATATGTATGTATGTATGTATGTATGTATGTATGTGTGGACCCAATGTGGAAACATTAGAAATTATTTTGAAGCCCCTTAGATTCTGAAAATCATTTTTTTGCAAGGTTAAAATATCCCTTAGTTCTATGGAAAAATGTCTTGTATTTTCTAGGATACTTTAGATTCATTTTTCCTCTCTATGATTTGTTTTTACTTTATATTTTACTGAAATATTCTGGCTTGTGTTTCTATATTTATCCTCAGGCTAAGTTTCCCATCTAGTCTTACTAATTCTATTAGTTCTCATAGTCGTGTCAATATCTGACTTTCTAAGCCATTGTTTTAAAAAGGTATTTTGGTTGACTTATGTGTATGGCTTCTGTCGGGGCTCAGGAAAGGCACAGAGACTGCATCACTTCCTTGGGAGCTGCAAGTACAGTGGGTGTCAGCCATAAAACTGGTGCTGGGGACAGAAAGCATCCTTCATTACAAGTAAAGAAACATTTATCTCACCAACTTATTTGTAGCTTTATTAACGCTCCCTGGTATTTGTTGCTTAGATTATTCTACACATTTCATCTAGTGTCTTCTATTCCTTCCAAAACCAATTTTGAGTTTATTGTCTTTTTTTTTTTTTTTTTTTAGTTTTATGTTTTAGGTAGATTTTTATAATTGCGTGGGTGGGAGGTTAGAGGGAGTAGCAGAGTTCTCATTTGACTAGAAGGAGCCCAGGAAATGGGGTATTGTAAAGCTTATAATTGTTAGTCTGAGGCCTTTAGGAAAGGATGTACAGCAGAAACAGGCTTCGGAAAGGTGAACAGATAGACTGGTCTATCTATTGTCCTTAGCAGTACCCAGCCACCTCCTCTCAGCTGTGTGGAGCAAAGAAGCTCATTTACGACAGGCAAAGGTCAGAGGTAACTTCTCCCTGGTATTCTTCGCCTCCAGCAAGGACATTAACAGAGTGTCTCCCTCTGTTTGAGGTTCCTGCCCTTCCTTCCTGATCAGCTTCCTTATACTGTTCTCCTCATTCTAAGCTAACCATAAAGTCATTAAAGAACCGGACCAGAGATCATTTGTCTTTATTGCCTAATGGCTTCTGACAGCTCCCTCTCTCTCTCTCTCTCTCTCTCTCTCTCTCTCTCTCTCTCTCTCTCTCTCTCTCCCCCACACACACACACACACACCACATAAATAATAATTACACACTATATCCAGCAGAAAACATGCAATGGTTCTTTCTGAGTATCTCTTATTTTACGTAACTCTCACTTCCATTTTAATCCATCTTTCTGCAAATGTCATGATTACATTTTTCTTTCAATCAGAATAAAATCCCATTGGGTTGTGTTGCTACATTTTCTTCTTCCATTCTTCTATCGGTAGACTTCTAGCTTGGTGTGATTCTTTAACTATTACAAATGGTGCAGAAATAAAGGTGTATTTGAAAGCATTGGAGTTCTTTGGGTACCTCCTGGGCTGACATAAGTGGGTCACAGGGCAGGGAAATCCCTATGGGGTTTCTCAGGGAGCTAAGGACAGAGCTCTTCTGTCATGTCTCCTTTGATTTGATTGCTTCTTCTAGTCTTGTCTTTCCACCTGGGGCAGCACTAAGTGTACAACAGAGTATAAAAGCACCATGTTATTTATAAAGTGACAACTAAGTTACTTCCAGATGACCCGGTTTGATATTTCATTGCAAATTAAAGTTTGAATATAAAAACAAAATACATATATTAAAAATAAACCCATGAAAAATATAAATGAAAGTTAAATAGCTCCCTTTCCACATGGAGTTCTCACTCTGGTTTCTGGAACATTAAATGGAAACATTTTTATTTATTTTTATACCATAGCCACAGTAACTCGTTTTCAAATTTTTCTTGGTAAAAACTGTAAAAAACCACATGTTAAATACTGCTCCATATGTTTTCCACGTCTGTATTTCATAGCTATTTTTCATTTAGTTTGACAGTTTTCCTGTAATAGCATTCAGATATTTATACATTTTCATTGTACTCTTCTTTGTTTGTTAGAGACACAATACAGGGTGTTGCCCAGACTCATTTTGTTTTAGAGACTACTTAACTGTTTTCTATAAATTCACTCAATAAAACCTTTAACTCCGAAACATTATTTTCAAGGGTGGTGGTATTTTTTTCTTTTCTGTTTTTTTCTTTCTTTTTCTTTTTCTTTTTCTTTTTTTTTTTTAACAATTACAAACAAACAGGTGACCAAATAAAAAATATATATATATACATTTTCAGCAAAATGGAGTCTTTACAAAGACTACCACGGAGACAAAAGATGTCCACATTTCCGTGTTAGGTTTAGCACACCTCCAATCTCTATGAATCAGACATTTGTATGTCAGAGAGCGAGAGAAAGAGAGACTAAGAGGCTTTCAATAACTCAGGGCTAACGAGTGATTGAAGTTTAATTAAAAGTTTACTTTGTTAAGGAAAGTAAGTAACATTATATTGAAATTACTATCAAAAATCAACATATTAAATGTTTTTACGTATTTTATGGCAAAAAAAAAATTTGCTAGCAACTCTATTTACCTGGGGATTGGATAAGGCAGGGAGGACTCTGCCTTCTGTCTAAAGAGTGTTATTTGCAAGAGCAGAGAGCAAATAGGAAGCCCTCAGGGTGTGGTGGCAGAGACTGTAAGGAAGTGATAGAGCACCTGACCAGGGTTTTCAAGGCCTAAGATCAAGTCCCAATGCTACACACACACACACACACACACACACACACACACACACACACCCCTCAGGATAAAAGCTTGTCTAGGGTGTTTCCGGAACCAGAAGGTAACATTCAAGGCATTAAGAATCAAGAAACAGAAAAGAAAGTATAACATAAAGTTAAAGAAGTCATTCAATACTCACTTAAAATGCCTTGCCTTTTTCCACAAATGAAACTGTAAGACATCAAAGCGATTTAATATGGAAAGTGACATAATTTCATTTGTACTTTAGTAAGCTTTGAGATAGTCTGTTGCTTGGAGATATGTATTGAAAGGGGCCAAACTAACAGAGGGTTCGCTGAAGGACACATGGTCTAGGCAAGAAAGATTGCAGCAATGAATGGTTAAACCTAAATAAACACTGAAGAAATCAGGCTTCTTCTCTGATGAGAAGAAGAAACTTCCTGAGGTCAGTAAAGTTCAACGAAGTAGTAAATTGGAGCATTAGAGAAGAGAGGATAACAGAAGTTACTGAACTGTGTCTAGGACCATGAAACGTACATAAAGGAGCCACAATTGTCAGTGACAAATCTAGGAAACGACAGAGCAGGTTCAATGAGATCACAGGCATTGAGGGAGAGGTTGCAGAACAAAGAGGGCAGGGCACCGAAGTGTGGTTGTACCTACACATTGACAGCCACCTTCATTATAATCAAAATGAACTCAGACAGTGTGGTTAGTGAGCTAAAACCTTCTGTGAATGATGAAGGGAGACTCAGATACTCTAAAGAAAAGGAAACCTCTCAGTGGTAAAGTCTTACCCTCTCATCCTTATTAAACATTTAAACAATTACTTCTTGAGAAATTCTTTACACATCAAGCGTAGAACACGTAAGAAAAATTCTTGTGTTTTGCCCAATTTAGGGTCATTGTTAGAAGAACTAATTCTTGGAGCCAGACATCCTGGGCTCAGATATCAGCTGCTGTTTATCAGCAAAATGACCTCAAAGGGAAGGGAGCTCAATGTTTTATCTCATTTGTAAATTAGAGGTGATGAAAGTAGCTGCCTCACAGGGTTGCTCTGAGTCTTATTTGCGATAATATATGTAAAGCACCAGTGGCTGGCACACTCTAAGTACTATGTAAATGTTTCCCATTAATAATGTCACATTCTTCACTTGTGTATCATAGGGCACATCAAGGAAATAGTCCTTGCACACATTGTAAGCTGACTGGGCAAAAGTCTTCAGAGAACAATCACTCAGTGCCTTTACACAGCTATGCAATTTGTACGTGTTTATCCTTTACTTATAATTAGCCTATTGTAAAATGGCATATATATGAAATAATCTTTCTATATAATTTATAATAGTAAACATTTTAAGAAAATTGTATATTATTATGTGTATCCTATACAGCTTTTTAAAAGAATGCAATAGCTCCTAGCGTATTAATGGAAAAATTTTTTTACTGAATATATTATTGAGTGAATAGAACAGTTCAAGAGCATGTATATACTTTACTGCGCTTGACACAGACACATGTAGTTTTCTATGTGTGCTTGTAAATGAATATAGTATGTTTGACACATTCCACAGGAAGACTCTAGTAGCCAAAGAAAAACCAGATGACAGGGATAAATGAGCCTTTTTCCACCACCACACCTGCAAGAGTGTTAGAACTAGAGCTACAAGCAATTAGCTTCATATTCTCCTTTATAACTTGTGTCTGCCAACTACATTCAGCCCATACATCCGTAAGTGCATAAAATTATATTCAATTTTAGAAGTGTAAAGCCCAATGTGAAACTGCACAACTTCTGTTCCAAATGGCTGCTTTAACTGAACAGTGCACAGAGAGGTATATGTTTTGTGTTGAGTTGTGTGTGTTTATATAAATTTTGAAAATGTATATCTGGTATTTTAATATTTTGAGCTATGGATATGCATTAAAACTAATGCTTTGGATTTAAACCCAGATTATTAGACCATCTAGTTCATGCTAAGTACAAATCAGAAAGTATAATATAGAAAGTATTTAAATTTTTTCCTCTTTTTTGGTATTTAAAGTTTATTATTTCACAATTTCATATGCATAAATAAGTGATTAGACCACATTCGCCCGCAATTATTTCTTATTGTGCCCATTTCTCCCATCCACCTCTTATCTAGTCCTTCTCCAAATCACCCTTACACTTTCATGGTGTGTGTGTGTGTGTGTGTGTGTGTGTGTGTGTGTGTGTGTGTAAGACAGTATTTAATTAGAGTTCTTGCACTTATTCTTGAGCAAGCACATTTACCAAGGACTACACGACTGAGGGATATGACACCCCATGCTTGCTGAGTGCCTAAATCGATCGCAAACACTAGAAGAATGTGTGAGGAATAAAAGCATCATCCTAGGCTTCTTCTGTACCCACCAAGAGCAAGATGCTGTCTGAAAATAGAGAAATTCAGTCAGCAGTGTAAACCGAGTTCACTAAGGTTTCTAATGAGGCTGTGGTATTGACAATCGTATTACGAATGGAGACTTTGAAATAGAGACTTGAAATAGTACGTAAATTTTGCTATGTATTTTGTTTTTTTTCTAAATCTCTTGGGAAAGGATCAATATCTATACATTGTACACATACTGCACTTAAAACAAAGGAATGACGTAAGTCTCAGAGTTATTCTTCACTTTACAGAAATGCCAAAGTTATAAGTCTATCTGACCGTACTTCAGTGCTTTCTAGTGGCTCTGCAGCTGAAATGCTCTTTTTATTTCAACCTAAATTTAGCATGAGGTGGCCGGGCAGCTCGGGATACTGCAATAAAATACTCGTAAATGATGCTATGATCCATGGCTGTTGATGAGACTGTAGGACGTTAGTGTTTCCAAAATGTCTTAAGGCCATGACACACATGGAAAAGAAAATACTAAAGGGGAAGGAGCAACTGAGCTTCTGGGAGGGGACATTGAGAATTACCTGCAAACCGAAGCTGGCCTTTCCTTCCTCTCTCTCTTACCCTGAATCCCTGCTAACTGAAAGGCTCTGCTCTGTGCTGGAAGAGCAAGCCCGGTTTCTCTGCCACAGGCTATAGCTGGTGTGTGAGCAGAGACTGTTTTCCAATCCTGAACCAAAATATAAAATTAACTTAAAAATGACTTTCTGTTTCCGTTTGTTTGCTCACAAGTTACAAAGCGCTGATAGACGTTTGAGGAAACTGAAATTAATCGGCTCAAAGTCGTTCAACTGAAGAGAATAGCTGCTTTGTGAAGCAGATGTTTCTGAGAACCCTGTAACCTCAGCCCTCTGTGCTGAGCACCACCTTCCCTCTGAAGTCATGCAAAAAGGAAAGTGCTGGTTTGAGAAAGGCCCTGCCACACAAGGGCTACCGACTAAAGGGAGGTTATTTTCATGCTAGGTGTATTCAGTGAATTCCAAAGGCATACGCTGAATTTCAAACAACCCCTGGAGTCTGCCTTTATCCCAGAGTAAGACATTGTGGTCTGGAAAGCGCTAGAGACCCATCCCAGTAATGTGGAGACTGAAGGTTCATTCTGGGACAGACACTCAGACCTGTGCAACTACACAGATTTGGGCCACCCGAATACAGTTGCCATAACACAAATATGGAGAGTACTCTCCAAGGACCCATGTATTAAAAGCCCTCTTTCCTGAGAAGGTACTATTAGAAGACAAAATCGGAAGGCATCTTTAAGATGAAAATTCTAAGTCAGTGGGGGAGGGCTAGAACTTCTAGTCTCGGCCTCTGCTTCTTGGCTCACAAAGTGAGTTGTTTGTTCCATCAAACAGCCCCAGAATGATGTGTCATCCTTAGCAGGAGTTCAATGCAGTGGAGTCCTTTAATCTTGAACTGTAACTTCAGACCCATAAACAGAAATTAAATTTTTCTCTTTATAAATTAGCTGCATGTTTTAATTTGAATAAAATGATCCCACTGGCTCACACATTTAGATACGTACTTGACCCCAGTTGATATAACTGTTTTGGAAAGTTCTGGAAACTTTAGTTGACTGGGCTTCAAGACAAAGCAGGTTATTCGGATGGCGAGCTTGAGATTTTAGACCTGGCTTGTCTTACTTTCTAACTTCAGACCCAGCATGAGTAGCCACCTCATCCTCCTACCGCCATGCTTTTTTCTGCCAAACCTTGAGTTAAATTAAATTCTCCATCCCTTTAGTTACTTATATAAGGCATTTTGCTACAGTAACAAGAAAAAATGGCCAATAGAGTCTCCCAAGTATCTTAAAGGTGCCTGGTTTCCCAGGGGTAATTATAAAAATCCCTGCTAATTACCAAACCTAGAAACCATTCTCATGCATCTGTAAGAGCACTTAAAACAAAATAATCTGCTAATAATATGAAAACATACCATAATCAGGCAAGGAAGGCCAGGATGAAGCTGGACGAATATCATGATTTTCCAAAATAGATTTAGCTTTTAGGATACCATTGAGAATGTCCAACTTCAGATTCCCTTCCACACTCATACTCATTTGGGGTTGCATTATCTAGTCAATTCTTTGCTGTACTCTGGTTCTCTCTCATGGCCCCTGTTAGAATCAGTCTTATGTTGATCAACCAAATGACACATACTCTCATGTTTACCTTATATAAGGATATGGTTGGGAAGGGGTATCTAGGACTATAAAAATACAAAACAAAAACTCTACCACTGAGCTATAACCATAGTCTCCTTTTTCACTTTTAATTTTGAACAAGATTTTATTTGTTTTACAAGGTGCCTTGAACTCATTATACTCCACCGTTGGCAAGCAAAGAATCTGGGATTGCAAGATAGAGAAACCAGGTCCTAGTTTTTCTCAGAGCATATTTTGTGGGCCGAACTCAGCTTCCTAGACCCCTCACATTAGGTTTATTGTTATTCAGTTCATTTATCCTTTAACCATAAGTCATTTCAGTGATGTAGGATATTATTTGGTCATGCTGTGAAACCCAAGATTGCATTGTTTACTGGAATAACTTATTTCTAGTTGTGGTGTAACTCAGCCTTAGCATACACCTTTAATCCCCAAATTATTGAAAATAAAGTTAGTTTGAAGAAGGAAATAGCCATGTTTGAAAGTAGTGTCTATTGAGTCGTAGATAAAGTGATAAAGCAGAGAAAGATTTGACAGAATATGATATGCCCAACTCTTAGAAGAGAGGGGAATGGGAAGCTATAGGAGAGATCAATACAGAAAGAAATGAGAAAAGGCAGTTTTATCAGGACGGTTGTACAAAGACAGGTTGTAGAGAGAAAACAAGCTAAACACAGGTGAAAACAGAAAAAGCTAGAGAATGAGAAGGAGCCAGATTAGAAGATATTGCCAAAGATAGCATGAGGCCAAGCAGAGCAATTTAGGAGAAGCCCAGAGAAGCCAGGTTGAATCAGTCAGCTTAGAGAGGATTTGGAAACAAACAGCTCAATTGAACCAGATAACCAGAGTTCAGAAAGAACTAAAAAGTGTGAGCTTATTCAGCATCAAGTCTCAGAAACCAAAAATATTAAACAGCTAGAAAAGATTGTATGGAGGCTAGAAGCTTCCAGGACTAGGCCTAGGTTAGCATACAGAGGCAAATATCAGAGACTACAATTACTTCAGGAGAATAAAAGATACTTTTACATTTCAGTGCTAATCCAAATACATAAAATAATTATGTCCTATAGAGTTGGTGATGGAGGCAGTGGTTTTCACCACTACCTCTTCTTTCAGGTTCTTTCTTAGTGATAATCTTCTCTTGCCACAACTACTCTGAAGTAGACCTACCTTCTTAGAGCTTCTTGCAAAAAGCTAGCACCAGGACTCAGACCTGCTGGGGATCCAGTTATGAACAGACCTCCAAACACCCATCTATGTTCAAAGTGTATGAGGATGTATGTGGTAGAGATTGGGGTGGGGGACCCAAGATGGCATCTCAATGAAAAGTGCTACCTTAAGAAAAGTATGCAGCTTCTTTCTTTTATGTATTAAGGGAAGGGGTACTTCTTCATGCTCAGAATGAAATATTTACAAAAACAACTCTTTCCAGATACAGAACTTGGAAGAGGAAAATGATGCCCTCTCCCTCTGGTCCTACATAGGTCACAAAAGAAGGTGCAATGCCCAACAAGCAAAGTACCTCTGCCCGTCTAACAGACTGTCAGACCACTCAATGACAGCACAGCCAACTCAGACATCGAGATAGAAAATAAATAGGACCCAGGTGTCCTATATTAGTATGACCTTCAAGGGGCCCTTGGGTTTAACATGTTGGTTTTTTGATCTGTAGAATCTTGCCAATTGAACAATAAAATAAAGTAGTGGAAAGTGACAGTTCTGTAGATCAATTAATTCTGCTTGGAGCCAAGGAATTCATATGATGGGATCTCTGTCTTCAAGAAGCAGACAATCTAGCTGGAAATGTGTACTTACACCATGCAGAAGCAAGACAAAAACTATTAAACACCTTGCCATTAAATACTATCAATTAACTGAGGCAAAGCCACACAGGTTTGCCTGAGATGACTTTCCAACAGAGAAGGGTCACATGTGGACTCAGAAGGACAGAAGCAAAGACAAGTGTAGAGAGAAGCAAATGAACCCCTGTGGTGGCACAAACAAAGGTCTGCTCTCAGAGTGTGAAGAGACCATGCTGCCTGGAGCTAGCCATATGGGCCATGCTAATAATTCCACTTATAACTATGAAAAGCAAGGCAAAGAGTATGTTGATCTAATGAATACACAAATGCAAACTATGATATGATTCGTTTGCCTTCTGATTTCCACAGTGTGTTTATACCATTTGCTTCAGAACTTCATTCGGGTTCCATGCATCAAATTAGGAAGTGTTGAAGAGAAAGAACTAACTGATAACTTTATCTATTATGCTAAGTTCTCCTCGTTCTTATTCAGCATACAGAGACTTTTATGATACTGACTGTGGTTCCTTAAATTTCTTTCTTTGTAATATGGCACCATTGTGAGTTGTATTAATTTAGGGCAAATGTGTCCCATTAACATTTTATTTCAACCACTGAATTTTTTAACCTGAAGATATAATCTAATCATTTGCTTTATACAGTTGCTTAGGGGTCCAGATGGCCACAAACAGAATATTAGCATCATATGGGATTCAGAGTAGGAAACCAACCAAAGGAGAAGCATAGGGAAGTTTTGTGCAATGAGCGTCATGTTGTACACAAAATATGACATCAGGAAAGGTTGTCTATAGAACTCTGTCTCCACTGATGAGGAAATACAACCTCAGTAGAATGTAGTTGGTGAACAGAATTAAACATCTCTAATAACGTCTCTAATAATGTGAACACATTTGTGACATTTTGCATTTACTCTAATGTAAGTATAAGATTCAATTTTCTTGGAAAATGAATAATGGCCCAAAATACTCTTGTTTTCCTTTAAAATTAATATTTCCCCTTGTAGTAAAACTTAATGCCTATAAAAATGTTAGGTAAAAATTGAAATTAATGAAGAAAGCATGAATATGAGTTTGAAGTAGTCCGTGGGGAGCTAAGACCATCTGGCTGTATAACTCACAACTCATTGGACACGTGTTCCTTTAACTGTACACTGTTCACTGGTTTTTTGCTTTTTTTGATAAAGACCACAAGAGAAATTAGCAGCCTTCTGCTCAAACTGCTAAGTTTGATCCCCAATATCACATACTAGAAAATCAGATGTAACACATATCCCTTGTGATTTGACAAGTTAGTCTTCACAGAACTCTAAGATGAGCTGCTTCTCAGTCAGCATCTGTGAACAAGTGCACCAGAGGATACATTCTGAGTTTCCACATGATGGATGGCCTGACAAGATGACTCTCTCCATTGCCACCAAATGGATGCATGCTCACAGAGCCTCCTAAAGTGCTAGAACAGACCCATATCAAAATCAGTTCCACCGAATTCAAAAGAAAGTCTCAGACAGCAAAATGTTTTGAGAAGTCCAAAAGGCTCACAGAAGCAAGCACATGTGACACACATTTAGAAAAACAGTGACTCCTTAGCACCTCACATAGAAGCACCATGGCTGTGGCCTAAGTCGATAATAAGGCTGAGAACAAAGGAGTCGGCAGTACAACAAGAAGTGGATGGAGAAAGAGTCAGACAAACTTGGGATAGAGTATGCGCTTCACACCCTAGATGAGCTATTTAATCTGACAAGGCCTGATAGCAGCTATCGGTCAAACACAATGATGACTCCAAAGCTCCGGGTGGTTCTGAATACTATGTATAATATATTCAGCAGAAATAATGCCAAAAAAGCCCTAAAACGTCTAGCTACTGTCATGGTCTTAGCTACTTTCACGTTAATATTGACCCAACATAAAGTAGTTTTAAGCTAAGAAACAGATATAATTTCCTCCATTAAAAGGCCTACCATATTTGAGTTTTAGAATTAGAACTATCTCAGCAGGCTGTAGTAATATATTTTATTTCTTCTTAGTTGGTAGTATACTTTTTTCTAGCCCAGATCATATTTTATCCTTGATTGAAATAGATGCAGTATTATGAGGATACTTTTACTCAGGACCAGGTCACCAGAGCATGAACCATCTCCTCAGTAGGAAACAAAATGCTATGGTTCCGTCGTTTTACCACAAGTTGGGCAACGTGCCAGAAAATGTTTTTCCTCACTTTTCATTCCTTGTCTAATCAATTTTTATTCTTGTCATAGTTACATGCAAGAGAGTTGGAAGCCGCTAAATAAAGTGAAAAATGTTTCCAATTGCATTACTAAGTGATAGGTACATTATTTCATAAATGAATACTGTTACCCATATTCACGTAATTTATGGATCAAAAATATCATTTGACGGGAAGCATGAGTGTCAGATTTTGCATTTAAATGCCTCCATTAGTTGTCAGCTGAAATAAATCCCATAAAGACTAGCCTCTCTACAGTGGAGACATAGATGAAAGTATTCATGGTCCACTTTTCAAGTGGATGTTATACTGTAATCATGAAGATGTTTCCTGTAATTACTTCTTTCACAGTTTAACTCAGATTTCATATGCCTTTTACTGAACATGCCCTACCTGTGTAACCTATCCTTAATTTTTGAGCATTTAAAAATTTCATTTCTTTCTATTCTCTCTATTTTATTTATTAATATTTTTATTTGTTATTAAAGTAAATTTTAAAATAAGATTTATTAGACTTATATCTCCATATATTTAATATATTAGACATATTTTTCAGAATTATATAATATAAAACACTGTGAAAATATTGGCCGATGGTAATGTTACTAATCTTTCTCTATTTTTGTGCTACTGGAATGTTCCAAAATAGTGGATATTAATAAGTATAATAACTCTGCTATGTGATCATACTGGCATTATGTGTATGCATGTGCACCTCTGTACATGCCGGTGTTTACGGGGATGAGAGAAGAGAATGAAAAAGAATAATAGAGGGAAAACTTGGGACATCATGCCATTAAAGATTGTTATGAAAACTGTCAAATAAATCCCACCTGAGTGTAACAAATAGCGGACTCCAAGGTGGGCTCCCTTTAAAGAATATGTCTTCCTTCTCAGCCATTTATTTTATTTTCGTTCCTGTTAGGGGCTGATCATACATAGCCAAGTGTAGACTCATTACGTTTGCAAACCATGTAATCCTTGCCCTCTGGGACCATTCTAGGGGTGGAAGAACTTAAAGGCTACAAATCAATGTTTGAACTATAAATTCATAAATGAGATAAATATTTTAAGAGACAGTAGTCAAGGTATGTGCACTAGAAGAGGCACAGCCTGCAGAATAAATGTGATGTGGAAACTTGTTTTATGGGGTGTGTGTGTGTGTGTGTGTGTGTGTGTGTGTGTGTGTGTGTGTGTGTGTATGTGTGTGTGTATGCGTGTGTGTGTGTATGTGTGTGTGTGTGTATGTGTGTGTGTATGTGTGTGTGTGTGTATGTGTGTGTGTGTATGTGTGTGTGTGTATGTGTGTGTGTGTATGTGTGTGTGTGTGTGTATGTGTGTGTGTGTATGTGTGTGTGTGTGTGTATGTGTGCGTGTGTGTGTATGTGTGTGTGTGTGTGTATGTGTGCGTGTGTGTGTGTGTGTGTGTGGTATGTTTTAATGCATATGTTACATTCAAGGTTGGAGAGTTAAAAAGGGATTTTAGCAGCAGAAAACCTCTTACTGGAGAAATTCAGTGAAGTGAGATACCTTATGATACGTCAGGAAATTATCAGTGGTTTGTCTGCAGTTTATGAATAGGACAAGTGTCAACTATAGATATACACGGGGAAAACGTCTGTTTAGACTACAGCAAGGAAACAAGAAATGTGCAAACAAATATAAGTAAGAAAAAACATTTTTTGGGTAGTGTGGCCAAACTATTATTAGTTCATGCATAAATAACATGTTAATGACAAATCAGTCAATTTATTAAAAGGGGTTCAGAAATCCAAATGAGAACAGAAGTGAGTGGAAGCAGTCATATGCAGGTGACATAGAAATGAGACTAATGGCACAGAAGCACATAGTTCTTATTTAATGGATGACACTAGTGAGCCTAAACCAACTGTTTTTACATGGAATAGTATCCCATGATCACCTGATTTCTTAACTTATATGAAGCAAGAAATCCACATTTCTGTGTGTATTCTCTCAATTTTAAATGTTTCAAACTATTAGTGTGCTTTTGTGTGTGTGTGTGTGTGTGTGTGTGTGTGTGTGTGTGTGTGTGTGTGTATTCAAACATAGACAATTACTGTGAACTGCATCTGGCCTATGGTTTTCTATTTTACAGCTCATGGTTTATTCCAATACTGCACACCAATAAATCTCAGTGCACAGAATGTTTTGGACCATTTTCCTATTGTAATAATGTACTTTCAACTTTATATTTTACAAGTAACAGAAATTCCCCTCTAAATATGAGGGCCAGAGAGTCTAAGTTCAAGGTACCAGTGGGTTTATTGTCTGGTAAGTGTTGTTAACTATGCTGCACGGATGACATTTTTGTTCTATAGTCACAACCTCACATAGCTAAAATGAAAATAATTGAACTCCCTCTTTTAAGCCATTTACAAAGCACAGTCTTCCTACCCCGATGGCCTAATTTTTTTTAACTGAAGGTACCACCTCAAACATAGTTGTATATTATTTTGGAGGGATGGAAACAGTCAAACTATAATGCAGACTATTTTTACACATACATGAGATTTGATTTTGTATGTTACTCGACGATCTCTGTAGGAAAAGGCATTTCAGTTCTAGCAGGATGCTAGCAATGATGCCCAGAAATAGTTGGGAGAATCATCAAAAGATTGACTGTAATGAGAGCTTTCTCCCAGAGGAAGACTTTTCGATGATATCATAACGTTTTTAGAATTGTGAATTATGTGCTGTTCATTACGGTCATTGAAATTCACTCTTAAAAGCCAAAGAAACAAAAGCACTTCTCATTAATTTTAATTGTCAGTGGGTATTTCTGGGATAAAATCTGAATCGTCCCAATGGTTCCATGTAGTCACCACTTCTGACTGCTTTGATACAGGCATAAGAGTTGTGGGTCAATTTCTCCATTATATATTTAATCTCTCAGAAGGCAGATCCAGAGAGGACACTGACCTTAGCGGAGCTTTCCCAGCAAATGCATCATTTTACGTTGTAAATTAAATTCAAACATTCAAATTTCAGAGGAGAATATATGTCCAAGTGGTCAGCGTTTAGTCACACACACACACACACACACACACACACACGCAATAATAGCTTCAACAATAAAAGCATTATGAACATTGTATTTGTGTAAACAGATTCACAGAAGAGAGTATGCATACAAACAGAATATAAATGTGTCTCTGAGAAGTGAAAACGTGACTAAAAGTTCCCTTATTTTTTTTGAATTTTTTGCATCGCAACTATTTATTGAACTTTCAGAAATTTATACACTTCAGGAATGCATTAGATGTAATGCTCACCATGAATACATGTGACTTCCTTTTCCTTTCTGTTTTCATGACAATACTGAAGATTGAATTTAGAGCTTCAAACGCACCCTGTGAGCACTCTACGATTGAGCTTCAACTTCATCCCTTAATACGCTAACACTTGTACCATGAAAAACAAAATAGAAACAGGAAGAATGAGTTTATACAATGAATACTGATGTATGGCATGGAAATACAAAATGGCTGCTTTCGGATGAAGGTAAGAGAAAAATGGAAGTAACCTGTATCTTTTCTCCTTGGATGAGAGTACAGATTGTATTTAAATCTTAATATGTTATATTCCCTTTTCAGTTACTGTATACACAGAATAGCTGTAACACACACATGCACACACACATGCACACACACACTCATAATTTTGTCTTTGGAGTAAGCAAGTAAAGACTATACAAACTTTCAAAGACATAAACCTCTTTTGATGTCAAGCTTTGAAAACAAAATAAAACCAATGCCAGATAATATAGAGAAGAATGTACATCTATGACATCATTGTGATATGTGTGCTAGGTTAGACCTTTAACTTGAGCTACAAGTGCGAGCATATTATACTGAAATAAATCAATAAATTTAGAGGACCAGAAAATAACATTCAAGCCAATGTTATGAAATTGCCTTGATTTACAATGATATCAACGCTAACAACAATGCCTACAGCAAAAATATAGGAGAAAAAGTAAATAAAGGTATATCTCACTCATCAAATCTGTAAACTTAGGATGCCTAGAAGTAGAAAAAGTATTGGTCCTTTTGGACAGCGTGAATATTTGTTATTAATACTTAGTGTTCCTTTGAGAAGGTGAACAGCTCATTATGGCTATGGAGAATCTCAGTAAGAAATTTGAAAGATTGAGAATAATGCCTAATTTCCTTAGAACCAAAACCATTGGCTAGGATGCTCCCACTAGCTTAATGTGTCCTTAGTGTTCAAAGCAAGAGATAAATAATGTTAAGTATGCTACCACTTGAATGTTCCTGCTGCAATTAATGTAACTCTCTAGGGAGAGAAGGAAGTATCTCGAAGCCCTCCTGGTACCTAAAATTGGACATTAAATTGAGCCAGAGCTTCACAACTGCCTGAACTCTGCTTTTTAAGGCACAACATCTCAGACATCAGAGTAATAAAAAGGCAAATTTGATACTCCGGGGCTTGCTACTCTAGCTACCTAAATGAATTAAGGGAATAATTTAAATAACAGGAGAGTCGAGCTTATTAGGAAAAATACTTGTTAGACTAACAAACAGCATGTGTGCATTAGTCAGCAAGTCCTTTACTTTCTCAAGTGTCTCTAAAAAAATAAAGGATGCTGACTATTTTTTTTCCTCCACTTCCTCCTCCTATTTGTGACAACTCAGAAAGCACCACTCTCCCATGTAGTTTGCTCTTCGTTCCATTTTGCAACTCACCAATAATTATTTTTAATTTATTCTATTTTTTTTTAATTTGAAATCAAAGTAAATTTTGTACCATTTAAGAAATTATAACTTCATCTTGATAATAATTATGCAGATTTCTACAATAGGTTATGGCTATGAAATAAATCCTAGCTAATCCTCCCTGTTCCAACAAAACCACTACTTTTCCCTAGAAAAACAGCCCAATATTAACCACCTTAGTGCCCAAGCCCAGGGAATAGGGGCGCTGACTCTTCATTAACTTCTTCAAGCTGATTACAGGCCAGACGTTGAGATATTAGAAGAGGGGTTGGGGGAAGAGTACATTGATAAGCCTCTGATGCTGTGTCTTCACTGCATCCAGCTGGAATTCCAGGACATCAGAGGTTTGAGCAGGTCTATTCAGCTTGCTTGATGAGTAGACACACCAAGGCTGTGTATTCTGCAATATACAATTCTCAAAACAAATTTTAGTATCAAGATAATTTTTTTTTATTTTTTTTTTGAGAGGGCTGACATTTTATTAAAGATGTTGGTTCTAACAACTTTTTGTTTTCTTTTATTTTCCCTTTTTATTGGATATTATATTTACATTTCAAATTTTATCCCCTTAACCCATTCCCCCCACCACCCAGGAACCCCTTATCCCATCCCCCCTCTTCCTGCTTCTATGAGGGTGTGCCTCCACCTCCCCCCCCACTCCCACCTCCCCACCTTAGATTCCCTCCCACTCAGTGTTCAGCCTTCATGGGACCAAAGATCTCTTCCACCTATGCCCAACAAGGCCATCCTCCCCTACATATACAGCTGGAGTCATGGGCTCCTCCTTATGTCCTCCTAGGCTGGTGGTTTAGACCCTGGAGAGCTCTGGTTGGTTGGTTGGTATTGTTGCTCTCCTTATTTTTATTTATTCATTTTACATCTCCCTCACTACCTCCCTCCCTGTCACCCCTTCCCACAATCTTTTCCCCATACTCCCCTCCCTTTCTCCTCTGAAGAGGTGGAGTCTCCTTAGGTGAGTATCCCCCACCCCCACCCCACCCCGCATCCCTGGCACTTGAAGTCTCTTTGAGGGCAGGCACTTCTCCCACTGAAGCCAGACAAAACAGTCCACCTAAAACAACATATTCCATGTATAGGCCACAGCTTTCGGGATAGTCCTAGCTCCAGGGACTAACAACTCAAGAGACCTGGAGGATTAGTCATCAGAATTTCACTGGTTTTCATTATAATTGTTCAGGACCCACATGAAGACCAAGCTGCACATCTGCTACATAGGTGTGGGGAAGCCTAGGTCCAGCCCATGCATGTTCTTTTCAACAATGATTTGTAAAAACTTTCAAACTACCTGGAAATAGACATAGGATACAGCCAGGTTCTCAAGGACAGAAAATCCGTTTTCTTTCATTTTGGTGATGAAGGAGTTAAGAGCAAGCTAGACTCTATGATCTTTCAAGACCACTTACTGTTCTGAATATTTGTTGCATAATCCCAAAGCAGCCATTAGCCTCCCTCAACCCCCTGTTTCAGATACTTTGTTTGCATTCTAAACATACCAGAGCATGAGAAACAAAACTGGGAGGAGAAATATTTATGAAGAAAAAAAATGTCAAAAGTTTACTAATGAATCAAGAACAAACGAGGGTCTATGTCTGAATGAAGAATGTATATTCTGAGATGCTTTGATGGCTCAAACAGGTACACAAGATGAATGAGAGAGCATCCCTCAACTAGAAGAGTATAGACTATATTGGTGTGTAGCTAGACCTTTCATTCTTACTTGAATCCCAAAGAGTTAAAAATAATAATAATAAAAGAAGAAGCTAGATGTGGCGGTATGACCTTTTCCTCAACACTTGTAAAACAGAGGCAGGTGATCTCTGTAAGCTGTAACCTCCACAGTGAGACCCTGTCTAAGAAAAAGAGTGAGGCTGCAGGGAAGGAGGGATGGAGGAGGACAGAAGGACCACCAGCAGCAGTAGGTCCTTGAGCTACAAAACAGGCCCATCCACAGGTCACACAGGATTAACTGAATCATCTTGTAAAATAGAAGATCTTGGTTTATTCAGACAGAAGATGTATGGGTAAGATATTTCTTCCTATCAAATAAAAAAAAAAAGTCTCAAAATGTTGTCAGGATAAAAGCATTTAAGTCAATAGAGTGCATGAAGTTTCTGCTTTGATGTGCTCCTTGTTACACAGACAGACACATGGGAATAAAACATATATAAAGACAAAGGGAAAGGTGCAAAGAAGATGAAAAGTAAAATAAAACAGAGAAGATATTCAATATGTTCCTGAAATACATCATTGTCATTTGGTCATCCAAGAACAGGAAATAGCCATTAGTTTTATCTACTCAAAGCAAGGAAAAAATCCCCCCCCCACCCCACACACCACAGACATTATATACACTACACAGGCACACATAAATACCATACATATACACATACCACACCATACATAAACCACACATATATACATACATATACCACACCATACCACATACCCACACACACCCACAGAGAGACACATACAGACACAAATGTTCCAGGTGAAGTGAGTCAGGCAATAATACTTGCAGGTACACACAGGAAAGGAGTCATCTGTGGCCAACACCCTTTCCTGAAAAATGTTTACCAGCATGCTTCTTCAGGCTATTTCTGTGGTTACTGTTTCCAGGGAGCAGTAGGCTTCAGAAGGCAATGAACGCAGCCACTCTGTGGGATTGCATATCAACTCAAGAGACCTGAAGGATTAGTCATCAGAATTTCACTGTTTTTCATTATAATTGTAGGAAAAAGCTTTGAGGCATACATAATTATAAGACCTAGCTTTAAACGGAATTCTAGAGAAAATATCATTGCACCTGAACATCAGACAGAAGGCAGATGTCTCAAAGCTGTTAGATTTTAAACCCGGGGACAAATGGCTGAGGTGCCTACTTAATATATCAAAGTGGACCTGGTTGTAATAGCAAGCTTTTCTATCCAGCCTTTTGTTTCCAGAATAACAACTCTGAAGCTTAATTATTTATGAATAAATGCCTAGCCATAAGCTTTGGCCCATTCTCCTACTGTAGAGTGAAAAATTATAAAGGCCATCTTATGAAATATGTGTAAATTTTTCGCCTTAGACCTTGGGCAGAAAAGCACCTGCCAGCAGGTTTGGGTCCATCTAATTAGTTACAGAGGAGGGGGAGTTACAGTACAAAGGCCTGTTAAGAACATCCCAGAAACTGACTGGCCAAGGGAAGAACTACACCCTGCCCCATGGTACGGCCTACTAGTGTTCAAAAAAGGTAAAACAACCAATCCTGTGCACCGCGCGAAAGTTCGCTTTTTCCCTACCCCGCCCATATATAAGCGCTATGCCCCTGAGCCACGGGGTCAGTCCCTCTATCCCCTATGTGAGATATGGGGATATGGGCTGGCCCAGAGCTCTGATTTAATAAACCACCTCATGTGCTTTACAGCAAGACGGTCTCTCGTGTGTCCTTTGGGTGAGTGCTATCCTGTGACTTAAGTGGACCCCCTTTCTGGGGAGTCCCGGACCTTTCACTACTGGCTCCTAATTTATAATAACCTATTTATTTTATTCTATGTGTTACCTCTCCTCAGTTTCACATGTCCAACTTCCTCAGAATTGAGGATGAATCTCTCATTCTTGACTCTTTCCCAGCATTCTATCTCTTTCTCTAGTTGTCTATTTCCTACCTTAGCTCATTGGCCATTTATCTCTTAATTGATAGGTGAATGTTTTTACACAATGCATATGAGATTATCCTTACACCTGGCCACCAGGTTTTCCCAATATCCTTTAGTTCCTACTTATTACAGAGTATGGTTGGCATGCCCTATCCCTTCTCCTACCCTGAACTTCCCTAGCCCAGGGGCTGGATGGTCTTTCACAAGCTGCCCTTTCCTACATAACCCAACCATATTTCTTACAATGCTCTCTTTGGGCCTTCTGGCTACTACACATGCCCATACCCCTTACCTTGAACCCTATCCTTACATAGCTACAATCATGTCTACTCTGATCTCTCCCTGATGTCCTTGCCTCTGTCTATGCTCTTGCACATAGCTACAACATTTTGATAGAAGATGATGATCTTCTATTGTGCTGCCAACCTATCTAGGTTGAGCAGGCCGGAACACACTGTTTACCACTAGAGACAAAGGACCTGAAAAGCTGCCTGCTTTGGAGACCTGAAGTCTGCCACAGGAGTTGAGCTGAATGGATTGCCTGCTGAGCTAGCCTTGACACCTTCGGACTGCTATCTCCTTGCCCAACCCCTGGACTGAACTGAGAAGAGACTCTGGGGGGTGTGGGGCTTTCCCTTTATATGTGAAAGCCAATTATTAAATTTGAGGCCTTGATCAGAGAACTTTGTCTTGGCCTCATCTCTTCCCGCCTTTGTTTCCCTGTTCTCAGCTTCTCTTTCAGGTGAACCCGTTCAGCTGTTGCTGCAGGCGGCAACATTCTATTATACATAGGAGCAATCATTTCCTTCCATTTTAAAATTATTTTTTCATTCATCTGGTGCTGAAACTCAGAACCCATCATGTTTTTTTTTTCAAATTTATTTTTAAATGATGCAACCATGCTATTGTGTAATTTACCCATAATGTGAGAATTAGACAAGCAAGAATAAGCATGTATATGAATGTATGCATGTACACACACACAAACACACACACACACACACAAACTGTTCCATTAAATAGCTCCAGGGATAAAGAAAACCTATAATGAAGAAAACAATAAAAGTAAAAAACAGCAAAGTATTAGAAAACAAAGCTTCAGGAGACGTGCAGTCAATATTAAGGATGGAACAATATGGCTACTGGTGCAGCCCACTTGTGAGAAGCTTGCATAATATACACAAAGACCTGAGCTCTATCTCCAGGACTGTGGGTTGACTGCCTAAACCAAGTGGGCTGCTGTATGCCTGAGCTAGGGCTGTGGAGGCAGGAGAACAAAAGTCAAAATCATCCTTGGCTCATGGCCAGCTTATAAAACATGAGACCCTGTGAAAATAAGAAAAAAATATAAATACGTAAACTAAAGTTCATTCTTAAAAAAACAAAATTTATTAATTGTACAAAATACTATAAAAGGAAATGACTTCTGAGAAAAGACCTAATGAAAGTGCTAGAATTTCACAGAAAAACTTAGAACAAAAAGAAAACAAACTTTCAGAATCTTTAAGCTAAAAATAGAAACTCAGGAGCAGTGAAAGACCCCCAAAAGGGGACCCTCATCCAAGTCCAGACCTGCACGAACCCAAGGACACACTAGAAACCATCTTGATGCAATTGCAGAGGAGGTTTAATGACGAGGGCTCTCGGGCTGGAACATATCTCATGCAGGAGATAGAGGTTCCGACCCAGAACCCAGGAAACTTGGGATATTTATGGGTAGGGGTTGGGGAGAGCGAGAAAATTTGGCGCGGTTACATATGATTGGATATTTCAAACATCAGCAACTTGCAGAACTGGCAGAACTTGCAGAACCTTGGACCTCCCAAAAAGGGAGGAAGAGAGAAGTAAACACTAGATAGCCCATTACTCACTTGGGCTTGTTTGGACTTGTCTGGGCACGCCCTTGCATTCCTTTATTTTTGGTCACCCTGCCCCTGCAGGGACTTAATATTTTATTATGACTAAATTTAACAAATTGTTGGTGGTCTTTGCTGACCATGAATTTTTTGTTATTGTTTCAATGCTGCTTTCAAATTTTATTTTCACAGCAGATATTTGAAATAGCAAATAAGTATCCTTTGGGTCTGTACCAGTGCCCTGAACAGACCTTGGGCACCAGCAACTCCCACCTAGTCAGTGGCACCGGTTCATTCCAGTCTACACCAGTGCCCTGAACAAACCTTGGGTGCCAGCTCTACACCCAATCCCACGACACCCAGAGGAAGCTGGACTCAAAGGAGCTCTAACACACCCAGGAACATAGGATCAGAGGATCACAGGATATCAGGAGCTTGGTCACACCAGGATTTCAGGATCCCAGAGGCAACCTGACTCCCAGGAGCTCTTACACCCAGGATCTCAGGATCACAGGATCACAAAGACAGCTGGACTCTGAAGAAATCTGACAAAAACAAGATAACAGGACAGACAGCCTCCAGTCAGAAACAGTGAGTGCAGGTAGCACTAGGGATATGCAAATGATGAAAAGTCAGCTCAAGAACATAAGCAACAGAAACTAAGTTTACTTGGCATCATCAGAATCCAGTATACCCACCATAGCAAGTCCTGGATACCCCATCACACCAGAAAAGCAAGATTCTGATTTAAAATCACTTCTCATGATGATGATAGAGGATTTTAAGAAAGACATAAATAACTCTCTTTAAAAAATACAGGAGAATACCGGTAAACATATAGAAGCCCTTCAAGAGGAAACACAAAAATTTCTTTAAAAATTACAAAAAAACACAACCAAACAGGTGAAGAAATTGAACATAATAAATCAAGGATCTAAAAATGGAAGGAGAAACAATAAAGAAATCACAAAGGGAGACTACCCTGGAGGTAGAAAACCTAGGAAAGAGATCAGGAGTCATAGACGCAAGCATCACCAACAGAATACAAGAGATAGAAGAGAGAATCTCAGGTGCAGAAGATACCATAGAAAACACTTAAACAATTGTCAAAGAAAATGTGAAATGTAAAAAGCTCCTAATCCAAAACATTCTGGAAATCCAGGACACAATGAGAAGACCAAACCTAAGGATAATAGGTATAGATGATAGTGAAGATTCCTAATTTAAAGGGCCAGTAAATATCTTCAACAAAATTATAGAAGAAAACTTCCCTAACCTAAAGAACAAGATGTCCATAAACACAAAAGAACCTTGCAGAATTCCAAATAGACTAGACCAGAAAAGAAATTCTTCCCATCACATAATAATCAAAACAACAAATGCACAAAACAAAGAAAGAATATTAAAAGCAGTAAGGGAAAAATGGTCAAGTAACTTATAAAGGCAGACCTATAAAAATTACACCAGACTTCTCACCAGAGACTATAAAAGCCAGAAGATCTTGGACAGATGCCATACACACCCTAAGAAAACACAAATGCCAGCCCAGGCTACTATACACAGCAAAACTCTCAATTACCATGGATGGAGTAACCAAGACATTCCATGGCAAAACAAAATTAATACAAAATTCAGTCCTACAAAGGATAATAGAAGAAAAACTCCAACACAAGGAGGGAAATTATACCCTAGAAAAAGCTAGAAATAATCTTCTTCCAACAAACCCAAAAGAAGATAGCCACACAAACATAATTCTACCTCTAATAACAAAAAAAACAGGAAGCAACAATCACTTTATCTTAATAACTCTTAGCATCAATGGACTCAATTCCCTAATAAAAAGACAGGCTAACAGACTGAATCTGTAAACAGGACCCAACATTTTGCTGCATACAGGAAACACAACTCAGTGTCAAAGACAGATATTACCTTAGGGTAAAGGGCTGGAAAACAATTTTCCAAGCAAATGGTCCCAAGAAACAATCTGGAGTAGTAATTCTAATATCGAATAAAATCGACTTTCAACCAAAAGTTATCAAAAAAGATAAGGAAGGACACTTTATACTCGTCAAAGATGAATCTACCAGGATGAACTTTCAATTTTGAATATCTATGCTCCAAATGCAAAGGCTACCACATTCATAAAAGAATCTTTACTAAAGCTTAAAGCACACATTGCACCTCACACAATAATAGTGGGACACTTCCACACCCCACTCAGAGCAATGGACAGATCATGGAAACAGAACGAAACAGAGACACAGTGAAACTAAGTGAAGTTATGAACAAAATGGATTTAACAGATATCTATAGAACAGTTCATCCATAAAAAAAAAAAAATACATTCTTGTCAGCACTTCATGGTATCTTATCCAGAGGGCATAGATACAGTATCCAAATTAATAAAAACAGATATGAAAAGGAAGACATGACAACAGAAACTGAGGAAATTCTAAAAATCATCAGATCCTACTACAAAAGCCAATACTCAATAAAACTAAAAAATCTGGGGAAAGATAAAAGAATCTTTACTAAAGCTTAAAGCACACATTGCACCTCACACAATAATAGTGGGACACTTCCACACCCCACTCAGAGCAATGGACAGATCATGGAAACAGAACGAAACAGAGACACAGTGAAACTAAGTGAAGTTATGAACAAAATGGATTTAACAGATATCTATAGAACAGTTCATCCATAAAAAAAAAAAAAAATACATTCTTGTCAGCACTTCATGGTATCTTATCCAGAGGGCATAGATACAGTATCCAAATTAATAAAAACAGATATGAAAAGGAAGACATGACAACAGAAACTGAGGAAATTCTAAAAATCATCAGATCCTACTACAAAAGCCAATACTCAATAAAACTAAAAAATCTGGGGAAAAATGGACATTTTACTAGACAGATATCAGGTACCAAAGTCAAATCAATAGCAGATAAACCATCTAAACATTCCCTTAGCCCTTAAATAGCAGCAGTCATTAAAAGTCTCCCCACAAAAAGAAGCCCAGGACCAGATGATTTTAGTGATGAATTCTATCAGACCTTCAAAGAAGACCTAAGACCAATTCTCTTTAAACTATTCCACAAAATAGAAACAGAAGGAACATTACCCAATTTTTTCAATGAAGCCACAATTATGCTCATACCTAAACCACACAAAGAACCAACAAAGAAAGAAAACTTTAGACCATTCTCCTTTATGATTATCAATGTAAAAATTCTCCATAAAATTCCTGCAAACCGAATTGAAGAACACATCAAAACAATCATCTATCATGATCAAGTAAGCTTTATCCAAGGAATGCAGGGAGGGTTCAATATATAGAAATCCACCAATGTAATCCATTATATAAATAAACTCAAAGAAAAAAACCACATGATCATCTCACTAGATGCTGAGAAAGTATTTGACAAAATTCAACATCCCTTCATAGTTAAAAATTCTTGGAAAGATGAGGAATTCAAGGCCCATACCTAAACATGGTAAAAGCAATATTTATAGCAAAGCAGTAGCCAACATCAAACTAAATGGAGAGAATCTTGAAGAAATACCACTAAAATCAGAGACTAGAAAAGTCTGCAGAATCTCTCCCTACCTATTCAATATAGTATGCAAATTTCTAGCCAACAAAAACAAAAAGGAGGTCAAAGGGATACAAATTGGAAAGAAAGAAGTCAAAATATTACTGTCTGCAGATAATATGATAGTATTCTTAAGTGACCCCAAACTTCCACCAGAGACCTCGTAAACCTGATAAACAACTTCAGCAAAGTGGCTGGATATAAAATTAATTCAAACAAACCAGTAGCCTTTCTCTATCAAAGAATAAATAGGCTGAGAAAGAAATTACACCCTTGACAATAGTCACAAATACTATACAGTACCTTGGTGTGACTCTAACCAAGCAAGTGAAAGATCTGTAAGACAAGAACTTCAAGTCCCTGAAGAAAGAAATTAAAGACCTCAGAAGATGGAAAGATCTTCCATACTCATGGACTGGCAGGATTAACATAGTAAAAATGGCCATCTTGGTGAAAGCACTCTACAGATTCAATACAATCCCCATCAAATCTCCAATTCAAGTCTTCATAGAGTTAGAAAGAGCAATTTACAAATTCATTTGAAGTAACAAAAACCTGGGATAGCAAAAATCATTCTCAACAATAAAAGAACATCTGGGGGAATCACCATCCCTGATCTCAAGCTGTACTACAGAGCAATAGTGATAAAAACTGCATAGTATTGGTACATAAATAGGAAAGAAAATCAATGGAATAAAATTGAAGACCCAGAAATGAACCCACACACCTATGGTCACTTAATCTTTGACAAAGAGCCAAAACCATCAAGTGGAAAAAGGACAGCATTTTCAACAAATGGTGCTGGTTTAACTGGAGGTCAGCATGTAGAAGAATGCAAATGAATCCATACATATCTCCTTGTACAAAGCTCAAGTACAAGTGGATCAAGGACTTCCACATAAATCCAGATTCACTGAAAGTAATAGAAGAGAAAGTGGGGAAGAGCCTTGAACACATGGGCTCAGGGGACAAGTTCCCTAAACAGACCAATAGCTTATGCTCTAAAATCACGAATTGACAAATGGGACCTCATAAAATTGCAAAGCTTCTGTAAGGCAAAGAACACTGTCTATAAGACAAAATGGCAACCAGCAGATTGGGAAAAGATCTTTACCAATTTTACATCTGATAGAGGGTTAATATCAAATATATACAAAGAACTCAAGAAATTAGACTCCAGACAATCAAATATCCCTATTTAAAAATGGGGTACAGAGCTAAACAAAGAATTCTCAAATAAGGAACTTCAAATGGTTGAAAAGCACCTAAAGAAATGTTCAACATTCTTAGTCATCAGGGAAATGCAAATCAAAACAACCCTGAGATTCTACCTCACACCAATGAGAATGGCCAAGGTCAAAAACTCAGGTGACATCAGATGTTGGTGAGGATGTGGAGAAAGAGGAACACTCCTCTATTGTTTGTGGGATGGTTAAGCTGGTACAACCACTCTGGAAATCAGTCTGGCTGTTTCTCAGAAAATTGGACATAGCATTACTTGAGGACACAGCTATACCACTCCTGGGCATATAGCCAAAAAGTTGCTCCAACATATAACAAAGACACATGCTCCTCTATGTTCATAGCAGCCTTATTTATAATAGCCAGGAGCTGGAAAGAACCCAGATGTCCTTCAACAGAAGAATGGATACAGAAAATGTGGTACACTTACACAGTGGAGTACTATTCAGCTATTAAAAACAATGAATTCATAAAATTCTTAGGCAAATGGATGGAACTAGAAAATACCATTCTAAGTGAGGTAAGCCAACCACAAAAGAACACAAATGGTATACACTCACTTATAAGTGGATATTAGCCCAGAAGCTCAAAATACCCGAGATACAACTCTCAGACCACATGAATCTCAAGAAGAAGGAAGACCAAATTGGGGGTTCTTAGGCCCTTCTTGGAAGGAGTAACAAAATACTCAAGGGAGAAAATACAGAGATAAAGTGTGGAACAGAGACTGAAGGAGGGGTCATCAAGATACTGCCACACATGGAGATTCAGCCCATTTGCAGTCACCAAAGGCAGACACTGTTGTGGATGCCAGGATGTGCATGCTAATAGGAACCTGACATAGCTGTCTCCTGAGAGGCTCTGCCAGAGTCTGACATATACAGAGGCAGATGCTCGCAGCCAACAGTGGAAATGATCACAGGGTCCCCAATGGAGGAATTAAAGAAGACAGAGAAAGATGAAGGTGTTTGTGGCCCCATGGGAATATTGACAATACCAACCAACCAGAGCTTCTGAGGTCTAAACAGCCAGTCTGGGGATACACATGGACAGATGCATGGCTCCAGTCATATGTGTCGGGAAGGATGGCTTTTTGGAGTATCCACAGGAGAAGAGGCCCTTGGTCAGGTAAAAGCTGGATGCCCCAGTATGGGGGAATTCGAGGGTGAGAAGGCAGGAGTGGGTGGCTGGGTAGGGGCACACTCTCATAGAAGCAGGAGTATAGGAGAAGGGATAGGAGATTTGGGGCAGGGGAATGGGATGAAGGCATAAAATCTGAATGTAAATAAATAAAATATCCAATAAAAAAAACAAAAGAAATGCTGAAAAATCAAGCTTTTAGTTTATATACTGATAGCCAATATATAGCTCATTGTTTATAATTACTTGGAACTGTTATCTTTTATAGATACTGTTAATTCTCAAATTGTGCAATTACTTATGAAAATACAACCCAGTTTAAGAGAAAGTACTGTTCCCTAACTTTATAGGACATATAAAAACTCATACTGGATTGCTTGGGCCCCTTACGGCAATGCCAGAACAGATTTGTATACCAGGAAGATTATAGGCCTTACACAGGAACAGTTAGCCAAACAAACTCATTCTTTACATCATCAAAATAGTAATAGCTTGAGGCAACGATTTGGTATTTCTAGAGAATGGGCAGGTCAAATTGTAAAGACTTGTCCTGAATGTCCTCAGTTTCTTCTACCAATACCACATAAGGGTGTTAATCCTAGAGGACTCATATCTAATAAATTATAGTGAATGGCTGTTACTCATATTTCTGATTTTGAACAATTAAAATACTTACATGTGACTATTGATACCATCTCAGGCTTTCTAGCAGCAATTGCTTTAACAGGAAAAGCAACAAAAAATGTAATTAGTTATTGGTTACATTGTTTTCTATACTGGCTGTTCCAAATCAGATTAAAACAGATAATGGAACTGACTATTGAAGTCAAGCATTTGAGACATTTTCTCAACAATTTACTATTACCCATGTCACTAGGATTCCTTATAATGCTCTAAGACAAGGTATTGTGGAATGGGCCCATGGAACTTTAAAATAATATCTTCATAAAATAAAAAAGGGAGGGAAGGTATATATCCATATACCACAAATTTATTTAAATCATGTTCTTTTTATTTTAAATTTTTAAAAAATTTGAATACCAAGTAACTTTCTGTTGTGTGTATATGGCACCCTACAACTAGGCATACTTATGCCTAAGTAAAAAAGAAGAATCCACTTACTGGCGTATGGCATGATCCCAATCAGATATTTAATATGGGGAAGAGGGTATATTTGTGTTTTCTCTGCAGGATGCTGAAGGAGCATGGTGGCTGCCAGAGTGAGTGGGGAGACATGCTGATGCTGGGACAAAGAATGATGCTGACCTGTGAGCTTGCTGAGTGCTCTGACAAGGGTGACTGGGAAGCTGTATTGGACATGTGTTCCCGATCCATCTTTGCTTACCTATACCCCAGATGGAACAAGCTGCATTGCCTCAAGGTTTTAGACCTTGTGGAACAGAGAATCAAAAAGAGAAGTTATAATGACTCGTATTGTTCCACAAAAGGCAAGGAAGGTATTCTTCTCAGAATGACATAAGACAGGCTCAGTCTTGTTCCTTAAATTAAAAAGGGGGAGCTGTGGAGAGCTTTTGGGGCTGCTTGGTAGGAATCTGCCATTAGCCAACAACAAGGAAATGGGCTGCTTGGTAGGAATCTGACATTGGCCAAGGGTAAGGAAAGGAGCTTCAGGCAGGAATCTGACATTAGGCTAGAACAAAGAAGTAATTTCAGGCAGGAATCTAAATCTTAGGCTAGAACAAAGAAGTAGGCTTCAGGCATGAAAATGACTTTGGGCTAAGACAGGGAAATAGGTTCAGATATTTTGGTCATCCTGATAAGCTCTTAGAAACTGTGATCATGAGAGTGATCATGGGACTTTGTTGATTGCCTTGCTTATTTTTTGACTATTTGTGTTTAAGGTCTTGCTCATTCCTTGACTATTTACATTTATTGTATTGCTAGTTCCTCAACCTAGAACTGACCTTAATACTTGCATGTAATTAAAATGGTATAAAAGCAGATTGGAGAAAAATTAAAAAAAAATAAATAAATAATTTAAAAATAGCATACCTATTCTCACAAGCTTAATGATTTGTGAATGAGTCTTTTTACTTGTCTTTCCCCCATTAACAGGTATGCATGTGTCACTTAATTCTAACTAGGCACAAGGCATTCCATGAAGATCTGACCATGTAGAGTGTGTGTTGTGACAGAAGGTAAGACCAATAGTGGCCATCTATGTCACATGGATGGTCCTAAACATGAGAACTACTCACACTTCCAGAATGTCGTGAGGGGCCCCAGGAAACACACTGTTCTCTGCAAATGCACCTCCTCATTACTTATCTCTGAGTGCAAGCAGCTGTTCAATCAAGGGGATATGAGTAGAAGGGAGGGTAGAGACATGAGAAAGTGAAGAGCATGTGAATCTCTGTGTCTGGTGTGTCTTCCAGTGGGGCTTTAAACTGTAGCCTTGCTATCAAGTCCAGATCTCTATGTCTTAGAGGCAACTGCCCTCCACGTGCACTTTCGTTTGCCTATTGCAGATCCTCCTTCTTCTGTTCATATTGCTCATGGTTTAGTTCTCCAGTTAGACTCCATCTACCACCATTTTCTTTGTGATTTTCCTGGTGAAGTTTGGATGAGAAACGTCCTCCACAGGCTCACATCTTTGAACACTGGGTCCCCCAGTTAGTGGCTCTGTTTGGGAAAGTTATGGAACCTTTGGGAAGTGCAGTCTTGTTGGAGGAAATATCGATGGGGGTGGGGTTTGAGGTTGTCTAGCCTGGTTCCACTTCCGGTTTTCTCTTTCTGCTTCCTGTGTTCAGATGAACTATAATTTCTCTGTTTCCTGGCCTCCAGGCTGGCCTCATGCTGCTGTGGCCATTCCTTCTCTGCCATGATAAATGGCATCCCATTGGGAACTATAAGCCAAAATAAACCTTTGCTTCCCTAAGTTGATTTTGCAAGAATGTTTAATCCCTGCAACAGACAAGCAACTGCTATACCTTATTTCTGGCTCACTGTCTTGTTTCTAAAGAAAGTTATCCTTTTTAGGAATTTGGACAAAGGGAGAGTTTGTCCCGTGTGATCTATCAGCTGTCTCTTCTTTTTTCCCCAGTGATGGAGACTTAACTGAGGGACTTGTCCACTCTAGTCAATCTCCTTGACACTGAGCTCTGCTCTGCCACAGCCCACTCTCAGTCATCCTATATCAGTTCATGAGTCATCTGACCTGATTTTCTTTGCACTTCTCCCTGGTATTTCTGAGACCATAAATGGTTCTCTCGAGCAAGAGAGAACAGGGGATTAGAAATTTTGCCTCATTGAGGTGATAATATCATTTAGGCATAGCTGTGCTGGACCAATTATTTACTTAGTCTAAAAAAGGATAAATAAAAGTATCCAGACAAGATAAAAAGAGAAAGAAATAGCAAATAAGCATCGACAAAAAGAAACAATAGTACCCTCCCCTGTCGGCCATAAAAGCAAAATGAAAAAATTCAACTAAAGCCAGTAAATATACAAGACACAAAAATTATTAGAAATAAAAAATTTGTCATACTTCCAGATATAAAACAATTTCTGAGTGGAGTTAACAGACCACAGTCCAGATTACCTTACATGGATAGTTGGTTTTCAAAACATCAGAAGTCCACAGAATTGACGTTACAAACATTTCTGTATTAATGTTCATTTTGATTAGAGACCTGTCTGCTCCTAACAGTTTCCTGTATTGGATTCTAAGAAGAAATTGAGCATCCTTGGAGTTACTCCAGTTGTGGTGAGACAGCCACTAGGCAAGAATTGCCTCTTTCCATCTACAGACAAATTACTGTCCAGAAAAGGACACACTTGCAGAATAGTCAACTGATTATATCTGCCTAGACAGAGTAATCAGCCCTTAATAATTCTGCAGCACTAAGGTCTGTCAGATGACCCTGGGCCAGAAAGCTGAAGATCAGATGCTCCAATGTTTTGTAGTATAGGGACTCTCCAGATGTTCAGAGATCTCTATAAATCGGCTAAGTTTTAGAAGCTATGCTTTGTGCTTCCCATAATTTTAGTTAACTCATTCATTCTGGATTTCTGACAGGGTTGAAAACTTATAGTCTCATAGCCAATCCTGGCTATTTACCTTGAGAGAAAAGATTTGAGTGGATGGTTTTCAGCTGACATTCATTCGTTCTAAAGCCAAAAAAAAAAAAAAAAAAAAAAAAAAAAAAAAAAAAAAAAAAAAAGCCAGGTTCAGAACTAAGTGTTTTAGTTAGGAGAGATGGCTGAGGTTCTGGTTAGTCAAAAAAATGATGGACTGAGTATTAGGACTATCTTGTACCTCACTGGTACAAATTGGCATAATTATGCTCTAATTGTATTTTGAGAGAAAAGTTTTATTTTAACAGGAAGGGTGATATGTAGGAGGAGCTAAGGTGGGAGGAATACAGAGAGGAAGAGAAGGAGTAAGGAGAGGAGGAGAAGAAGGAGAGGAGAAGCTAGGTGATGAGAGAAGAAAGAGAGAGAAAGAGGGGGAGATATTGAGGCAGATGTTCACCTGTCTTCACCAGTCAAAGATAGTTGATATATCTAGGTTGGGTATTGCATTACACTTCTGATTGAGCATTACCAAACTTATAAAGCCTTTGATTAACATTTTTAAAAAGTGTATAAAAGCAAAAAGGAAAAGGGGCCATGGGATAGGGGCTGGGGGGGGATGGGGAAAGGGGATGGCATCTGAAATGTAAATGAAATACCCCCAAAATAAAAAATTAAATTAAATTAAATCAAATTAAACCAGTGACAAATACTGACTCACAACTGAATAATATATTATATAAATGAAAAGTTAGATATAAAGTATGTTATAAATGATTTCTGATTACCTCAGGAGTATAGAATTCATTAACAGAAAAACACTGTCTAGTATTACAATAACAACTGGGTGAAAAGCAAATTTATATGATCATAAAGCAGATACAGAAGGAAAGCACTTTATATGACTTGAATATGATTTTGAAAGTCTATTTAGAAAATAAATATCATGTTAATTTTCATTGAATCGTAAATGTAGTAAAAACAAAGTTCTACATGCTGGTGACTTCGGTGATTAATGGGATTTCTCACTAATAGATTGCACAGGATGTAAGGATGCAAGGTCAAAATACAGATTATGAAAGTGTGAGCATACCAATTATAATCAAATAGAAAACATAATTGAAAATGCCTACCCAATAAAATAAAGTAGCAACATTAATATTATCCTGACTCCAGCAATAAACCTGAGGAAACACTGAAGTCTTAAGTTATTAAAGCACACAGAAACAGCCTAGATTAAACGGGTAGGTATTTACAGACGGAACAGTTCAAATTACAGAGATGTCAACTC